>NC_134139.1:156755000-157380000 GCF_033958435.1 Carettochelys insculpta | reverse complement strand
GGCCTTTTCTACACAGGACACTTCCTTCAGAAGTGGCATGTTCATACAGGGAGTGAAAGATGGTAAAGAGGTGCGGATGCAAATTCCCCGCGACTCATTAACTTAACATCACGTGATTTGGAGTCTGGAAAACCATTCTTCCAGACTCCAAAATGCCATGTAGAAGCATGGCCCTGGGGGGGCTTCCAGAAGGAAGTCTTTCTTCCGGAGGCCCCTTCTTCCCAAAAGTTTTTGGGAAGAAGGGGCCTCTGGAAAAAGGACTTCCTTCCTGAAGCGCCCCCAGTGGCTGCACTTCTACACAGTGTTTTGGAATCTGGAAGAACAGTCTTCTGAACTCCAAATCACGTGACATTATGCCAATGAGGTGCGGGGAATTTGCATCCATGCCTCATTAACATCTTTCACTCCCTGCATTAGCATGCTACTTCCGAAGGAAGGGGCCTGTGTAGAAACAGCCATGTAGTTTGATTTTTATGCCATTAAAGAAAGCTCAGTGACAAGTTCAGAGTTGAGCTGTGTTCCTGGAAACTAAGGCTTCTGCTACATTACCACTCTCCCATCAGAAGTGCCATGGTAATGAGGCAATGAGAAGCAGGCTAATGAGGCACTAACATGCATGTTCAGCACCTCATTAGTATAATGGTGGTCATGCAAACAGACTTCAAATTGTAGATTGACAGTGAAGATGGAGGCAGCTTTGAAATAAGCACCCCACTTCAACATTCCCTTACTTATACAGAACTAGATCCAAATAAGGGAATGTCAAAGTCAGGCACTTATTACGAGGCTGCCTCCATCTTCACTTGTCAATTTGCATTTCAAAGTCTGCACTTTGAAATTCACGTGGCCACCATTACACTAATGAGGTGCTGAATATCCATGTTAGCACTTCATTAGCCTGCTTCAAATTGCCTCATTACCATGCCACCTGTGAGGGGAGAGTGGTAGTGTAGTAGCACCCTGAGTAAATAAGTTCCTGGAAGTTATTGAGTGGAGAAGCCACCCTAGCTTACCCTTGAGTTGATAGGGTCCCAAAGGCTATCCCCACAAGCACTATTATCACTGAACCAGAGAGTGCTTCACCTCTGCAAGTGGACAGAGTTCTTCTGCATCCCACAGTGCCAATAGACTTCGTACCCAGTGTAGGTTGTCTAAAAAGAATACACAATGAGTGCCATCTTGCTTCTGACCAGGGATTGAAATTGGGACCTCAAGACCTAAATGACATATCTCAACAGCTTGATCTAAGAAATTACATCCCCACAACTTATACATGTATCAGACTCATCTCCTGTTTGATTCATGTATAAGGGAAGAGTTGGTTATAAATATGGAACAAACAGATTGCCATTAGAATGCAGAGTTTGGTAGTAAAGAAGTATAGTTTATTGTTTTGATTAAGAGTTTGTTTAATTAAATAACATTCCAATTTGCAGATTTAAAAAATCATTCTGCAGCTGATGTCATGCACTCAAGGTAGCATTCTTGTTTGATGCTCAGATAGCTGTCCTGCTCAGTCCTGATTGTGTTGATTAACTCTTGACTGGAAGCTCAGAATTATCAATGTTCCACTCTGCTTTAACACTTTGGGGGTGATAGTGTTGAGTAGTAAGTCAAAAGTGTTATCTGCAGCATTTCAATACTGTATATTTTGATTGGTTGACTAATCTCAGCCTGTCTGCTGATAAAATATTAGAGATGTCAGTACTAAAATAATCAAAAACATGACGAAAATACTATCAGATTACAGTGGTTTAGAAACCTGTTATGCTACATAAACTACTCTTGCTAATTATACTCTGAATCTCATTCTTATGACAACGATTATAATGAGAAAGGGAAATTGTACAACATGAATCTTTTATTGTGACAAAGATTATAGCAAGGATTTAACTGGGAACAAAATTAAACCTATTCTTGTAATCTTGATATTGTCATCCGCTGTACTTTTCAAATGCCACAAGAGGTGACTGCTTGGACATTATCAGTAACAAAAATAGGAAGCGGATCTACACTTCCTTCACCGCAGTGAATCTTCATGCGTATATTGTACTGTAAGTGATAAAAGCTGTTATTTATGCAAATTAATTAACAGGCAAGGGGAAAAATCAAGCCTTTTAATTTAGTAAAATAAGGAAGGGAGTAGAGATGAAAAGTGGAGCTTGGCAAAACCAACAAACTTGGCAAAATTCTTTTCTTTTGCATTTAGATGAAAATAATTTGTGTAATAGGATCAAAAGGGTTGATGTTCTCTTTGCCTCAACCTCCCATTCCTCAGTAGCTTGTTTTTCGCTCTTAACAGTTGCTGTTTCCAACTCTCTATTGCATTACTGACAAGGTGATACCTTAAACCTAACCACAATCTTTACTACCCAATTTGAAATCCTTTTATTTTGACATTTACAAGTACAGCAATTACTGCAGCAAGCAACACAAATCAACCTGCAAATTAAAGAAACAGTAGAATTTGCTAAACAAATCTAGTTTACAATATCAGAATAATATACCATGGTATTTATTTCAATCAGGAAGACAAAAGTTCAGCAAATTAAATAAGTTAGTTTCCGTAACAAAATGTCCTGTATGTTTCATTCACAGGCTTTTAAGGTGTATAATATTCGGAAATGAGCATCATTATTAATTACATTATTCACATTGTTTTTTTGACCATTTGGAGATTATACCAAACAATGGACTGAGTTTACAACATTTTCTGGCCGAGGTTCACCACTGTTTTACTTCCATTTTATGCCAGAGTAATGACATTGAAATCTATGGAACTTCACCAGTATAACGTTGAAGCAACAGAAAACAAAAACCAGATCTTAGGTGTCAACAATATGATAAATCACGAATAATCCTATTTTACACAGGAAGGATGATCTGCTCTTAAGATGCTAACAAGAATTGGGAGGTCATTCATTTGCTCTACCACACACTTACTATGTGACCTGGTGTTTCTCTGAGTCTCCATACCCCATCCATAAAATGGGGTTAATAGAATTTCCCTACCTCAGTGGGAAGATTGTAAAGCATTCAGATACAATGATAAGAGGGACCATATAAGTACTACACTTCCCATAAAGCAGTGGAAGTGTTGGTAATGTGCTAGACAATATTAGCCTCCTGTGGTTTGGCAAATTCTCTCATCTGGCACTCGTCAGGTCCCGAGGGTGCCCGCCAAGAGTTGTTCAATCTGTAGACAATACAAGGTTTTTTTGGACTAATTCTTTTGAGTCCAGCTACTTCCATGAATGAGTTTTAAATTTCTAAAATGAAAAACACTTACAATTATTATTGTCGTATGGATATTATCCTAAAATGTGTGAATAATTCAAAACTGTTCCAAGGTCATAATGTCCCAGCTCTTTTCCACCTTCATGATCATAAATCACCATTTAATTTTCACAGCACAGACCCAACCTGCACAGATGCAAAATCTGTCATAATGAATGAAAATAAATTATTTCTGAGATGACGAGTGGGGAAAACATGGACACATTGTTACACAAAGTGATTCATCCATTTGGTTGTGCAACAGTAAGGACATAAACATTCTAATGATGAGCTATCCTAAGAGTGCTTCTGTTTACATGAGTATAAATAACTATTGGCTTTCAACAATACATCATTTATGTATAAAAGAACAAATATATATTGCACAACAGCAGAGAAAAAAACATTCTAGTCAGAAATGCTATATGTAAATTACTGTTGCATGATTTGTAAAATGCCAAGAGTTTATGCAATTAAGTCTTTAGATAAAGTGAACATAGAGAGTTATTCTTATAATTCTGCTTAAGAAAGAAAGAGAGAAATGGTAAAAGATGATGAATCCATGCAACCCATAAGCGTCTTGTTTTGTACTGAATCATGATATTATTTTAAATTACAATTGTTTTTTTTAAAAAAGGACTTTGAAAATGGTTTATTATATACAGAGAGGCAAGACCTGAAGTTTTTAGACATAGCTGGCCCTGTTCACCAACTTCCAGAGGCACCAAACCAACACATGTCAAAAGGGGGAACCAAAATCATGGTTTGATAGTTGTTTGCTTAGCTATTTTGGATATGCCAAAAAACATTTTTAATTGACTGACAAACCACCTACAGCTAGCCCTGTAGTGAACAAAAGCTTTGCCTTCAGAAGAAAGAGTTTTCCAAAAAATGAATGAGAACTTTTACACTTAGCAGGAAGTTTTTGAAGTCATAAATAGCAGATAAGCACCTAACAACTACTGACTGCTGGGGAGAGGAATAATTTCAATGGTTCACATGCCTGGAAGGACCCTCCCTCTCTCTTTTGCTTTTCTCCTACATCTCCATAATTTTCATACATAAACTTGCTTTTCCTTAGTATTTCTTCATCCTAGTGGAAATTCATAGGATAAGGAAGGTTGCTCTGGGATGTTAGGGAATATTAAGTATTCAGGATTCTCTGCATCAATTGTCACCTCTCAATTTTAGTGGAGCAGAATGCCTCTCCCAGCTGGCCAGAGGAAGGCAGCAGGTATGTTTTCTTGTACCTCAAGGCAGCAATGGGTACTTTCAGCTCCCCTTCCCCCTATATCGCCCCCGCTGCCCTCAATATTTGTTACTTAAAGACAAGATATGTTGTAATCACCTGGTCCTCTTATGCAAAAATTGAGTTCCTGAAAGTGTTTTTTGTATCATAGGTGATTGTCTATCTGCATGTGAGGAAAGTGAAAATTTTGCTAGTCTGAATGAGAAGAAATTGACCAGAGTGGAAAAAGAACATTTGTTCAAGAACCCTGAACATTCTGTAGTGCACAGATTTAGGGCAGCTGTGAAGTTTTGGTTGATCTAAATCTATTTTAATTATAATCTACCCTAATATTTGGAAAATCTTTCCCCTCTCTATCATGTATGTCACATCTAATGCCAATGCAATATAACAACACAGACTATTTTATCAAAACAATGATATATGGAAATATACACCTCACAGAGCTGGAAGGGACTTCAGGAGGTCATCAAGTCCAGTCCACTGTCCTCTTGATAGGACCAAGCACCATCCCGTTTTCAATCTATTTGCTCCAGATCCTTAAAAGGCCCTCTCAGGGATTGAGCTCCCCCTTATAGGTTTAGCCTATCAGTGTGCAAACCACTGAGCTAACTCTCCCCCTAACTGTACCTTTGTCCTGAATCATGACAGATAATTTGATTGGATTTTTCCATTTCTAACATCACTGTTCATGGAGGTAAGATTATTGATGTTTTAAAGGTACTGGTAGGGATATCTATCTACCTATCTATCTATCTCTCTATCAAGTAAAAAAGAGTAGATGACACAACTGTCTCAAAATTCAGTTTGGAATAGGTAGATGACCTATCCTGATTTTTTTCATATAACTATTTAAAGCCCAGGAATTAGGAGAAGATGCTTATATCTCCATATGTTACCTACTGCATCATATGCTGGGTCTACACTACAGAGTTCTGTCAACACAAGAGGCCTTCTGTTAGCAAAACTAGGAAGAGTCCACACTACAAATGCATTCTGTAGAGAATCTGTTGACAGAACACAGCAGATTTCCTGGCAGAATTCTCTCTTGAATGTACAAGACTTAGTGCCTCTGTTGACAGATTCTGTTGACTATTTCAAGCGGGGGGAGGGGGCACACTCTGCTGATAGAGTGGGCTTCCTGTTCACCGGGCAGCCCTGTTTGCAGAGCTTCTGGTTGGCTGTTGTGTTAACAGAGTTACGGGCAGTCTAGCCATTCTCTGTTGACAAGAGGGTGTTGAACTTGTAGCCTATATTAGGTGTGGACATGTTCTGTAGACAAAGTTTTTATTGGGAAATATCTGTTGACAGTGAGTTGTGTTGACAGAACTCTGGAGGGTAGACATAGCACACAAGTCATAAAGCCTCTGTTGACAGCAGGCCATTCTGGGGAGCTCTCTGTTGACAGACAGGGCTTCCAGGAGACTGGGAAGCCCTGTCTGATGTGCTGTTGCTTGGCCTTTTTGTTGAGGGAATGGACAGCCAATTTAAATGTGATCTGTTGACAGAAGTTTTGTTGGAAGATGTCTTCCAACAAAAACTTCTGTCAACAAAACTCTGTAATCTAGACATAGCCATAGTATTGCAGCAGCAGATGAGAGGAAAGAGGCAGTTTATTAATGGGCTCTATTGAAAAACAAGGTCTCCACTTTTGATATCAATGGAGTCTTCTCCTCCAGTCTTCCTTTCCAATCCAACCTCCTAGTGCCAAGCCCTAGTCATGCTCAGGAATTATCTGTGAAATCTTGCAACATATCACATCTTGAGTGAGCATACTGAGGCTGATTTCTCATAGAGTTGCACTTTGTTCCATGGTTTAAAGCTGGGCCAAGTGAGATAAGAGTAATATAAAGCTGAGTATGTTATACATTTTGCACTGTTTGTATAAATAGCCACACAATGTGCTAACCATAGAAGAAGCAGGACCTTGGTTTTAACTAACAGAATGTAACAACCTGTCTACATGGTGATTTAAGTCATGTCTTCACTGCCCCACAGTTTGGGCTAAGGGACAAATAAATAGCAGTGCACACCAAATTATAATTTCCCTGTGAAGATTCTACAGACTTAAATATCTAGAGCTCACATGGATGTAGTCATCTTTTAAAAAAGGTGTAAATCTGCAGCACTCTGGCTTGCCATGCACTGAGTGGCTGTGTGGACTCTGCAGAAAACCTTCCCTCATGAGCTTTGACATATCAATATAGTAGAGCAAACAGCGGTAAATCAAATTCACTATGGCATTTTTAGCACCCCTAAAGCAGGGCCCACACAGCATTTTAGTGTGTTGCAAGCTGATGTGCTGTCTCTTTGCACCCTAGCATACTGCATACTGTCTCCAGGGCCTTAAGTGTGAGAAAAATGTTTCTAAAAGCTGACTGTGTGTATTAAGGGAGGATTGTCATATAATAATATCATCATATTACTGAGAAAATAAAGTCATGAGAAAATAGGAACATAAGAATGGCCATACTGGGTCAGACCAAAGGCCCATCCGCCCCAGTATCCTGTCTGAAGACAGTAGCCAAAGACAGGTGCCACAGATGGAGTGAACTGAACAGGCAATCAAGTGATCTCACTCCTGTCATCCATTTCCAGCCTCTGATAAACAGACACCAGGGACAACATTCCTTACCCATCCTGGCTAATAGCCATGAATGGACCTAACCTCCATGAATTTATCTAGCTCTTTTTAAAATCCTGTTATAGTCTAGCCTTCGCAGCCTCCTCTGGAAAGGAGTTCCACAGGTTGGCTATGCAGTGTCTGAAGAAGTACTTCCTTTTATTTGTTTTAAAACTGCTGCCCATTAATTTCATTTGGTGCCTTCTAGTTTTTATGCTACAGGAACAAGTAGATAACTTTTTCCTTATTCCTTTTCTCATGATTTTATATACCTCTATCATACCGCCGCTTTGTCTCCTCTTTGCTAAAATGAAACATCCTAATCTCTTTAATTGCTCTTCACGTGAGACCTGTTTTAAACCCCATATATCTATTTTGAGATAAAGATACTACATCTGTACACAGTATTAAGTTGTGGGTGTACCATGGTTTTATATAAGGACAATAAGATATTCTCCATCTTGTCTCTATTCCGTTTCTAATTATTCCTAACATACTCTTTGTTTTTTTGACTGCTGCTGCACTCTGTGTGGATTTTTTCAGAGAACTATCCACAATGATTCCAAGATCTCTTTCCTGACTAGTTGTAGCTAAATGAGGACCCATCATATTTTATGTATAGTTGAGGTTACTTTTTCCAATGTGCATTATTATACATTGTTTACATTAAATTTCATTTGCTGTTTTATTGTCCAATCACTTAGTCAATCTATATTGACTATAAGCAAAAAAGCATTCAATTAAGATCTTTAACCTCTTCATATTGTTAGTCTACTTTTATATTTTACAGAAAAAAGTACTAATTGTCAAAAGAAAAAAAGAATTCAATTCAAAATAAACCTAATTGCCAATATCTCTTTATAGGAAATGAAAATAACCGTTAATTATTATAAGAACACTGCTTCCAGTACAGCACTGATGGTTTTAATCAAAAGTGCATGTTCTATTTCAAATGCATTGGAATTATGGCATTCTTGAAATCTGGACCAATTCTGCTGTTCTCTTTCAAAATCACTATCACCCCTTACACAGCAAGTGGTCTTATTAGGTTCAGTGGAACTGCTTCTGGAATACGAAACTACTTTCTCATCTCGAATATATGTGGCAGTGTTGGGCTTTATACTTAGGAATGTTTTATCTAATTCATGTGTTCAGTGTGGAGAGGCTGTAGTGTTATTTAAGAATGGTGGATTTTATTATTGACATACTAATGCAATAAATGATCGTGTGTAAGACTGTTACTTTAATTTATTACTTTTTATGTGTTACTTTTTTTGCTTTGGCTAAATACAACTGACATGTGATCAAGATTTAGAGAAATACTATCCGGAGGTATTCACTACATAGAATGAGATGACCTTGGTTTTTTGTCCAGCATTTTTTCTCTTGTGAATGAAGATACACATAGATATATAAAATAAGACTTTGGGTAGTATAAAAGAGCTGCGATGTTTGCCTTGGCCATTTGGTTAAACATGGGCTTAAATGTTTTGTATAGTTGACATAGTAGAGTGCAGCCAGTTTAGAAGTATGATCTTCTTATATAAAACAAGACCTCTGCATTTTTCCAACATATGTTTTAAAATAAAAACACCAAAAATGGGATCAGTTGTTCAATGTAGTCCTTACCAATGCTGTAGATCGATGTAAAATCCCAATTTTAATATTAGTTAATTTAATTTTTTTGTCAAGGGGGCTTTCAGGTGAAAATATTAAGGGATTTATAAAGTAAACACACTTGTTTTAGAAACTCTATTTTTATGTCTGTCAAGCTTGATATGTCACTGGATGGTGAATCACATCTATTTTGACATACTATGGAATACATAATGAGCTTTTTGGATGATACATGAACAGATATTTAAATGGCAAGTGTTATGGTATTTTGATAATATTTACTGTGGTGTCATGTTTAAGTCTAGCAAGAGGTTTTTGCATATCTCAGAACAGGAACCAAGACAGACAGAAACTATATAATTACTTGTAGTTTTTTAAATTCAGAGAACTTATCAAACAGTGAATTCATGAATAACCACAGCTCCCTTGTGAAATAGGTAGTTAAGTATTTTGCAGACTGGGAAAAAAAAGGTGAAGAGCTAGATTCTGGCTGTCTCTAACATAGTGCACCGTGTTGGGGAAAACAAACAAGCAGTCATGTAGCACCTTGAAGACTAACAAAATAATTTTTAGGCGATGAACTTTTGGGAGGCAGACCCACTTCTTCAGATGTGGAGATATGCCATTTCCAGTACAACGCTGGTAATTTTATAACACAGAGATAAAAAAAATTGAAATAAAATCTGTCAAAGCAGATATGTTAGACTGAAAGGGGGCAGAGGCATGAAAGGTTGGGTGGAGGGGAGTGAAATACTAAGAGTCCTGCCTGAGTCACTGTGAATATCAAAGAGCTGGAAGTTGCCTTTGAAATGTGTGAGGTAATTGATATCTCTATTAAGGCAAAGCCGCAGCATACTGGATCCAAGCATAAACTGCATTTCACACTATTCCCTTTATAATCTGCTCTTAAAGTTTCCTTGTTGTAAAATGCATATTCTCATGCCTTTACAGGATAGTCCACTCCATTGAAATCCTCACTGGTCCAAGACTGAGATTAAGAATCTAATCCTTTGTTTCCTATCCTGTGCTCAGGCTACTAAACCATTTTATATGGAGTACATATGCTAACATTTTTCACTTTATATGGCCATGTCTACACTTCAGAAAAACTTTGAAATGGCCATGCTAATGGCCAAATTGGAGAATATTAATGAGTCGCTGAAATGAATATTCAGCACCTCATTAGCATGCTGCCAGCCAGGGCACTTTCAAAGTGCCATGTTTCACTCACATGCAGCTAGTCTACACGGTGGTCATTTTCAAAACGACTCTGCGAACATCAAAATCCCCTTATTCGTATCAGCTGAATAAGGGGATTTTGATGTTTGCAGGATCCTTTAGAAAAGGACTGTGCGCGAGTGAAACACAATATTTTTGAAGTGCCGCGGCCAGCAGCATGCTAATGAAGGGCTGAATATTCATTTCAGTGTCTCATTACTATTCTACGATTTGGCCATTAGCATGGCCATTTTGAAGTTTTTCCTAAGTATAGACATAGCCTATATGCTCTGATCAAATAATTCCAAAACACTGAGTAGTGTTAGTCTGTCATCTGATTTTTCCCTTAAATGGTGCTCTCAGGAGTGACTGCTCCAGTAAAGAAAAATGTACACAGAATTGCACGTGTATTGAATATTGCTCACTTCTTGCCAAAATTATTCATCTTATTTTTTCCTGTAAATGTCTAATGAAAAAAGTGAGCTTGTTTTTTAATCTAAACAAAAGGGTAAGGGCCTGATCCTGTCAGCACTTACTCATAGCTCTACTTTTGTGGGTAGTGCCACTGCAATCACATGACTCACATATATGTTTCAATGATCTAAAGCTGTGGCAGCTATTCCCTTCATGAAGGAGATTTCTGAAATCATATAAGGTTTGGGGTCACACAAAATTGGAAAACCAAGAATAGAAAAAAATACCTGCTTAATGGCACTTTGAAAATATAAAGGCTGCCGTGCTATTTTGTAGCCACCATCAATGAATATAGTTTGTAGAAAAATTAATCTTTGTCTTTTTTGATTTAACAAATAATTATTATGATTTATAATCGCTTCAATAATTGGACTGATCCAGAAAATCAATGTTCAAGGCATATTTATAGCTATTAACAGCATCTTCATCATGCACCTTGAAAAATTTGATTAACCTTAAATATCTTTCACACTTTAATGTGAAGTTCATGCTAAATGCATCTTAAGATCAAGGTGACTTTAACAAATCTTGTCTAAGGCATGCATTACAATATATGCATGGTCATCAGAGCTTTGAGTGACAGACTGAAATCTCATCTTGCATTTAATTTGAAAAGGCAGTTTCATAATGACTCTGCCATTGATCATCTGCCCACTTGATTAGTTAACCTTATCAGTCTGATTTTAAGGAAAAATCACTGAATACTTGCAATGGGGTATAGAGGAATCTGCCAGTATATATTATAATCTTTTTATCAATCAGTTTCAATCAGTATTTTTTTAGACTGGAGAATCCAGTAATGTCATTCTTTTTATGAAGTTTGTTAAGATAACCAAGTTTCAGGCTTGTGCACCTTCGGAAGGTTTACGATTGGTGAAAAGGGAATGGATCATGAACTGTCAAAATTAGGATGTGGCACCAGCAACAAACATATCTCACTGCAGACACGAAATCATCATAGCTCTGCATCTATCACAGTCAGTATCTGTCAGCCTGTTCACAGGATAATACATCTTAACCCTTTGGCAACTTCGTATGAAAAAAGTGTTTACAAAACCTCAAAATCAAGTCAACATATAGTATCACAATTAATTTCTGTGACAGAATTGTTTAGATGTATATTTACAAAAGTCCTAGGTGAATGCATTTGGTGGTCTCAGCTGAGTTCTCAGCAGATGAAAACCCATATAACAAAATCCACCAGCACAAATGGAATGAATTTGCAGCGAAGAGGAAAAGCTAAAGACTCACTGAGCATGGAAAATTAATTATCCTTTCAATCTCAAAGCTATCTAAGTACTTATTCAGCTCTCCTCACCATTTTATCTGAATACCTCACCCACACTGATGCATTTTATCTTCGCAACTCTCACAGAATCATAGAATTCTAGAACTCGAAGTAAACTTGAGAGATTATCAAGTCCAGTCCCCTGCACTCGTGACATGCCCAAGCACTATCTAGACCAGGGTTTCTTCAACTATGTTGCATGGAACACTGGTGTTCTGTCAACAGCTCACAGGTGTGCCACAAGCATCTGACACTTTTTTGATATCAACACTGATGGTATGTATTTGCTGTTATTAAAACCAGATGCAGTGTTATATATTCCTTTATTATTCCAGTGCTCCAATATCTCTATTTTGTTTTGTCTGTATATATTGCTGTTTGGTTTTTAGGTCTAACAACAACTTTTTTGAAGAAAATATTCATAGATGTTTTGCACAAAAATATTTTGTTTGGTGTTCCGTGGCCTTAAAAAGTTTAAGAAACACTGATTTACACCATCCCTGATAGGTGTTTGTCTAACTTTCTATTAAAAATCTCCAATGATGGAGATTCTGCAACCTCCCTAGATAATTTATTCCAGCGGTTAAGCACCTCAACAGTTAGGAAGTTTTTCTTAATGTGCAGCTTAAACCGCGAGAACAGCAAGAACTCCTGTAGCACCTTACAGACTAACAGATATTTTGGAGCTTAAGCTTTCGTGGGTAAAGACCCACTTCGTCAGATGCATCTAACGATGCGGGTCTTTACCCATGCAAGCTTATGCTGCAAAATATCTGTTAGTCTACGAGGTGCCACAGGACTTCTTGTTGTTCTCAAAGATACAGACTAACACAGCTACCTCTCTGATACTTGTCAACTTAAACCTCCTTTGCTACAACTTAAGCCCATTGCTTCTTGTCCTATCATCAGAGGTTAAGGAGAATAATTTGTTTCCCCTCTCCTTTTAGGTATTTGAAAACTATTATTATGACCTCTCTTTGTCTTCTCTTTTCCATACTAAACAAACCCAGTTCTTTCAATCTTCCTTCATAGGTAATTTTTGCAAAACCTTTAATTATGTTTGTTGATCTTCTGTGGACCTTCTATTTGTTCCAATCTTTCCTGAAATGTGACACCCTGAACTAGACACGTTACTGCAGTTAAGGCCTAGTCAGTGCAGACTACAGCAGAAGAATTACTTCTTCTGTCTTTCTTAAAACACTCCTGTTACTGCTTCCCAGAATGATGTTTGATTTTCTGAAACACCGTCACACAATTACCTCATACTTAGCATGTGGTACACTATGACCCCCTGGATCTCTTTTTGCAGTACCCCTTCCTAGACAGTCATTTCACATTTTGTTATGTGTGAAACTAATTGTTCCTTCCTATGTGGAGTACTTTGCATTTGTTCTTATTGCATTTCATCCTATTTACCTCAGACAATTTCTCCAATTTGTCCAGATAATTTTGAATTAAAATACTATCCTCCAAAGCACTTGCAACCCCATTTTACAGATGGGAAATTGATGCATGGGGTGGATTAAATGGCTTGCCAGAGGTCAAAGAACTGGTGAATAAAGGTGCCCTTTGTCTAGGTCAGTGCTCTATCCACTATACTATCCTTCTTTCCTACCTCTCTTGGTCTCTCTAGATCAGGCCTGAAGCACATTAGTGGGACAATATAGAATCATAGAATCCTAGGGCTGGAAGGGGCCTCAGGAGGTCATTGAGTCCAGCACCCTGCCTAAAACAGGATCACCCCTAACTAAATCATCCCAGCCAGGATATTTTCAAATTGGGACTTAAAAGCTCCATCTATGGATGGAGATTCCGCCACCTCTCTACACAACACATTGCAGTGCTTCACCTCTTTCCTGGTAAAATACCTTTTCCTAATATCCAACCTACACCTCCCCCTCTGTAACTTTAGACCATTGCTACTTGTTCTGCCATGTGTCAATATTGAGAATAGCCTCTCTCTATCCTCTTTAGAGCCCCCTTCAGGAAGTTGAAGGCTGCTATCAAATTGCACCTCACTCTTCTCTTCTGCAAACTAGATAAGAAAAGATTCCTCAGGCTCTCCTCATAGGTCATGTGTTCCAGCCCCATAATCATTTTCATTGCCTTCTGCTGGATCTGCTCCACTGCATCCAAATCCTTTTTATATGGCAGGGCCCAGAAACTGAACACTATACTCCAGATGTTGCTTCATCAGTGCTGAATGGAGGGGAATAATAACTTCTCTAGATCTGCTGGAAAGGCACTCCAAGATGCCATTAGCCTTTTTGGCAACAAGGGCACACTGTTGACTCATATCCAGCTTCTCATCCACTGTATTCCACAGGTCCTTTTCTGCCTTACTGCTACTTAACCAGTTGGCCCCCAGCCTGTAACAGTGCTTGGGATTCTTTCATCCCAAGTGCAGAACTCTGCAGATGTCCTTGTTGAACTTCATCAGATTACTTTTGGCTCACTCCTCCAATTTACAATAAATATGGGGACTTTACAAATAAATAAAGTGCTTCCTTTCACTAATTTTCCTTTTGTATTAGTTGCTAATTTAGCTTTTAGCATACAAAAGTATATATACAGAGTATATAACAGGAAACGTTACACTTCCTAGTTATTTTAATGTTTATGATTTCCTGACTCTAGCCAGCACCCAACATTGGAGTGCAAACATACAGTGAGAAAAATAAGAGAGTGTTTTTTGAATCTCTGAAGGAAGTGCCAAAATCTTCAAAGAGAACCAGGCCCAAAAGTTTCTTATTTTCTTTAGCATAGGGGTCAACAACCCCCAGCACGCATGCCACTTTCGACATGCGGGATGATGTAGGTGGGGGCTCCAGCCCAGTCCCTCCTCCCCATGCAGCACGGGAGGGGGCAGTATTTTGGGTCCAGAGTTTGAGCCCTGCAGTGACACAGGGCCAGGGCCAGGGCCAGAGTCTTCCCTTCGCCCCTGGAGCTCCCTCTGCAGGACCAGGGCCATGACCCTTTCCCCACTTAAGCCTCCTCCATAGCAGCCCCTCCTTTCCCCCACAAAGCCCCAGTGTGGGGCCAGGACTGGGAACATAGGGGCCCAGCTGTGGTGTGGAGCTGTTGTGCAAAACCATAGCATGTGGCTGGGGTCAGAGGCCTCCCCTGGAGCCCTAGCTGTGGTGTGAGACTGGAGCTGGAGCCCTTCTCCCCACTGAGCCTCCTTAGCAGGGCTGGGATGAAAAGTGGGGCCAGTGCTGGATTGCAGGGCCCCTGTTTGGAGAGCAGGGTCAGAGCACAGCATGGGCCAAGTATGAAGGCCTCCCCCAGATCCCTCATTGCAGCATGGACTGGGAACCCTCCTTCTCCCCTGGAGCCCCTTCTGTGGGGCCAAGACCAGAGCCCCCTGGTCCCCTGAGCCTCAGAGCCCTGCCACCAAGTCCCTACTGCTGGGTGGGGCTGAGGCCGGTGCTGCAGCCCTCTCCACAGCATGGGGCTGAGGCCAGAGCCCCCACTGTGATGTAAGTAGGACTACTAGAAATCTAAAAGTATCACCACCATTCAGGCTATACATAGAGATGAAAAGGACAAATTTCATCACTGCTTCTGAAAAGTTATTCACCCCTGGTTTAGCAGATTCAGAACATTTGAATAGTCTGGATAATAATCTGAAATGTTTGGAGGTTTATATTAGTGACACTTTAGGGATAAACTGGGCCTGAATAGCAGGATGCTCTGAGATATGTCACCAAAGAAGCAGTTAAATGATGGAACTGTGCCATGAACACATATTTCTACCCCTTCCTCCCTTGCTCCCAGAGGAAAGAACTCTGTGCCATCCTGCATCACCAGGAGCAGTTTACTTCAGCTGTCCTACCTGCCCCTTGACTACTTCTTCTGGTGTGGATGATGGGAGTGTAGTCATGGATCTACCCATTCCCTGTCCACTTGCTTATGAGGAAGAATACCATGTATGCAAACTCTGCTCCCTCTACCTCCTCTCTATGCGTTGACCTGTGCAAGATATTTGTGTCTAACTCTGTTATTCTTCTATCTGTGCAGGTTAGTTAGAGTCAAATAACTTGAAACAGCTGAAACATGAGACATAGATGTCTTACAGAGCTGTAAAGGACCTTGAGAGATCACTGAGTCCAGTCCCTTGCACTCTCAGCAGGACCTATTACAATCCCTGATGGATTTTTTTTAATCTAATCCACCCCAGAACCTTGAAAGGTCCCCTCAAGAACTGAACATAGAGACCCAGGTTTAAAGTCCAATGTGCTAATCACTGAGTTACTCTGATATTTATTGTACAATATACTAAGATCCATGTACATCTTGTCTCGTGTATTTCCCTAGGACAGTATTTATTCCACATCAGATTTATTTGACTACAGGAGAACATTTCCAGAAATTAAATAGTCATTAATAAATATCATAAATGACAGAAATTTTCTATTAATACTATGTTGTCCTCTGAAGAGTGTCTAACACCATGAGAGGCAACTTCAATAAAGGCCCTGTGACGGTGTTTTTTAATCATCCTGTCTGATTGCTTAGAAAAGTGGTTTAGCACTTGATTAAATGGACATATTGTCTCTGTCAAGTTCCTTAGAGGCTTCAGCCTAATTACGAACAGAAACAAACAAATTGTTGAAAAATACAATTACAAATTACAGTAGTTACTAAACCATAGCTTTTACAGTTACTTAAGAATATAGTACACAGTCCACATAATTTCTAGTGAGAAGTGATGAAATGCACTTGGAAGTCTCTTTATGCAACTGCACAAAAAGGTAAAGATATTGACTATGGAAAAAGGTCATCCTAATGATTGCTACATTAGCTCTGTCTGCTTCAGTAGTGCCCTATCTTCCAAAGAAAATGGAAAGTTGTATTCTGATAAAAAAGAAGGAAAACATGTTGTATCATATGAAAATGGTACCTGATTCTGCCTTCTCTCCTGCATTATATAAATTACTGGTAAATAAACAAAAATATGAAGGGGGGAGTGGGGAAACTAACATACAAAAAGCATAAAGACAGTCTCATGGCTTCTTAAACCACTCAGTTATTTCATCCCATAACCACAATCATTCTATTTCACTGCTTATAATTACTTTCATGAGTAACATTAATCAGAATTGCTCAGTCAAAACAATGAAGTATTCAATCATATTTATAAAGAATTTGTTTTAAAACAATATAAATTCCACTTCTGATAATCTTTTTCTCTAGCAAAATTCTGAAATTCATGAGAACTATTTTTAAATAGATTTAGAAATACTACTTTATGCATCTCTACATATAAAATCACATGACAATTCTGTTTATTTATAATGACACCTTTTACTTGGGATTGAAGACTTGTAAAAAATACTACAGTCTATTTCTGCGATCACTAACACTTATAACATATTGCACTGAATATTGCTTATTTATTAAGCGTCAGTTGTCAGACTAGAAAGAAATAACATTGAAAACAGTAACCTTTCATGTTACTGATAAAACCTTGGGAATATCTATCCAGTAACAAATTAGAATCAAATACAACTAAGCTTTCTAAAGTGTTTTTTTTCTTCCTAAATGGAACAGTAAAAGCTGTTACAATCTGCAGGTAAACTTGTTAGAACATGTGCAGCCTACCATAAGGCCTAGCCTTTATCTATCTAATCTGTGATTCATACAACAGGTCACCATCTGGCATTCATGTAGATCTGTAAGTAAGAAAAAGCATGTCTATACTTCAATTATTTCAAACTTTAGCTATAACTTACCATTTTATTTCCAGACACAGAGAGGGTGTAAGACTTAATGTTGTCTTCTCTTTCCAGGGTTCATGACTAATTAATTCTTTTTGCTCTGAAATTCAGATGTGGACAGTGAGGAAAGGAGAGCTCTGCTGTTGCTAGGGAAACATGACGCTGAGGGTTTAGTGACATCAGATGTTGTTATACCAAAGAGGCTCAGTATGCAATGGAAGGAAACCTGCTGATGAGAAATAAGAATTAATTCAAACTATTAGTCATTGATTCTACCATGCTCAAAGTAGAAGACCAAATGCAGAATCCTTTCTTTCACCCCAAATAATACCATTGTAAATAGTTAAAAGAAACATATTTATCATAGTAAAACCTATGTAAGTGAAACATAACCTCCCTGTTAGCTACGTTGACAAACAACTAATCTTCCTCGGGCTTTATCCGGTATGTAAATTTTATAAAATTAACAGTCACTCTTGTTTTCTGTTTGCCTGGAAGACACCTCTTAATTCTTGCTTTCTCAAGCCACTGACAATTTTTAAGTTGCTAATATAAAGAAGCAAGTAATTACTGTACTTCTTTATGTTTAAGTACATAATCAGGAGTTAGCCAGCCATGTATGGGTCCTTAAATGAATTAGGTGTTTTGTTTTGTTTTGCTTTGTTTTTAATAAAAGGAAAAAGTACATACTTTAAATGATTATATTTTTCAAAAACATATTGCTATTTTAGTGAAGCTTGTTATTATGTTGGATGAAATAAAAAGGGATTGTTAAAATTTGTTTGTTTAATATTTTTAGTACTTTTTTAAATGGGAATTCCATCAAGCATATATTTGATTCATGCCTATAAACTCACCAGTGACTATATTTTAACAAAAAAGGGCTTGTTATGTGGTTTCCAATAACATGTTCTTATAGTTTTCAAACCACAAGCATTGATTTAGCTGTGCCAAATAAGAGCACTACTCCAAATTTATCTGTTTTTTCTCCTGTCTGTAAGGTTTATTAAGAATCAAGCCTATTCTAGGTTCACCATATTTTTCTGGCCCATCTTGGTTCAGTCTTTTTCAACATTCATTCAATTACATCAGTTTTGAGGACTGTACTGATTTAGTGACTCTGTCTCTCCCATTTGGCTTTATGAGACACAGTCTCATTCCAAGCACATCCCATTTTCCTTGCATAATCCAAACCCTTATGTTCTTTTAAGTTATGATAAGAGGAAGCCGTGTACCTAATTTGGTGATTCGAGCTCTTACTGTTTAGAAAAAAGTTCTTGATCAAATAGGCAAACTCTCTAAAATACATAGTAAAATAGGTCTGATTACAAATGAAATCAAGCTAAGAAGTTTATATCTAGATCCCATTTTGAATTTTCCAATATTTGGAATGTTCATACCCAGGTTTTTATTTCATATCCACATGTTTATTTGAAGTTTTTTTTTCTAATATGAACTTAATAATCAACTTACATTTACAATATAATTTTGCTCAACATAGCAGATAAGAACTGAAGTCTGAAAAGTACACTCAATTGAGGGGAAGGAGAACAGGTTGGGATTGTACACCACAGGAAAAGAAAATACATAGCATGTGTCTGCTTTCAGCGAAGACGCCTTGACGTAGTCACTTTATGTATCCCAAGTTTTCTTTCTCTTTCTAGAGTGCACTTGACCTGCAGAGTACTAATTTCAACTGTTGTGTTATAGTCACACAAATGTAAGCCACACACATTAACGGAAAATGACAGTGGTACGTAAGGGAAAGCCTGTTTTTGTCACTCAAGTCAGGGTTCTCAAATAATTGATAAGGAAGTTCAGAGGAATACACAGTAATATTTTTCTTTTAATACAGAGCCTTTCATTTCAAAGTATTTTACAACTATTTTACATAAATCATCACTGAAACGCAGCTATCTCTAAGTACACTGTACTGCCATGGGAGTAGGGAAAATGCTGAGTAGGTCTTAGGGGCAAACTTTTAATCCCTTGAAAAATTCTATCTGGAATATACTTTCCAGACAAAGTATACTGTTATGGAACTGTTTTAGGAACATACGAATTGCCAAATTTGGTCAGACGATGGTCCACCTAGCCCAGTGTTCTGTCTTTCACCACCAGCCATTTCTAGAAGCTTCAGAGTGAAAGAACAGAAAAATGCAATTACTGATCCACTGTCACCCAGTCCTAGCATCTGGCAGTCAGAGTGTTAAGTACCGCCAAAGAAGGGGGTTGTGTCCTTGACCATCTTGGCTAACAGGAATCATAGAATCATAAGGCTGGAACGGACCTCAAGAGGTCATCAAGTCCAGCTCCCTGGTTCAAGCAGGATCAACCTGAACTAAGTCATCCCAGCCAGGACCTTGTCAAGCCAGGACTTAAAACCTCTGGGGATGGAGATTCCACCACCTCCCTAAGGAACTTATCTACCTGCCTTTCATGACTTTACCTAATTCTACTTTGAACCCCTTGTACTTTTGGACTTCATATTTCCTGGCAACAAGTGTCACAGCCTGACTGTGTGTAGTGTGCAAGAGGTGGCTGACAGCTTCTGTGAGTGGGGGTAGATCCATGCAGGGCCTTAAGAAGAAGGGGCTTGGGGTCAGATGGGGCTCAACACTGCCAAGACTGTAGTACTGGTCCCTTCCTCCTGCCCTCAGCGCTGCATACAGCATGTAGAGGAGCACTCCAGAGGCAATGTAAAGAGACTGAAGTTCCACCCACTACCACTGCAGCAGTAACAGCACTGGCATCTGGGAGCCCCAAGCCCCTGTGAAATCCCTGGTCCTGAAGCAACTGCCTCCATTTGCTCCTCCATCAACATCCCTGGTTGTCTTAATAATTAATAATCCTATCTAATTTTACATATGCTACTTATTAATTTAATCAGATAACCCCAGGTTTGTGATGAGAAAGGGTAAACAACACATTGTTATTTACATCCTCCAAATGATTCGTTATTTTATTTACTTCTGTGATATCCCACCTTTAGTCTTGTCTATTGTGGCTCCTTTTTTCTTTTTTTTAAGTCTCTCCTCATAAAGAAGCTGTTCCATAACCCTAATTGTTTGAAATGTTTTAATCAGAAGACTCTTGTGATCTTTAGGGAGCACCCAGGTAAGAGCATCTGCCCTGTAATTATGGGGGCCTTTGTGCTGTACACTTATGATTGAGATTCCTAACACCAGCATCTAACTCACAAACATATAATTCCTCACCCTGGCTCACATCATCCCAGTTACTCTTTGTGGGGTGACACCAGAAGCACCTCCAGTCCCAAGTCTTCATAAATACAACCTCCCCAAATCCTTAATTACCGTACACCATGATTTTTCCCCTCCGGTTCACCACCTTCATAGGCCTGTAAGCAGACGCCCAGTTACCAGCTTACTATGGCATAAACTTGCTGCACAGTTTGCATACCAGAGTCCCGCTTGTGGTAAAATAAACAAACATACCCTTATTTAATAGAAAAATCATAGTTTCAAA
This sequence comes from Carettochelys insculpta, assembly GCF_033958435.1. NCBI lineage: Eukaryota > Metazoa > Chordata > Testudines > Carettochelyidae > Carettochelys > Carettochelys insculpta. The sequence goes on along the minus strand of NC_134139.1, from coordinate 157,359,046 downwards.
GGTGAAATAATAAGAGAAAGCAAAAATACAGAATTTACCTAGAACATAAAGATGTAGCCACACGCTTTACACCTTCATGTTAGATAACATTCTACTTTTCTAAGAAGGGTTACTGTTGCCTTAAAACAGATTTCTCCCACAGTCTCCAACAGGAGGAGGCACTCAACACCCAGGGCTCAGGGACACTTCCTATCACAAGATTGTTCTTCAAGTTCTGTACAAAAACTGCTAGTCTCAAGGCTGCTTTTAGAAAAGCTTTTCGTCCGTCTAGACTTGAGAGCTGGGATGTTCTTTTCAGTTTCAAGTTGTCTCAATATCTTTTCTTAACTCTAATTATCCGTCATTGTCTTTTCATGTACTGGACAATGGATAATTATTTGAAGTTGGCAAGGTGCAAATGACTGCCTTGGAACTTGCCCCTACCTGCGTTATTGCTTAACATCTTGCTTGAGGTGGAGATGAAGTTGCAGCATGGATTATGAGCACCTTTTTCTGTGTACACTGAAATGCACAACTTCATAAGCACGTTATATAGACATATCTCACAATGACCAACAATGACCATATAGAATATTAGAACATTTCTTAAAAGACTCTATTCAATATATATTTTGTACTACAATAATATTAAATGCAATACTTTGGCTTCATTGTATACTTTGGGTCTTTAGAACTTCTATTCTCCAGTTGGAGGGTCTGGGCCCTGATTATCAGAACCCCAAACAAAGTAATTGATTTCTCTGCCTTTGAAGGTTAAATACTGGGATTTAGGCCTGTGGACCTAGTGAGCATAGGTATTGATCACCTGAAGATAAGACCATCAGCGTACCACAACACTGATGGGAATCTGATTGTGTATTGTTACTGATTCTCAGCAATGCACTTCTCTGAGCGTTTACAAAATACACAATTCTGGGTAAAGTTAAACTGAAGAAATACCGTATGATCTGCGAGTATTCACATTTTGATATCTTAAGGGACATTTCAGAAAGCCTTCCTGCAGCAATACATCCCTGTGCAATCCACTGCTCAATAAAATATGTCAAAAAGGAGCATTCTCACAATATGTCAACAGAAAATATTGCAAATTCATTCTGCCTTTCTACTTCAGTGAACTTCAGAATTGCTGAGGCTTGAATAGCTTCATGTAGCATATCTTAAACAGTAAGATTGAAGCTGAACTTGAAACATTGTTTAGGAAGCCCTTTTGAATAAAAGGAAAATGTCAGCATAGGCTGTCTAGTAAAGCAGATAATGTGCCTTCGCTCATAAGGTCAATATAAATCTGAGTAAAGGTCTGAAAAGGCAATATGATAGACCTGTCACCACATTCTAAGTCTCCCTTTTCACATGCAGTTCATTGTCTATTAGTAGATTAGTTAGACTAGATGACATCTGTGGTCACTTCTAATCCTATGAATCTTAAGTATTTATCAGTATTTCCTGAAGCAGAAAAAGCTTATGCGTTCTATGGTGGAAATGTTCATATTGAAATATGAATTAGAAGCTGTGCTGCAAAAGGAATTCGGGAATGACTAGACAAGGCACATATCTGAGATAATATTCCAAGAAATAATGGGAAGTCCTGTGGCATCTTATACACTATCATCTATAAGACATGCATCTAATGAAGTGGGTCTTTGCCCACGAAAGCTTATGCTCCAAAAATTCTGTTAGTCTATAAGGTGCCCAGGACTTGTTGTTTTTGTGGATGCAGACTAACACAGTTACCCCTCTGATACTTAATTCCAAGAAATTTTAACTAGGTTGTAATGATATGTATTTTGTCCAGATTAGCAGAAAATATATCTATTTTGTTGAAACTCTTCCTTTTAAATAAAGCATACTTTTTCAGACAATGAAAATAACATTGATGATATTGATGTTTTCTATTGAACTTCAAAAAATATGGAGAGTCTCTATCATTTAATGGAAGAATGTATTAAAAACATAGGGTCAGGCTGTACCATCCTTACTTCCACTGAACATATCCTCCTTCAATATCCTCAATAAAAGTAATAGAACTATTTGAGAAATAAGATGCTATTGCTCAGTGTGAGTAAGGTTTTCATTATAATCTCTCTAATGAATAAAGGGTTGACAAGAAACAATTTTTTGCATAAATGAGCACATTTATGAGCTCCAAATAGTTCTTTATATTTTAAGTAGTTATTTTTTTCAAAAATGTTGATGAAAATATTTTCAATAAACATGGACTTGCAGATGAAATATGCATAAAACAAATCTCAGCTGGCACACACACACACATACACACGTGTATATATATTCCTATCAGTGTGATATAGTGTTTCCCAGTCCTCTTTCACTCTTAGTCACAGTGATACTTCATGATGAAAGAACAGCATTACAAGTCCAATTTCAGAGCAGGGTGATTTAACAATACATATGTATATATATAGATAGATAGATAGATAGATAGATAGATAGATATATGTGTGTGTGTGTGTGTGTGTGTGTGTATACACACATACACACACACACACACACACATACATATAAACAGAACTCAGATAAAAACTAGAAACAGTAATGAGACTAATGTGGTATTTTGGCAATTTAATGCTATTTTTGCCTGCTTGCTTCAGTTCAATAAGCACTGTACTACATGGCTTATGGTTATAATTAATAGCTTATTTCTAGTAATGAACCTCAGGAACACAGCAGGTGCTACCTTCAGTACAAAAGCCCTTTATTTTGTTATCTTCTTCTTCAACAAAACAAAAAGCAGTCAAGTAGCACTTTAAAGACTAGCAAAATAGTTTATTAGGTGAGCTTTCATGGGACAGACCCACTTCTTCAGACCATAGCCAGACCAGAACAGACTCAATATTTAAGGCACAGAGAACCAAAAACAGTAAGCAAGGAGGACAAATCAGAAAAAAGATAATCAAGGTGGGCAAATCAGAGAGTGGAGGGCTGGGGGGGAAGGTCAAGAGTTAGACTGAGCCAAGTATGCAGATGAGCCCGTTATAGTGACTCAGAAAGTTCCCATCACAATTTAAACTATGTGTTAATATGCTGAATTTGAATATAAAAGCCAGCTCGGCTGTTTCCCTTTCCAGAACGGTGCGATAATTCTTCTTCAGTAACACACATACCTTTAGGTCATTGACAGAATGCCCCATTCCATTAAAATGTTGACTAACTGGTTTGTGCATCTGCAATATTTTGATGTCTGTTTTGTGCCCATTAACCCTTTGTCTAAGGGAGTTAGAAGTCTGTCCAATATACAGAGCATCTGGGCATTGTTGGCACATGATGGCATATATAATGTTCATAGAGGATCATGAGAAAGAAAGTGCCAGTGATTCTGTGAGTAACCTGGTTAGGTCCAGTGATGGTATTTCCAGAGCAGATATGTGGACAAAGCTGGCAGGGGACTTTGTTGCAGGGAAAGGTTCCAGGACTGGTATTCCTGGGGTATAGACTGTGGCTGTTAGTGAGGATCCTCATGAGGTTGGGAGGTTGTCTGTAGGAGAGAATGGGCATGTCAACCAGGGCCTTCTGGAGTGTGGCATCCTGATTAAGGATAGGTTGTAGGTCTTTAATAATTCGTTTCAGTGGTCTGAGTTGGGGGCTGTAATTGATGACCAGTGGTATTCTGTTCTTGGCTTTTTTGAGCCCATCTTGGAGTAGCTGGTCTCTGGGTATTCGTCTGGCCCTGTCAATTTGTTTTTTTTTACTTCTTCTGGTGGGTAATTCAGGTTTATGAATATTTGGTAAAGTTCTTGTAGTTTTTGTCTCTGTCAGTTGTATCAGAGCAAATGTGATTGTACGTAAGAGCTTGACTGCAAACAATGGATCTAGTCACGTGTGCAGGACGGAAACTAGAAGGGTGTAGATAAGTATAGCGATCAGTAGGTTTTTGGTACAGTGTGGTACTGATCAGGCCATCCTTGATTCGTACTGTAGTGTCCAGGAAATGTATCTCTTGCATGTTGTAATTGAGGCATAAGTTGATGGTGGGGTGTAGATTGTTAAAGTCTCTGTGGAATTCTTCTAGAGCCTCTGTACCATGGGTCCAAATCATAAAGATGTCATCAATGTATCTTAAGTAGAGAGTGGTAATAGGGGACAAGAGCTGAGGAATCGTTGTTCCAGGTCAGCCATAAATATATTAGCATATTGTGGGGCCATGCGGGTGCCCATAGCAGTTCCACTAATCTGGAGGTATAAATTGTCCCCAGAATGGAAATGATTGTGTGTGAGAGCAAAGTTACAGAGGTCAGATACCAGATTGGCTGTGGTGTCATCAGGGATGGTGTTCCTGATTGCTTGTAATCCATCTTTATGTGGAATATTAGTGTACAGAGCCTCTACATCCATTGTGGCAAGGATGGCATTATCAGGAACTTTTCTGATGTTTTGTAATGTCCTCAAGAAGTCGGTGGTATCTCGGATATAGCTGGGAGCATTGGTGGCATAGGGTTTGAGGAGGGAGTTCATGTAACTGGATAGTCCGGTGGTAAGGGTGCCAATACCTGAAATGATAGGGCGTCCAGGGTTTCCAGGCTTGTGGATTTTGGGAAGTTGAAATAGAATAATCCAGGCTCTGGCTCAGATGGTGTGTCTGAGTGAATGAGGTCCCGAGTAGCAGCAGGGAGTTCCTTCAGTAGTTGTAATTTTCTTTGGAATTCCAAAGTGGGATCAGCGGAGAGAGGTCTGTAAAATGTGGTGTTGGAGAGTTTTCTGGCTGCCTCCTGTTCATAATCTGATTTATTCAGGATGACAACAGCACCCTCTTTGTCAGCTGGTTTGATTATGATGTCTGGGTTATTTTTGAGACTCCAAGAATTTGAATACCTGGAGTTATGCCTTACTGAATTAGACTTCTAGATTATTTTTCCTGTCTGTTAAGCTACATCTACACTACAGTGTTTTGTCTACACAACTGGCATTTTGTTGACAAAACCTGTGAAGCATCCAGATTCCAAAGGTGTTCTATCAACATTAAATTAACAGACTACAGCACTTTTGTCAACAGTCATGTCCCACTCTCCACGAGGCATAACTCCTGTGTCCATAAAGATGTGTTGACAGAAAGCCACTCTGAACATTCCGTAGGGACCTCTGTGGACAAACAGGGTTTCCAGGACACAGGGCAGTCCTGTCTACTGTGCTTCTGACTGGCTATTTTATCGAGAAAGCTTCCAGGTTATTTGGCCATGATCTGTTGACAGAAGTTTTGTCAGAAGATATCTTTCAACAAAAGTGTCTGTTGACAAATCGCTGTAATCTGCACACAGCCTTGCTGTGGCTAATACTAGGTGCAACAGAAGAATGTGCAAAGACACTCATAAGAAATCTACCTGTTTTCCTATCTATATATTAATGTGCATCCGTCTGTCTGTTGGTGCTTCATTTGTTCAAGAACTCGTCTTGAATCATAAGAGCTACGACCACGTAATGTGGTATTCTGCTTCCTCTTACCTTAATTTAAACCAAACTTAGGGTTTGGTTGTGCCTGCAAAGTGTAAAGTACCAGAAACCACATGGTTTACCAGAACATGGAAAGGGAGGGACATCAAGAGGATGGGTGACATACTTCAGATTCACCACTCGGCTAGTGTAGGAAACAATCATACTGCAGAGTGACCACTGTGTGCAGCCACAGCAATAAAAAAAAGTGGCTATGTGGAGACAGGGCTCTCCACCCTGCTGGCCTCGGGCTAGGTCAGTGCCCCCCTGCCCAACCTCCCCAGCACTTGGTCACAGTGCCATATAAGGGAAGCCCTGCTGCACCCCTACAATGACACCCTTGCAGTTAGACCTCCCCAGAGATACTGGAGCCATAAATACAAGTTACTAGCTCCTGAAGTTACTACACTAGTTCATTCTTTTGTCTCCAAGTTCAGTTACTAGTGACAAGCCATCACAGACACATGGTACACCAGAACCAGTCCAAAATTTCTCCTCTGCCCCACAGCTTTACAGTCTGCCCATTTCAGACTTAAATATATTTTTCTTATCACTTTTCATCTCAATTCTTTTTGTTTTTCTGAGATATGCTAGACTACACAGGAAATAACTTTAACCATGTGTGTCATTTCATTCTTTTTCCTTGTGAATTGAAAGCTCCTGCAGCCAGAATCTATATATTTTTGCTCTCAACAATGCAATGCACACTCATGGCACTACATAAAAATGTTAAACAATAGCCATAAATACAAATTGAGGATTATGCTGCAGCAGAACTTAAAAACTAGTGAGATTTCAGGAGAATCTTATTAGATGAAGGATAGGAACATCAGTCAGGAGTGTGCACAAAATTAAATTTGGTAATACATTTAAGTAATTGCAGATATTTACCTGTACCAATATTTCTTCAACTCACCATTACACCTAGATATAAAAATACTCCATGACTATACCTCCCAGTATCTGGTTTATTTTTTGTTTTTTGGGGTTTTTTTTGTTTGTTTGTTAGTTTTTTGTTTGTTTTTGTTTTTGTTTTGTTTCTCATGGGCACATCCACCCCACCACTCAGATCTCAGGCAATTTATGCAGCAAAATAAATAGCATATTTTAACATTTTTATTTCCCAGGAACCTGAAGACCCAATCACTTGGTATCACCAGAAGCACTGATCAGCACAGGAAAAAAAAATGTTTATATTCAACTTAGTGAAAACAATTTTTTTATAATACTGATGTAGGTTTCTAAAATATAAAACTGGTTTTCCTTCATTTAAAAATATGCTTTTGAAGTAGATGATCTGTGCAGTGACTGAGAAGGAAATATTTGAAAAACAAACAGATCCCTAAAACACTCTCTTTCATGAAACAGGAAATAGACCTATCTCTCCATTTTCATACTATTCTTCCTTATTCTCTACAAATCCTGTGTTATAAATGATACAAGCAATTGCTTTTGCTCTTTGTACAAAAATAACATAAACTAATGTAGGGATTCTTTTCCCCACAGGAATGGAAGTCCTTCACTTAAACCATCTCCCCCTCTGCCTCTTCCCCCATAATACCAAAATTGATCTTATAGGAAAAAGTAAAATTGAAATATCTGGTCACTTTACAAATTCCACACCCTTCTCTGTGGCCGAGTAATGTATTGTACCTGGAGTACTTATGAGTCAGGGAAATTTTAGAGGCTGAATGATTTTATAAAACTACTGTCAAGAATCAGAAGGGCAATTATCAAACCACTACTAAAAAGAACCTGTAGCTGGTATGTTTTAACTAAATGAGGCCAGCAGGCTCAGGCTATGAGAATATAAAATTACACTGGGAACCTTAAGATTTATGCTGGAGCTTTGACTCCAATGCTATGTCTAGACTGCAGGCTTCTGTCAACAAAACTTTTGTTAACAGAAGTTTTGTTGGCAGAGCGTGAGTCCATACCGCAGATCTGTAGGAAGAGATCTGCCACTCAGGAGCATTCTATTGACATCCCTGTCTTTTTCGTTCCATGAGGAAGAAAGGATGTCTTGAGAGTGAGGGGTTTTCTGACATTTGGCCCCATGCGGCCAAGCCAAATATCAGAAAAGTCTCTCCCAACAGATCTGCCACCAAAATACACACAAATGTATTGCACAATTTGCATACCTTTTGCCATCAGTTCTCGACAATTTAGACATAGTATAAGACCCTCCTCTTCACAGAGTTCCAAGGCCCAGTCTCCAGCACAAGCCAGAATGAATACACTGCAGTTTTATAGGCCCCAAGAGCCTGCATCAAGTGAAATAAACATTTTTTTAACCAGGTTGACACTCTCCAGGGGCATGTCTACACCACAGTTATTCCAGAACATCTTGTTCCAGAGTTATTATTCTGAAATAAAATATTCCAGAATAATGCCCTGGAATAAGCAAAGCTTAATTCAAAATAGTGTGCACATATACAATAGAGCCTATTTTGGATTAGAGCCTCTGGAACCGCTCTGGGGGTATGTCTACGCATCAGAGATATTTTGAAATAAGCTATTTCAGCATAGCTATTCCAGAACAGTTTATTTTGTAATAAGGCTGCTGTGTAGACATACCCTATTTCTAGGTTTCAGGCTGACTGAACTCCCTGGGGGAGAATTGTATGTCTCTAGTTCTATTTTTTATCTGTATCTGCCATATATTTCATGTCATAGCAGTGACAGATGATGACCCCCTATGTTATTCATTTTAAGAATGTTTTTTACTGCAGATTTGACAATATAAAATAAGTGCTTCTAGTTGGCTGTTCTGTCAAGACAGCCAGCCACCCTCAGCCAATAGAAATTGATCAATGTTTCAATCTGCTTTGCTTTCTTACTACAATCTGCAGACAGAAGTTTTGTCAGAAGAAATCTTCCAACAGTATCTTCTGTTGACAGATCACTGTAGTGTAGACATAGCCTTAGTATTTGGTGTTGTAATACAGTTGTGTCTACGCTAAAGAGTTTTGTCAACATAAGGGGTCTTTCTGTCGACAAAGCTCGAGGAGTGTCTACACACATAAGGTGTTCTGTCGATAGTCTCGACAGAATTCTGAATTTGTCTTGACAGTGTTATCCCTTGAAAATTTGAGGAATAACGATCTGTTGAGAGAGTTTTATTGACAGAAGTGCAGTGTAGACACTTCTTTCAGCAGAGAGGGCTTCTAGTCAGCTGTTCTGTCGACAGAGGGCAGGGCAGTCTGGCTGCTCTCTGTTGACAGAGTGGATTGCTCCGTCGATCTGCTTCTGTGTGTAGATGCACTCTATTGACAGAGTTTCTGTTGACACAACTCTGTCAACAGACATTACTGTTGACAGATGCATCTAATGTAGATATAGCCTATGACTGTATCTACATTAGAGTTTTGTAGACAAAACTCACAGAGCATCTGCACACAAAATGCATTTTGTCTACAGAAACTGTTGACAGAAAATCTGTGTAGAAGCTCAAGGGGCCCTTTTGTTGACAGAACAGATCAAAAGATCAATCCACTTTTATGTGCAGATGGGTTCTGTATGGCTAAGCCTACACTAGCAAGTTCTTTCCAAAGATTTTTTGAAAGAAGGGAGCTCTTTTGAAAGATCCCATGGAGTGTCTACACACAAATAATGTTCTTTTGAAAGTAAATTGAAAGAATGTTGTGTTCCTTTCAAAATTGCTCCTCCTTTTCTATTTCAGGAAGAATTCCCCCTTTTTAAAGAAAAGGTGGGTAGACGCTCCACAGGCCTTTTTTTTTTAAAGAGCAGTCCTCATGGGGCCTGATTTTTTGATCATAGAATCATAGAACAATAGAGCTGGAAGAGACCTAAAAAGCCATCAAGTCCAGCCCCCTGCCCTAGGCAGGACCAAACCCATCAGATCAGCCCAGCCAGGGCTTTATTAAGGCGAGACTCCACCACTTCACTGGGTAGACCGTTCCAATGCTTCACCACCCTCTTAGTGAAAAAGTTTTTCCTAATGTTCAACCTGGACCTTCCCAACCACAACTTGAGACCATTGTTCTGTCCTCTGCCATCTGTGACCACTGTGAACAGCCTCTCTCCAGCCTCTTTGCAATCTCCCTTCAGTAAGTTGAAGGCTGTTATCAAATCCCCCCTCAGTCTTCTCTTCTGCAGACTAAACAGACCCAATTACGTCAACCTTTCTTCATAGGTCATATGCTACAGCTCCCTAATTATTTTGCTTGCAGTCCGCTGGACCCTCTCCAGTGTATCCACATCCTCCCTATAATTGGGGGCCCGGAACTGGACACAGTACTCCACATGCGACCTCACCAAAGCTGAATAAAGAGGAATAATCACTTCTCTGGATCTACCGGCGATGCTCCTCTTGATGCAACCTAATATTCGGTGAGCCTTCTTGGCTACAATGGCACACTGTTGACTCTTGTCCAGCTTCTCGTCCACTACAACTCCCAGGTACTTTTCTGCAGAACTACTACTGAGCCAGTCAGACCCCAGCCTGTAACAATGCTTGGGATTCTTCTGGCCCAAGTGCAGGCCTCTGCACTTGTCCTTATTGAACCTCATCAGATTTCTTGCAGCCCAGTCTTCCAATTTGTCTAAGTCACTCTGGACCTTATCCTTATCCTCCAGGTACAACAGGTACAACCCATACTTTATTTTATGGGTCCCAACTAATTGATGCTCCTCAGTTACTTTATTCCTACATATTTAACAAGTTCCTACATATTTAACAAATAGGAGTTATACAATTATTATAAGTAGATTCACTGTTGCAGCTGGAACCCTGGCAGGTGATGAGACATCAGTGGAGCTGGGGAAAAAAATTGACTGAACCATTTCTTAGCAAAACAGGCAGATTCAGCAGCATATACACAATTATGGATTTGTATAATGTTGCCCAATGGGAAAAAAAATACAATCACAAGAATTGTTTCAGTTTCAGATTTTTAAACAAATATTTAAAGCTTTTATTTTGATTTTAAAATGTTAATTGCTTATTTTAAATAATTTTTAAAATATTAGAAATTGAATGAGTTTCAACTTCTTTTCCTGGAGTTACCTGCAAATTGAAAAGCCATCATTTGCCCAGGTTTGCTCAGCATAGCTGGCTCTACTTCATTCCTGTTAAGTTTAGGATCCTGAGGAATGTGTACGCTGCTCTCTCAAGGGACAAGTATCAGAGGGGTAGCCGTGTTAGTCTGGATCTGTAGAGCAACGAAGGGTCCTGTGGCACCTTATAGACTAACAGAAAAGTTTAGAGCATGAGCTTTCGTGAGTTAACTCACTTCTTCAGATGCTGGTCCTGGAACCAGCATCTGAAGAAGTGAGTTAACTCACGAAAGCTCATGCTCTAAACTTTTCTGTTAGTCTATAAGGTGCCACAGGACCCTTCGTTGCTCTCAAGGGACAGTAGTCATGGCCAATCACGTTCATATTTCCCATCTAGTCTCAGATGTTTGATTGACATAATTGGATCAGGCTACGCCATGTAAATGTGAATAATCCTTAAGCCACTCGATGTAAAATGGTAGTCCTCAGGCTTTTCTAACTGCCCTGGGGCTGAAACAGCATCTCACAGCCCCAACCACTTTGTCATCCCAAAATTAGCTCATGTGCAGGAATGAATTCAGACTATTATATTCTCAGTCAAAGTCATTTGAAACCAGTGGGGCCAATGGCCACCATGAGCCACAGGGCATAGTGAGAGGGGGGCCTGGATCCATGCCTCAGAAGGGGAGGGCTCAAGGACAGAAGGACTGTGGGCTAGGGTAGACAGACCTTACTGCTGCTTGGACTGTGGTGCTGCCCCCTACCCTGTCTTCAGAGCTGTGTGGCTCAGCAGAGAAGCACTGCTGCCACATTTCAAAGGGACCCAGAGTTCCAGCCATTGCCCTGGTACATTGGCAGCAGTGATGGCTAGAACTCTGGCTTCTTTGCAATACCAGGCCCCTATGCAAGTTCTCTCTTAACCTCCTACCCCCATCAGCTGACCTGCTTGAAACTAATAAAATAGTACAAGAATTAATGTTATTTTTTAAGTTGCTTCCTTATCACCTTGCTCTTTTTCTCGTGTTACCCTTTAAAATACAACCATAAAGTATCAGCAGGTTACAATGCGGTCCTATGTGTCAAGCCTTTAAGAGGCAGGACAAAAGTGGCTTGTTGCTGTTTTTGGGTTAATGAGTTTATGACCTTTAGACAGAAGAGCTGGGCAAGAGCAACCCTACACTAATGATCTTTTGCACATTTGAAGAGAAAAGTCAGAAGTTATACTGGTTGGGTGAAAAAAGCGACTTGTAATAGAATATAAATGTGAAATGTGACAAACCAGCATTTTAAAAGTGCTATTATAGCCGTGTATTGTCAAGTGATATACGTCTGCATACCAAGAAGAAAGTCTATAAAATGATCTCTTGTTTTAGGTTAGTATCAGAGTACTTAACTCAAGTAGCTTTCACAGCTGGAAGATTATTTTCTCTTTTCAGGTTGAAGATATCTGAACTTCTGGGTTGGATTCCATCTGTGAGGTGATTTGAGTGACTGTCACTAATACTTCATACCTGCACAGTTCAGTGCTGTTTTCGAAGGCACTTTCTATTACTAAAACTGTCACATTTTACTTAGTTTTACTTTCATGCATTGAAATTCTAACACTGGCTACTTAGTCTTGGGCTACACATCCAGTCTTGGGTTATGTCTAGATTGCAGAGAACAGTTGTCAAAAGATATGCAAATTGTGCAACACATTTGCAAGTCTTTTGCTGACAGGTCTTTCAGGAGAGGCTTTTCCTAAATTTGGCCTGTCCACATGGGGCCAAGTGTCAGAAAAACTCTCTTGCTCGAGACATCTGTTCTTCTTCATGGAATGAGGTGTACAGGGATGCCAACAGAATACTCTTGGCTGGCAGATCTCTTTCAACATATCTGTAGTCTGGATGTCACCAGAAGTTTTGTCAACAGAAGCCTGCAATCTAGACATAGCTCAAGTTTGGTGAAATAAAAGGTCAGAAATTCCAGACATATTTAGAGTCAGCAAATCACAAGATCTATTTCAGGCATTGCTACAGATGCTTCCAGTATTTAATTTAGATTTTAACAGAGGAAGTTGTATTTTGCCTTAAGGATATTTATTTTATTATCTGATATTAAGATACTGTGAAGTAAAGTATCAGACTCTAGAATCTTTTTTTATAAAGTTATCTTCCAATTTGTTACTGAAGCATTACTAATAAAGTAATATAAAAACTTTTATATGTGCTTTGGAACTTAATCAGTTGTATAAGATAATTTTACTTTGTTTTACACTATAACCACTTCTTCCTTTACTTAAATTTCTGCTGTAAAAAGCAATTTTAAAAATCATCAGGGCTTTAATTTTGAATGGTCAATTTCATTAGGTATTCTGCCAAGTAATTGTTTCAATTCTCCTATGGTTAGTCTCACAATTCCATATATGCACATAGCACAACATGGGACTTATTATCTCATTTACCTTAACTGCTTTTAAATCCACATTCTGTTGTATCACATGTATTCTGCTTTCATATCAGATTCTGCAAGCAAAGACCCCCTTGATGTATCAGCCTAGGTCTCACTAACTTTCATTTTACTGAACCTACACAAATAGCATTGAAGAAATTCTAAACATTTTCTCTCTCTCATTCGCAAGTTAGCATTTTTTTCCTAAATATTCAATATAGTGATAATTAGAAGTCACTTCCTCTCTGTTTCCTGTTTCAATGTTTTATATCTTGTCAATTTGGATTGTATGCTCTTTGGGGCACAGACTTTCCCTTACTAAGGCTATGTGTACACTAGAAGCATCTGTTGACAGAAGTTACTGTCGACATGGAAATCTCGACAGAAACTCTTATCAGCAGATGGCATCTGCACACAACCTGCTCTGTAGACAGAGAACTGCCACACTGCACTGCCCTCTGGTGCCAGAAAGTGGAATGGCAGCTCTGCAAAGAGGGCTGCCCACAACCAGAAGCCCTGTCTGTTGACAAAAGTGTCCACACTGCACTTCTGTCGACAGTACTCTGTCATTAGGCTGCCATAGCTCAATTTTTGTGACTCTGTCTACAGAATGCTTCCTGGGAGAAGACACCCCTGAATTATGTCAACAGAAGGCCCCTTTTGTTGACAAAATTCTCTAGTGTAGACACAGTCTAAATGTCTGTACAGTGCTCAACAAATATAACTTGGCAAATAATATGGGCAGGGAGGGGCTGCCGCTGGGAAGGAAGAGGGAGCAGGAGAAGAGAGGCTGGGGAGCCCAAGGCCATAGCACACAGAAGAGGAGCTGCTGCTTCAGGTCCATCCTGCTGGTGCATGGGCTCTGCTGTGCCTTGTGGAAGCTCGGGAGCCCTCAGCATGTGTAGGGCATGGGGCTTGGGAGAGGCCCCTTAAGGGACCATCTGACTGTGGGCCCTGAAAGGGCTTGTCACCCATGCAACCCTTTCCACAGTATTCCCTGCTCCGCTGTTTTGAAAAAGCACCTCTGGCAGTGTAGATGTGCTCTGTCAGAAGAGTGGATTGGAGGAGTGGTCCACTGCTTGTGTGGACATGATCTTTTGAAAAAGTGGGTCAGAGAAATGATCTACTTTTTTGTGTGTGTGGATGTGCTCTTTCGAAAAGTGGTCTTCCAAGGATATCAGGATCATAGAATCGTATAATTCTAGGGCTAGAAGGGACCTCAGGAGGTCATCTAGTCTAGCCCCCTGCCTAAAGTAGGATCAACTACAAATAAATCATCCCAGCCATGCCTATGTCAAGCCAGGACTTAAAAACCTCTAGGGATGGAGATTCTACCACCTCTCTAGGTAACACATTCCAGTGCTTCACCAGTCTCCTGGTGAAATAGTTTTTCCAAATATCCAACCTTCACCTTTCCCTCTGTAACTGCAGACCATTGCTCCTTGTTCTGCTGTCTGTCACCATTGAGAACAGTCTCTCTTCATACCCTTTAGAACCCTCTTTCAGGAAGTTGAAGGCTGCTTCCAAATTGCCCCTCAGCCTTCTCTTCTGCAAACTAAATAAACCCAAGTCTCTCAGCCTCTCCTCGTAGCTTATGTGTTCCAGACCCATAATCATTTCATTATCCTCTGTAGAACCCTGTCCAGTGCCTCCACATCCTTTCTATACTGGGGGGTCCCAGAACTGGATGCAGTACTTCAGATGTGGCCTCACCAATGCCAAATAGAGGGGAATAGTAACTTCTCCAGATCTGCTCAAAATGCTTCTCCTAATGCACCCAATATGCCGTTAGCCTTCTGGGCTACAAGGGCACACTGTTTATCCGTATCCAGCTTCTCATCCACTGTAATCCTCAAGTACTTTTCTGCTGCCTTGCTACTTATCCAGTTGGTCCCCAGCCTGTGACAGTGCTTGGGACTCTTCTGTCCCACGTGCAGGCCTCTGCACTTCTTGTTGAGTCTCATCATATTTCTTTTGGCCCAATCCTCCAATTTGTCTAGGTCACTCTGGACCATACCCCTACCCTCTAGTATATCTACCTGATGCCTTACTTTAGTGTCATTTTCAAATTTGCTGAGGGTGCAATCCATCACCTCGTTCAGGTATGTAATAAAGATAGAGAGAAGAGTACTGGCTCTAGAACTTATCCTTAGAGCACTCCACTTGAAACTCATGGCTAACCACTACCTGTTGGGCCCAGATGATTACCTTTCAAAAGCATGGTGTAGTGTAGCTAGAGAGAAGGAGGAACCAATTTTCTTATAAACTTTGGCCCAATGGACAAGGTACTCAGCTGGCATGTTAGGATATGTCTACACAGCAGCTTTACTTCAAAACAAGCTATTCCGGAAGAGCTATTCCAGAATCACTTATTTTGAAATGACATTGCTACACACAAAATGCATTTCAAAATACCCTGCAGATATTTTAAAATAAAACATCTACACACAATATACTCTGTTTTGAAACAGAGCCATCAGATGTACTATGGCTTATTTTGAAATAGGATCTATTCCCTGTCTACTCAGGCCCTATTTCAAACTAGCTATTTCAAAATAGTTGAAAATGCACTATTCCTCATGTGTCTACACTAGCCCCTCTGTCAAAGTAGCCTATTTCGATGTAAGAAATAGGCTACTTCGATGCGTATCGTCTACACATCCTCCAGGGCTGGTGCTATCGATGTTCAACATCGAAGTAGAGACAGATAACATCAAAAGGAGCCACCCTGGAAGGAAACATGGAGCTTCCATACACACAAGCACTCCCTGTATAAATAAGGGGCCAGCAAAGCCCCAAGCCGCTCTCTTAAAGGGCCCCTCCCAGACACACTTGCCCTGCACAGCATGAGATCCACAGAACCAACAGCCAGTTGCAGACCCCGTGCATGCAGCACGGACCCCCAGCTGCAGCACCAGCAGCAGCCAGAAGCCCTGGGCTAAGGGCTGCTGCACATGGAGACCATAGAGCCCTGCAGGGGCTGGACAGAGCGCGTCTCAACCCCTCAGCTGATGGCCTCCATGGAGGATCCCGCTATTTTGACATAGCGGGACATGGATCGTCTACCCACGCCCTATTTTGACATTGAATGTTGAAGTACTAATGGGCACTATTCCCATCTTTGGATAACAATAGCAATTTCAATGTCTCACCGCCTAAAGTCATTTCAACATTGAAATAGCTCACGGCATGTGTAGATGCAACGCATACTATTTCGACATTGTGCCAGCTACTTCGAAGTAGCTGGCTAGTGTAGATGCACGAGGAATGAAGTTTGCTTATTTTAAAATAAGCTAACTACCATTTTAAAATTATTTCAGAATAGTGGTTGCATTGTGTAGACACTAGCAAAGTCATTTAAAAAACGCTTTCCTGTGTAGACATACCCTTTGGCTGCATCTACACTGGCCCCAAATTTCAAAAGAAAGGATTTTGAGAGACTGCATCTACATGCACAAAGTGGTTCGTAATTATAATTCGCTCTTTCAGAAGTTTGCCTTGTTCTTTTGAAAGGGAGCATCCAGACAGAAATGCACACCCGTTGCAAAGAATGAGCCAAGAAACGCCATGGATGGGGTCTTAGGGATGACAAGCCCTTCCTGGACTCACATCCAGCCACTCCCTTAAAGGGCTCCTCCCAAACACATCCACCCTGCACATGCAGAGGGCTGCTTAGCTGCAGACAGAAATGCAGACTCTGTGCCTGGAGCAAGGGCCTCATCGCTGCAGCATGCATGGAGCCTCAGCAGCTGCCCAATGGTCATGTTCCCCCTGCCCCCTGACCCCACAGCTCAGCTGGCCACAGTCATCCTGGACCTTGTGGAGGCCCTGCAACCTATGAACTTTCCCAGTGGGGTCCTACAGTCTCTTGTCACAAGTCACTCTCAGCACCCTGCCTCCCCCAACAGTGCCTCTGGACGTACACCAGCAGCAGAGACTGATGGGAGAGGCTGGTGATGGGCCAATGGGATGTGAAAGGTGGCTTGAAAACTTCAGAATGTCCAAGTGGATTTTTATGGAGATGTGTCACCGGCTCTCACCCTCCCTGCAGCATGAGGACACCTGCATGTAGCCCAAGCTCCCTCTTAAGAAAAGGGTAGCCATCGCTTTGTGGCAGCTGGCCACCCCAGAGAGCCACTGATTGGTGACACACCAATTCAGGGTGAGCAAGGCCATTGTCAGGGCAGTCCTCCTGCAGGTAAGCCAGGCTGGGGTCTCATACCCACCACAGGGAGGGAGGACTGGACTCCTAGCCTGGGGGAGCCCTGAAGGGGACTGTACTGGGGCAAGGGGGGCTATGGAGCTTCCCGCCATGCAGGTCCAATTGTCAGTGCCCTCCCTCACGTGCTGGTCATTCAGGCAATCAATTACATCCTACTGCAGTGGGCCATGTGGGTTGGGGATCTTGACACTGCCATGGCAGGCTCTGCATCCCGTGTGTTCCCAAACTGCTTTAGCACCTTCAGCTGAACCCATATTGTGATCCACACCCTGGACCACAGCACTGGTTAATATATAAACTGGAAGGGGTACCACTCAGTAGTGCTGCCAGCCCTCCTTGATGACAAGGGCCACTTCACTGACATCTGCGTGGGCTGGTGCAGATGAGCCCACAATGCCCAGGTCTTCCGGAGCTCCTGGCTGGGGTGCCAATGAAGGAAGGCGCCTGAGTCCCTGCCAGGGAAGTCCCCAGTGGGAGCCATCACGATGCCACCCTGCATCATGGAGGATGCTGAGTACCCCTGCATCCATTGCTGATTCACCTGTAGATGGGACACACCATAAAGTTTGCATAAACCATGCCTGTAATACTGTACAGTGGGCTTTTGGGCACTTGAAGGGGTGCTTTCATTGTTTGCAGACGCACCTATACATCAGCCTCCCCAGCATCCCCAGAGTGGTTGTGGCCTACTGTGCTCTCCATAACATCAACTTCCAGGAGGGGCATGGGTGGAGGAAGGGGGTGGAAGGCCATGACCCTCAGCAGGTGTGGGGGTCCCTCTGTCCCCTGCTGTGTTGAAGCACCTCTTCATCCCCCCAGAAGCTGAGGAGATCTTTTACCTCAGTCTCTGTCTATGAGGGGCCCCTCCTTTTCTGCCACTGGCTGGCCTCTGATGACCCCTCTGTCTGGGAAGATGGAGGCTTCTGAGGGTTCTGGGGGTCTTGACTGCTCACCAACAGGTTGGTGAGGTGTGTCACTTGGGTCTGGGAGCAGCAGCAGGGTGTGTCTTGCACAGCTTGTGCTCCTGAGGCTGCCAATGCACTCTCAGATTCCTTGCAGCTTTAAAAGTGTCTGGAGCCAGAGACCATAGAGCCCTTCTGGTGTTTGCAAGGCCATTTCCATACTTCCTGAGGCCGCCACCATGAAGAACCTGCTGTTTTGAAAGGGCAGGCAGAGGAGCATCTATACATGCCCTTTTTCAAATTGGATTTTGAAAGAGGGTGCTCTTCCTGAAATCGGTTATGGAAATGATTTTGAAACTTGTACCCCATTCTGCTGAAAATAATTTAAAAAAAAAGGCTGTTGTGCATGTAGACACTTCACAGCATCTTTCAAAATTAAGCTCCCTTTCTAAATTAATTTTTGAAAACAAATGCTAGTGTACATGTAGCCTTAGAGATCCAGGCTCAAAAATTTCCTTTCATTTGCGTGGAGAAAAAGGATTGGGTTAGAAAGTAGCCTGACCACTGGGCAATGGGATATGCTGGACAGGAGGGCAGGTTTTTCAGTCTCATTTGTTGAAACTGTAGCAAATATTTTCATAATCATTGAGCCAGGGAGAGAAAATAGTCTCTACAGACAACTCAGTAGTTGTCTGCAACAGATGAGATTCAAATTTTTGTTTATGCTCTGTGCAATAGGGCCAACAAGTAACTTATACACTTTTCCAAATATCTGTTGCTAGACCATTGTCTTGTAATGTGGAGTATCCACTTATAAATCCCTTCTTATTACTTGGAGAAAAACTGAACTTGGATTTCCCTCACTGTAACTCAGCACTCTAAGCACTTGGCTAACAGTTGCTAGTCTGTTTCTGCAAACACAACAAGGACTTTAGTAGGGTGTTGGGGCATAAGCTTTCATGAGATCCCTGTGCATCTGAGGAAGTGAGTTCTATCACATGAAAGATTGTGTTCTAGCATTGCAATAAATTTAGTCACAGAAAGGTAGCCATGTTAGTCTGTATCTTCACAAAAGAAAAAAGCAGTTATGTAGCACTTTAAAGACAAGACAAAGAAAATAATTTGTTAAGTGATGGGGTTTCATGGGACAGACCCACTTCTTCAGATGTGTGCAAGTCTGGTTCTATCCCATGATAGTTCATCACCTAATAAATAAACAGAAACTTTTGCAGAAGGAGGGTCTTTCAGAAAGGGGATCTCCTTCTGAAGGACCCCCTTATCCTTCCGAAGGAGCACCACCTACATGGCTGCTTTGCTTCCAAAAGGGGATCTTCCGGAAGCGGGAGTATGATAATGTGGCACAAGATATTTTAATCCATGCCTCATTAGCATCTTTCATTCTGCTCATTACCATGCCCCTTATGGAAGGGGTGGAGGGCGGGGAAAGTGTAGATGCATCCTAAGACTGCACTCTCTCATCCTGCAACATCTGTCTTCTGGCATGACTTTAGTTAGTTGGTTATCCACTTATCATAGCTGTGGACAGGTTTCCAATGGTCCCATAAAGTTTATTTACAGTTACCAGACCTGGCTCTCAGTGTTCTATGCTGTTATTTAGCTGTAATTTGCCCCCCCCTCAAAAAAATAAAATAGTTTTCTAAATGCCCACTAAGCAGTGGAAATGTTGGTAATGTTGTTAGATGATATTTAGCTTCTGTGATTTGGCAAATTCTCTCATTCAGCACCAGTCACGTCCTGAGGGTGCCAGACTATGGAGTTTTAATCTGTATTAAGGTGTTGAGATACATCAAGACAACATTTGAGAAACTGGCATTTTGTTACTGGAGATGAATGCAGTTTGAAAGGCTAAGGGTTTGCGTACACTGCAATTACAAAAACACCACAGCTGCACTACTGAATTTGTTGCATTGTAGCATCATAATGTAGACATTTGCTAGAGTGAGGCAAGGGGTTTTTCTCTGTTGCTTGGTTAACCCCCCTTCCTCAGAAGATGGTCACTAGGTTAATTGAAGAATTTTCTGAGGGGTGTGATTAAGTCATTCTAAGATTTAAGTGTGGACAAAGCTTTAGATCACAGAGTGTATATATAAGTGGTATTTTAGCTACGATAACTATTGAACATCTTTCCAGAGGGAATTCCTCTCCATCCTCATATCTACATTAAAGAGGGATAAGAATATTTTATGGCCTCAAGTCCTGAGCAGCACAGTTTCCTTGAATTGTCTTAGAGTAGTTTTGAGGGAAAACAATTGAGCTGTATGATAGCTATCTGAGCAGGAAAAAAAAAGGAAGCACCATTTTCTTAAAAAGTAAATTCAATACATGCATAGCTCAGACACTGATTTGCTTATAAATTTAAATCAACTTTTGAACTCAGAATCAAAGGGATTTTAAATATTTTTTAAAATGTATCATCAAGGGATCAAACTCACTGTTTAATAGGCTGTCATGTGCCTAACTGTACATTGACATACAGGGCAAATATACAGTGTGGCACTGTAGTATTTGTTCATTGAAAAATTATATCTATCATGCTCTAGATAGGAGTTTGATGAATTTACTCGGACACTCACTTTCCATTAGTCCTCTGCTCCATGACCCCTATTCACTTAATAGAAAAATAAACCCACAGAGTTTTGCAATCTGATACACAGAACTGGTCATATGTCTCAGGAATAATGGTCACAGAATTTTTTTGAACTCCAGCGAGATGCTTGGCTCTCTCTATTGGTTATTATTCATTAATGGATTTTGTTCACAAATCTTTCAGGAACTGTGATTCTATGCAGGCCTATGACCATTGAAGCCAATGAGGATGTGGGGTTGGACCTTATATTCTCAGTCAAACAATGGTATTTCAGTGTGAAAAAGTATTTGATATTTAATACAATTTGCTCTTAATATTACATATTCTCTTATTAAAATAGAGCCATCATATTAATTGGAAGAAAAAATATCATGCAATTAGGTGACCAAATACACATAGTATATTGCCAAAGCCAAGAGTTTCTATTTAACCCTAGGTTTAAATATGCTTACATAAGCTGTTCAGTGATTACTTATAAAAGATATGTTGATCAGAACATACAGCTAAAGGAAGAGAGTCCAATGTGGGATTAAATGGCCTAACATCATATAACCTGTAATTCCGGTTTCACCATCTTCATCCTCACCACTGAAATTCATCTCACCTCTGAAGCCTCCTCTCCTTTGTTAAGACAGGAAAGGTGAGTACCAAGGGCTACCTCTACCTCTAAAGGTTTAAGGTCTCCCCTTCTCCTTGCAGACAAAAACAACCAACAAACAGAAGCCCTCCCCACTCACCTGCCACCCCAGGTAAACTTCATGTTTGAGTTGAGATGTATTGAAGAGGTAGGCTCCAGTGTATCTGAGCAGGAGCTCTCCCCTGCCCCGAGGGTTGACCCTCTGCTCTGCTATACTGTTTAACTATCCTCTCTGCTAGGAAACAGAATGACATTTATGGAAATCAATGTCTGCCTGTGAATAATCTGAAGAATTGAAAAGGTGAAAAATGATTAGTAATCATATGTTGTTAAAAGGAAACATTTGAAATGTCTGTCAACTCAGTTCTCCATAGGAACAACCAGGTACCGAGTATAACAGTAACATAGGCAAAAGAACAGTAACTATGTTACTTTTTTAGATTTATTTTAAAATCACAATCCTCTGAGACTGTGTGATAGCTCTGATTAACGCACGCCTTCAGTGCATCAATCAGTGCCTTTCTCGCTGTATGTCATGTCCTGTTGTTTATTGATTTGATAATGATTTTTTTAATGCTAACATATATATTTTATTTGGACAAAAAATGGGATCGATCCACCTAGCTCCATAGTCAAATTTTTGCCCTGAGGAGAGATAGGAGTTTTATTAATTAGCAGAAATTAACATAAAGGCTTTACGGACATCTATTGCGATTATTTGGTTATGGCTTTTCTGTCCCCTGTGAGGCAAAGGTGTCTTGCACAGTTAGCCATAGATACGAGCACAAAAGTAAGCCACTTACTTCAATTTTCTGAGACAAGATTAGTAACCACCCCCAGATTGCTTCACCAATATACTGAGCTCAGTCAAGGAGAGAAAGAGGCAGAGAGAAGGAGAGACCGCAGTATCTCTAAATGAAAACAAAAAGCAGTCAAGTAGCACTTTAAAGACTAGCAAAATAGTTTATTAGGTGAGCTTTCGTGGGACAGACCCACTTCTTCAGACCATAGCAAGACCAGAACAGACTCAATATTTAAGGCACAGAGAACCAAAAACAGTAAACAAGGAGGACAAATCAGAAAAAGATAATCAAGGTGAGCAAATCAGAGAGTGGAGGGGTGGGGGAGGAAGGTCAAGAATTAGATTGAGCCAAGTATGCAGACGAGCCCCTACAGTGACTCAGAAAATTCCCATCATGATTTAAACCACGTCTTAATGTGCCGAATTTGAATATAAAAGCCAGCTCGGCTGTTTCCCTTTCCAGAACGGTGCAATAATTATTGAGTCTGTTCTGGTTTGGCTATTGTCTGAAGAAGTGGGTCTGTCCCACGAAAGCTCATCTAATAAACTATTTTACTAGTCTTTAAAATGCTACTTGACTGCTTTTTGTTTTGATAGTGTATAGACTGGCATGGCTTCCTCTCTGTTACTATCTCTAAATAAAGTGTAAACTGAATGTTCACTTATGGAAGCCATAAATAGAACACTTTGCTGTGTGGATGGGGTGGGGAGGGACAGAGAGAGATGATATATTGTGCAGTGTGTATTAATATGTATAAGACATTAGCTTCCTCTTGTAAAGAGTTAAATGAATTTACACAATACTATTGCCAAGAATACAGCATGGTTCTGTAGTAGTCTAGGGATCAACTGAACTGAACTTAACTTTGTAGTCCTGTGAATTTTGACTCCCTCTTTCCAAACCTCTCTCCCCTCTTTTCCCCATCTGTCCTTTCCCTCTAAGTAAAAAAGACAATTTTGTGATTTTCTCAGGTTCTCCTGATTTCATTCTTGATATACAAATCAGAGTATAAAAAAATTAATGGAGGCCAGAGTGATCGTATTCCGAGAATAAGAAAGAGTTCTTTAGTGTCCTTAGGTCACAGTTCAGTGCAATCATGAGGTTTGCTACCACAAAGGAATGAGTCACATCAAGGTTGAATACTGTCAAGTTTGAATTTCTGCAGTACCAGTGGAAATGTAGTTTGTGTGGTTTTTTTTTCCTGATATTGCTCATTGAATAACCACATAGGTAATCCTGAACCATACCAGTCTGGTATAGATTTTTAACATATTATATCAAAAAGGCAGCTATGCAAGTTTGTCTTAGTTTTCCAGCTCTTGATACCATACTATTGTAGTTTTTCTTTGGTAGTTTCTGAGAATAATTCACCACATTACAGACAACCAGTACAAGAATGAAATATTAACTAAAGTCTACTTAGATTCTCAACATAAGGTCCACGTGGGCTTCAATTATACAAAAATCTTGTGTTGACTCTCCTTGGAAAGGGAATTTATGCTCTTTGCACACAGGTACAATTTGTTTAACTGGGATCTGAGAGAGGACCCCACGTTCAGCTGGGAATACAAGCAGCAGGTGGTGACCAACAGAATGGTAAAAGACCCTCAATGAGTGAGCCAAAGGCACTAATTTGAACTAAACAATGACTGCCTTTATTGCATTTAGTGGAATACCTCTACTCAAGAAACCTGTACCCAGCTGGAGGTGCCCCAGTGTCACTTGCATTCTGTCTTGAAAGTTGCCCACAAATTAGCTACTGCTGGTCATCTGAGACACAAGAACACCCTGTCCTGATTCCTGTTTGTTTGTTTGTTTGTTTCGGCCCAGGGTACATTGGAACATCAGAAAGTACTGTAATTTGTGCCCCAAATGACAGCAGATGGCCCCATGGGGATACTATAGGCTTCTGTTAGCTCCCTTGGTTAGTGATCAGTGATTAAAGTTCCCTTTTAGACATTTGCTATGCTCCTGGCAGGACCTCCTCCCAAAAAGTGTGATCTGATTCCGCTGCATTGTGGTCATGCTGGATTTTGCCACCCAGCTCCTGAAGGCTATTCTATTTCAGGTCATCATATTGAATGCTTTTATCATGGTAGGTTTATTCCAGGAAATTCTTATTGACCAGGGTGCCAACTTTACCTTCTAGATACTTTCACGCCTGGATTTCAAACAGTTATGCCCTTTCATCTACTATTCCCAGGCTGATGAACAACTTGAGCATTTCAAATGAACCTTGATGGAAGTGCTGCACAAATTCCAACCAACCCCCAGGACTACTGTGCTGGCTCTGCTGGTATGGTCAATTTATCCTGTCCCTGCTCTTTTCACCACCTACACACAATTGTCTTCAATTGAGCTAATTTACTGACACCACTCCCCAGGTTGCTCAGCCTGATGTGTGAGATCTGGAAGTATGAGGTGATGCCAGCCCAGGAACTCCTGCCTTCCAACTTTAGGAACACCTAACCCATGTTGTGGGATATAGTCCCAGAACTTAGAAACTGATGACCCAATCCTGTACTTATTACCCTTCAGTGAATCCAAGCTCCTGGGTCACTAGCAGGACCTATATGAAATAATCTGATGCACAAGACTTGTAATTTATGCAGTTGAAATAGCTGCACTGATAGAAGAAAACTCTGCTATACATGAAGCCAAGATGAGAATTGGAGGATCTACTGAATACCTCATACTTCCCTGAGTAAGATCTTAGAATTTAGGTCCAAGAGTGGCTGGCTCCAATGAACCAGAACTCAGGATACCTTCACTTAGGAGCAATGGAAGGAGACTTGGAGCCTATTGAGGACCTCCCCTAAGATCTTCACCAGCCTATGCAGCCAGAGCACCCTGAACCACCAAGCCTTCCTGACTGACTTTGGCATGCTAGTGCATGAGAACATGTGACCCCTCCTGTGGAAAATTTGGGAGATCTTTGACAAGGACATGAGGCAATACTAGAACTGGGGTCTTAGAGAGGTTATTAAGAGAATGGCATTGTCCCATTTTTGGGTGTCAAAACCCAAAGAAACTATGTGCTTTAGCACTGACTGCCAGAAGGTCAATTATATCTCTAAATTTGATGCACATTTGAAGCCCAATATAGATGAATTAATTAGTCACTTGAGGAAAACCCTTAACCTCATTAATGGCTACTAGCAAAATGCCCTATAGCAAATTTTGAGAAACACTCTATTAGTTTACTCTAGACAGTAGTATTCAGTGTTCCTGAGCCCCTAGAGACCTTCCAGGGGCTGATGAATCACCTTCTACAGCTTCATGCATCCTACACTGCCATATATATCAGTAGCACACCGATGTACAGCTGATGCAGGGAAGACCATCTAAACTACATTCTCGCCATCCTACAGGCCCAGCAGACCACAGGCCTAACTACCAAACCAAAGAAGCGTTAGACAGCATGATAGGAAATAATATACCTTGGATAGCTCTTGGGCCTAGGACAGATACATGCCCTGTCCAACACAAAGTAATAAGTATGCAGTTCCTGGAACTAGCCATTTACCACCTTTGCTGGAACACTGAGTATAAGGAGGCCTTCAAGACCCTTCAGATTTCTCTGTGTCAGGAACTGCATCTGTACAGCCTTGTCATCACTCTCCTATGCATCATCTAGATAGACAACTTGTAAGTGGGATTTTTGCTTGTCTTCTGCCAAGAGATAAACATGGAAGAGTAACCAATCCTTTATAGCAGCAAAAAAACATTTCCAAGCCCGTGGAATTATTTGGTCATAGAAAAGGACGCCCTCATGGTTAAGCGGACTATGGGTGCTCTCTAGTATTAGCTCCCCTGCGCAAACCCTTTGTGCCCTACACTGACTACTCTTACCTGGTATTGTTAAACAAGATAAAGAAAACCAAGGCCAAATTAATACATTGATACATCACCTCACCCACACACATTTACCATCCCATATGAAGCTTGTAAGGAGAAAACAAACACAGACTTTCCATTATGCTTAGGATAACGTGAGCTAGCCAGTCCTGGGGACTGGTAACTGGACTTGATAATGTGAAATGTAGTGAGGTGGAGTGACCTCTTTCCCAAGGCTGACAGGGTAGAGCCAATCACTACCATCTGGTTGGCAGATCCAGAAAAGGCCTTCTCCTCATGCCATAATTGGAGGCATAGAACAGGAAATACATAAGGTGGAGCACTCAGCTGAGCTAAGCTAGTGCTAAAGAAGGAGACAGCACCTCTGCCTTGTTGCTGGAACCTATGCAATGGGTAAAGCTCTGTAAATTCCTACCCTTGGAAGAGGATCCCTAGGGAAGGGATGTTCTGGGGCTGTTGAGTACGTCAAGGAGTGGCCAGGGCTGTGGGCTTCTGACTGCCCTAAGTAGTGGTTCCCATTCTTTTTGGCATCACTCCCCCCTTCTGATTTTTGAGAAATTCTCACATCCCACACCTCTTCTTTACCATTTCCCAACCTCCCTTTTAACAAAAAAATCAATTAATGATTTAAAATAAACACAAAAACTTGATATAAAAATGTTATTTCAAATTAAAAATAAGTATGCTGTGGTAATCTCATCAATTGACTATCAGTGTGGCCTCCCTCTAAGACTGACAGGGAGGACCTGACTGAGGCCTTTACAATGCTGTATTGGCTTCAGTCTATCCATATTGGCTCCATTGTAATGAGATGTCTGCTTTCTTCCTTATTCACTGGATGATGATAAAACCCAATATTATTTACGTTCACCATTTCTTGGATACATGAGGTTCTCATTGACAAGCCATAATCAGAAGTTATTGTTTACATGTGATTTTTTTGTATCTAATTGTGTATGTCAATCTAAAATCTACATTTCAAATGAAAATTTATATATTATCTCAAAAGTAGTCAGAAGACTGACAGGGAAAAATAGATACCATTTTTAGAAATGCAGATAGTTCAAATACCACTTTTCCTCAGTCACTGGCTAGGGCAATTGAGTTTTATTTTAAAAGTTAAAAGCATCATTCACCTTCATAAAAGTCCCTTTTGACCGTAGGATAAATCTTGTTCTTGTGAACTAAACAATAAAATTCACACTGACTTCAGAAAGGTCAGCATTTCACTGTATGAATGTACAAGTTATAGATCATCTTTAATATATACATTCCACAAATATTGACCCTCACACTTCCACACTTTCCATCCATTTATAACCTGAAGATCATCTTCCACTTCGTATATATATCTCAGAGAAATTGCTGTTGGTTAAATTATTAGTCATCTCGAGACCCTACAGCCAATAATGACCTTCAGATATGCAAAAGACAAGGGTTTAGTTGATTTAAGGTCATAAACTAAGGGAGTAACTCTGTCCCATGAATTCAGGGAGGGTAGATTACAAGTGCTGAATAAGTCTAGTATTGGAAATTAAATTGTGAATTTCCTGATTTCTAGTGGCTTTTCAATTACTTTATTCTAAATGTAAAAGGATAGGATGCTCTGGTTTTATGCCATTTTTAGTAATATATTTGCAATGTAATAATATATTATTTTCCAAGAAGAGTGTCCCATTTTTTGACCACCTTTACTGTGCCCAATGGGATCACTACTTTGACATGGTGGAGGGCTTGCCTGTCTCAGGGACCTTCTGAGCTATGTCTGCAGGAGCCTAGTGCTCCTGTTAGGGTCATCCACGCTGGACCGGGGAGTGTTATCAGCAAGAATGTGGGCACTGAAGAGACTATCAGCCCGAGAGTAAGAAACAAGCAACAAGCCTTTGCCGTATTATGACCAGTCTGGTCTACAAGAGCCATTTCAACAAAAAACAAACTATGTATATCCACTTACAATGTGAAATCAGGGCTGCTGTATGGCTCAGAGAAGTGGAGAGTTGCCAGAGCAGCATTAAGAAACTTCAGATGGTTTTCATTAAATGCCTTAGATATATTCTTCAGCTAAGGTGGTTCGATAGAATTCTAAACAAAACCTTGTAGACCAAAACAAACCAGATGCCAATGGAGGTCCAGATCAAGAAGAGCAAATGGTGATGGGCAGGCCATATCTGTACAAGGACTGTGGGGAATATGTCATGAGACACAAGTTAGAATGGAATCCAAAGGGAAGGAGGAAAAGGGAACACCCCAAACAAACATGGGGACAAAGTTTCCTGGTCAAAGTAAAAGCAGCTAGTTTAAAGTGGGATCAAATCAAGACTATAGCCAAGGATCACAAGAGATGTACAATGACTGTGCTATGCCGTATGCTTTACTAGGAGCTCAAAGGATTAAGAAGAAGAAGAAGAAGAAGTGTGTGTTACTCAGGTTATATGCATTCTTTTCCATTATAAATCAATATGCTTCAGAGTCTATGTCTACACTAACACCCCCCTTTTGAAAGAGAGATGCTTATAAGACAGTTTGGGTATGCTAATGAGGATCTGTAATGAATATGTGGTGCCTCATTAGCATAATGGTGGCTGAGTCACTTCAAAAGGGCTGTGTTCGATTGCACACGGCTCATTCACATGGGGTCGTTTTTGAAAGGACCCCACATACTTTGAAATCCCCTTATTCCTATAACTTTATAGGAATAAGGGGATTTCAAAGTGTGTGGGGTCCTTTTGAAAAGGATCCTGTGTAGACAAGCTGTGCACGACTGAAAGCAGCTGTATTATGCTAATGAAGCACTGCATATTCATTGCATCACCTCATTAGCATATCTCAGTGTCTCATTAGCATCCCCCTTTCAAAAGTGGGGTGCTAGTGTAGACGTAGACAGAATGATTATTTCATGATAGATAATACTTTCCCTGTGAAATATATTATTTCATTCTTTAACAAATGCACTTCATTATACAGAGTATATCATTCTATGTGTATCTCACAATTCATAACATAAATTATGTCTAATGGTGTTTCTTACTCTTCCTTTAAAATACTAAATCAAGTGCTGTTTGCCTAGACCTGTTTTCTCACATATGTAATATCAATTGAAAGTAAAGCCATTTTCAGCCATCAAAGGTACTAAAATAGTCTCTTAATAACAAAAATTTATGCTGAGAAAGCAGGAAATAAATGGTAATTCTTTAACGTAGTAAGATAGAACAGAACAGCCCATCCACATTTCTTCCCAGATATAAAAATAAGAGGCAGAGTACAAAATTCTCTCTGACATTCTGCATAAACATAGTGAAAAATTGTAATGTGCTTCAAAATATATTGATGTCAATCACAATACAGGTTGAACCTCTCTCACCTGGCACCTTTGGGATCTGACCAGTGTTGGATGAGAGAATTTGCCAAACCAGAGAAGGTCGATATTGCTTAGCACATTACTAACACTTCCACTGCTTACTGGGCTCTTAGAAAACATTTAGGGGTAAAGTACAGCTGAATAACAGCCCAGAACACAGAGGCAAGACTGGGTGGCTGTATTCAAACTTTGTAGGATTGCAGGAAACTTGGCCACACACATAAGTGATCATCTGACTAACAAAAATCATGTTAACTTATGTATGTTGCTGGGTGAGAGAGTTCCACGTTAGAGAGGTTCAAGCTGTATTATAATGGGACATAAATTCTTTAATTAAACAATGTATACTATGTTTTACCATTCCTAGAACAATCTCGTCATTTGGTTTTGGGTCAAATCATATTGAACATTTTGAAGATAATTCAATATTTTTCAATAAAAGCAAGAGAAATTTCATTCTTTAGAACAGGGACAAAATAAAGGTCTAATTCTTATCTTAAATCTACAAATCACACAGAGCAGCCCTGTTAGTCTGTGTCTTCACAAAGCGAAAAAGAAGTTTTGTAGCACTTTAAAGACTAACCAAATAATTTATTAGGTGCTTAGCTTTTGTGGGACAAATCCACTTCTTCAGCTCATAGAATTCCCATATCTGAAGAAGTGTGTCTGTCCCATAAAAGCACATCACCTAATCAATCATTTGTTTAATTGTTAAAGTGCTACAAGACTGCATTTTTGGATCTACAGATCAGTTTATAAGAATATCACAGTGTTTATTCAAGGTGGATTAAAAGTGTCTGTATCAATCTTCAGGGTGTTTTATTTTTTAAAGAGGAAACCAAAAGCATTTTTATTTATAAAATTAACTATTAGCTGATTATATGAAAAGTCACCATACAGCTGTGATTGGCTTTCATTACTTGTCACTCCTGTCAGAAAAAAAACAAAAGTATGAAAAAATGTAAGTGACTTAAATAGAGTGGTTGAATGAAAGAAAACAGCTAGAAAGTTCAACAATGGCTTATGAATTCTGGAAATGGAATTTAGAGTACTAGACACTTCAGTGTCTAAATCCCATTTACTTTCAATGACACTTAATTGCTTTTGAATATGGGGACTAGCATCCTAATTTCCTTGCAACATTCTAAAAATTGATGCTACATCTTCAGCCGAACAAGAATCTTTAGGCACCTACCTATCTTTAAAAATGTGGCCTTATAGCCTTATGAAAATTCTAATTTTAGTATTTAGAAACTAGTAGGTTACTCTAGGTTTTTCCTCTCATCTTTCTGATATGGGTAGATGGAAGTCACCATCATCATCATCATCATCATCATCATCATCAT
The DNA here is from genome assembly GCF_033958435.1 of Carettochelys insculpta. Classification (NCBI taxonomy): domain Eukaryota; kingdom Metazoa; phylum Chordata; order Testudines; family Carettochelyidae; genus Carettochelys; species Carettochelys insculpta. The sequence continues at coordinate 157,328,424 of NC_134139.1, read as the reverse complement.
TATCAATAACTGTGGGCTTAGCGCCCATTGGTGTCTGATGCCTCTCTCACTATTTCCTTCCATCTTTCTTGTCCAGTGCAGAGTGGCTTCGTTTCTGTAAAGTAGCTCTGCACCAATTGACTATATTATCTGTCCATTCTCTGTGGAGTCTGTCTCTCCTAACTGAACCATCCATTATGCTGGATACCAGGGTCTTGATTTTTCATTCATCGTTCATTCTGCAAATATGCCCAAATAGTTGTAGCTTCAGTTTTATAACCTTCTGCAGCAGTTTCTCTTTTGGCTGTATCTTTCTATACAGTTCCTCATTGGTGACCTTCTGCATCCATCCTATTCTCAGAATTTTTCTATAACAACTCCTTTCAAACGCCAATATTCTTCTTTTCGCATCTTTCGTTATCACCCATGTCTCACATCCTTACAACATGCCGCTGAATACACACTTTTTCAAGACACTCAGCTTCGTTTCTTAATTGCTTTGCTTTTCCAGATCTTATCCATTGTCTTCAAACTCACTCTTGCTTTCACTATTCTAGTTGCTATTTCCTTCTTACAGTCTAGATCATATGTTATGTTGCTCCCCAGATATGTGAACTTCTCTACATTTTCTAGTTCAATACCATCAACACTGATCTTTCTTCCTATTTCCTTATCTCCAAATACCATTGTTTTTGTTTTATTGATGTTCATAATCAGTCCATACCACTTCCCTTCTTCATTTAGTACCCGCACTGTTTTCACTAGCTTCTCCTCATCTTCCTCATTGATAACTATATCATCCAGGAACCTCAAGGTGTTAAGTCTTTTCTCTTGCACAAATACTCCTTCTACCTCTTCCTTGATCTTTTTCATCATTCTCTCCAGATGTGTGATGAAGATATTTGGTGATACTGGATCTCCTTGTCTCGAACCTCTACTTGTTTGAAACTAACTTCCCAACTCCCCACATGTTCTCACCGCTGCCTCTGCATTGTCATTCATATCCTTCAACAACCATATCAGTCTGCTATCCACTCCATATGACTCCAACACCGCCCAAGTCACTTTTCGCTCTATACTGTCAAAGTAGATGTAATTGCACTGGACATTGTCTACAACTGGCAGTAACTTCTTGGGTATGATTTTTAGTGATATCTGTGTATTCCTTCTTTCCATCAATTTAAAAGGAATTGGGCTATCATATCCCATTAGCAGTATTAAAAACTCAGCTTTCTCATTTGTCCTAATGGTAATAATAAATGAGGCAGAGCTGTGCTCAAATTCAAGAACGATCCCTTCAGAACAAGATATTCTTTACTCATAACTAGCAGATGAATGTTGTCCCCCTTCTCAATGCCCCTCTCCTTCCATGTTCTGGAAATCCATGGGATTTCAGCCACTTCTCCCTTTCCAGGAACAATCAGCTCCTGTCATTGGTTTAAGTTACAGAGGCAGCACTATACCAAATTTCATAATCGTAGCTCTAAGGGTTCAAAGGGCATTCTTGAACAAACATAGGACAGACGGAAAGACAAAGACACATCTAAAATAGAGAGAAAGAAGCTGTGGGCACACAATTCCTCTCTTTCAGAAGGGACATGTTAATGAGGGAGTTCAGAAGATGCTAATGAGGTGCTGACATGAACATGTAATGACTTATTAGCATAATGGAGGCTGCGTGCATTTCAAAAGTGCCACTTTCGGAATGAATGCTGCTCGTGTAGAAGGGACCTTTTGAAAGGACCCCAGACTTTGAAACCCCCTTCTTCCTAAAATCAAATAAGAAGAAGGGGCTTTCAAAGTCAGGGGGTCCTTTCAAAAGGCCCCCGTCCACCTGGGTGGCATGCAACCTGAAAGTAGCACTTTTGAACCACGTGCGGCCACCATTATGCTAATGAGGTGCTGCATATTCTTGTCAGAGCCTCATTAGCATCTTCCAAACTCCCTCATTAACATGCCCTTTCTGAAAAAGGGGGGTAGGGGGGACACAGCCAAAGAGAGAGAGAGAGAGAGAGACAGAGAGAGAGAGAGAGAGGCTCTAAGATAGATAGATGGATAGATAGATAGATAGATAGGTTATAGAAGTTTATTCCTGAAGTTTTTAGCTGAGCAAACTTCCAAGGATCACAATTCTTGGAAATACCATGATCAAACTAGATAAAATGTAAAAATATTTAACATGTACTAGAGGGGTTGATGACTGCCAATAAAGTCAGCATTCAGAACAGTATGTACAGTATAAAACATACTTAGGCTACTTCTACACTAAGAAATAAAGCTGAATTTATTGAAGTCAATTTTCTAACACTATATTTTATAAAGTGTCCCTATGTGTCCATGAAGTCAACATAATGTGTCTTCATTGTCTTTGCTAGGGTCAACTGTGTCACCAATGCATTGCGGGTACCTATCTCACAGTGCCTGCTGCCCCATTGAATTCTGGAGTTTTGTGTCATTGTCTTATCAGAAAAAATACACCACAAATGCTTGTGGGTATCTGATGGTACCATCCCAGAGTGCATTGCTCCCCCCACCTGTGGAAAACAAATGGCCCAAGGAATTTTGCACCATTTTGGGCCATTTTTCCAAAGCCTGCCCTGGCTCATGATGCTACACAGTGTTAGCATGAATCCTGAACAGCTTAGAGCCATTGCACAGTGTGTTATGGCCACTTCCCAAAATATTATGTGGTATTTTATTAGAAAAGTCCAGTGGGACCATGAGGTGGATGTGGACCTTGATTCAGATGACATTGAAGGACTGGAAACCAAGAATGCACAGCTGTTGAGACTGAATTGTGTTGGAGCTCTGGGATGACCAGAAGTGGCTGCAGAACCTCTGCATTCACAAGGCCACATTCATAGGACTTTGTGATTTCCTGCCCCCTGCCCTGAAGCACAGTGATACCAAAATGAGACCTGTTTTGACAGTTCACAAGCAAGTGGCAATTGCTCTGTGGAAATCTGCAACACCCAACAGCTACCAGTCACTGGCAAATCAGTCTGGGGTGGGCAAATCTACAGTGGGGACTGTGGTGATCCAGGTAGTCAAGGCAAGGCAGGTAGCCTGTCTGATGTGGAAGATTATGACTCTTGGAAATACACAGAACATAGCGGGCATCTTTGCTGCCATGGGGTTTCCTAACCACAGTGGGGTGTAGATGGAATGTACATCCCCATTCTGGCCCCAGATGACCTGGCGTCAAAGTACATAAACCACAAGGGGGTACTTCATGGTATTGGAGGCTTTGGTAGATCACAAAGGCCATTTCACCAACATCTATGTGGGATGGTCGGGAAAGGTCATGTCACATACATCTTTAGAAGTTTAAGTCTGTACAGAAACCTCCAGGATAGGACTTTTTCCACAGACCAGAGAACCAAGATTGGCCATGTGGATCTGCCCATAATGTTACTGGGTGACCCTGTTTACCTTCTGCTCCCTTGGCTCATGAAACCGTACACAGACTCCCTGGACCACAGCAAGGAGCACTTCAGCTACAGGCTGAGCAAGTGCAAAATGGTGATGGACTGTGCCTTTGGTCATTTAAAATCCAGATTCAGATGTCATTTGACCTGTTTGGATCTTTGTGAAGATCCAAATCATTGCTGTGGTTTCAGTGTGCTGTATTCTTCATAACATTTGTGAATCAAAGGGGGGAAATTTCATGCCAGCCTGTGTGGCAGAGGCAGATGTCCTGGGCAGTGTTTATGCACAACCGGATACAAGGGCAATCAACAATCCACAGAAAGATGCAATGAAAATTAGGAATGCTTTGAAAAATAGCTTTATGAATGAGCAAACACCCACATGAATCTGCTGCACTTAACTATTATGGTACCATCCCCAACCCTCAAAATGATGTGTGCTTGACCTTTATGAAAGCACCTCCAACTACACCCCACCACACAGAACCAATAAATGATAGCGTGGTTTTGAGAACAACATCTTTTTTTAATTTTTATCTCTCACCAGAGAGCCAAGCATTGTCTCCTGATGTATCCATGAAATTCTTGGTGATTGTGGTTGTGTCCTTCCTAAAAATTGCATCAAGCTGCTTATAAATGCAGCATGCTTTGGGAGATGTCCCAGATCACCCATTGGCTTTTTTCTCCTTCTGATAATTCTGCCTGAGCTCCTTGAGTCTGATCCAACATTTCTGAGAGTCCCTGGTGTACCTATTCTTCTTCATGCTCTGGGAAATCTTCCCATGAATGTCCACCTTTCTTTTGTTGGCTTGTAGTTTGCTCAGCACAAATTTGTTACGCCACAAAGAAGTGTGATAAGAACTAGAACTCTGAGAACTCATGATGGCTAGATGCCATCACTCCTGGGAAGTGCTCTCCATGCTGGTCAGAAAGAAAATTAATTCAAATTCCCAAGCTCCCTGTTACCTACTTCCTGTGCACCTGGAAAGCAGTGGAGGATAATGCAGCTGGAAAGGAGCATTGTGAGGCATTGTGAGATAACTCTGTGATGCCTCTGGGGACCAATAAAATTGGTTTAAAGTAATGCTGTTTCCACACAAGCATTATTTTGACCAATTAAATTCAAACTTGGTGTTACACCTCCTTGGAAGGGTGGCAAAAGAGAATTGACCTAAGCACCCCTTAAAATCAATCTAATGGTATTTGCAGTGAAGACAGTGACACTGTAAAACTGAGCTAAGTGCCTTAAAATTGACTGTATGCTCTAATGTAGAGGAAGCCATAGAGTCATCATCTCTAGTGGATTAAAGTACGCTGTTTATTGTCTGAAAAGTTAAACTTTATATTAATTTCTTAGGGCAACAGTGTAATTTTTGAGTAGCGTGTGGTAGGCAGGCAACCCACCTCAGTGAATATTATGCTTCAGAGGCACAGTGCTTCCCAAGGTCTTTGAAACAGAGTGTGAGTGTTCTCATTGCATCTGAACTTGCTGTACTCACATGGATGGCCATTCCTCTGGCCGGCGGGGAACAGGCATAGTGTCCTCCATTACGCTTTTGTGGTAGATTGTAATCTAGCTAGAGAGCACTAGCCAGGAAACATCCATGAGCTCAGCATGGCAGATAGAGGCTACGTCTACACTTAGAAAAATCTTCAAAATGGCCATGCAAATGGCCAAATCAAAGAATATTAATGAGGCCCTGAAATGAATATTCAGCACCTCATTAGCATGCCTCCAGCCATGGTACTTCAAAGTGCTGTGTTTCACTCACCTGCAGCTTGTCCACACAGGAAGTCCTTTCCAAAATGACCCTGCAAACATTGAAATCCCCTTATTCCTATCAGAGCTCTAATTCAAAACCTACAATCATTATTTATCTATCATTTGTGCTTTATGCAGTTCCGTGTAAATGTCTGAGAAATCTTTCAATAGACCTACAAAATTTATCTATTAAGAATAAACAAAAGCTCTAATTCTCCTCTCCTTTGCAGGAGAGTATATCAGGAGCCTGTAAATATGACCAGTGGAGTTATGCCAGTGTAAAAGTATCAAAACAAAAAGCAGTCAAGTAGCACTTTGAAGACTAGCAAAATAGTTTATTAGGTGAGCTTTCGTGGGACACACCCACTTCTTGGTCTGAAGAAGTGGGTCTGTCCCACGAAAGCTCACCTAATAAACTATGTTGCTAGTCTTTAAAGTGCTACTTGATTGCTTTTTGTTTTGATAGTGTATAGACTAGCACGGCTTGCTCTCTGTTACTATTCAGTGTAAGAGTAGTGTGAGAATGGAATCTGGCCTAAAGACCCATCACTAAGTTTACATCAGATGTAAATCCAAACTACTGAGATGACATCTTGAAGACTTGACATATATAATGGGATTGTTTTCATAACAACCAGGGTATTAACACATTTGTGCTAAAGAAATTCCAATACAAGTAATTACACTGTCAATATAAATCCTCCTACATTTAATTTCAACAATCTATTTCCTTCTCTCCTACTGCACTGTTATGTGTTTTTTGGTGTATACTGTTAAATAACCACTGAGTTTCAAAAGATGGTTGCATTTCAAAAGTGTGCAAAGTGAGTGATCGCTATACAATATAGTGTATAATTCATGTATCTGTTTGGAATGCATTTTGGAATCCTTTGTGATGAAAGCCATTATATAGATAGAAGTGATTATTCTGCATTTTTATGGTCTCATGGAACAAAACTGTTCACAAAACACAATAATAGCAAGAAGAAAATGTAATTGAAATACTGTGAACTAAACTTTGCAAGTTCCTACTTTAATCTACAGGAAATACACTTTGCCTGTCTTATGTATATTAAGATACTCTTCAGAACTTCTGCAGAGTTAGCAAAACCACTGTTAATTGGTTCTGTGGCTTTTTAGGGATGATGCATGTCAGCTACTGAAGAAGAAAATAAGTATGTGTATAATTGTGATTAATTAGCTAATGCTTGCACAGTTCTTTGAAGGTGTGAGGCACTATATATATGCTAATTATTATTACTATAGGAAATATTCCACAGAACAGATGAGTACTTACCCCTCTCACCAGCACTCATAGCTTCCTGACAGTGATTAATAGAAGCCTGTGTAATAACTTGAAATAATCATGCATGTAAATTAATATTGGTATACTTTACAAAACTATTTCCTTGTGCATTTTGGTATGTCAAGCTTCAGAGCTGGATGAAATTTCATTCCTAAAAGGTGTTACAAAGTTGTATAGATTAATGCTAATATCCTATTTGAAAATAAGTGACAAAGACTTGCCACACAAAACCACCTGGGGAATAAAGATGACAAATACATACAATTTAGATTTAATATTCCAGCATATCATTTGGTAAATGCTGACATCTAAATTGATACATCCTGTGGAACCATGTCAATTTGAGCACATTTCAGTAGAAGTCAGAATAGGTTTCCAATAGAACCCTGCCTGCCAGGCTAGGATCTGTAAGGAATGCCTTTTTTCCTGTTAGGCTTGCCTACCCAGCTCCTCAGCAGCCTGCCCGTTCAGCAGTTAAGAAACCTGAGACCTGGAGTCCTAGGTGCTCAACAACCCAGGCTTCTAAACTCTTGTTTAGGCCACCAGGCACCCTGGAGCAAGAATGCCTAGGATTCCAAGCACCCCAGAATCTCCCAAACATGCTTCCAGTGCCCTAGCTCTCCAGCACTCTAGAAACTCCAGATCCCAGACTCGCTGAGTTGTTCAATTCCAAGGTTCCCAAGCAGAGGGGCCTCCCTGAGGTCTGGGGATGCAAGGAGCAATTCAAGAAGGCTGAAACAGAATTTCACCTTGAATTTTCTGAAATTACATTTAAGAATTCCAGTTCTGGAAAAAATATTTAAATCTTCAATGTTCTTGTTCCGTTTCTGAAGGGATTTTCTTTTCTTTTAATTTTAGAAATTCCCATGGAACAGGAATTCCAGTTATTGGACAGGGTTACTAATGGGCTTGTCTACACTTGTTCCCAGTTTTGAAGGAGGCATATTAATCAGGATGATGGGACATTACGAATGAAGTGCTGCAGAGAATATGCAGCACTTCATTAGGCTAATTATCCTCTGCTGCAACTTCGAAGTGTCAAACACATGCTGGCATTTCAAAGTTTGATATTTCAAAGTTACCACAGGGGAGAATTAGCCTAATGAAGTGCTGCATATTCACTGCAGTGCTTCATAAGTAATCTCCCATTGCCCTGATTAACATACACCCTTTGAAGTTGGGAGCAAGTGTAGACCCAGCCAATGTGATTAAAGTAGACAAAAAGATTATTTAGAGATTAATTTTAATTCTAGAAATTCTCTTAACCAGGCAATGATGGTAGAGGGGGCAGTGGCAGGATATGCGAAGGTTGCTTGGCAATGACCATGGCGAGGGTCTGGAGGCCACAGCGACCTCACTCCAAGCCTCCTGCTGACAAATCATGTCTGCCTCCTCAAGCTCCATCCGGCACTGGAGCATGGTCCCAGTCTCAGCAGCTGCTTCCTCCTCCTCCCAGCAGCAGTGGCAGCACATCCTCCAGGCGCAAACAAGTCTAGGCAATGGGGGATGGGGTGCCCAGGCCCTCTTAGTGCCTGATGCAGGTCACACCTGGCCCTGGATGGGGTTGCCCAGACCTCAGAAAGTGGAGCTGTAGGGACAGAAGAGAGAAGAGAGGCAACCCAGTCCTGTGACCCAGCATCTGGGGCTGTACCTTCTACCCCCTGTGGCCAGCGCCCCCTGCCATCTGCTGGCCTGGCCACCCTGGGGGATCTTTGGCACCTGGGGGTCCCCACATGGGTGGGGCACATTCTGGGAACAATCCATCCACCCCTTCTCTTTTCCTGGATTTGAGGGTTGTGGTCTTGTCCATGGGAGAAGGTGTTGAGTGCTGTGTATGACCCGCTGCATGGCCCAGGGGATGCAGTCATCCGGGATGCGGTCATCCAGGATGCGTCCAGACAGGGGCTGGTGGCAGTGTCTGAAACACCATTTGCCTACCTGAGGGTCCCTCGATGAATTCGAGAGAGGCCCAGGTGGAGGGGGCCTGGTTCAAGGAGCCAGATGGAATTTCAATCACCAGGGACCCCTGCTCATCAGACAAGGACTCCAGCTCCTGGTCACGGGTTCTGCCCGAGAGTCCTAACAGCTCCTGAGGCTCTTCCTGAGGCTCCAGCTAGGGATCTGCCACAGGTGCCATCTCTCCTCATACCCTCAGCAATGCTGGGACTAGGCGAGTAGCAGGAAAAAGCCCCACTATGCCTTCAAGCTCAGGGGCCGACCACTAGAGCTCTCTTGGCCACACCTCCAGGGGCCACGGACTCACGTGGTACCCCAGGAAGACCAAGAGTGAGCATGGCAAGGAGGCCAGGCGGGAAAGAGCAAACTAGGATAAAAATCAAAAGTTTTACCAGTGTATTTTGGATTGATGTTCAATAAGTACTTACACAAGTCAGGATTGTCACAAACATTATTGAAAAACCAGTAGGTGTGAACTCGAATCTGGTAAGGATCCAGGTACAGTACGAGGGTAAGTAAGTTATATATGTATATTTTCTCTGTTTATTAAAAGGGGGGAAGAGGGCACTACTCCCCTTTCACCTGCCAGGGACTGGGTCGCTGCTCCAGTCCCAAGTAGTTTTCTCTCTATGAAATTATATATATATTTTTATAAGTGGCTGATAGAGGCCATTACCCCTCTAACAGTCCAGGGTAAAATGAATCGGAACAAAGGTGTCAGTGGTGTCAGATGGCAGGACAAGGAGTAATGGTCTGAAGTTGAAGAAGGAGAGGTGTAGGTTAGATATTAGGAAAATCTACTTCACCAGGTGGGTGGTGAAGCATTGGAATGCGTTACCTAGAGAGGTGGTGGATTCTCCATCCCTTGAGGTTTTTAAGTCCCGTCTGGACAAGGTCCTGTGTGGGATGACTTAGTGGGGGTTGATCCTGCTTGAAGCAGGGGGCTGGACTAGATCACCTCCTGAGGTCCCTTCCAGCCCTGTGATTCTGTGTGATTCTGTGTGTGAAAGGGGAGGCCATGACTTCACCCTGGTAAGTACATTTTTTTAACTAATATACTAACAAACCAATGATTACTAAGAACAACTTATCTACTGACTACTAACAATTATGAAAACTCTAACAAGAAGTATAAAAATGGTTAAAACAGTAACAAATTTAAAATATAAAACCCTATTAAGTGTCTATATAATTTTTAGTCTTGGTCAGTAGCTCGCAAGGGCTGGCCTGGGGTCGACCCCTGGGGTGCTGCACCTGTCTGGCCAGGCAGGCACACAGCAGGGGGATTAGCCCCACTCCTCTGGCAGAGGTCCCCTTTAGGCTACTGAAGGAAAAAATTGAGAGTTGGCTTTCCCATGGGCCCCGCGCCGAGGCGCTCAAAAGGCCTGTCAAATCAGGTAGGATATTGTTGATTTAGGTAAGTTGAGTCAAGTCTGGTGAGTTACATTCGGTGGGTTGCCATTGTTCAGGCAGGTGTCAACGATGCACAGCTGCAGCTCGAGTGGCAGGCCCTGAGGATTACAACACAAGGGACACAGTGCCTGCAAGCAGGCCAGGTCAATCCCTAGCATGTGCACCTACAGGGGCGCTGCCTTGCTGTCTTGAGCTGACACCGCTAGTGCCACCCCAGGAGCCGCCACTGCCGCAGGAGCATAGTTAGATGACAGTCTTGCGCCTCAGGTGTTCTTCAGGCTTCAGTCCTATGATGTCTTCTGACCAAAAGGGTCAGACCTGGAGAACGGTGGACACTCTTAAGAGCCACACCCCCACACCCCGTAAAGGGTTTTCGGATGGGCTTAGAGCCCCTGCTTATATAGACCAGATTCATACATTATTCATGAGGACATTAGCATATTGCTAAGTCCTCAATCAGGTCCGCTCTGGCATGGAAAGTCCTAGAAGGTTTTGTCTTTCCTCCAGTCAGAGTGCTCCATTCCCTTATATGTTAATTGCTGGTGACCTCATCTCATGATTATTCATAGTTCTATACATATTCATGAGCATAGATTCAAATTCTCAGGGGAGTTACTGGTCAAAATGGAACTGTTACAATGGTGCCAATGGGCAAACAATAACAATTTAAGGTTTCATGTGTTTGTATAGTTTCCCATCAGCCAATCCTCATTAGACGAGATCATGTTTTCCCCTGAACAACGGGGATGATAATGCCCGTGTTGGTGGTATCACACGACACCATCATGTCCAGCAAGGTCCTTCAGCCATGGCAGCTTCTCTAAGTCATTGTAGTGGGGGGCAGCCAGAAGGCAGTGTCCCCAAGTGGCTGGCTGCAAACAAAGCCCAGAACTATTCCTGCCGCAGCTCCTTGACTTTTCACCATACCTGGTCAGCTGTGTAGTGGGGAGGTCGCCCAGAGAGGTCAGTCCACCAGACAGTCAGGAGAATGCCACTGCATTCTGTCACCAGCTACTAGCATGGAGGAGGACCTCCTCTTCCCCCCACAGTCCCAGCAGGTTTTGGAGCTCATTTTCACTCCAGGAAGGGGGCCCTTTTCTTTGGCCCCTGGCTGAGCTCCTGAGAGCCATATGGGTTGGAGGGGGGCATCTGGCAAGAATGGGGTCCTTGGTGCTGGCCATGACATTGGTGGGGTGCCTGGTGCTGCTCAAACATCAGCTGGAGGGTGTTTAGGAGGAGGGTCGTGCCTTTATTGGCGCCAGCATGCTCTTAGCTTCCTGTCATGGGGTTTGTAGGTCACTGTGTCTTTAAACATGGCCAGATATGAAAACCATAGAGCCCTGCTTGTGCTGACAGGGGCGACTCCGTGCTTCGGCTCGACGGCACCATGGAGGATCCCCTCTTTTGAAAGAGCAGCCCACGGAGCATTTACACACACTTTCTTTCAAAAGAGGCTTTTGAAAGGGGGTGCTGTTCCTGAAACAGGAAAGGAAGAGTGAATTTGAAAGGCAGGCCATATTCTTTTGAAATTCCTTTTGAAATAATGCATTTTGTATGTAGACACACTGCAGTATACTTGGAAAGAGTCCCTCCTTTCAAAATATATTTCAAATTAACTTGCTAGTATAGATGTGGCCTCAGGGAGCAGGAACATAACAAATTTAGTACAGCTGTCTATATACATTCATACAGATTACAAGACATCTACATTTAACAGGATTATGTGCACTCAGCTTCTGAAGTTTCATAACAAATGTTGCAGTTCAGAAACAACTATCAGAGATTTATCCCCTAGAGAGATTTTCTTAAGTGCACCCATACAGAAATTTTGCATGGACTGTAGCTAATTAAATATAAGTTACATATGTTATTATTTATGTTAAAAAAAATTTCTCCTATGTTATATGACATTGACTCTTGACTGTATGGCTGTTGTTAAAAATAGTATGAATAAAAAGTATTTTAATCACCAACATAAAATAAGATGTAAGAGATGAGAAGCTAATTATTTTGGCATGTATAGGCTTACTGAAGGAAATTGTGTGTAAAATGTATTTAATATAGAGAGTGACTTTTCAACAGGTCATTATATTCACAGATCAAATTTAGTTTTCACTCAGTTGCTGAACGATGAATATGAGGGTTTTGTTAGCTTCCTTTGTAAAAAGGCTCTTTCCCTGTCCAATTTGAACTCTCTCACCAACCTTTTTGATAGCTTATAAAAAACAACTGATTTTCCCTCACCTCTCCACCACTTTCTACTCTATGAAAAATGACTCGAAAAGTTCCTAAAAATCACCTTTAGAAAACAAGCAAGGGCCAGCTATTCAACAGATGTAAAACAAGATCAGTCCATGAAATTCTGTGGACCTGTGCTGATTTACAAGCACTAAGGATCTGGTAAGCATGGAGATGTTCAGATTGAAAGAAGAAGCTTTCAGAGACTTAGAACATGTTTAAGAAGGGGCTGTCCTTTAATCTATCCATGATATTCACTACTGCCCCTGCAAAAATATATGAGGAACATAAAGAACAGAGAAGTAATTTTGGGGTTATATTACCTAATAACTGTTGATGTGCTCAGACGATTTATATATTTTCAGTCTCTGAACCATTTGATTACCAAATCTTTAAGTGTTGCACATCAGTATAATCTCATTTTCTTGGGTATGGTGTATTTTTATTTAAACTCTGGCTGATGCAGAAATGTGTTTTATTCAATTGATAAACCTTATTCTTGAAAATCTGAACAAATAAATATCTCATAGGCTACGTCTACACGTAGTCTATTTTGATGAATAACATCTACACGTCCTCCAGGACTGGCAATGTCAACGTTCAACTTTGACGTTGGGCAGCACCACATCGAAATAGGCGCTGCGAGGGAACGTCTACACGCCAAAGTAGCACACATCGAAATAAGGGTGCCAGCAACAGCTGCAGACAGGGTCACAGGGCAGACTCAACAGCAAGCCGCTCCCTTAAAGGGCCCCTCCCAGACACAGTTGCACTAAACAACACAAGATCCACAGAGCCGACAACTGGTTGCAGACCCTGTGCATGCAGCATGGATCCCCAGCTGCAGCAGCAGCAGCAGCCAGAAGCCCTGGGCTAAGGGCTGCTGCACACGGTGACCATAGAGCCCCGCAGGGGCTGGAGAGAGAGTGTCTCTCAACCCCTCAGCTGATGGCTGCCATGGCAAACCCTGCTATTTCGATGTTGCGGGACGCGGATCGCCTACACGTGCCCAACTTCGAAGTAGGGTGCTATTCCCATCCCCTCATGGGGTTAGCGACTTTGACGTCTCGCCGCCTAATGTCGATTTCAACTTCGAAATAGTGCCCAACACGTGTAGCCGTGACAGGCGCTATTTCGAAGTTGGCGCCGCTACTTCGAAGTAGCGTGCACGTGTAGACGCGGCCATAATGAGAAATAAGGTCAGTAGCAGATCAAAAAACTTGTTTAAAATAATTATTCGTGTTTATTTTTGCACTGGGAGACATTTGTTGTTTGCAGTGTTCTTCTTTCATACATACAGGCTACTTCTACACTAGTCAAAAACTTCGAAATGGCCATGCAAATGGCTATTTTGAAGTTTACTAATGAAGCACTGAAATATATATTCAGCACCTCATTAGCATGAGGGCAGCCACGGCACTTCGAAATTGATGTGGCTCACCGCCGCGCGGCTCGTCCAGATGGGGCTCCTTTTTGAAAGGACCCTGGCTACTTCGAAGTCCCCTTATTCCTATGAGCAGAAAGGAAAGGAGCCCAGTCTGGACAAGCCACGCGGCGGCAAGCCACGTCAATTTCAAAGTGCCGTGGCCTCCCACATGCTAATGAGGCACTGAATATGTATTTCAGTGCTTCATTAGTAAACTTCGAAATGGCCATTTGCATGGCCATTTCAAAGTTTTTGGCTAGTGTAGACATGGCCACTGTGTGATAAACAGAACAAAAAATTTTCTTTTGTTTAAACATTTAGAAAACTGATTTCTATTACTTCCCTGATTTGTTACTCAGTAACTAGATTTATTAATAGCTTAACAACTACATTTTAATATAATGGAAAATTTTAATTTGCTAACTCATTTTTTTTATTTTATAGCCAGTTTTTCATATCTATGCTGTTATGAGAAAAGATAAATGTACCATCATTATGCTCTGTCTTCAAAAAGAAAAGTAGAGGTATATCTTGTTGAATGTAGCTGTACCTACTTACTCAGTTCACTTTAAAATAAATTATAAATATTAAATTTAATGGTTGGCTGGCAGATTGTGAAGTAATTTACAAAAATCAATTAATATATTTGTGGACAAAACACACAGGAAGCCCTTGGGCTTTTTATGAATGCTGTCATTTACTAAACTAAATATGAGAATGGCATTTACAATTGTAAAGCTCTGATCACTCTTTCTACAAAGAGAAAGTGATACAGTGACAGAAGGTCAAGTAGCACCTCCAGGGAATTCCTGCATTAGAGGCACAAATGCAATAATGAATCATTATGACAGCATTCTAAAACAATAACTGACTGAAAGTTTAGATGAAAAAAAAATAGTACAGGTTTGAAAGCTTCATAACTACAAAATAAATGGCCACAGCATCTATCCATAGAATATGATGAAATTTTTTTTTCTTTTCTAGTGTGGCAGAGCTGTTGAATTTTCAGCCATTTTTAAGGATGGTGAACTTGAGGGGAAGAAAGAAACTTCCAACCAAAACTAAAAGAGAAGTAAAAAAGTAGACAGTCTTTTTAATGTTTCTGGCTACATTACTTTAATTAGATTTCTGGAGCAAACTGTTCAGGATTTGGGGTGTCTATCCTGAATAGCTTTTGATTTCTGCTGACCACAACATACACAAATTAGTACATGATGTAATGAACAATTATGAATGGGCTGTCTGTCTCCTTACTGCCCTCTTATGATGCAAAAGCAATCTGTGAGGGTCCAGCCTCAGTGTCCCTTTTTTCAGCTTGGAGTAGTATGATGGGGCACACTCCCCCTGCACTGGTCAAGAAGGCGTTAATTCTGCACTGAGGGATGAGAAAGCCACACCTCTTCAATTTATTGGCCATGCCCTAGCTGCTCTTGTATAAAATCAAATACCTTAGCTCAACTGGAGCTGACAGGGGAAAGGAAAGTACCTGCGCTGGTTGCTCCAGGAAAGCTGAAGTGAGAATCCAAATTCTGAGGAACCGCAACTGACACTGATGTTGAGAAGCTTCCAAAAGGCCCACAGGGACTGAAGACCCCAGGAATGGACAAGCCCTTACATCAGGGAGGAGAAACGGAGACCCACCCTACAACTGGAAGGATGTTTCCCAACTGTGTCCCAAGCATCGTAAATCAAAGTGACAAACTTGTTTTCTCTGGTTCAATCATTTTCCTCCCTAAGATTGGATTTATTAAAATAAATTATTTCAACATAAAGTTCTCAGTTTCCATTTATACAATACAATGTGAATGCAGATGGCCCTGGAGAGAATAAATGGGATAAAAAGTAAGAAAAAGGCATCCTTTGACTTTACTCGCTGTTGGCAGGAACCAAAATCTCATTTCTTTGCTCTTCTGAGAAGAATGAACCCTGTGAGTTACTGTCCTTTGGGAGCAAGCACCCCAATATGGGAAAGGAGAAGAGCTCTCCTACTACACAGGGAGAGTATACTGAACCTTATGAAGTGGGTTTGGTGTACGTATATTCTTCTTGTGTCCTGGTGATCCCAGGAAATATTTCAGAGATTTTGTTTAAGTGGTCACCAACCAAATGCCTCCATTTTTAAGTACCCAATTAAATACATCTTGTCTGCCTGTTCTGGCACAGAGTTGAACACTGCCTCAAAAATGAACTTAGCCCAAATGTTCAAAGCCTGTGCCAAATGACACCTGGTCATCTTGAAATGAAAATCACCTACTGAAATATATTAAGGTAAATGCCTATCCTTCTGAAAGGAAATGTTAAAAATTCTCTTATTCCTTTGAGAACCTGCTATGAAGACAATTCATTTTACTACATGAATAATAAAATATTTATACATAAATATTACAAACTTTTTAAAATCCCTAGAGTTTATTGCTGTATAAATTTGGGATAGTTATACATTAAGCATTTATGATTAAATTTATTGTTTGTACTAGGCTACTAAAAACTCCTTTCTTCTGGACTATTTTAAGCCTCACATTGTTTTCCTTCAGTCAAATCCAATACACGTAAGCTGCCATAATGGCAATAGAGTTCTACAAGGGGCTTTATTTCACCATAATTGCTCGTTATTTGCTGCATCCAAACTGCTGAAATGCCTTTTTCAATTCCCCTTAGAGGCTTTGAAGCCAGAATTATTGCTATGAATTGGAATCCTGCGATGAAGTCTGCAATACGGTAGAAAAGACATCAGGAAAAATGAAGATTTATGATGGCATAGTTCCATAAAAATAAACATCTATTATGCAGCCCTTTTGTCCAGATTTTTGGAACTGAGTTTACTGTAACTAAATTGTTCAGATTCACAACATTTAGGCTGTAATATGGCAAAATGTACCAACAATATATTTTATAATAACCAATATTGGCAGTAGATATCAGATGGAAAACATCTATTTACTTCTCAGAATGTTTGAATAGTTTTCTGGATGGAGTAGTTAATATATGGTCAAGAAATGTCAGGAACAGGCCAGTTGCCCACTTTCTATGGTGTTTGTAAATTGAAAAATTCCTGACAAATTCATATGACACCTAACATCTAAAAAGCTTTCTGACAAAGAGTAAATAGTGAACTTCTTTGACTAACAGGTTCCAATAAAATTTATTATCCATCAAGATCCTTTGAACAACAGATTTTTTTCGCTTCTTATAGGCTCTGGCAACACTTGGCCAAAAGTTCAAAATGGCCATGCTAATTGTCAAATTGAAGAATACTAATGAGGTGCTGAATTGAATATTCAGTGCCTCATTATCATTAGCACACTTCTGGCCGCGCTGCTTCGAAAGCACCATTTTTGAATATGCATGGCTTGGCACGGCTGCAAGGGGGTTCTTTTTGAAAGGACCCTGCACCTTTTGAAATCCCATTATTCCCCTCAGCTGAGAGGAATAAGGGGATTTAGAAATGTCTGGGGTCCTTTTGAAAAGGATCCCCATGTAGCCACCCTGAGCCGTGCGTGTTCGAAAGCAGTACTTTCGAAATGCCATGGCTGGCAGAATGCGAATGCTAATGACGTGCTGAATATTCAGTTCAGCACCTCATTGGAATTCTTTGATTTGGCCATTAGCATGACCATTTCGAAGTTTTGGCCAAGTGTGGCCACAGCCATAGGGATAAAAATGGGACACAATTAAAAGATGAGTAAATCAGGGACCTCTTCCAACACATTTCATGAGCGTAGGAGGAAGTATTACCTTAATTTACACTAGAGAGACCACCCAAGCTTACACTAGTATGGATTTATTAATTGAGGACTGGAGCACTCTGCTATATGGTTAAATTAAAGAGGATAGAGCTGCCACTAAAGGTTTCAACTAAAGAGGGAACCAGTTCTCTCTCTCTCTCTCTCTTTCTCATTCCTAGTCCTCAGGCATTCACACTTTTAAGCCGTGTCTACACGTGCACGCTACTTCGAAGTAGCGGCACTAACTTCGAAATAGCGCCCGTCACAGCTACACGTGTTGGGCGCTATTTCGATGTTAACATCGACGTTAGGTGGCGAGACGTCGAAGCCGCTAACCCCATGAGGGGATGGGAATAGTGCCCTACGTCAAAGTTGAACATCGAAGTAGGGCACGTGTAGCCGATCCGTGTACCGCAACATCGAAATAGCGGGGTACGCCATGGCGGCCATCAGCTGAGGGGTTGAGAGACTCTCTCTCCAGCCCCTCAGCTCAATGATGGCCGCGTGGAGCGGCCCCTTAAAGGTCCCCTCCCCCTCCCTTCCTGTGCAGGAAGCTGAGGGAACATGCAGGCAGCAGCTCAGACACGCGGCCAGCCTGCACATCCCTCAGCAGCCACAGGACACCCAATGGCTGCCCGGCAGCCCCCCCAGCGCCCCCAGGGGACCCCCCCCAAGGGGAGCCAGGGCAGCCAGCCCAGCCAGGTGGGCAGCCAGGCTGGCAAGTGGCAGCGGGGCCCCTCCTGCACGGAGGCCGAGCTGCAGGACCTGCTGGGGCTCTGGAGCAAGGAGGAGGTGCTCCAGGTAATGGGGAGCAAGAGGCGGAACGCGGATGTGTTCGCTCAGCTGGCTGACGGCCTGGCTGCCCGGGGTCACCCTGCCCGCACTCCTGATCATGTCAGGAGTAAGGTAAAGGAGCTGCAGCAGGGTTATGCCCAGGCCCGGGATGCGGCCGGCCGATCTGGGGCCACCCCCGTCACTTGCCCCTTTTACAGGGAACTCAGGGACATCCTGGGCCCCCGGCACACCTCCTCCCCTCCGGCCACCCTTGATACTTCGGCCGACGAGCCTCAGCAGGCCCTTCAGCCGGAGTCCGCCCTGGAGGTAAGCCCCGCACCCCGGGGGCCCCCCCCCGGAGCCCACCCCTGGGCCATCGCGGCAGGAGGAGGAGGAGGAGGAGGAGGGGGGCTCTTCCTCCTCAGAATCCAGGCTGCAGATCCTCCTTCTGCCATACCGGAGCAGCAGCCGGGCCTCCGCCCCCCGGGGATCTCCGGACCATGGGAGTGGACCGACAGGTATGTACCACCCTCTGGTGTACACCCCTGGGCTTGAGGGGCGGGGGTAATAGATATGTGTCCAGGGCCCCCGACATGCTCACATGGCCATGGCCCCAAGGACAGCAGGGCCATGTCCCTCACAGCAGTGCCTCAGCCCCTGCCCCCCCGACCCCGCACGACAGTGCCATGCCCCATCCCCGGGGCAGGGGGGAGCAGAACCTTGAGGGGCCCCCGGGAGGAGGGGGTGGGACACCCTGCAGCAGCAACAGCATCAGCAGCATCATGTGATGGAGTGGGGGGAGTGCAAAAGGGAGACTCAGGCTAGATATGAGCAACAAGAGCCAAATAGCTCCCAGGGGCAAAGGAGGATCCTGGGGCTACAGCTGGCAGGTGACACCTCTGCCCTGAACAAAGAGGAGGGAGGAGCCGAGCTGGCTTGGAATTGGGGGGGGAGGGCGGGGGCCACAGGTAGAGGCTAGGGGAAGGGAGAGCTGGAAGGCAGCCAGCCTGAGGAGGGGGAAAGCTGCATCCCAGAGGGGCACCCCGTGGGGTCTTCTCCCCAGGACGGGTTGGAAGGACTGTCTCTTCTGACAGCTGGTGCTGTCACTCCTGGGAGAAACTGGGCATCTGTGGCCTAAGAAACCTTTCCTGTCAGACCCTGCGGAGTGAAGTGAGAGTCGCTCCCACCAGGGGACGGGGTGCAGTGCAGGGGGACCCCTGTACCCCATCCATCACAGCAGCATCTCCCGGGGACGGGGATGGGGAACCTGCAGCACAGGGCTGGGGGGACAAAGGCCACGGCTCGGGGCCCACACTAATGCCTGTCTCCATTCTTCTTCCCCTCCTCCTCTCCTGTGTCCCGCAGCTGCGCCATTGGAAGGGCCGGAAGAGAGCGCCAGCGAGGCATCAGTGGTCCCGGAGACCCCTCCGGGGCCATCGCTCCAGGCAAGCCCTCGGCCGAGGACCGACCGGCCCCACGGCGGGCTAGACGGCGGACCCCGCGCCACCACCAGCTGACAGCGACGGACCCCCAGCTGCTGGCCATCCACCGTCGGCAGCTGGAGGTGGCGAAGCAGTGTCTGCGGGTGGAGAAACGCCGCCTCGAACTGCAGGAGCGGGCGCTGGCCTGGCGCCAAGAGGCATGGGGGGCCTACATGTATACTTTCAACCGCCTGGTGGACTACCTGGCCCCCCATGCCACACCGGCCGCCGCAGCGCCCAATGCGCCTGCTCCACCCGCCGCACCACCAGCTGCTCCACACGTCGCCGTCCCGTCCGCCGTCGCCCCGCCACTCACCACCGAGTGCCGGAGCGCCAAGGGACCCCTGGAGCCAGCTGAGACTCGCCGGGCATATCTTCCGGTCTGCCCCGCCCCCAGCCAGCCCCGGACAGGGCTGCGGCCGCGGTGGGGCTCCCGGCTGCCCACGCCCAGTGCGGGACTTTAGGGGCGAGGGGCCCGGGACGTGGCCCCCCCTTGTATATAGTTGTGACGTATTAATTTGTGCCCCCCGTTTGCCTCGTCCCCCCCATGTAAATAGTTCTCCCCTTTATCATCCCTGGTTTTCTTTTTATTAGTGAACAAACCTTTTTATTACTATTGTTTTATTTGTAGACATTACTTTTGTTACACACATGTTGTATATAGTTTGTTCTTGTTTTATTTATAGTTAAAAAAAAAAGTTCTAAAAGAAAAAGCAGTTTAAGTTCAGCCACAAGTGCGTGCTGTCATTTGTCCAGGAAAAGTGTTGGGGGGGGTGCAGTTGGGTGCTCCATGGTGTGGGCGTTCGGGCAGGGAGTGTTGTGGAGGAAGGGGTGGGCAGTGGGGAGCCTGGCAGAGTTCACCCCGCGGCCTCATCATCAAAGTGAGCCTGCAGGGCCTCCCGGACCCGGGTCCCTTCGGGGTCCACCTGCCGACTGGGGGCAGCGGGTGGCTGCACGTTGGCCCTGCCAGCCTCCACAGCCCAGCCCTGGAAAAAGGCCTCCCCCCTGCTCTCCACCAAATTGTGCAGGGCGCAGCAGGCACCCACAATCAGGGGGATGTTGTTGGGGCCCGCATCCAGGAGGGTCAGGAGACATCTCCAGCGTCCTTTCAGGCGGCCAAATGAGCGCTCCGCCACCTGGCGCGCGTGGTTCAGGCGCTGGTTGAAGTGCTCCTGGCTAGCGGAGAGATGGCCCGTGCACGAGTGCATGAGCCAGGGCCGGAGGGGGTATGCCACATCTGCGATGACCCAGAGGGGCATGGTGGTGTCCCCCAGAGGGATCTCCCACTGGGGGATGTAGGTCCCCGCCTCCAGCCGGCGGCACAGGCCCGAGTTCCGGAAAACCCGGGCGTCATGGGTGCTGCCAGGCCAGCCCACATAAATGTCCTGGAAACGGCCCTGGCTGTCCACCAAGGCCTGGAGGACCACAGAATGGTAGCCTGTGCGATTGATGTAGCGTCCTCCACTGTGATGCGGGGCGCGGATGGGGATGTGAGTCCCATCCAGAGCCCCGAAGCAATTGGGGAAGCCTAGGGTGGCAAAGGCCGCGATGGTGGCATCTGGGTCCCCCAGCCTCACGAGCCTGTGCAGGAGCATGGCATTGATGGCACGCACAACCTGCAGGGAAAGCACATGGGAGAGCACCAATGAGGGGTGAGCAGGGTGTGCGTGGCCCTGCCCTGCTCTCCCCTCCCCTCCCCTGCCCTGCCCTCCTCTGCCCTGCCCTGCCCTCCCCCGCCCTCTCCTCCCCTCCCCTCCCCTGCCCTGCCCTCCCCCGCCCTCCCCTCCCCTCCCCTCCCCTGCCCTCCTCTGCCCGGGCCCCCCTCCCCTGCCCTGCCCTCCCCCCATGGGTTCTCTTACCTCCACGAGGACAGCCCCGATTGTGGCCTTGCTGACACCAAACTGCTGTCCCACGGATCGGTAGCTGTCTGGAGTGGCCAGCTTCCAGACAGCGATGCCGACCTGTTTCTCCACAGGGAGGGCACGCCACATGGCAGTGTCCTGGCGCCTGAGTGCGGGTGTGAGCCACTGGCACAGCTCCATAAATGTCTGCCGGCTCATCCTGAAGTTCCTGAGCCAGCAGTCGTCGTCCCACTCCTCAAGCACCAGCCGCTCCCACCAGTCGGTGCTGGTGGGGTAGCTCCACAGCCGCCGGCGTGTGAGGCGGGGGGGGGTGGGTGCTGCAGGGTTGGGGGTTGAGCCCTGCTGCCCTGGGGGCAGCTCCTCCTCCAGTGTAGCAAGGAGGTGCTCAGCTGCCTCCCGCATGGCATGGATCAGGGCGAGCCCTGCTCCTGCCGGGAGGGCTGGGTGGACCTCTGGCTGCTGCTGCTGCTGCTGCTGGGGGTCCATGCCTGCGTAGTCCGGGGTCTGTGTGCCTATGGCTCCTCAGACCGCGTGCTGTGCAGGCTGAGTGTGTCTGGGAGGGGCCCTTTAAGGGAGCGGCTAGCTGTTGCCCCAGAAGTGCTAGTCTGCCCTGTGACCCTGTCTGCAGCTGTGCCTGGGATCCCTATTTCGATGTGTGCTACTTTGGTGTGTAGACGTTCCCTCGCAGCGCCTATGTCGATGTGGTGCTGCACAACGTCGAAGTTGAACATCGACGTCGCCAGCCCTGGAGGACATGTAGATGTTATTCATCGAAATAGCCTATATATAAGCTATTTCGATGTAGGTTTCACGTGTAGACGTAGCCTTACACAGGCATATAGGTTGCAGAAGGAGCCAAGGCACATTGGTCCTGGAGGGTCTGTTTACTGACTGAAGAGCCGGTCAGGAAAGAAGCTGGCTGCAGGAAGGCAAGAGAAGTTAAAAGGGCTACTGCTAGGTGCTCTCTCCTTTTATTGTTTCTCTACCACCCCGTGACTCATCCACATTCGTCATCAAGGGGCATGGCCAGATTTTCCTTGAGACAGAGATCAGCCCTGTTCAGCCTGGACTAGGTTGATAAGTCATCTCCATGTGCTCAGCTTTGCAGTTTTTAACCCCAAACACTCAAGTCTTCACTCATACACATTCATATCAGAGGGGATAAATGCAGTCCACAGCAAGTCATAATCAGAATGGATGGAAATTAGAAAAGGTTACAGGGTTCAATCACCAAACTAACAATAAGTTTCTAAACTTATGAAGCAAAGTTGCTTAGAGTTATGAAGTTGCAAGGCTCTACAAATATTAGAGAGTACCAAGGTCTAAGATCACAATGAGTTGCAGAGATTAAAAAGCAAAGCAAAAGAAAAAATTACAAAGAGAATCCTTTGGAGAATCCTTTACAAATCAACACAACTGAGGGGCTTAGAAGGAGTTTTTTTGTCAGTCTCTAGTCACATTACAGGACTTTACAGTTTAGAGTATTTCCAGAAAAGCCACGTGTAAAGTAAAGTAATAGCTCAAGTGGAGGCTTTAAGCAATAGGAAGAAAGTTTGGTATTAAGCCTTTTAAAAATGCATGCACAGCCTGATACAAAGCCCAGTGAAATTAACAAAATGATCCACACCCAAGTGCTTTGGGCTCCAGATAAAGCCCATAAATCAAAACTAGGAGAGTCAGTTCTGTGATGTTGTAACTAATGAATAGTATAAGCATAAGAAGACTAAATCCAGAATAACATTGATTTCTATGAAGTTTTCCCACCTTCCCTTGAGTATATCTAAAAGCAAATTTTCAGGGTAAAATCTGTTCTCCATGGAAGTAAATTTGACTCCTATAACATGAAGATCAGCTTAAAGAGAGGAATAAAACACTGTAATGGATACAGTAATCAATCTCACTGTGGAGTGGGACATTTAATAGTTTCCTAGTTTTGTCTTAAGAAAGTGATTGTGATTACCTCAGCATTTGTATAAGCTACCCAAAATTTACCATACAAAATACCTCAAATATTACAAATACTGAGCAATTTAGTCACGCAAATAATGCAATGAAAATGTGCACACTTACTACTGTTTCCCTACTTTCTCTCTGTACTTAATCAAATGCTTTCTCAGAAGCAATGAGAAGTACAGCTGTGCAGAATAAGGCTACTCTTTTTAAAATTAATTTGCAATTTCTCTTACTAAAAGGAATATCATGAAAGAGTTGTAGGTTTTTTTTTCTGTTGAAAAACTATATCTGATCATTTGGGATCATTAAAGGACACAGTGCTTTATTTATTCTAGTTGCCAGACAGTCATTTCTGCATAAAGTGCAGACTGAGATTAGAAATAAGATGTGGTGAGATTTAGCACCAAAGAGGATCTCACTTAGCATATGAGATAATAGGAGCCATAAAAAAAAAAGAAACAAAAATAAAAGCTAAACTTGTGACAATTTGACTATATTTTCCAATTAATTAAAGGAGTGAGATTTGGAGACAAAATATCCTAATTCTAGAGCACTTACAAAAGTCAGTCAGATGGGGATAATTAGAAAGAGAAGGTGGTAGCTGTATTGGCTGGGCCCAGCAGGAAACAGGATTCAAAAAGGTTGCACTTAATGAACAAAGGGCTTTGTTTTAATTATTATAAAACATTTGGTATGTACAAAATAGCACTTAATACACATTATTTCAACCTCTGCATGAACTTTAAAATTGTTGTCCTCAGTTACTGACCAGCTGAATTGGTCTTATTAAACATTCTTGAAATGCTTAGAACTAAGTGTTTGTGAAGGGAGGGGAGAAGTTTATGAAGAGTTGCTATTGCCATTGTGATCACTGTTAGGTTTTGTAGAGTGAAAATCTATTCTGAGTCTCTAACTTTTCCAGAAATTGTCTTGCTGAGAATGCTATCACCTGCCTTTGCTACTTTCTAGGCTATGATCATATACAGTACTTTGCTTAGCACAGATAAAAGTGTGTTACCAGCTCCTTTCTTTCTATCTTGTCATGTTGGGATAGCCTGCATATGTTAAAGTTCCCCAGAGTCTGTGCAGGTGGGAGGATTTTTTGCTTCTACCAGATTCAACCATGCTGGACTGATCAGTGGAGAAGGGTCCAGACAAAATCAGATGCTTAGGGTCTGTAGGTGGAGGTTAGGCACAGGGCTAACACCACTGTCCTAAAAAAACAAAACAAAATATACTACAGAAACAATGACAAAGAAATCACCCATTACCATCTGTGATGCCCATCAGCAGTCAATGGCCAGTATGACTGACAGTGGTGAAAGATGAAAGGAAGTCACTGGAGTAAAAATAGGAGTTCCTATATCATGTCAAAAATAAGGTTGCAGCACACTAAAATGGCAACCCCCCATTTCCTGTCAGAGATACAGAGAACACTGCAAATACGCAGAATTAGTTTCTGGCAATATAGGAAAAATCACCTTTAAAAACCCAGCAAAGTATAATTTCATTAAACTGAATAATTTGTATACATAATACATTGACAAATAAGTGGGAAGGGTACACAAGCTAGGAAGATAATGTAAATTAAGGAAGTCCTCTTTTAATATTGAGAACTGAGGTATCCATTTTGATATCTGTTGTACTAAAAATATGACCATTGAATGTTTTTCTCTTATGTAACTGTTACTTCTCTTCCTTTTTATTATAATAAACATGGCTGAAAAACATTTCCTCTTCCTGGTACAATAAACAGATCTCACACTGAGCCTAATTATGTAGTTCTTACTCAAGCAAAATTCCCATTCAAGCCAACTGAAGCATCAGAGACATTCTTTTATTAGTGTTTCCTCTATTTGATTGCTCAGGGCTAAATCTATTGGTTTCCATGGCTTCTAAAACCCAGACAAAATACCTACTTTAAGTTGAATGACTATCCCTGGACTTATTGCTGTCTGAAACAAAAAGCATGGCTAAATTTCACTATAAAACACTCCCTTTTTCAGGTAATTTCCTTAGCTAATGAAGCAACACACATTTTTAAGTGCAGACAGGAATGCTGCTACTAATGACCACTACTGTGGAAGTATAAGTAATTAACACTTTTACTGATAAACTAAAGAGCCATGTAAGCAAACATAATTCCACTGAAAACAGATTCACCGCTTTTGCATCCAATCTGAATTTGGCCCCAAATTTTTTCATCCATAAGAAACTGTTGGTGCTGATTTTTTATGCCGACCTGACAATTCATTTAGCTCACAACTCTGAGAACCGGGAGCAGTATATGAGGTAGGAATTCTCTCACATTAATCCCCATAGTTTCAAAGCAGCTATTAAGAGCCTTTGTTCTTCTGATGAGAAAGTCCATGAATGGTTGCTAGCCAGGATGGGTAGGAATGGTGCCCCTAACCTCTGTACGAGTCTGTAAATGGATGACAGGAGAGGGGTCATTTCATGATTATCTGTTCTGTTTACTTCCTCTGGGATATCTAGCATTGGCTACTGTTGGAAGACAGGATACTGAGCTAGATGGACTTTGATCTGACCCAGTCTGGTTGTTCTTATGATAGAATAAAAGATCAGGGATCCTTAACTTTATTGCTGCCTTTTTAAACAAAGACCTACCCACTTTGTTTCTCCCAAGGGAGTTAGATTCCTTTTTACTTGGAAACTGATAGAAAAAAGAAAGGAGGGAATATAACTCAGCCATTTTTTACTTCATTGAGCATTCATGTACATTAGGGAGGTTAGTGTGAAATAAACTGAGTTGTTTTGAAATAACGGATTGTCTGTGCACAATAGACAATCTGTTATTTTGAAGTTATTGGGTGTTAATTTAAACTAATGTAATCATGGTTTTGAGAGGAACAAGCACTATTTGGAAATAGTTATTTTGAAATAATACCAGTGTACATGAACAGGGGCTGTTATTCCAAAGCAATTGGCCTCCAGAGGCCTGGCATAGCTGCTGACCTAGCCACACTAGACACACCTGTGGCCAAGTGTACTGCTTGCCCCTACTGCAGAACCTGAAAGGAGCCAGCCACAAGTGGAAGAGCTAGGTGCCATGACCTGCACCAAAGCCCTAAGATGAAGGGTAGCCAGAGGGAAACATGAGCCAGGCCACAGCTGCTTCCATGGCACCCAGTGCCCCAGGAGGCAGGCAAGTGCCATCAAACTGGTGCAGTTATCCAAGATCTCGTATGCCTATACTGAAGTCTACAGCCAGGTAGCTGGTGGCCTGGCAGAGGAAGGGCATACCAGAACTTTGGAGCAGCATGAGCTGAAAAATAAAGATGTGTGCCAGGGCTGCCACAAGGCCCAGGAAGACTCCAGCTGTTCTGGAGGAGCACCCCACAGGTGCTGCTAGCATGAGCAGCAGGATGCCATCCCGAGCGGTGGGGAAGAAGGGGAGAGAGTCATGAAGTCTGGCCAGGACATGCGATATGTCACTCTTGGGATGCCTGAGGATGATGACAGAGAACAGGAGCAGCAGGTAGAGGCCAGCAACAAAACTATTCCTACCAGGCAGGAGGTTCTGGTGACCCTGGAGCCAGTCCTGTACTCCCAGGATGTCCCCCCAGGATCCCAGCAAGGGCACTTCAGGAGAGTTAGGTCTTCTGAAGATGGGTGTGTCATGAGCATTTCCTGGCCAGGTTACATTGATGTCCGTGTAGCAGCCCTTGTGGTCCTCGAGGGCTTGCAGCACCATGGAAAAGTAATCCTTGTGGTTGGCATAGTCTACAGACTGCGGGTGGGGGTGAAGATGGGGATGTGCATATCGTCTAGCCCCATCTACTCTCCTCCAGTTGGGAAAGCTCATGGCAGCAAAGCTATCCATGACAGCATCTGCATTTCTCAGAGTGATGACCATGCACCGCAGGGCATGGATGACCTGCCGAAGCACAATAATGATGATGGGTTTTCCCACACCTACCTGGTTCTCAGTGGAGTGGTCACTGTTTGGCAGCCACTGTTTATCATCCCATCAGTGTGAGGTAATATTTCATTATCACTATTTTTATCTAATTGTTGTTCCATGTGAAATGTTAGTGGTAAAAAAAGTTTAAATATCGAAATAAGATGGAGTCAAAAGATTTCTTAGTAGGCAGGCTATGATGTACAATATAAGGACCCCCCACACTCCTAAAGTATATTTTATATACTTTATTGAATAATGGTATTAATTGATAAGAGCCCTACTATGTTACAATGTATTTAATTCTGGTTGCAAAATCCTTTGAAAAATATGAAAGGCATAAATCCTAGGCAAATACTTTCAAGAATATTTTACTTTTTTACTATACACATAATGAACAGACTGAAGGCCTTTCCTACTCAAAGTCTATTCATTCTCTGGGCAATAAAAAAATAATAATAATAAAAGACCCAAGATCTAGAAATGTCACTTTATTCAAATACCTTTCCTTTACAAAAGAAAACAATGTACAGGATAAATTATAATACTGTAGAATCCTGTATATTAAGAAGTACCGGCTCATGTCTAGCCATGGCTCACTCATTAGTAAACTCCCAACACCCTAATTACCATCCTTCCTTCAAAGGAGGGTGGTAGTGTAGAGTAGCCCAAGGGTTTTAATGACATTGCCATGCATGTTTCTGGATTTTCAATATAGAAATTTTCATCTTTTTTCCTTTATGCTGTGTTTCCTAGTGAGACCTGGGTCATCAGCATAGGGAGTGTGGAGAACCAGTTCACTCATTCCTCCATTGCATGTTCCAGTTCCTTCTTGGGGAATTCCCCAGAATTCCCAGGCCAACAGGGATATATAATCCCTCCTGCGTGCCCTGTGTGAGCCTCTGGGCCTTTGCTCAGTGGGACATACTTGGTAGAGTTCCAATGGAAGCTTCCAAGGGGGTATCCCTATCAGGTGCCTAAACCACCTCAACTAATCTTCTGGATCTGAAGAGGTACCAGCTCTACTCTGAGGCTTTCATGGTGTGCCAAACTCCTTATCCTATTTTGGAGACTAAGCCACTCCTCTTTCCATTGTTTGTGTGTCACTGCTGTCACCACATAGAACTGCCAGTTGATATCTCCCTGTTTCAGAAATTCATCAAGATAACTGTTTACATCTCCAAAACTGCTTCAGCTAGTTCCTTAACCACCCTGAGATGACTTTCATCAGTTCCTTCATATTAACTACACCTATCTTTTCTAAATACACTCATCTCTTGCCATACGAGCACAATTGATTCCCAAATTTCTGCTCGTAGGCGAAAACTCATGAGTGACATTAAATTCCCATTAAAATACATGTAAAACTCTCCAATTCATTCCAAGGGCTTGTAACTTGACATAAACCAGTTGAGTTAAGGTACTTTTCTGATGTATTTGAATAGTTTGGCACCAGAAATAGAATGTAGTGTATGTATGTAGAGCAGGGATTTCCAACCTAGGGGACAAGACCCAAACATGGGTCCCATTAGATTTGTTGAAGGTCATCAGCTGGGCAGTTTCCAGCTGCATGTGGCTGTTAAAGAAGCCATTTGCAGTTTCTTAATACTGCTGCCTCAGGCAGATATCTATTAATAGTGATAACTGCTGGAGATGGCAGCTATCTCAATCACTAGAGATAGCAATTACCCCATACCTAGGTGCTGAAACCTTAACACTGGAGTTAATTGCTGCGACCAGGAGGGCTGGGGAAGCCACCCAGCCTAGGAGCCCCAGTGAAGAGGCTGCAGGAGGAGGAGGAGTATCTAAGACTGGGGCTGTTGAGGGATGCAGTGGGTGTCTAAGACTGGGGGAAGTTGGGGGCAGCAGGGAGAATCTAATGCTGGGGGTGGCTTGGGGCTGCTGGGGGGGTGCAAAGCTAGGGGCAGTTTGTGACTGCTGGGGGGATCTATGACTGGAGGAGAGTTGGGGCTGCTGGGCTGGTTTAAGGCGGGAGGCAGTTTGGGACCATGGGGAGCAGTTAAAACCTGGCCAAGGGTGAGGTCTGTGGGGCGGGCAGTGGGTCTAATACAGTAAACCCTGGAGTTACCCAGGGTTTGTTCCTGCAACCCCTGCATAACTTAAATTTTCCTGCAAGGGGAGGGGAGCCAGGAACCACCAGGGCTGGTCAGTTTCCTGGCTCCCAGAGTGGCTGGAGCTCAGAACCAGGGGCAGGCTGGTTCCAGTCTCCCCATGGTTTGCGGGGCCAGGAAACTGATAAGCTCATGGCTGGTCAGTTTCATGTTCCTGCCATTGCAGGGGAGGGAACCAGGCTAAGAGCCTCTCCCTCTTTTCCCCCCAGCAAAAGGGCTGTCAAACAGCTGCATGTCTGAGGGAAGGGAGGGAGAAGGCTCCCGCTGCGGGTCTCCCCGCCCCCAGCCAAGGGCCCCACACCTACAGCTGGGCCAGCTTCAGGGCTGTGGGTCTCCCCACCCCCCCAACCAGCGACAACGCTCATATAAGTGGGGGAAATTTACTCATATAAGCTGCGTCTACACGTGCACGCTACTTCAAAGTAGCGGCACCAACTTCGAAATAGCGCCCGTCGCGTCTACATGCGTCGGGCGCTATTTCGAAGTTAACTTCGACGTTAGGCGGCGAGACGTCGAAGTCGCTAACCTCATGAGGAGATAGGAATAGCGCCCTACTTCGACGTTCAACGTCGAAGTAGGGACCGTGTAGACGATCTGCGTCCCACAACGTCGAAATTGCTGGGTCCTCCATGGTGGCCATCAGCTGGGGGGTTGAGAGATGCTCTCTCTCCAGCCCCTGCGGGGCTCTATGGTCACCGTGGGCAGCAGCCCTTAGCCCAGGGCTTCTGGCTGCTTCTGCGGCAGCTGGGGATCTATGCTGCAGGCACAGGGTCTGCAACCAGTTGTCAGGTCTGTGGATCTTGTGTTGTGTAGTGCAACTGTGTCTGGGAGGGGCCCTTTAAGGGAGCGGCTTGCTGTTGAGTCCGCCCTGTGACCCTGTCTGCAGCTGTGCCTGGCATCCCTATTTCGATGTGTGCTACTTTGACGTGTAGACGTTCCCTCGCTGCGCCTATTTCGATGTTGGGCTGAGCAACGTCGAAGTTGAACATCGACGTTGCCAGCCCTGGAGGACGTGTAGACGTTATTCATCGAAATAGACTATTTCGATGTTGGCTGCACGTGTAGACGTAGCCATAGTGAATAAAAGTAGGTATATATGTTCCTTGTAATAGCGAGTACTCATGAGTAAAGTACTAATTAAATGAGCGATGAGTATATTCTTTAACCTGTTCTTTTCCTGTTTTGGTTTGTGTTCCTTCCCTATTGTTTTTAACAGTAATTGTGCTGAATATCAGAACACCTCATCTATGCAGCTGTCTCAGTACCATGTCGTACAATCCATTAGCTTTAGTTTCGTTGCTCCGGCACATAAAGGAATAATTTGGCATCGTTCTGCTGTAGAAGAAAACCATGAGAGTGCATGTAAGGCCCAATGATGCTAATTTAATCTAAACCTCTCACATGTCTGCTTTCTCACACCTCCCAATGAATTAGTAACAGTACCTTTGAAAATAAACTTATATACCTGTGTTCAGAACCTGCCCTGAAATGATGAAGCAGCAGTCATCACTAGATGCACAATGGTGGATGAGCAGATTATCTGAACTGGGAAGTCAACAAAACAATGACAACATAATTTACCTATTTAACAAAAAGAAGTACCAAACACCATTCAAAGTCTGTCGGTATTGAAGTGCAAGTAAAATGTGTGAAACTCAGGAGAGGAAAAAACAGAACATATGAAACAGAATGGGATAAAGAGCAAAAGCATTTGTATAGTTTTTGGCACAATAATTGGTTTCTTAAAAATTTAAAGAAACAAAAAAATTAAATATATTTAGAAGAATTATAAAAAACACAACAAATTAATCTAGTGGTTTAAAGTATTATCTGGGAAGAAGAGAAAGCAGATATAGAAGAAGTAACTGAAACTAAGGTAAGATTATATTTTAAAAGAACAAAGAACCAAATTCATAACCACCAAATAATATATTCATGGAAAAACAAGTGGTAATGTTTAATTAATTAAACTCTTGTGACATTGTAATTTGTAATAGAGATTAAATAGATACTCTTACTTTCCCAAGGGACGGAGATGACCAGAATCTGAGCAAAATATGTAAGTTTAAAGAAAAATGTGAACATAGTATTATTAAGTACCAAGACAGAGTGAATCACATAGACTTTTTACAGGGTTTCTGCTACAATATTAAGTTCTGTGAAACTCTGAATGATTTTAAGCAGATCATTTTCTCAGTAAAAATAAATTCATCAAAAAAATAAACCTTTGCTCTCCTAAAAGGTCTCAGAAAAGATCTCCATAATGAATTAACCAGTTTTCAAGGAAGCTCCTGACAAAAAATAAAATAAAATAAAATTTGAGGAGTTCAGAGAAGAAATCAACTTCCTAACATGAAAATCATAAAAATGAAAGTCAAATCCATTTGTAACGTCATCAAAATTCTTTTAATTTAGTAAATCTTTGAGGCGGTAGAATTTTCTTCCTTTCCACCACAATCCACTTACAATTTTGGGCTGTGTCTACACAGCCATCTCCCTTCCAGAAGGGACAAGGTAATGAGCAAAGGAGAATATTCAAATGAGGTGTGAATCTAAATATTTCATGCCTCATTTGCATAGCCCTATGTCATTTTGCTTCCAGAAGAGCCACTTGTAGAAGCTACAGAGCTGTGTAGATGGGGTCCTTCCAGAAGGAACCCCTCCCTTTCTGGAAGCCCCCTTATCCCTCAAATGTTTGAAGAATAAGGGGGCTTTCGGAAAGTGGGGTTCCTTCTGGAACAGCTGTGTCTACACAGCTCTGTAGCTTCTGGAAGAGGATCTTCTGGAAGTGAAACCTCTCAGGACTATGAAAATGAGGTGTGAAATATTTAAGTCTACACCTCATTTGAATATTCCCCTTTGCTTATTACCTTGCCCCTTCCAGAAGGGAGAGGATTTACACAAGGGTTGTGTTTCCATGTGCCCTCACATAACTTGAATTTTGCCTAAGTTTAGGGGTGAGATTTTTCCCTCATGGAACACATGTTCTGCAGCCGGGAAAACAACAGGAGTACCTGCAGATCCTTTTGAAAGGTAAGTCCTGGCATTGGGGAGGGTTAAATCTGGCCATGGGTTGGGGCTGCAGGGCATGGAGTTGAGCCAGAGCCACATGCTAGAGATTGGTTGAAACGAAGCAGGAGGTGGGTTGATCTAGAGCCATGCTCAGGTGGTGAGCTGGTGGGGGGTCTGAACTAGGGCTGTACATGGGAGGTTTGAACCAATGGAGGAGGGGGTTGAGCCAGAGCCAGGGTGGGGTTTGAACCAGGGCCAACAGGGTTTGAACTGGGGTGCGGGGGTTGAACTAGAGCTGCGTATAGGGGAGGTGAGCCAGAGCCGTGGTCAGGTGGTGAGCCTGTAGCAGGAGGTTGAACTGAGGTGGTGGAGTTGAGTCAGAGCTGTGCATGAAGGGTGGTGAGCTGGAACCAGAGCTGGGTGTGGGGGTGGCGGGGTAAGCTGGAACCAGAGTCGGGTGTGGAGGAGGGAGGTGTACTGGACTCATGTGCCAGTGATGAGTGAGGCTAGGGGAAGGTTGAACCAGGGCCAGAGGGAGTGCACTTTTGAGTTGCGCTTAACTCATAATAATCACAACTCAAAATCACACCTTTTGAGTGTTTACTGTATGTGCATCATACATTGAATCATTCCAAAGTCATTTATTTTTTCAGTTGATAAAAGTATACCTATACCAATACGTCTGGATGCATGTGCAAATCTACATGATGCCATGAGTAACCTAACAGAATCTGTGCAAAACTGGCTTCCCATGGTCAGCTACAAGCTTAAAACATAACTCACTTTATGCTGTAGGTACAAACAAAAAAATCCTAAGGAAAAAGGTACTTTTCACCTTTTGCCCTGAGGGCTAAGAAACAAACAACATTAGTACTTGTAATCAGTGGAACGCATGGTGGGTTTTCAGAGGAGGATAAAGATTAGAACTGGTCTGAAATTTTATATAGAATAGTTTTTCATTGCAAAATGCTGAATCTTCCTGGAAGCTCATTTGCATCCATAGTGATCTACCTCATAGTCTGCTGCCTAGCTGAGCTGGAAGCTTTACAGCTACAGTTCAAACCAAAGATTTCAGGGCTTCTAAAATGGGGACCACATGAAAGCTCTGAAGCCCCAAGCTTGGGCTGGGTCTTTTAGGCTATCAGTCTCTCAGATGCCTGACATGGGGCCTGGAAGCAGGATCATTGTGCCTGTTTTATACATGGGGGTAAATGCATAGCAGGAATATGAGATGACTTACCCATCGTTGCACACCAAATTAAAGTCAGAATTGGGAACTAAACCCTGGGGTCAACTTTTCATGTAGACAGTTCTTATACCAGGTGAACTTCATTGCATTCAGTGCAGAAGATTTACTTTAGTGTCTATAGGGGAAGAAGATCCCTAGTCTTGGGCCTTATTTCACTGATCCAGACTTTCACCCTCAGATTTCCCAGGACAGGAAAGTCCAGAGTCAAGGGTCCTCCATGCAAAATGTTCTGCCAGCCTTCTAAGATAAGCACTTCTGGTGAGAATGGTGTAGGAGGACAGAGGTAATTTGCCTCATGTTGTATTTAATTAAGATGCACTGGGCCTGCTTCTTCCACTTTCACTGGTGTAAGTCAGGAATGGTTCCATAAACTCTGTGGAATTAAAATGGCATAAAAATAATTTATACTAAGTCAGAATCAGATCTTTTTAAATGTGTTTGTACTGTAGCTGGGAGGGTCCTTCCCAGAAAACGTAGATAGACATTCTATTTCCGCTCAATCTACCAGCTAAAAATAGAAGGATACTGGGACAAGTTCATACTAGTTAGCTAAGCACATACTGCACTCAGCTAAGAGCAGGTGCATATTCTGCTAGATAGTCTGTACTGGACCTTACACATCATGTTACTTTGTTATTTTTGTGTGCTAGGCTGTAGAAATAATTTAAGAGAAAAATCCACCTTTGATGAACTGCTCCAAAAACATAGATGAGCATATTTGACTATAAAGTACTCTGATACGATACCAGGCAGCCATTTGCAGATCTGGAGAAGATAGCAGCATACTATATCATGTCCATGGAAGAAAAACACACTAAAGAGGTGTCCACATTTGTATTCCTCTTTTGAAAGATGCATGCAAATGAGGGAAATTGAAAATGCCAATGAGGTGTAGATTTACATAGCTGGCACCTCATTTGCATATTCTTCTTTTGAAAGAAGAAAAGCAGTGTAGACATGGTTCTTTTGAAAGTAAACCTCATCTTCAAAAGAACCCTTCTTCCCATTTTTAACAAATAATTATGAAATCCTGGCTTTGTGATTTCACATGTGTTTTAAATAAGCTTCATAACCCCAATTCTTACATATTTCATGTTATCATATTAACTTGTTCAATTTTCGCTTATATTAGTAACATTTTTCTCCAATGTAAACTTAATTTCCAATTGTATTAGTTGTTTAAGCACTGAACATGTAACTGAAAACCTGGGTCCAGATTCAATGGGGTATGCTAAATATGGGATATAAGTTAAGTAGAATGATGCCACTGAGCTGCAATTCTGTGAGGGTGTCAGTGTAACTTACATGTTTCTGGAAAAGATTACACTCAGGTACACTGGAGTAAATCAGAAAAAACTCTACGAAAATCAATGGACTTGTGCTGGAGAAAAACCCTGGTAAATGTTGACATTTACATTTTATGGACAAAGGGCAGGATACTGGCATCAGCTATTCAGCTATTCATTTAAGTAAGCTAAATGACTGTTGATAAAAGTCATTGTAATTGAGGGGGGAAATACCAAGCCCAAACTGGTTAGTGTATATATTTATATGAACTGATTAGTGTATATATTTACCACAGCCTTCTACTGAATGATGTCTTCCAATATGTGTCAAAGATCTTTTACTTCCAGTGCTCTACTGTGCTCTACTTTAATTCGAGTGCTACGGTCCTGAACTTCTAGATCAGCAGTTTCTGTGTTCTCTTTTTGCTACTTCTGCAGAGAACTGAACCTGTATACAATACTAGTAAATTATAAGAGCGTACAGAGTAAGGTCTTTTCTGAAAGCTAATGGTTCACCGACGATAATGCCATTATATCTAAGTGTTAATGATACTTGAGAAAATATGAATGCTTAATGATATTGCACTTTAAAGTCTGTGGCCAACAGATTCCCTCCCAGACTGCACTGCGAAATCTAAACAACTGAATCTTCATTTAAATATAGGGGCATGAAAAGCCTACAGGAAAGGGGAAAAACAGTATAAGGTCACTCTGACTCTTGAATGAAAGTCATGAAACTTTGAAAGATACAAGCAAAAAATGAAGCCACCATTGGGTCTATCACTAGACAATCAAGAGTCCAGAATTTTTGGAGCTGAGAAAGATAGGGGTGAGTTGGCTAAAGTGTCTAGAAACTAAACTTAAGTGCACAGCCTACAGGGTAAACTGGTTGGTGTTGAAGGATTCAGGGTAGCGGCCTGGAGAAATGGGGAGCTGAAGCAGGGGGCTGGGCATATGTAGGGGTGTTCAGAGAAGGCTGTGTGTGTGTGTGTGTACGTGCGTGCGTGCGTGCGTGCGTGCGTGCATGTGTGTGTGTGGTGACGATGCTGGCTTTTCCCCATCCTGTCCATGTCAGGGAGAGAGAGCAAAGTGCACAGCTTCTCTGCCTCCTGCCCTTCCCAGACAGAGTGACAAATGCAGCAGACTGTGCACTTTCCCCTTATTCCCTGGCAGTGACAAAGGGCAACAGCAAGCAATGTCCTCTTACAAATATGGGTAGAGTAAACTTCAGTCCCCTCCCCACCCTTCCTAAATAGTGCCTGGAGGAGTGTGAGACTTGGGCTGGGGCAGTCCCAGACTGCGGGGTGGGACTCTGCCCACCCCTTTCACTTGCCTGGCTGCCTGCTGCATAGCATGGCTGCCTGTAGTAGAGTCCCAGGAGGTGATCTGGAAGCATGCCCTCCCTCCTGCTGCAAAAGAGCACACCAGCAGACAGCTCCCTTTTACAGTACCAGAGTCCTGGGGAGCACTGGTTAACTTTTACTGTTGTAAGCACTCAAGATTGAAGGACAAATGGTGACACCTCATTCCTGAGCTAAACTGAACCCTGAATACCATAACAGAAGGGAGCAACTGAAGACACTCCTCTCTCCTCAGCTTCTATCATTGGTAAAGTTAGGCAACTCCAGACTTAGCATTCTGGCTTTGGTGGATCCCATACTAAGATGTCTAACTCTTCTCTTGCATTGTATGTTCCATATGGATTCTAACCCAAGGTTTATGGATTCTAGTGAGCCTCTTGGTACAGCAATATTTAAATCCCTAGTGTCTATCTCACAAAAGACTGTCAAAAACAGGTCAGACACCACATACTGGATTTCTGATGCATCTGATGAAGTGGGTCTTTGGCCACAAAAGCTTATGCTCCAAAATATCTGTTAGTCTATAAGGTGCCACAGGACTTCTTGTTGTTTTTGAAGATACAGACTAACAGGGCTACGTTTCTGACACTTGCAACAGTATAACCAGCTTACCAGGGAGTTACAGAATGTCTAGAAGAAAAAGAAAGCCAGTACACATGTCCCCAATCAATATAGAGATAAGTAATCACTTTCAGGCTCTCTCTGCTGGTTCTGTGGTGGTGAATGCTTTGCAAAGAGACACACAGGGAAAAAATCAGAAGGGAACTGCTTCTACTGCAAGAAATGGGATATGTAGTCATAGGGGTGGGGGTTCAATGAGAACCCCCCTCCCAAGAGGGACTAAACCATCCATCTGCCGACGGGACCTAGATTCTCATGAGGTGTGCTGTTTACTGGGAGCTCGATTTCAGGATGTGACTGAGAGCCTTACAAAACTGCTCAGGCCTTCGGAATACTACCCCTTCCTACTTCTGCATGTGTTAACTAACGATACAGCCAAGAATGACCTTGAGAGGGTTACTGAAGATTACATGGTGCTGGGAAGAAGGGTCAAAGTAGTTGGAGTGCAAGTGGTGTTCTTGTCCATCCTTCTCATTGAAGGGAAAGGGCTAGGTAGGGACTGTCCAATTGAGGAAGTAAATGTATGGTTATGCAGGTGGTGTCAGAGAGAGAGTTTTGGATTCTTCGATCATGGGATGATGTTCCGGGCACAAGGATTATTGGGAAGAGGTGGGGTCCACCTAACCAAGAGAGGAAGGAGCATTTTTGCAAGTAGGCTTGCAAACTTAGTTAAGAGAGCTTTAAACTAGCTTCACCGGGGGATGGTGACCAAAACCCTGAGGGGAGAAAGGAATTTGGAGGCCGGGAAGAAATGCAAAAAAGGAATGTACAACAAAAGTGGATGCCTGGTTCAAGTAGAGAGGGCAGGGAGATCAATTGGTTATCTAAGGTGTTTGTAAACCAATGCCAGAAGCCTGGGTAACAAGCAGGAGGAATTAGAAGCCCTGGCCCAGTCCAAGAACTATGACTTGATTGGGATAACAGAGACTTGGTGGGATGACTCACGTAACTGGAGCACTGTCATGAAAGGATATAAACTATTCAGGAAGAACAGGCAAGGGAGAAAAGGAGGAGGAGTTGCACTGTATGTGAGAAAGCACTATGATTGCTCAGAATTCCAGTACATAGAGGGAGAAAAGCCTGTTAAGAATCTATGGGTCAAGCTTAGTGGTGAAGGCAGCACTGGATATGTGGTGGTTGGTGTCTGCTACAGGCTACCAAATCAGGAGGATGAGATAGATGAGGCCTTTTTTTTTGGACAACTGAGAGAAGTTTCCAGATCACAGGCTCTCATTATCATGGGGGACTTTAATTACCCTGACATCCATTGGGAGACTAATACGGCAATACACAAGCAGTCCAGGAAGTTTCTGGAAAATGTTGGGGATCACTTCTTGGTACAAGTGCTGAAGGACCCTACCAGAGGTCGTGCGTAGCTCGACCTGCTGCTTACAAACAGGGAGGAACTAATAGGGAAGGTAGAGGTGGGTGACAACCTTGGAAGCAGTGATCATGAGATGGTAGACTTCAGGATCCTGACCAAATGAAGGAAAGAGAGCAGTAAATTACACACCTTGGACTTCAGAAAAGCAGACTTTGACTCCTTCAGGAACCTGATGGGCAGAATCCCCTGGGACGCTACCATGAAGGGAAAAGGAGTCCAGGAAAACCTGGAGTATTTTAAGGAAGCCCTGTTGAAGGCACAGAAAGAAACTGTCCTGATGTGCAGCAAGAGAAGTAAATATGGTAGGAGACCAGACTGGCTTACTGTGGAAATCCTTGGAAAACTTACACACAAAAAGGGAACTTACAAAAAGTGTGAACTTGGACAGATGTCTAGGGAGGGATATAAAGGTATAGCTTGAGAATGTCGGGCAGTTATCAGGAAGGCGAAAGCACAACTGGAATTGCGACTTGCGAGGAATGTGAAGGATAACAAGAAAAGTTTCTACAGGCATGTTACCAAGAAGAAGCTGATCAGAGGGGGCGTGGGGCCCCTACTGGATGAGGGAGGTAACCCAGTGACAGATGATGTAGGGAAAGCTGAAGTACTTAATACTTTCTTTGCCTCTGTTTTCATGGACAAGGAAAGCCCCCAGACTAATGCAATAAGTGGTGCACTGTGGGATGAAAGTGGACAGCCTTTGGTGGGGAAAGAACAGGTTAAGAGCTATCCAAAAATGCTAAATGTGCATAAATCCATGGGCCCAGACCTAATTCATCCGAGGGTTCTGAGGGAGTTGGCGTATGTCGTTGATGAGCCCTTGGCCATTATCTTTGAAAAGTCATGGAGATTGGGAGAGATCCCGGATGATTGGAAAAAGGCAAGTGTAGTGCCTATCTTTAAAAAAGTGAAGAAGGATGATCCAGGGAACTATAGGCTGGTCAGTCTTACTTCAGTCCCTGGAAAAATCATGGAGGGGCTCCTCCAGGAAGTCATTTTGAGGCACTTGCAGGAGGGGAAAGTGATCAGGAATAGTCAGCATGGCTTCATGAAGGGCAAGTCATGCCTGACCAATCTGATTAGTTTCTACAATGAGATAACCGGGTCTGTGGATAGGAAAAAATCAATGGATGTGATTTATCTTGACTTTAGCAAAGCTTTTGATACAGTCTCCCACAATATTCTTGTCAGCAAGTTAAAGTAATGTGGATTCGGTAAATGGACAGTAAGATGGATAGAAAGCTGGCTAGAAGATCTGTCCCAGCGGGTAGTGATCAACAGCTCGATGTCAGGATGGCAGTCAGTTTCTAGTGGAGTGCCCCAAGGTTATGTTCTGAGTCCTGTTCTGTTCAACATATTTATCAATGACCCTCAGCAAGTTTGCACATGACACTAAGCTAGGGGGAGAGGTAGATACACTGGAGGGTAGGGATAGAGTCCAGAGTGACTTAGACAAATTGGAAGACTGGGCTGCAAGAAATCTGATGAGGTTCAATGACGACAGGTGCAGAGTCCTGCATTTGGGCCGGAAGAATCCCAAGCATTGTTACAGGCTGAGGTCCAATTAGCTCCATAGTCGTTCTGCAGAAAAGGACCTGGGAGTTGTAGTGGACGAGAAGCTGAATATGAGTCAACATTGTGCCATTGTAGCCAAGAAGGTTAATGACATATTAGGTTGCATCGAGAGGAGTGTTGCCAGTAGATCCAGAGAAGTGATTATTCCTCTTTGTTTGTCTTTGGTGAGGCCACATCTGGAGTACTTTGTCCAGTTCTGGGCCCCCAGTTATAGGAAGGATGTAGATATGCTGGAGAGTGTCCAGAGGACAGCGACCAAAATAATTAGGGGG
Source organism: Carettochelys insculpta (assembly GCF_033958435.1). Taxonomy (NCBI): domain Eukaryota; kingdom Metazoa; phylum Chordata; order Testudines; family Carettochelyidae; genus Carettochelys; species Carettochelys insculpta. The sequence continues at coordinate 157,288,307 of NC_134139.1, read as the reverse complement.
CTGGAGCATATGACCTATGAAGAAAGGTTGAGAGAATTGGGACTGAGAGGAGACTTGAAAACAGCCTTCAATTTACTGAAGGGAGGTTACAAAGAGGCTGGAGAGAGGCTGTTCACAGTTGTCATGGATGGCACAGAACAATTGCACAGAACAATTGCGGTTGGGAAGGTCCAGGTTGAACATTAAGAAAAACTTCTTCACTAGGAGGGTGGTGGAGCATTGGAATGGTCTACCCAGGGAAGTAGTGGATTCTTCATCCCTGGAGGTGTTTAAGTCTCACCTCGACAAAGCCCTGGCTGGGCTGATCTGATGGGTTTGGTCCTGCCTAGGGTAGGGGGCTGGACTTGGTGGCTTTTTTAGGTCTCTTCTTCTATTGTTCTGTGATTCTATGATACAGAAAAACCCATTGATGTTCCAAACTATCTTGCTGCTCTGAAAAACTGGACTTAGTGACAGTAGCCACTTATAACATACATAATACAATAAGGTTGCTTCCAGTTCTAAGACTCCAATCGCTTACCCCAGATCAATTGAAACCCTAGATTTTATAACAAGGACAATACCTGTTACCAATCCTGTTACAAACTCTCTACAGGTTTACAAATTAGGGAAACAGAAATAAGAGTTATTTACAGGTTAAAGAAAGCAAATATCAACACAGAAATTAGTTACCATGTAAACTGAAGAGTGACAGGGCTGTGTTGATCTGTCAGTTCAGTGTGTCATTCAGGACAGACTCAGGAAGTAACCACTGGATTCAGCTTGATGGCTGTACTTCTGTTAGTGTCTACACTGACTTTGGAGACCGTGGCTGGCTTTCACTAATCGGCTGAAGCTTGTGAGTTGTAGAGCTGTTGCATTGCAGAGTAAACTGCTAGGCTTGGGCTAGAATGCAGGCTCTAGTATTCTACAAGGTGGGATGGTTGTAGATCCTGAGCTCCAGCCTGAGCCTGGAAGTCTAGACATGTGTAACAGCCCTGCAGCCCAAGTCAGCTCATGTGATCCAGCTGTGGGTGTCTTGCTGTAGTGTATCTATGCCCTTAGATTTCAAAGAGATGAGACATTTTCCTGTAACTGTGTTTCATTTGCTTTATTCAACTTCCGTGTTCACAGAAAGAGCTGCCTTATATACAGCATTTCACCAATCCTTCATATTGCAAAGTTACTTGATGACCTATCTGACCTGATAGTTCCTCTGAACGGGTGGGACGAAAGGGGGTGTTTCTCCTGGGTTCACATGTTCAGAGCAAACATTCTCAAAATTATAAAGGAAAACGTGTGTGTTTTCTTATAGTTTGGAATACCAACAGTAGAAATGGCATTAATGCATGCAACAATTTACAAGCCTTTCATAGATATAAACCCTAAAACATTGGTATCAGACCAATACCAATTTTGCTTTGGTCTCCACCTAGGAGTTTGTGAGTTCTTAGCTAATGAATAACAGACCCAGGTTGTTGGCACCAGGGATAGAACCTACAAGCATAGGGTCTAAGACCCTGCACTCTACCATGTGAGCAAAAGGCCAGCTGCCTCTCAGCTGAGGCTGTACAGCAGAGACTTAACTCACCCCAGATGAGGTCTCAGTGCCTCTGGGTACTACATGTAATGTGGGTAACAGCAGGTATCTGACCTGACAACATCACACCATTCTATACAGCTAACTATGCAGCAAGCAGAACTTCATCCCACATACAGCAGACTGGCAGGATTTAGATAGGCCATTGACTTTCAACCTTTCCAGACCACTCTGTCCCTTTCAGGAGTCTGATTTGTCCAGCATAGCCCCAAGTTTCACCCTGCTTAAAAAGACAAACTTACAAAATCAGTCATAAAATTCAAAAGTATCACAGTATGCTACTGTTGAAACAAATGTTTATTTTCTCGTCTTACTATAGAATTATAAGTAAATCAACCACAATATAAATATTTTGTACTTATACTTCAGTGTACAGTATATAAAGCAGATAAACAAGTCATTGTATGAAATTTTAGTTTATACTGACTTCACTGAGATTTTTTTGTGTAACATGTTTTAAAACTAGCCAAATACCTTGATGAATTGATGAACAACTGAAAGACTTCCAGATAATCTCAGTGATATTCACACTACTGGTTGAGAACCACTGGTGTAGGATATGGTTCCCCCAACATTCAAGCTTGCAGCAGATACCTCATAATGGATCATAAATGCAGACTCCACTGCTTGCGGTCTAGGCAGTCTGGCAAAGCAACAAGAAGGACAAGATCATCTGGGCTAAATGAAAGTGTGGGAGCAATATTGGCAGCAGTAGTGGTATGGTTCAGAGACTGCTATAAACAAAATATAAAAAATGTTGATCATAAAATGGTAATTAACTTTAGTCTGCTACCAAGCCAAGCTTTGAAGCATTGATTGATTAGGGCTGTCAAATGGCATGTTTTGTTCTTTAAGGGAAATGAGAGATGAATTAATATTGAAAATTAGTGAGGAAAAACCCCACAAAAATAAAACTTTGCCCATTTATGATGCTAAGCCAATTAAAGGCAGCTATGGTAGGTTGAGGGGAAAATTGACAGGACTGTAAGAATTTTATAGATTTTTTTTTAAATTGCAACTATATATAACTATCTATTTACTGAAAGGGATCCCTCTCTCCTATTCCTCCTATGTTACTTGTCTTGGCTGTGTCTACATTAGCTCCCAACTTGGAAGGGAGGATGGTAAGTAGGGTGTCGGGAGATTATTAATGAAGTGCAGTGTCACATATGCAGCAATTCATTAAGCTAATTCTCCCCCATGGCAACTTCGAAGCATTGAACTTGAAAGTGCTGGCTTGCGTGTAACTGTGGCTAACCCGCTGGCACTTCGAAATGCCAGTGCTACTTCAAAGTCCCTTTACTCCTCAAAATTCGAAGTACTGGTGGGTTAGCCATGGCTACATGCAAGCTGGCACTTCAAAGTTTAACACTTCGAAGTTGCCACAGGGGAGAAGCAGCTTAATGAAGTGTTGCATATGCACCGCAGCACTTCATTAATAATCTCCCGATGCCCTACTTACCATCCTCCCTTCAAAGTTGGGCGCTAGTGTAGGCACAGCCCTAGTGTTCTAAGAAGGGGATACATCTTGTAGAACACCTTGTACAAGATGGTATGTGTCTTGATTGGTTTCTCTGCATGCTGCTCAACATAGGAGCTGTAGGTATTCATGTTAAACATGTGTTCCATAGTAGTTGTTGCTGAAAAACTCTTTGTTTGGATGAAGCTTGATGATTTTAGTTTTGTTGAGTAGCAGCAATGTATTGGACACAGTACAAGATAAATTGTCAGAGTTTGTTCTTCTCACATCTATTCCACCTGATCTGTGCACTTGGATGGTACAAAGCATTCTGAAAGCTGCCTTAAGCAATGACCTTCTAATTACACTTTTGTAAGAAGGAAAGAACTAACTTAGTGGCTATTAATCTCTATCCTCAACGGACAGCAGTGATGGTGAGTGAATTGGAGCATGCTGGTTATTCTGGATTCTGAAATGGTCCCTTTTGGACCTAGGATAATTGGGCATAAATTAGAACAGACTTTGGTGTGAGTTAAGTTTCTGGGAACCTGGCCATTTTTTTTGTAAGAAGAAAATATAATATAAGTTTTAAAACTTGCACTCAAGTAGATATTAACCAATTAGTCATAAATGATTTCAAGGGAATTATTTTGGATGAAGAAATGTCCCAATATTACAACAAAAGAGGAACAACAATAATTAATACATGAAACAAAGAGGATGTGGAAGACTATAGACTCAGAATAAATATTGTAACAAATAACAATGTGAACAAAGGCACAAACTGAGACAAAACAACAAGTTCCCCATAATCTTGTCTGGAAAAAAATAATAAAATCAGTAGACAAAGTCATTTAACCCTGAATCTTCATGATGCTGATGCTGCTTATCATCTCCCACCACTCTAAAACAGTTATTTTCTCAGTGGTATATAGCCCCATCTTGCATCTGAGTCAATAGTGCTGAGGGAAGCCAAAGAATGAGAAAAGAGTCATTCTAGAGGAGCCTAACTCACAGGAGAAAAAAAGCCAACTTCACATGTACTACTAGAAAAGTAATCAGTCAGTCAATATCACACATAGAAAAGAAAAAGATAGACATCATGGACATTGTAGAAATAAGCCACAAGTACCTTAGCTATTCTTTTATGTAAGATTTTGTAGCTTCACAATTACAGCTCTCTTTCTTTTAAGTTATTTAAATACTTGTTTTGTTTAATAAAAAAATGCAGTCACAGCACAAGCCCTTTTCTTTTTGGTACTCCTGAAATTATTTTCATATCTGATCAACTAGTAAACTCTGGGATCTAAGAAACATATTGTAGAAGTAAAACCTTAGTTAAGCAACTATTTATTCATAGGGTCGTTAACAGACATTCTTTGGGTTTTTTTTAAAAACCTGTTTAAATAAATGATTTGAGAGTTTCATTTAGTTTTATAATCTTAAGAACAATAAAAACTAATAATATAGGATATAGGACAACAAAAACAGGATTCACACAGGGGCCAAATGACAGGAAAAAAAACGCTCAGTTGAGATATCTCTTTTTCCTCATGGAATGAGCTGTACAAGGATGTTGACAGAATGCTCTTGACTGACAGATCTCTTCTGAGAGATCTGCAATCTGGGCATGTGCTCTGTTGACAAAACTGTCAACTTGTTTTGTGCAGTCTAGACATCACCTAAGAGCCGTGCAGAGCATCAAACTTCAAAGTGCCTGCATGAGTTTAGTTGTGGGCACTTCCAAGTGCCCTCATGAGTGTAGCTGCAGCACGTCAAAGTGACCGCGCTACTTTGAAGTCCCTTTACACCTCAAAATTTTGAGGCTACACAAATTCTGGCCCTTCAAAGTTTGATGCTTCAAAGTTGCCGTGGAGTAGAATTAGCCTAATTAAGTGCTGAATATTCACCACAGCACTTCATTAGTAACCCCCTTTTTCCTGATTACCATGCCCCCTTTGAAGTCTGACGCAAGTGTAGACCCAGCCCTGGTTGCATTAGATGAATTAGGTTCATTATCTTTATCAGGCACTTCATAGTTCCCTGCAACATGAAATGTTCTTTACAGACTGCTCTTCCCTCCCACTTTCAGCATGACTTAGAATTCTCTGTTGTCTAAAGGATGAGGTCAGTCTAGCTAAAGGGACACAGAAAAGCTATTCCACCATGAGCACACCTTTAGCTGTTCTTTAATACACACTAAAGCAGCTAACTAGGGATGCATCAGAAGGAGCATTTCCATTAGAAAAAGAATTCCACAGAATAAAAACCTTATGCCCACCTCCAAAATTAAGCAGAAAATTGTTCAGGAGCTCTGCTCATTTCATCCTTCCTTCATAGCACAAGTATGAAATCTTCAGAGACGTCTCAACTTGTTATTCTGTCTCTCACCTACATCCTTTATTCCTGAACTCTTGTTGACTTCCCAATGAGACAGTTGGCTTAATCTCTAACTACCTAAATCAAACAGGCTAACAAGGCTTTTCAATTATTTCATAGTTTCCATCCCAGTAAAAAGAGATTTATATTTAATGACTATCCACTCTGCATCAATCCAAAGCAATGATTGTCCAAATGCTCTTTATAAATTCTTTGGAAAGCAAGCAATCCAAAACTCCATAAACAAATGTTGAAGAAATCAATGAAATTGTCGTTAAATGTACAAAATATAATTTCTTTGTCTATTTAAAAAATGTATCACTTCTATTGCCGTATTAGACATATGCAGTTTAGACATTCAGATGCTATAGGCATAACTGCACAAAAGTTATTGCTAGTGTAAACCTCAGAAGCTTACATCATGTAGACTTTGCCCCACTACATATAGGCTACGTCTACAATATGGCTACGTCTACACGTGCACCCAACTTCGAAATAGCTTATTTCGATGTTGCGACATCGAAATAGGCTATTTCGATGAATAACGTCTACACGTCCTCCAGGGCTGGCAACGTCGATGTTCAACTTCGACGTTGCTCAGCCCAACATCGAAATAGGCACAGCGAGGGAACGTCTACACGCCAAAGTAGCACACATCGAAATAAGGGAGCCAGGCACAGCTGCAGACAGGGTCACGGGGCGGACTCAACAGCAAGTCGCTCCCTTAAAGGGCCCCTCCCAGACACACTTTCATTAAACAGTGCAAGATACACAGAGCCAACAACTAGTTGCAGACCCTGTATATGCAGCACGGACCCCCAGCTGCAGCAGCAGCAGCCAGAAGCCCTGGGCTAAGGGCTGCTGCCCACGGTGACCACAGAGCCCCGCAAGGGCTGGAGAGAGAGTATCTCTCAACCCCCCAGCTGATGGCCGCCATGGAGGACCCCGCTATTTCGATGTTGCGGGACGCGGATCGTCTACACGTCCCTACTTCGATGTTGAACGTCGAAGTAGGGCGCTATTCCCATCCCCTCATGGGGTTAGCGACTTCAACGTCTCGCCGCCTAACGTCGATTTCAACTTCGAAATAGCGCCCAACACGTGTAGACGTGACGGGCGCTATTTCGAAGTTACTGCCGCTACTTCGAAGTAGCGTGCACGTGTAGACGCAGCCATATTGTCCTGGGTTCTGAGTAGTCTAGAATGATTTAGAATTCCAAATGTGTTTGCTCATCCTGGAGACATAGCAATGGCTTATATAATTTTTTTCTTTGTCACTCACACTTCTCAAACACCATCTCACCCACACATGTGTGTTTGTCATTCCTCATTATTTAAATTGAGGCCTGACTGGCATTTCTTATATGACTACAGGGTGGAAGAAAAGGTCTTTAGAGAATAAATTTCTCTGGAGAGGGACATTTTATTCAATCAGTAGAAATAACATAAGCCCCTGTCATGCTCCATAAATCTTCAATTACAATAATACAAATAACTCCAAAAGAGACTCCAAAAGAGGGAGGAAAATCTTCATACCCCAATTTTCTAATATTTTAGCAAAGGCTTCCTATGATTCATTTCCACCATATCACTGTGTCATACCCTAACAGAAATAGGGTTGAGTCTTCATTTTCACTAATTCAGCTTTCATGAAATGAGAATTAACAGCTCATAAGAAATATGCAGGCTCTTTGATAAGTAAAAACACTTTAATTTTCACCTCCATTTGAATCTGATGTGTATTGTGTATTGTGTATGACCAATAAATAAGGCCTTTGCTGAAAAATCCTTTAATTTCCTATATATACGATATGAAATAGAAATGCTTCTTTTCTATCGCCATCTTGTAGAAAAGAAAGGGTTCCTCAGAGGAATAATCTAATAATTTCATCCTATTCATCAGATCTTTTATATTAATATTATATATTTAGTTACATACCAATAGAAATACATCTGCTGTCCTTTTCATTTTACAGAGCCATTAACCTGGAATGAAGTGATACAGTCTTTTATCCATATAGACAGAGAACATCCTGTTCACCATGGCCTGGTCCAAAAAAATATCTTTTCTAGGGTGAAAATTCCTCTGGCAGGCCATAGTTTGTGCTAAAGACCCCCTATTCAATTCTTAAAGTCTGAAGTAGGCCTATAATATAGAAATCCAGATAGAATGAGTGGAAAGATACCCTGCTGGGCCCCCTTCTCCCTTATCTCCTCATAAGACCCAGAGAAGGACATCCCAGCTCAGGCAGGAAGGGCCTTGAAGTCTGAAGGGAGGAATAGCTGTCTCAGCAACTACATTCCAAGAAGAAGCCCTGCATGTGGAAACCAATTGTTAGTGCTGTATGCTGTTAATGATTTGTGCTTTAAATCCTCTAGATAAACCCCTCAGATGCACCAGTGTGGAAGTATCATCACATCCTCTACCCTAGCTTGATATGAACTGGTCATTGTGTAGCTGTTTTGTTTAACATGTAGAGGAAACCACCTGTACTAGAGAAAAGATGTTCTATAAGCTATGGGCGTGGATACTCTGTAACCTTTTTAGATTATTGGATTACTGTGCTCATTTCGTTTTGCTGCTAGACCCTACCCATGGGTGGGTGACACCCATGTCATAGTTTCCCCCCGCCCATCAATAATCTATATAATCAATTGTAACCTATTGTCCGGCAGTGCTCCAGTGAGTCCTGATGGGCAAAGTGGCACTCCACCAGCGCTGTGTGTAATAAACCCTCCTGCTTACTTCATACAAAGTGCCCAGACTTTGTTCCAACATCATTGATCAGTGAAAACGTTCTTTCCCTAATATCTGGATTAAAAAGTAACCAATTATATCTATTTCCAAAGATATAACATTCTAATATGAATCTTACTACACTGCTTACCGCAGCTTACCGCTTCCCACTGCTTTTAGGTAAGCCAGGTGTCAAATGAAGAACAATATGACTTTTAAGAATTGCTCTCTCCTGCTCTCAAAAATAAGACGGTAATCGATAAAAGACAAACCAACAAAAAGTATTTCTCAGACTGTTCTTGTAGAGAAAAGTAGCAATAAAAGTTACAGAAACTTAGATTAAATACATGGCATTCTAGATACTTTATCTCTCCTCTTCTTAAAATGAAATAAAGAAAACTTGTCTTTGTGTAGCTCATTAACATAAATAAATAAATAATAGCCAAACCTTTATTGTGTGTTAGGCATTTAGATACTTCTTTGGTGCGAGCCTGTTACAAACAGCTATTGGCAGGTAAAGAGTTATCCACAACATATAATCATGCTGACAAAGAATTTAGGATGGGATTTTTAAAATAACTCCCTTTGGTATTCTCCTAACTATGCTGATATTTAAATATATAATACATTGGCCATGTCTACGCTACAGGGCACTTTCAAAAGACAAGCTATGAAAAAGCATGAGCACACCCATGCATAGTGGTTTATACCTCTTACCTCCTCCACACATGGCTCATGTGTCCCTACAGAGAGCAGACCAACCATATCCTGAAGCACTGCAACTAGGTTCTGAGTCAGGCCTGGGATATGGTGGAGCGGGCCTTTGGCCAGATCAAGGGATACTTCTGGTGCCTCCACACAAGTCTGGAGGTCAGCCTGAGGAACGTGCCCACAGTAATGGCTGTGTGCTGCACTCTCTACATTAATGTATAGAGCAAGCAGGAGCACTATATCCCGGTTTGTGCTGCCGAGGCAGCACCTAGGTACGAGCAGCCTCTGACCTGCCATACGCCGTGCCACTTGCAAAACTGGGATGGGGTGCAGGTAAGGGAGGCCCTCAGGGCAGCCTTCAATGAGGGGTCTCAATGACCATCCCCCCTGCACCTTCCACCACGTCCCCCCACACATACCCCACCACTGACCCATACATGTGCCCTTCACCACTGCCCCACCACATGCACACATCCTCCCTCCCCACCACATATCACATTGGACAAGGGGTTTGTCAAATAAATTTGTTGAAACTTAAAATGTCCAGACACACTAATACAAATGGTGGGGCTATATACTGGGGTAAACAGGAAGAAGTATATACAGACCATGGGGGTCAGGGAAAGTAGAACCTGGAGGGGGATGGTCCTTAGTTCCCTGCAGGGCTGGGGGCTATGACTAACAGTGACCATGGGGGGCCATACTTCACAGGGTCTGGGGGCCCTGGTGGGAATGGGATGGGGCTGGGACCATGGGGAGGTAGGAGCATGCCAGGGGTGAGGCAACTGCCTCCTGGGTGCTAAGTGAGGTGGGGCAGTGCAGCATGGCCTGCCCAGGCAGGAGAAGCTGCGCCAGCTCCAGCAGCACAGCTGGTGGGACATCGAGTGGGAGGAGGGTGGCAAGGTCAGGGGCAGGAAGAGCACTGGCAGGGAGGCAGCAGGGGATGTGGCACAGGATGTGGCATGGGAGGTGGTGGAGTTGGTGGCAGGTGGTGGGTGACAGCCTGAGTGAGGGCCCATAAGGCCCCGGCAACTTTGCCCCAGGCTGCACACTGCCACCCCATGTCTGCCTCCTTGAGGTTGAGCCACCACTGGAGCATAGCTGTCTGTTCCCATATTACTGCCCTCTGGGAGGCCTCATACTCTCAGTGGCAGCAGCAACATCACCTTCACACATGGGCCCACACAGGTGGTGGGCAGCCTGACAGCCCGTCTCCTTCAGTGTTCGGGGTTGTGGTGTGCTGGCCCTAGACAGGGCTTACCTGGCCCTAGGTCAGTTTTGCTGTGGGGACAAGAGAGGAGGGGGCAACCTGTTGGCCCCTTGCTCTGGTCCCAGGGGTCATACCTCCTACCCCCATGACAAGCCCCTCCACTGATGGCCATTGTGCTCTGGGGGACCCTGGGCACCTTCAGGTCCCCACATGGGTGGGCTGCATACCAGGCATGCCACGCTCCACTCCTGAGCCCCCTCCCTGGGCTTGTGGGTTGTGGTGCTGTCCAAGGCACGGGATGCTGAGTGCCATGTGCAGGCCACCCTGTGGGCTGCAGCTGGCCAGAATTTGTTGGGCTGGGGGAGGCGGCAAAGGGTGACTTCCTACCCCCAGCTCATGGTGTCTGATTCCCCAGTCAAGTACCTGACAGTCCGTTGAGGACTTTGGGGGTGGCCCAGGTGGAGGTATCCCGGCTGGAGGATGACTCCTGCTCCTGGCCATGGTCCACGCAGAAGGGCCCCTCCTGCTCACCCAGCAGGAGCTGGGACTCTTCCTCCAGTGTCTTCATGTTGACCACGGTCTCTGGCTCGGCTGGGTCAATCAGTCCCAGCAGCCAGGTGAGGGATTCATAATGGGGGCAGCTGGAAGGTGCTGCCCCCAAGTGGTCGGCTCCATCCTGGCCTCAGGCTTATGCCTGGGACAGCTCTTTCACCTTGGACCAGACTTGGTTGGCTGAGCAAGAAAGGAGGTGGGGGTGGAGGGTGGTCCTGGTCTTCAGGCTGGCTAGATGAAAGCTGTAGCATTCCTGCACCAACCCGTGGTGTGGAGGAGCACCTCTTCCTCCCCCCAGCCCCAGAGCCCCAACAGCTCTTTTATCTCTCCCCTTGCTCCAGGAGGGATCCAATTTTTTTAGCCCCTGACTGCCCTCCAGGTGGGTCAGAGGGGGGCACCTGGGGGTCATGACGGTCTTGGAGTGTCACCATGAGGCCTGTGGGATGCTTTGCTGGCCTCAGTCTTCGCTGTGAGGCTGTGCTGCTGCAGGCTCGTGCAGTGCCTGCAGCCAGTAGGCTCACAGCTTCCTGTGCTGGGTTTGTGGGTTGGTGCATCTTTAAATGCAGCTGGATGCAATGGCCATAGAGCCCCTCATGTGCTGGCAAGAGTGGCACCACTCACCAGCTTGTTGGCACCATGGAGGACCGCCCTTTCAAAGGAGCAGTCTGCGACACATCTACACTGGCCCTCTTTCGAAAGAGAGATTCAACAGGAGGGGCTCTTCCTGTGATGGGCAAAGCAGAGCGATTTCAAAAGCCTCGCCAGGATCTTTCAAAAATAATTTCGAAAGGGCGCTTTGTGTGTGTTGATGAGTCATGAGTTATTTCAAAAAGGGCCCTCCTTTCGGTTTTGCTTTCGAAAGGGCCTACTAGTGCAGATGCGGCCGTTGTGTTCAATGGGAGCAGAGTTAGGCCGACGTTAAATTCTTTTAAAATTCCCTCAATCCATTGATAAACTTCTACCATAGAAATGTAGGAATGGAGGGGACCTCATCAGGTCATCTAGTCTGTCGTCTTGCACTGAAGAAGGACTCTATTGTCTATACCACCCATTACAGGGGGTTGGCTAACGTGCTCTTAAAAGCCTCCAGTGACAGAGATTAAAGTAAGGATTTTTTTTCCCAATGTTTAACATAAATCTCCATTGCTACAATTTAAGCCCATCACGCCTTGTCCTCTCCTGAGTCGTTAAGCAGAAGAACATATTGTCCTAGTATTTGTAACAACTTCCTTTACGCTTGAAAATATGTTCCCCATACTCAGTCTTCTCTCCTGCCAACTAAACAAACCCATTTTGTTAATCTTTCCTCATAGGCCATACTTTCTAGAACTTTAATAATTATTGCTGGTCTCCTTTGGATGTTCTTTAATTTGTCCACAATTTTCCATGTTTACACTAGACAGTTTTGTTGACAAGAGGGGCCTTCTGTCGACATAACTCAGGAAGGGTTAACACACGAAAAGCATTCTGTCAACGGGGTCTTAGGAGAACTCTGCATTTGTCTCGACAGTGTTTAGCTCTCAAAAATTTGAAGAATACCATTTCTGTCTGCAGGGTTCTCTTCACAGAAGTGCAGTTTAGACACTTCTGTTGACAGAGAAAGCTTCCAAGTCACGAGGCAGCCCTATTTGCAGAGCTTCCTGTTAGCCAGTCTGTCAGCGGAGGGTGGGGCAGCCTGGCTGCTCTCTGTCAACACCGTGGATTGCTCTATCGATCTGCTTTTGTGCATAGGTGTATTCTGTTGATGGAGTTTCTGTTGACACAACTCTGTCTACAGATGTTACTGTCAACTCATGCTTCTCGTGTGCATTTAGCCATAGTGTGGTACCCAGAACTGAATACAGTACTCCATTTGAAGTCGCATCAGAACTAAGGCAAGGGGAAGAATTCCATTTTGTGCCTTGCTTACAATGCACCTATTAATACATATATGAGAAAGATGTTAGTTTTTTTTACTACGGTATCATATAGTTGACTATATTCAGTTTGTCATCCTCTAGAACCTAGAGAACTGAACACACTTGCCCAAAGCTGGTGACTGAGAGGGTCACAATCAGTGTTCCTTGTAAGCTGAGCACTTGGCAGCATTCATTGTTTGTGCACATCTTCACATAACCCAGTGAACATAAAATTTATTCTGCATTTGGGTGGAAAATACTAAAGGAAACATTGATGACAATCCAGAGTTTCTATACACTAAATTTCAATGCCGCTACAACGTTGCTGTGTAAAATATCCACTAAGTATATATCTAAAAGGGACTTAAATTGGGACAAGAAAAATATCAAAATCATGACTGTTGTCTGATTTACCTCAAAAGTGCTGGTTACTACCATTTACAATTACTTACTTCCAGAGGCAAGTGCTTTTAAAAGTATTTATTGTGGTTTGTAAAATGTAGTAGAAGAAAGCTGTGATCTTTTTGGTGAAAAGAAGAGCTCTGAATTGACACCATTATCTCCTAAATAACAAGGGAGACAAGAATGTCCAATCTCTTCTCTGAAGAGATCCACATACATAAATTCAAAATGACTATACAAAATAGAAAGTAAAGAAGCATCGCAAAATAAATCTTGTGTGAGCTTTTACAATTCTGTATGCATCTCCTTCCTTTATTTTCCCTCTTTTTACATACTTCTCTTTGCTCTTTTTGTCTTTCATATATTTGTTTGGGAGATTATTTTCTACTGTTTGTTCTTTGAAGCCTGATATCAAATAAGAGAGCACAATATGGAGGCAGTGCATGGATTCTTTTGTCCATATGTATATAGTATGGGCGTATCAGGATATTGGCTCCATAGCTCACACAGTGTCAACATTGACTGATTCTAGGTACCTGCCACCAGGCATGTGCATCGGCTGCACACACTAGAAGGCCGTCGAGCTGCAGAGAGTTGTTGTTACACAAGCACAGAAACGCATCAAGTAACAAGTCATAGACTGTCTCATGGCCTTACCAACAGTGCATTCTGGAGTAACAGATGGCATACTGGCCCTATGAATTGCCAGATGTCTACTATTAATACTGGACATGGCAAATATAGATTACAATCATATAAGCCTGTAGGCAATTACAAGTACAACCTACAAGGACACAAAATCACCCTTACAGAACTAACTATGACATCAGGGCCATATCTACACTTAGAGAAAACTTCTAAATGGCCATCCTAATGGCCAAATCGAAGAACACTAACAAGGCACTGAAATGCATATTCAGCACCTCATTAGCATGCCGCTGGCCGTGGTACTTTGAAATTGCCACATTTTGCTCCCACATGGCTCTTCTACACAGGGGTCTTTTTCGAAAGGATCCCGCCAACTTTGAAATCCCCTTTGGAAGGTGCCTAAGGAAAGAAGGGGAAGCTCCTAAGGAATGGACAAGATCTCTGCTAGTGACAGTAACCAAGAAAGGAAGCACATTACAGTGCAAGAACTACAGAATGAGACATCTAGGCAAGGTGCTGATGATGATACTGACAGACAGACTAAGATCATAGATAGAAGAACATATAGCAAACGAGCAAGTGAGGTTCAGAAAAAATAGAAGTACCATACAGCAGATACTGGCACTAAGACTAACAGTGGAAAAAGCTCGACAAAAGAACAAGAACATATACACTTGCTTTCTCAATTTTCAAAAGGCATTTGACAGTATAGATCAGAACATGACTTGGGAGGTGTTGGAGCCATGCGAAGTGGATAGCAGACTGATACGGTAGTTGAAGGATATCAGTGACAATGAAGGGGCAGTGATGAGAACATGTGGGGGGTTGGAAAGTTGGTTTAAAACAAGTAGAGGTATGAGACAAGGAGATCCAATATCGCCAAGTATCTTCATCACACATCTGGACAGAGCGATGGACAAGATCAAGGAAGGGATACCTTTGCATGAGAAAAGAATTAACAACTTGAGATTCACGGATGATATAGTTACCATTGAGGAAGATGAGGAGAAACTAGCAAAAATGGTGCAGGTGTTAAACGAAGAAGGGAAGTGGTACAGGCTGATTATGAACATTGATAAAACAAAAACAATGGTATTTGGATAAAAGGAAATATTAAGGAAGATCAGTGTCGACGGCGTTGAACTAGAAATGTAGAGGAAGTTCACATATGTGGAGAGCAACATAACATACGACCTAGTCTGTAAGAAGGAAATAGCGACTAGAATAGCAAAAGCAAGATCAAGTTTGAAGGCACTAGATAAGATCGGGAAAAGCAAAGCAATTAGCTAAAAAATGAAACTGAGCATCTTGAAAATATGTGTATTCACCAGCATGTTGTCCAGATGTGAGACCTGGGCGATAATGAAAGATTCGGAAAGAAGAATATTGGCTTTTGAAACGAGCTGTTATAGAAAGATTCTGACAATAGGATGGATGCAGAAGGTCACCAGTGAGGAATTATATTGAAAGATACAGCCTGAAGAGAACCTGCTGGAGAAGGTTATAAAACTGAAGCTACAGCTATTTGGGCATATTTGCAGAATGAATGATGAATGAAAAATCAAGACCCTGGTGTTTGGTATAATGGGCGATTTGAATCAGAGAGACAGACCCCACAGAGAATGGAGAGATCTAGTAGATTGGCATGGAGCTAGTCTACAGAAACTAAGCCATTCCACAGTGGACAGGGAAAGATGGAAGGAAATAGCAAGAGAGGCATCAGGCATCAATGGGCTCTGAGCCCATGGCTATTGATGTTGATCATGATGATGGTAGAGCACAGGGCTCTAACTCCTATGATTCCAGGTTCAATCCCTGGTGGCAGTGACACAGGTCTGTCAGTGTTTAACACCTGTCCTGGAACATTTTCCATCATATACACAGTTTACAGTTCAGTCCAATGTCTCTCAGGACCCTCACTATACAAATGGTTCCAGCAGCCCTTCTAGATAGTGTCATTAGATCAGACCTATGTCTTGTTATTTTAAGTGATTTAAGTGCCAGGGTTTGTCGTGATTATATATCAAGATGTAATGTGAGATGTCATCAGAGAGTTGGTAACACAAAGTCTAACAGCTTCCTTAGTAGGCATCCTTCAGTGTGCATAGACTATGGATTGCGCCCTTTATAGTTTCAATTGAGGGCTTCATTTACAGCGTCTACTGTGACTGTGAAGACCCACACGAGCGTGACAGTCCTTGCAGCATCTCTTGCAGATGTGGTGGGTGTCTGGCAAGTCCTTACTGTGCCTTCTGTGCGCTCGCTTCTCCTCTGCTAGCTGTCTGATCCTCATCTTGCCCTTCTGAAGGCCCTTGTGTAACCCCTGCCTCCATCTGCCGCGGTCATCTGCTAGTTCTTCCCAGTTGTCCAGCTCAATGTCTACCTCTCTGAGGTCTCTCTTGCAGACATCTTTGTAGCGCAACTGGGGGCGTCTGGGAGGTCTTTTGCCAGAGGCTAGCTCACCATACAGGACGTCTTTTGGAATCCTTCCATCATTCATTCTGTGGACGTGGCCAAGCCAGCAGAGCCCACGCTGCCTGAGGAGGGTGTGCATGGTTGGGATTCCAGCTTGCTCAAGGATGGCGGTGTTGGTCACTCTGTCCTTCCATGATATTCCAAGGATGTGCCTGAGGCAGCGCAAGTGGAAGATGTTCAGCCTCTTTGCTTGGCAGGCACACAGGGACCAAGTCTTGCTGCCATAAAGGAGGGTGCTGAGAATGCAGGCTCTGTAGACTTGCATTTTGGTTGAGTGTACAGCTTGTTGTTATTCCACACTCTCTTCCTGAGTCTGGATAGAGTTGTGGCCGCTTTTCCGGTCCTCCTATTTAGCTCAGTGTCCAACGACAGGGTGTCAGTGATGGTGGACCCAAGGTAAACGAACTCATGGACGACCTCTAACGTACAGTTGTCAATGCTGATTGATGGGGATACAGCAACATCCTGACCGAGAACATTTGTCTTCTTTAGGCTGATGGTAAGCCCAAAGTCCTTGCATGCTTTGGAGAACTGATCCAGCAGTTTTTGAAGCTGGTCTTCTGTGTGAGACACTACAGCAGCATCGTCTGCGAACAGCATGTGTCTGATGAGGGCTTCCCGCACCTTAGACTTAGCTTTCAGCCTTGCAAGATTAAACAGTTTCCCATCAGATCTTGTGTGCAAAAAGATGCCCTCTGTTGAAGATCCAAAGGCATGCTTCAGGAGGAGTGCGAAGAAGATCCTGAACAATGTCGGAGCAAGCACACATCCTTGTTTGACGCCGCTCCTGATTCTGAAACCATCCGATAATGCGCCGTCATATTCGATGATTCCTCTCATGTCTTCGTGGAACGACTGGATCATCTTGAGTAACCGTGGAGGACAGCCTATCTTGTGGAGCAGTTTGAACAGACCATCCCTGCTGACCAAGTCAAAGGCCTTGGTCAGGTCAATGAAGGCTATGTAGAGTGGCTTCCTCTGCTCCCTGCATTTCTCCTGCAGCTGCCTTAGAGAGAAGACCATGTCAATGGTAGACCTCTCTGCGCGGAATCCACACTGCGATTCAGGGTACACCCTCTCAGCAATCTTCTGGAGTTTGCCAAGGATGACGCGAGCGAACAGTTTACCAGTGATGCTTAGGGGGGAGATTACATGGTAGTTGTTGCAGTCGCTTCTGTCTCCTTTGTTCTTATACAACGTTACAATGTTAGCGTCGCGCATATCCTGTGGAACCTCACCCTCTTTCCAGCACAGGCACAGTAGCTCATGTACGGGTTCCAGGAGCATGTCCGCGGCACACTTGATTACCTCTGGTGGTGTACCATCCTGGCCAGGGGCCTTTCCTGCTGCAGTGCTGTCGATGGCTCTCTTCAGTTCATCCACAGTCGGTTCCTGATCCAGTTCGTCCATTACTGGTAGGAGCTCGACGGCATCGAGGGCTGCGTCAACCACAACGTTCTCGCGTGAGTACAGCTCGGAGTAGTGCTCAACCCAGCGCTCCATCTGTTTGGCTTTGTCAGCAATGACGAAACCAGATTTGGATTTCAGAGGTGCCATCTTGTTCTGGGTGGATCCTAATGCCTTCCTCATACCCTCGTACATTCCTCTGAGATTACCAAAGTCAGCACAGGTCTGGATGCTGCTGCATAGCTGGAGCCAGTGGTTGTTGGCACAGCGCCTGGCTGTCTGCTGTACTGTTCTTCTGGCTGCTCTAAGTGCTTGCTGGGTACTCTGGCTCGGTGAGCGTTTGTACTCCAGGAGTGCAGCGCGCTTCTGTTCAATGACTGGAATCCTCTCATCGGAGTTAGCTTCGAACCAGTCGTTCATGTTTCTAGCTCTTCTTCCAAACACTGACAAGGCCATGTTGTAAACTGTGTCCCTCAGATGTTGCCATTTGGATGTCACATCGGCGCCCCCAGGGCCGCTGCGCAGATTTTCCTGGAGGGTCTCTCTGAACTTTTCAGCTTTCTCCGAGTTTGCCGTCTTTCTGGTGTCAATGCGGGGCCTTCCAGCAGGTTTAGAGCGGTACAGCTTCTTGGGTCTCAGCTTGAGCTTGGAGCAAACTAGCAAGTGCTCTGTATCACAGTCAGCACTATGATAGCTGCGTGTCAGAAGGACGTTTTTGAAGTTATTACGCCTTGTGATGACCACGTCTAGTTGATGCCAGTGCTTCGAGCGTGGGTGTCTCCACGACACTCTGTGCTGTGGCTTTGTGTGGAAGAACGTGTTTGTGACGCACAGAGTGTGGTATGTGCACAGTTCAAGGAGACGCTGTCCATTGTCATTCATTTTTCCCACACCGAAGTGTCCTGAGCAGGAAGGCCATGAGGCCCAATCAGCTCCAAGTCTTGCATTGAAGTCACCCAAGATGTACAGTTGTTAACGAGCAGGTATTTGCGCTACAGCAGCACTAAGCTGGTCATAGAACTTGTTTTTCACTTCTGGTATGGCATACAGGGTTGGAGCATAAGAGCTGATCAGGTGGACGGCACCAGCGCAAGTTTGAAGCGTGATCCGAAGAAGTCTTTCTGATCCGCCCATGACTAATTCCACCATTTGTAGAAGGGTGTTTCTGACAGCAAAGCCAACACCATGCTCTCTGGGTTCTTCTTGGGCTTTACCCTGCCAGAAAAAGGTGTAGTCCTTTTCCTTTAGAGATCCCGAATCTGCAA
The DNA here is from genome assembly GCF_033958435.1 of Carettochelys insculpta. Classification (NCBI taxonomy): domain Eukaryota; kingdom Metazoa; phylum Chordata; order Testudines; family Carettochelyidae; genus Carettochelys; species Carettochelys insculpta. The sequence goes on along the minus strand of NC_134139.1, from coordinate 157,269,585 downwards.
GTCGCGTCTCTTGCAGTGCAGCAATATCAGCTCGGAGTCTCTTCAGTTCCTTGTTGATGACAGTGGTCTTTTGGGTGTCACTGGTGGCCTGAAGATCTTCAGTCAAGCCAGTCAGCATGGTCCGCACATTCCAGCAAGCAAGCTTAAATTGTTGATGTTTCTCATTTCTTGTTGATTTTCTTATGTGCCCAAATTTCAGTCACTTGTCAGGATCAGGAACCTTAAGCCTCACGCACCCAGAGAGGCAGGTGAACTGTGACAGGACACTACCCTATTGTCTAGGATGCTTTGCCCAGAGGCAAACTCCCTTCCCTGTTAGCTGCCACCCCCTGTTCGTTGCTCGCAAAGCATCCTAGAGGAGCTTGGGTGAGTGTGGGATTTGCGGGGCTGTGTGGTAAGCTGGTGGGTGAATGTCTGTCTGTCTGGGCAGCTATGTTACTTTGCAGAGAAGGGCAGTTTGAGCAGCTGCCTGTGTGCCTGAGTTTGTGTGGTGCAGAGAGAAGCAGTTTGCAAGGTGTGAATTGGGGGAGTTTCCTGCCAGGTGAGCCTTCAAGAGCTGATTAGACTGGAGGCAAGGCTTTGAGCCGGGCCTAACCAGCTAGCAGCTCTCCCTATAAGAAGGGAGCTCTCAGAGAACAGCTTCCTACTATTTTTCAAACATGCTGAGTACAACCTAGTTACCACCAACAAAGTGTTCAACAATCCATCAAGAATAATACAATATGGTTGAACCTTTGTTCAAAACACTAGGACATGATCAATAGTGTTATTATATGGCTAAGAGTTCACAATGTCAAACTCACTTGCACCATGAGACATATGAAAAGCACTAACCACTAGTCAGACAAGAGAATTAGGAGGAGTCAAAAGTCCCTCTGTAAAGCTGTCAAGCAATATTGACACCAAGAGAGACAGCAAAAACAAAAAAAATCTTTCATGATGGAAAACAGCCTTTGAAATGTAACAGAAACACATGGAAGTATTTCCCTAACTCATAGATGTTGAGACATCCTGGAAACATTTTTTGGTATGTGATGAATAATTTGGCTGCTGAAGTTCTCTGCTTGACAAGAGGAAACATCAGAGCACATTTTATTAGAATACTCCTGAGATATGTTGGCTTCTGAACACATAGCAAACAAAAACAAACAAACAAACCAAAGAAAGAAAGAAAAAAAGAAAGAAAGACAATATAATAAAACTGGTAGCAGGGCCAGGAAGACACCAAACTATTTTTAAAACAACAAAGCGGTCCAGTAGCACTTAAAGACTAACAAAATAATTTATTAGATTATGAACTTTCATGGGACAGACCTGCTTCTTCAAATCTGAAGAAGCGGGTCTGTTCCACGAAAGCTCATCACCTAATAAACTATTTTGTTAGTCTTTAAAATGCTACTGGACCGCTTTTTGTTTTGATAGTATATAGACTAGCACGGCTATCTCTCTGTTACTATTCAAAATATTTTTTCTGACTTTCTTCCTGCTTATGGCCCCCCAGCAAATATGCAGTGGGATACCACACACAAGCAATCAGCTCTCAAGTGATAAAAAAGAAATATTTGACTAAAAAGTGGAATATTTCACTTTGCTTCTCATTTCAGTTTGCTTCTCAGGAAGTGACATTTTCAGTGACACATTTTCTTCCCTAATAATCATCGGACAGTGAGGCTGACAGACACCATGAGTCCTAGGGCAAGGTGGGATGGGGCCCTGGCAGGACCTAGAGCAGTCAGCACCACCCAAATTACAACAATTCACCCTTCCCCCCAGCCAGGTGGAGCAGCACTAATATTGTAGTTCAAAGAGGCCTGGAGCTCAGGCCACTGCTACTTTCAAAGTAATAGTGGCAGCGAACAGAGCTCTGGGGCCCTCTGCAATGTTGCCTCTCCCTCCCCTCCAATCTGTGTGTCTGTAATAGAAAGAAAACTCTAGTCAGTCAAAGACCATTGAGAATTTTTTAAAGGAAGATTAAAAAGAATGCTGATGGTCCTTTGGTGCCTAGCTCCCATTAACTTTCAATAGGAGCTAGAGGCTGGAACCACAAAAGGTGTTTAAGCACATATCTACAACTTTAGGTACCTAATTAAAAGTCCTATGTATGGCTAAACTCTTGGCTCTGGGAATTCACTTTAGTATTAAAAATTTGATGCTGGGGCACATTGTCCATGCCTAAGCGGGGTCCTAAAAGTAGGTGTTCCTTGCCTATCTTGGTTGAAGAGGCCAATCAAGAAAATGTTTTCAGAGACTACTCTGTGGCTCAGGCCCTATGCAAACAATACCAAAGGGACAGCTCTCCTTGTGGCCTTTAGGTTGACCATTCATAAGGATGTTTGAAACACAGATTCAATTTTTTATTCTATCTATGTGGGCCAGATATTTAAACCTGGTCTCCGAAGCAAGTGCCTAGGTCCACCGACCTGTCTGGACCAGGTTTCAGACACTTCTACTCAACTGTTCCACTGTGTGATACTTAAATATTCATTGGGCCTGGGTGAGAGCGAGCATGTTACAGAATAGAAGTTATAGAGACCATCCGGGAAAACAGACATGAAGGTCCCAATCATCATGCTCCAGGTCAGTACACATGTTCCCCTTTTGAATCCTACCAAAGATTATTTAGGCTTTTATTAGGATTTGCAGGTCCAAACATATGCCATTCAATCAAAAGGAAAATAACATATTCTCACAAAAGTGAAAGAAAATCTACCTTTTAAAATGAGTTTTTAACATATTAGACATCATGTACTCCGACTAGCTATGCTGCAATTGAAAGAACTAGAAACAAAAAACTGTGTAAGATTTTTGGATAAGTCAATAACCTTGCTAATAATATTCTGGAAATGTGCATTAAATATGGTTTTTAAACTTGGTTCTAAGCACCTTTACAGTCATGGTCTCAGTCTGACCACCACTTTGTCATCTCAAACTTTTCTGACACATAGTCCTGTTTGAATTGAAAAGCACATTGGGGATTTGCTAAAGGACCTACTCCTCACACCAATCTATGTCTTGAAATGTCTTTATTTTGAAGCACAAAAAGAATCAATTAAAAACAATTGTGTGGCTATATTGCCATCCATTTGAGCTAATTTATTTGTCAGGACTGTCTCAGCTAGGGCAATTATTTTCGTTCTTTTTGAATGATGTTTCTCCATCTCAGATATAACACAATTAATAAGTCTCTTAATTTGGACACACTACATACTAAATGAACAGGAATAGAAAAGAAGAAGTATCACTCTTTGCCTCCAAGGGAAATTCTCATCTTTCAGCAAGCTTATTACCTTCTACTGAAATGATAGAGTCATCCACAAGTCAAAGCATATGCATATAGTCTGCAATTTTTTTTAAAAAAGTGCTTCTTTATAGACTATTGTATTGTGGTGTCAGCTTACATTTAAAATTTCCCACAACTAAACCACTTATCAAGTGAAAAATGTGATTGCAAATTTGTAATGACCATCTAATATAGTTCTCAACTGTCTGCTGCTTTCAGATTGTCTTCTGTTAGTAGAGAACACTTTTATATTCCATTCATATACTGACGGAATTGCATAATAACTTTTAAGGTATGTGAGAGCACTCTGGGGTGTTTCTTTAATTCTTCTGTACTATTGTTGATATACATAAGAGTCGCCATCACTTTAAGGTTTTTAGGCTAACAAAACTGTAATCCTTATTATATTTTATGAACAATGAAACATTAAATCTATTCCAGGCTTCTATTAAAAAGAAATATATTTTGACTATCAGTAGGTCAGTAACTTAAAAAAAATGCACACTAAGCTGCGTATACATTACCCTCCTTTTCAGAAAGGGCATGTAAATACAGCCAACCAAAATTCAAATGAGGCACAGATTTAAATATCTCATGCCTCATTTGCATACTCCCATGGGCTCTCACTTCCAAAAGGGGCTGTTTTTGAAACACAAACAGCCATGAAGATGGGGTTCCTTCGAAAAGAAATCCTGCTTTCGAAAGCATCCTTCTTCATAAATAAATAAATAAGTGAACTGGCCTTTTCCACTTGCTCTAACTGAAAAAAATATATAAGTTTCAAACATTTAGAGAAAAAAGTGTTCGTAATTTTCATGAAACACATTTTCACCTTTCCAACAACTCTCTTTTCCTCTTTTTCACCTTCCTATTTTATCTGAGAAACGTATGTTCCACAGTTTCTTCTTCCTCTTCAGCCCGGTCATTACCCTAGATAATTTCTGACCAGCTTTGGCCATCTTTATTCTTCTCAGCTACATCTACACTAGCACACTATGTTGAAGTAGCCTTTTTTGAAATAAGAACATCGAAATAGATTACTTCAATGTGTATTGTCTACACGTCCTCCAGGGCTGGTGCCATCAACATTCAACATCGAAGTAGCGATAGGGAACGTTGAAAGGAGCTGCCCCAGAAGGAAACGTGGTGCGTCCACACACGCAAGCGCTCCCCATCAAAATAGGGGGCCAGGAAACCCCACGGACAGGGTCACAGGCTGGACTAGCCCTTCTGAGTCAACAGCAAGCTGCTCCTTTAAAGGGCCCCTCCCAGACACACCCAGCCTGCACAGCACAAGGTCCACAGAGTACTCTCCACACTCTCGCAGACCAAGTCACAGCAGCTATGGACCCCCCAGCAGCAGCAGCAGCAGCAGCAGGAGGAGGCCGTCCAGGTAGTCATCCAGGGGGCAAGAGACCTGCTAGGTGCTGCCCAGGAGGCCGCCCAGTGCTTCCTGACAGAGGAGCCCTCCCTGGGGACAGACGGGGATGCCCCTGACCACCAGGCTCCCCTCTTCCTCCCCCACCAGCTGCTCCCCCGCCTGTGGAGCTCCCCCATCAGCTCTGAGTGGCGGGAGCAGCTGGTCATGGGGAGTGGGATGACGACCAGCAGCTGCGGAACTTCTGCATGCACCAGCAGACCTTCCTGGAGCTCTGCCAGTGGCTCACCCCCCCACTGAGGCACCAGGATACCTGGATGTGGCGCGCCCTCCCCGTCAAGAGGAGGGTCGCAATAGACATCTGGAAGCTGGCCACTCCAGGCAGCTGCTGCTCTGTGGGACGCCAGTTTGGAGTGGGAAAGGCCACAGTCAGGGCCATCATCATGGAGGTAAGGAGGCCTGGGCATGCACCCACTGGGGGCGTGGAATGGTTGTGTGTGGGGCTGGGGAGGAAGGGGCCAGGTGTGGGGCTGGGGAAGGAGGGGCTGTGTGAGGGGGTATCCGGGGAGGTGCCCAGGGGGTCTTGCGGGGGAAAGGCCCTGGGGCACCCTGCACATCCTCATGGACACCTGCGTTCCCTCCCCACAGATGGTCCGTGTGCTCAATGCCATGCTGCTCCAGAGGGTCATCCAACATGAGGACCTGGACGTAGCCATTGCCAGATTCACCACCATGGGGTTCCCGAACTGCTTCAGGGCCCTGGATGGGACCCACATCCCCATCTGCATCCGAGACCACAGCAAAGGAAAATACATAAACCACAGGGGCTACAACTCCGTGGTCCCGCAGGCCATCGTGGACAGCTGGGGCTGCTTCCAGGATGTGTATGTGGGCTGGCCCGGCTGCACACATGATGCCCGTGTTTTTAGGACCTTGGGCTTGTGCCGCTGACTGGAGACGGGGACCTACATCCCTCAGAGGGAGATCCCTCTGGGGGACACCATCTTGCCCCTCTGGCTCCTGGTGGATGAGGCCTACCCCCTCCAGCTCTGGCTCATGCACCACATACACTTGCCACCTCAACGCCAGCCAGGAGCAATTCAACGCCCGCCTGAACCATGCCCACCAGGTGGTGGAGAGGACCTTTGGCCTCCTGAAGGGCCGCTGGTGGTGCCTCTTTGCCTGCCTGGATGTCGGCCTCCAGAACATCCCCCAGGTTGTGGGCTCATGCTGCACGATACACAACGTTGTTGAGAGCAAGGGGGAGGCCTTTATCCAGGGGTGGGTGGTCGATGCCGGCATGGGCTTCCCCCAGCCGGCCACCGCACCCAGCCACCAGGCCCACCACAAGGGACTAAGAGTCTGTGAGGCTCTTTGGGCCCATTTTGATCAAGGAGACTCCAAGCACCTCCCTGGCTTTTTCCGGAGGACTGCTTCTCAACAAACTGCCCACACACCACCTCCCACACCCGCACGCCACCCCCCGCAACAAGCACACATCTCCGGTTCTTTGGAAAATAAAACTGTGATTTTTGGAAAACTGCTAACTGCCTTATGTTCACAACAAAAACTACAACTAATATACAAAGGAGGACACCTATGTACAAGGCGGACAACTATATACAAATGGGGGCCCGGCAGATGGCTTTGCCATCGGCCCATCAGTCTGGGGTCAGGGTAGAGGGGCGTGACCCACGGTGGGTATCGCTCACGACCCCCACACCCGCCCTTGTCCACAGTCCCTGGCGTGGCTGGCTGGGAGGACTGGCAAGTACAGCTGGGATACCTCCACCGGCCAGTCTTCAGCCCCAGTGGTCTCCAGTCTTGGGGGGTTGACAAGAAGCATGGCAGGTGGGGAGGCAGGTGGGGCGGTGAGGCAGGCAGGGTGGCAGGTGGCACAGGAGGTAGGGCATCAGATTGAGCGGCAGGGAGAGCAGCCCTGGGGGCGGGGGGCGGTGGGAGCTGGGAGATGTCCTCCTGGATCGACCTGGCTATCTCCTGGAACACCCCCATGAAATCCTCCCACTTCGCCCAGCACCAGGTGGACTCCTCCCGGTCAAAGCAGAGTCTCTCCTCAGCCACCTCCATCTGCCGCTGGAGAGCCTCCAGGAGATGGGGGTCCACAGGGACCGTCCCGCTGGCCTTGGAGTGTCTCCGGGTTCTGGCAGTGGTTGACCTCCGGCGGGCTGTCAGGGACATTGGAGGGTGCCTGACTGCCTGGGGCATTGGATGGTGCAGCTGCAGAGAGGGAGAGAGGGAGGGGATGGCTGTTAGTACTGTGCCCTGTCCTGTGGCCCATTCCCCCCATCCTCCCTTGGGTGCTGGGTCTCTGTCCCTGTTGGTGGGTGTGATGTCCCTGTTGGGTGTCCTCATTGCATAGTCCCCCCATCCCCGGGGTTAAGGCACAGTGCTGTTCATGGGTGCGGGTGCTGACGGGCGCTGATGGATGTGCCGCCATCCTGGGACAATGCTGTGGCTGGGCGGTTGTGGGTCAGTGTCTGATGGGGGTGTGTGAGGTCCCGGTGACATCTGGTGCCCCCGCCTCATGGCCGAGGGGTGTGTGCTCTGTGGGGTACTTACCAGACTGTCCATTGCCGCGGTCGGGGAAGCCCAGTGGGCGGATGCCCAGCTGGTGCTCTGGGACGGGAGGTCTATGAGGAGCCCTCCCTCCTTGCTGCTGGACCCCTTCTCCACCATCCCAAAGGGGGGGTCCTTGGATGGGCCCCAGGATGCAGGGCTGGCCTCTGGGGTGGACTCCAGCTCTGCTCTGAGGCCTGCTGGAGCTCATCAGCTGTGGTGTCAAGGATGGCCGGGGGAAGGTGTCCCAGGGGCCCAGGATGGTCCTGAGCTCCCTATAATAGGGCCAAGAAGTGGGGACCACTCCAGACTGGCTGGGCAAGTCCCAGGCCCAGGCGTAGCCCTGCCACAACTCCTTCACCTTGCTCTGGATGTGATCCAGAGTGCAGGCAGGGTGACCCTGGGTGGCCAGGCCCTCAGCCAGTCGGGTGAAAGCTTCTGCATTCCGCCACTTGCTCCCCATCACATGGAGCACCTCCTCTTCACCCCAGAGCCCCAACAGGGGCCCCCAGGAGGGGCCCTGCCTCTTTTTGTCCCCCCCGCTTGGCTGCTGGGGGTGCCTGGGTCCCCTCGGGGGGGGGCTTAGGGGTGGTCTGGGGGCTGCCTCGATGCCATGGCTGGTGGCAGTGCAAATCACGGCCTCTGGAAAGTGTGCATGGCTAACACGTGTGCGCTGCTGCCTGCATGCTCTCAACTTCCTGCCACGGGAAATCCGGGTCCGTGGTGCTTTAAGGGCTGCTGCACACGGGGACCATAAAGCCCCGCAGGGACTGGACAGAGCATCTCTCAACCCCTTCAGTTGATTGCTGCTGTGGAGGACCCCACTATTTTGAAGTAGCAGAACGCGGACCATCTACACGCCCTACTTCGACGTTGAACGTTGAAGTAGGGCACTATCCCCATCAGAAGATGGGAATAGTGATTTTGACATCTCATCACCTAATGTCGATTTCAATGTTGAAATAGCACATGGCATGTGTAGATGCAGCGTGCTATTTCGACATTGTGCCAGCTACGTCGAAGAAGCTGGCTAGTGTAGATGCACCCCTTATTTTTTGTCTTCCACATTTACCCATATCAAGAGCTCTGATCCCCCTAAACAGTCCTTTTTCAGCCTCACCTCCATCTCTAATTCCCTTCTCCCATATGCTGACTCCTGCTCAGTGAAGTTTATTGATATCAAAAGTATCTTAATCACCTGATCTCCTGACCTCACAACCACCTAGATTCCCTCTGGTGCTGCTGAATCTGCAATATTAATTTCACTCAAATCATATTCTCCCATATATCTCACCCTGGTCTGTCCACAAATGTCATGATAGGGCTTCTAGCTTCAGTGATTTTAGTGAACTTATATCCTAAACATTTTGTGGTTGATATATTGTTAATTTTACATGGTGAAGTTGTAAATTACTAGTACCTATGAAGCTCTACAACTTTTTAAATGTGCCTTTACAATATTTCTTATTTACATTTTTAAAAGAACACTGAAAGAAAAAAAATTGGTTGAGCAAAATCTGCATGGGAGCCCATGGGGACCTGGAATATATTATGATGCATGTTCATTACAAATACTATAAACTATTTGGACCTTGTTGTGTTGTAATCTATCCATTTTACTCCCTGTTTTCAACAGACTAGAGATTAGAACCATGATTGTCATTTTAAATTGACTTCTCTGTTTTAAAATAAATATTTTCCTTGTAAATTATAAATTGCGATACCTTAGAATTATGTTCGAAAGTTTGAAACCTTCAAATACCTCTTAGGAGTAATGCACAAATGCACACAGAATTCTGTTAGCTTCAGTCGGCAATGTGATCTGGTGAAAAATGTGACCACCCTGCATATTCTTAGGGGAGCAAGAGAATTTACAAGAACAGAATAATATCAAGCTGTCATCATGACAAAAGAAAATTGGATCAAGTCCCCATTGTTGAACCCCTAAAATTAGCTAAGGGCCAACAACAAATCTTAAATGTGGAGATACACATCTCATAGAACTGAAAAGACCTCAGGAAGTCAGGAAGTCCAGTACCCCACCCTCTTGGCAGGACTAAGCACCATTCCTCTTTTTAAAAATCAAAAAAAAAAAAGCTTATTTGCTCTAGAGTCCTAAATGGGCCCCTCAAGGCCTAAGCTGACAAGCCTGGGTCTAGCAGGCAAATGTTCAAACCACTGAGCTATACCCCACCTGCTGTGACTTAGCATTCTTGATAGCCAGGAAGTAAGCCATTAATGCATTCATTTTCATTTTCATTCATTTTATACTGTTGAAAAATTACCTTCAATTTCATGTTCCTGGAATATAAACCAAATCAAATATAAAATATACTAAATTATTGCTTGTTTTTAATGGTGAAGTTTATTCATATTGCAATTAATTTTTATTTATTACTAATTCGCCTAATCCACAGAACAATAGGTTAAAAAACTGATTACATTCATGATGTACACTGTGAAGCTGGATGAATATTTCATACTTTACAATAAGAAGGTGTGTTCTGAAGTTGTTCCCACACAATGACTCCATAATGAGAAATGCACCAATGGACCTTTGGTGTTTTTGTGGTTTTTGTTTTAACATTTAGGGAGAATACAAAACGCAATGAATTATATGAAAATGGGGAAGTAGTCGGAGGAAGAGACACCAATGCAGTTCATACTGTCAATTGTATTCAATATAATTTCAAAGCTATAGTGACAATAAAGCATATCTTTTTGATTATCATTCATTTCACTGTAGTACCAGCCATTTCATACTCTATTAACTATTAATAATTATTAACCACGAATAAGGAATATATTTTCAACTTGTTTTTAACTAATAAATATTAGGATTGGGTAATCATTCTCCAGAGCACGCTCCAAATGTAAAAATAAGTTAATTTATACAGCACTTTAAATATTAACATTGGAGTTTCTAAAACTCAGCCGTAGGTAAAAAAAAAAGGAAAACAACAGTAGTGTTACAGAAGTGAAGTTGGGAATTTAATGAGAAAAATATCGAGAGTAAGTGTACCTTGAACTCTTATGTGGCTATTTTAAGATCCTAAAACATTGACTCTAAAATGTATGAGTTTTTTTTATTTTTTTTAATGTTACAGTTTTACAGGCTTTATACTAACAATATTTCCCCTCCCTAGTCAAAGACTTTCAGCTAAGTCTAGAAGAAATGTGATCTCCCCTATTAAAATATTAACCATGCTTTCTGCGGAATCAGAATTAAACCACCGTGATATGGTTATTGCCTTTTCTCATTTATCCAAAAGGTTTCAAGCATGATCATGTTGCTTAACACTAGAAAGTGACATTTAATAGCAAATTTAACCATGTCAGCCTCTATTCAGCAAAGAAGCTGAATTATTTAAGTAGATTAATTTCTTAAATTTAAGCTAGGGGACAATGATTTGCAGTAAAGGTGTTAACTTTCCTTTTAGTGTGTGTTTGTATTTGGATACCTGCCATAGAAGGTTTCTTTTCCTTTTATTTTTTTTTACTACACTTATATTTGATTAAAATCTTCTGTTTTTTTTATCCAGATACATATCTTCTATGATACACTTGTTAGAGACCCATGCTGATTGCCTCAAATGAATGTTGCTGTAGATGGTTTAATTATTTCAGTTTAGATACCAATTTTGGAATAATGATTAAGACTGGGCCAAGTTCTTTCCTGGGGTAGCTACATGGAGCTCAGTGCAAATGCCTCAATATTCTGGTCAAGCATAGTCTTCTTATACACTAAGTCTGTGTGGTCTGTGTTCACTGTAATTTGTGAAGACTTTTAGTGCAGTGAACAACAAAATCAAAAGCAGGTTTCTTCACTTTATAGTATGTATTTAATTCTCAGTTACTTCTTTTTGTTTTAATTTGCCAGATTTGTCTTAGATATGGTAGATGGTCCCTACTGAGATAAAAAGTGATGCCAAAACAGATACCAGACATTTTGGCCAGGTAATTGGGTGATATGCTGATTCACTGCTTCCCTGCTTACCTGCTACAAGGCAGTAGAGCTAAAACCCCAATCCTGCAACTGATTAAGGCAAAACTCAGGCATCCAAGAGGAAATCCAGTGACTTCACCTATAATTTGAGCTGGTGCAGAGGCTAACTTCACATATCTTCCTTCTGCAGAAAACATGAGTGAAAAACTCTTCAATTTTAGTGACGTTCAGTCTCCCAGCAGGGATGACTCTAGGGGTTTTGACTGATCTCCTTGAGCATGTACTCCAATCGTGCTCTTCTACAAGTGTAAAATGCATATCCTTCAAAAACTTGTGTGAGAGTCTTTGGACAATTACCTCCTTTTATGTTTCCACAAATCAAAATCATGTTGCTTACAATTCAGAACCCTTTTTAAGTGATGGAATTTGCATACTCAACTTCATGTACCAGTAAAAGTCAAGACTTAGGCTGGGTAATGCTAAAATGTCAGAATAACCCATATTAACCTCATTTTCTTCTGTTTCCTCACTAAGGCGTGCATCTACACTAGGAAATAACTTTGACTTTAACTTCAAAGTTAGGCTCTACTTCGAAGTAGCCAGCAGAGAGCCTACACACATTTTACCTTACTTTGAAGTTAACTTGGAAGTATGAAGCCACCTTCAAAGTCCTTACTCCGTTCCTGGGATTGGAGTCGTGCCCTACTTTGAAGATTAACTTCAAAGTAGGGTGTGTATACAAGCTCAACTTTGAAGTTGCTTACTTTGAAATTATACTTTGAAGTAAGCAACTTTTAAGTTATTTTTGTAGTGTAGACACAGCCTAACTGTTAATTCAGTGACTCTTACACAAAATACTGAAAAAAAGCTACTCATTTGCTTTGCAGATATAGCCATGTTGCCCTCTGGCAGACAATTATTTTTGATCTTACGAGGTAAAAGTTTCACTGATTAGTACTAAGTTTTGTGGTAGGATAATAACCAGTTGTTCAATCATCTTATGATGCTTCATGATATAATGCCTCACCAGACATAACAATATAAAAAGTAATTATTTTTATAATGTTTACTGACAAAGGAATGGAAACACAGCCAGCACTTAGAGTATGACCAGGATACATATGCTCTGCTGACAGTATTAAAATTCCTTATATCTAGCCCTGAAATAGAGATATAAACAGGATAAATTAAATCTAATGTGCTTGATGCAGCTTTAGTTATTAAATTCATTTGTTATATTAAAAAGATGGCCTGTATTGAGTCTCACAAAGGGGAATTGGTCTTACAATGACAAATTAATCAATAAGGAATAAAAATATAGCCTACAATATTATTTTCATACTGCCTTTATGAATGGTGTGTTTTTACAATAGCACCCTCTTTGGGACAACAAAGTATTACACATATTTCTCTCTTGATTTGGTGGGGCAGTGACTCCACTTTTTAGTTTGGGATTTTAAAGAGTGTTCATAGCAGTCCCTCTGCAATCTGTGTAGGATGATGAGATGTTCTGATTTTGTAGGGACAGTCATTATATAGCTGCCCATTATCCCCTGCCCCACCCTGATTTTTCACACTTATTGTCTTGTGACACTAAAGCTGTGTCTACACGTGCACGCTACTTCGAAGTAGGGGCACTAACTTCGAAATAGCGCCCGTCGCGGCTACACGCGTCGGGCGCTATTTCAAAGTTAACTTCGATGTTAGGCGGCGAGACGTTGAAGTCGCTAACCCCATGAGGGGATCAGAATAGCGCCCTACTTCGACGTTCAACGTCGAAGTAGGGACCGTGTAGACGATCCACGTCCCGCAACGTCAAAATTGCCGGGTCCTCCATGGCGGCCATCAGCTGGGGGGTTGAGAGATGCTCTGTCTCCAGCCCCTGCGGGGCTCTATGGTCACCGTGGGCAGCAGCCCTTAGCCCAGGGCTTCTGGCTGCTGCTGCGGCAGCTGGGGATCCATGCTGCAGGCACAGGGTTTGCAACCAGTTGTCGGCTCTGTGTATCTTGTGTTGTTTAGTGCAACTGTGTCTGGGAGGGGCCCTTTAAGGGAGCGGCTTGCTGTTGAGTCCGCCCTGTGACCCTGTCTGCAGCTGTGCCTGGCACCCTTATTTCGATGTGTGCTGCTTTGGCGTGTAGACGTTCCCTCGCAGCGCCTATTTCGATGTGGTGCCGCGCAACGTCGAAGTTGAACATCGACATTGCCAGCCCTGGAGGACGTGTAGACGTTATTCATCGAAATAGCCTATTTCGATGTTGCTACATCGAAATAAGCTATTTCGATGTAGGCTTCACGTGTAGACGTAGCCTAAGTGTGTGTATTTTCTTCCTTGTACTTGTCAGGGTATTCAGCAGGGCTGCAAAATACCTTGGGCTTGTCTACATTTGCCCCCAACTTCGAAAGGGGTCATATTAATCAGAGAGAAGGGAGATTACCAATGAAGTACTGCTATGAATATGCAGAGAAGTGCCCACAACTACACACACACTAGCACTTTGAAGTTTGACTCTTCGAAGTTGCCATGGGGGAAAATTAGCCTAACGAAGTTCTGCGTATTCACCACAGCACTTCATTAGTAATCTCCCATGGCCCTGATTACCATGCCCCCTTCAAGTGGGAGCAAGTGTTGACACAGCCCTTAAGTTCTTAAATCTCAGAGTTGTTGGTAGTGGAATCCAGGACCACCCAATTCCACTGGTTTCCAGTTAAGAACCTGTAAACCAGGAAACCAAATGCAGGCCACAATAATGGCCATTATTGGGCCCCAGGCTCATTTTTACCTCTTCTTGTTTCTATAGGCTTCTCCAGCTTGTAAATGTGAATACCCCTCTCTAGATACTGTCTCTGGATAACTTCTCTCCTTGCCGGGCCGGCTGTTCAGCCATTTCATCTTCTACTTCTCAGCTTTTAGTCTCCCAGCTGCTGTAGGGCTGCCAATCAGCACAGACCTGACATTCCCCCATTAACCCCTTAGTTGCATATCCAGTCTGGAATATATACATCCTATGGCAGTCTTCTTGGTTTTACAGGTAAATTAACCCTTACTTTAGAAACTATCAGATTGCTGTTGGTCTCTTGTCTGGACAGTAACTATGGTTATTTGATTAGACTGTTATCCTCTTTGTTCCCTACACTCTAAAGTGTAAGCTTCCCAAATGCATCTTGTCTGAAGCTCATCTCTGGTGCACTTTTGATTATTTCTCAGATCAGAGAGTGAAACCATTTGTAGGTTCAGAAGCTGAGGCAGAGCTGCCATCCTTGTGCTTAATCTCTGCTTTCTTCTGATAGCACCATTCCATCAAAGAATGAGGGATTTGTTTAGTGGGTTTTTGCTTTTTTTGTTTTGAATAATTTTTATTTTAGCCCAAAGCGATAGTTGGTGATTTACTTCTGCAGTGGCAGGAATCACAGGAACTAGAGATGCAGACAAGAAGCCTGGGGGATGAAGGAAAGCATATCTATTTCACTGTTGTGTTTATATGTATTGTAAATCAAGGATTATGTTTAATTATGAAATGATTAGAGTTCTACTAATCTTCAGTGTTCCTAGTAGTATTTTATGCATTGCTAGAATCTGACTGCAATCTCAATTGACATGCAGCTATGTGCATTTAATGAGGAAGAGCCCTCAGAGGAACAAAATAAACTTCTGTAACTGATTTCAAAAGACTTCCACCCTTGTCAGGAAATGTGGTACTAAAGTAATAAAGAGCTCATTTTTTCACTATAGATAGTTTGGCATCCCATGTTCTAATGTTCCTGTACTTTTTTAAAACCATTTACTTTCATCCACTTCTAGAAGAATCTTTATTTTTCCCAGTAGAAGTGCTGATCACTTGCATTACTCATAGACTTGCACAGCATCTCTGAGGATTTGGTCATCTCTTTTGTGAAAGTAAATAGTTTTTCCGATGTGAATGTTATAATAGCCTAAGCAGAAATTAAGGCCTACGCTACAGTAATTTTCACTTGTTTTTCAAATGCTTCTACACTGAGCTAGTGTTTATATCTGAAATAAAATAGATAAAACTGTTTGATAGCATTTATTCTACTTCCTTAGTGACATAAAATCTCCATTCCATGAATGAAACTCTAGGTCTTTCCAAACAGCAAACTTACTGAAAAATGGATTGAAGAGGTTTATAATGATATCCTCAAGGCTTAAAGGAGATCAAAAGTTATCCAGAGAAACACAGGGGAAACTAACCTAATGATCACTAAAGGATGGGGAAAAGAAGGATACAGTAACAAAAAATTTGTCTGATGCAGCATTACAAACCCACTATATGTTAAAATAATTTTGAAAAGCTAGGTCTATAATAGATAAAATAAAGATAATGAACTTTTTTCCAACTCTACTCTTCTGGGTGCAATATGTTGCACTAGCAATCCCCAATACCAATATGATTATCACTTCTATCTCCAGATTCATATGGAAAAGGAATACAGCAAGTCAAGCTGTGAGCCATGAGTAATTCAGTCTAGTGGAGTGCACGTTGCCTTGGTGGTAAGGAGTTATGTGATTTACACCTGGCTCTGGCACTGACAGATCTTTGCGAACTCATATTACTATAATGTACCACAGTTTCCCATTGCACACTGTGCTTGCCATAATGGGTCCCTGACTCTAGTCAGAACTTCTAGGCATTACAGCATTGTTAATAATCAGTCTTTTCCAATGTACAAGGACACAGCCATACAGGTCAAATCCAATGTATTTTATTGAATCTGAGATAACTTTACATAAACGCGTATTGAAGTGAGTGGAACATAATAAATATCACTAAGTCAAGTTTACCATTTGACCAAGTGTGAAATATGATATAATGAACAAATAATTAAAAAAAAAAGAACAAAGCTGACTGATTGATTCAAGGAATGGGAAGAGCAGAGCCCTTTACTTTTAGTGAGACTTTTAATTTGTTATTTGATATCCAGCTACCATGTGATAGATGAATTAAAACTAGTAAGGCCCAAGCTAGGAAAACATAGCATAACTAATGTCACATATTTTGAAGTTCTAGTGATCTGAACATAAAGGAGAATTTGAAAAAAAGAGCTAGGACCTTTGTGGGCTATTTCAGAACATTCTAACATTGATAGTACCTGAGATGTGTTAAACAGTGCTAAACATTGACACAGCTCCTTGTTTAGTGCCCCCTCTTGGCCATTCATCGGACTGCAGTGAGGAAATGCAGCTGCAGTTGCTGGGACTGAGTCTGTTTTAAGATTCCCTGGGTTCCAGCTGGATGCTGTGCTGTTTCTTCCCCTCACCTTTTGGCACATTTTCTTAGTGCTGAGCCCCAGTCAGCCTCTTCACAGTGTATGGAACCCCACGGCCCAGCTGGTTAAGGACACCAAGATAACCCATGGGCTTAAATACACCATCTCCTAAAGTGCATCAGAAAATGTTAGCCTTCTGGTTTACCCCATCAACATAGGTGTAAATGCATAACATACACAGACTCTTTAATTAGGAGACTAACGCTTTTGCTCATTCACTTAACAGGTAAAGCACAAGACAGTACAGACAAACAACATATAACCTAAATGTCATGGGCCTCAATAGCTCACTGTTCCCCTAGTAGTCCTTGAGGGACCATTCATGTTGAGGAACGATCCCCAGCCTCCAACACCCTAGGCTCTTAAAAGCTGAGCTGCTTCTCCTACCCTTGAGCTGGACAAAAAAGTTCCCAAAGAAAAGCAACTCATGGCCTTTTATATCTTGTCCAATCCCCATCAGATGATAATATTCTCAGCCTTCTCTGGTGATCACAGATTCCTGTAAGGTGACCTAATTGTCACAATTTCTCTTGCTTGACAGGCACTCTGTTGTTTAGAGTCATTCCTTTAAAAAATGGGAGAGCACTTGCAGTCAATGACCATTTTGGTTGCTCTTCTGTGACCTTTGGATTGCCTATCCAAAAATGGAGGAAGACAGCCAAAGGGCAGGCGCAGAGCCAGGAAAAGGTAAGAAGATTGCCTTACCCACACTGTGATGCTGGACTTTCAGTGTATAACAATGGCTGAAAGAGTGGGGGGAGCTGAGGGAAGAAGAAGGAGGAGCTGATCAGTGAGGCCTGTGCACCCTCTGGGATATCTTCAGAAGTTCCCAGGGTCCACAGACCCCAGTTTGAGAAATGCTTTATTAGGTTGTATTTAATATTTTCTACCTAGGTTGAGGGGCTTGCTCCCAGTGGTACCCTCCCTCAATGTCATTGTCTTTGGAAAATCTAGTCCTCAGTGGCTCACCAAGGTCACAGAGCAGAGAAGTTAATGGAGCCCATGGCTCCTAAAACTAATCTTCTCCCTTCTATTTCCTCAAAACAATGCTTCTTTTCCTAGCTTTCTTTTTTTTTTAACCTGGCTTCACACTGAAGTCATGGAAAAGCAGGATTGGTTAAAGACTGAGAAATCTTAGTAAACTTCTGCAGTGAATGTGAGCTGAAATTTGAGATTTGAATTTGCAGGGAAGCCTTAATTCAAGTAAATTTCCTGTTGCTTCTTATAGCTCAGTCTCCTTACAGTTGTGTACCAATATAAGGTAGTCCCTAACTTTGAAAAGAAAGCTTAAAATAATGTGTAATAATTTCACATGTCAATGTAATCTGACAAGACTAGCTCTCTGTCCATTAAGTCAACAGTTTACAAGATAGGAGAAACTAATTTCATATTTTTAAATCAATATTAATACTTGCAAAGTTGCATGATCTTTGGCAAGACTCAGCATTTCCCTTGTGAAACAGAATATACAAAATCCTGGTCAGAGATGATCATATCCAGAAAAGAACAGTTGTGGTACATACAGTGATTTCCAGTAAATGTAACAACCTTATAACACAAAGTAAAAATACTGAATCCTGCTTGTCTCAGTAATAATGGGTCTATGTACAAAGATAATGAAGAATGTCATTCAGGATATTGTTGTATACACGATATACTGCAGGAAACTGATCCCTATCCCTATGTCTCTACAGCTCTCATTGAAGTCAATGTGAGCATTACTGTGCATATAAAGGCAGAATTTAACTCTCAGTAGCTACGAACAAAATAAACCTCTCTAGTGGTCTTCAACATGCATGGAAATGACAGAAAAAATTGAACAAAAGACTGCAGTAGAAGTGACAGAAAGTCTGACTATGTGTATAAGCTTTTGTAAAAATGAGCTAAAAGCAATACCTCAAGTATTGTTATTTTCCTTGCCACTAGCAGCTATTTTTGTAAAACCAAGAAAAAGAAAAGTAGCCTACAGGCCAAATGTTTCCACAGAGAATAAAAATTCAATTATTTCCTTAAGTTCTAAGACTTCACTTGGACATGCTATCCAATTTACCAGCACTAACAACAAAAACAACTGCTTTAACTTGGAAGGGTGAGCTCTGGGATGAAAAAAGGAAGAAATACTGAGCAACCCTAGCTGAGAAAAGGATCTGCAGGTCGAATATTGCAGGACGAGGAACTGAGTAGAAATAATTGTGGACAATCCTTGGATAATTCCGTCTCTACCAATAATTGGGACAGATTTTGCATCAGTATAATTGGTTCAGGTGAGTCAGTCCAGGGCTACTCTACCAGGAAGTGAAAATGAGACTTGTGAGAGATGTTTTTACTTAATGTTTTAGAGTGCCTCAAATTTGTGGACAGATATATACAGATATAAAATTAATGTATAAAACGTCCTACATACATTTATTGTATAGAAATTCCAATTTATCTTGCATCTGGCAAAGTGGGTCTTTGCCCACAAAAACTTATGCTCCAAATTATCTGTTAGTCTATAAGGTGCTACAGGACTTTTTTTTTTTAATTTATTTTCCCTAACCATTTTCGATGATCAATTAGATACAAAATGGGATATCTCTGTGAATTTGGGTGTGGTTGTAGTTTCTGGATGCCGAAAATGGTAATGAGGAAACTTCCTGATTAAAAAAAAAAACCTCTCTATCTTCTACTACCAGAATATTCCCAAAGAGACAACACACATTTTTTTTTTCTCCAGCAACCTTTGTTACATGGTAAATCAAACTACTAAGTCACGGTATATTGCATTTCTAAATATTTGGTGATGCGCCAATCTTTCCACTTATTGCTACGTGTTACGTACCAAGCAAGCTTTGCCCCCCTAACAGCCAAAGGAAAGACGATCAGATGACTTGACAGCCTGCCTTCCATGTAACTTCATGATTCATAATGGAAAGTTCCTGTTTCTTGATGTTGTGCTTCATCAAAGTGAGACACAGAAAGGCCCATTTTGTCAAGCCCTTTGCCCTGCAGGTTCCTGGAGTTTGGAAGTGTGTATGATAAAACCAGACATAAAAACCCTGTTGTCAATTTGAGTTTTCTGTTTAGGGTGGGAGAGTAGAAGCTGCAGCCTAAGAGAAACAATTGCTGAAATATGTCATCTGAGAATCACAGAAAAGTTTACTAACATTTGGAAGAACTCTGAAGCATTGCAAACAGTTTTCGTGAGTGGTGGGGAATTATTCAAATGAGACTTAGAAGCATAAAAATAAATGCTGTTAGGCAGATTTGCAAAACAGTTCTGGTGCCAGTTAGGCACCTGAAGAAATTGATCAGATTTCCAAACTTAGTAGGGCCCCAAAACTCCTCCCACCCCACAAGAACAATTTGGGTCACTAAATAAAGCTGTCAAGCAGAACAATGGGACAGAGTTTTAGGCACTAAGCACTTGTCACTTCATTTCAGTGGCTAAAAAAGAGTAAAGCTCTTTGGAAAATTAAGTTATAAATATTTTATTAATTTTTCCTCCAAACACCCAAGAACCCTTCACCCTCATCCACCTAAGTGTACGAAACTATCCAAATATTGAATGTGCCTCTTAATATAGTTAAGCTTAAAGGCCTGGAAGATCAACTGAATCATAAACCAATTAGCAATCTGTACACTATAAAGTCAGCTGTGATGGAATAGAAAAGAGGAAAGAGAAAACCTAAGGCACAAAATGAACTTCTAAAGTGACTTCTGGAAGCGGTCTCAGTAGCGAAGTAATTTCGTATATTAGTTTTGACTTTTGAATCGCCATGCTTTTTTAATAAAAATGAAGCGCTGTGGTAATGGTTATTGCTTTAACATTTTTCCTAAAATACTATAATGTGTGTTTCTTTAATAAAAGAGAGCTGAAATGATATTTCACTGGGGAAAAATTTAATAAAGCTCCAGATTGCATGTTGAAAAGCTTCCACTGCTCTTTGTAGGCAATTCCATAATATGCAAAATGCCAAATCCTGATCACATTTTCAGTGAAATTTATGCTGTTACTTTGGATTTACACTCATGCAACTGAGAACAGAATTTGACCTTACAGGTTCTAATTAAGTCTGTGGAATAGATTGTCGTGATCTATTTATATAATATACACTATTTTATTTATATTACTTATAAGTAATCACGAAAAAATGTGCTTTGTGATATGTTGGCTGAAGGAACATCTGTTGCCCTAGCTGACATGACTGTTAGTTCATAAACAATGTGATGTAGTTTAATTTAATTAACTATTAATAAATAATTCTTATAACAACTCTCAATAACCATGGATCTCTCTGTGCCTCAATATCCCATATTTAAAATGTGGATAATACCTACTTATCTAAAAGTGTTCATTTGAAGATAAACATTTTTAAGGATATGCCAATGAAAAATGAAATCAGAAAGTCCATTCAGATATAAAAAATGAAGATATATAGGCTGCATGGATCCACTAAATGGACTCTAAGGTGAACAGAAAGCTAGACAGATCATTGGGCTCAGTGGGTGTGATCTACAGCTTGATATCTGGTTGGCAATTGGTAGTGACAGGAGTCCTCAAGCATCTGTCCCTGGGGCTGGTTTTGTTCAACATCTTCATTAATAATGTGGTCAGTGGGATGGATTGCACCCTCAGCAAGTTCATGGATGACATTAAGCTGGGGTAGAGGTAGCTATGCTGGAGGGTAAGGATAAGGTCCAGAGTGACCAAAACCAATTGTAAGACTGGGCCAAGAGAAATCTGATGAGACTGAACAAGGACAAGTGCAGAGTCCTGTACTTAGGACATAAGAATCCCAAACACTTCTACAGTTGGGAAGGACTGGTTAAGCAGCAGTTTTGCAGAAAGGGTCCTGGGCATTACAGTGAATGAGAAGCTGGACATGAGTCGATAAATCAAAAAGACTAACAGCATACTGAGCTGCATTGGTAGGGGCACTGCCAGCAGATCTAGGGAAGTAATTATTCCCCTTTGTTAGACATTGCTTAGTTCAAATCTGGAATATTGTGTCCAGTTCTGGCTTCTCCCTCACTTACAAAAAGGATGTGGATGCACTGGAGAGTCCAGAAGAGGGCAACAAAAATGATTGGTGGGCTGGAGCATGTGACATATGAGGAGAAGCTGAGGGATTTAGGCTTATTTAGTCAACATAAGAGAAAAGTGATGTGGGATTTCATAGCAGCCTTCAACTTAATGAAAGGGAATTCAAAGAGGATGGAGAGAGGCCATTTTCAGTGGTGATAGATGACAGAATGAGGAACAACGGTCTCAAATTGCAGTGGGAGATGTCTAGGTTGGATATTTAAAAAAATATTTCACAAGGAGGATCGTGAAGCACTACAAGAGGTTACCTAGAGAGGTAATGGAATCTCCATTCCTAGAGGTTTTTAAGTCCTGGCTTAACAAAGCCCTGGCTGGGACAACCTAGTTGGGATTCATCCTTCTTTGAGCAGGGATTTGGACTTGATAATCTCCTGTTGTCTCTTCCAACCCTGATTCTATGATTCTATGAAGTTCTACCTCAGTACACAGTTTGAGTGCTCTCCATCCCATGTACTGATCCAATCCTTCATACAGACAAGAAAGTGAAATCTTTGAGACTACACACAGTTAATCATCAGCAAACTTTTTTTGCAGTCTGAGCTAAATAAGGCAGGGATAACATAGTATATATATAGGTAGTCCGCCATGTCCGACGATATCTTGAGTTTGCACAAGCTCATCGGTTGTGGACTCACATGTGGCTGAAGAGTCCAAGCTTAGAAAGGCATGGGCATTCACAGTGGGGGAAAGGGAATTATCCTGGCTCTGTTGGTGTGGCTGCTGCTGTTGCTTTCTTCCTCTCACGAGCATCAAAGAGGCGTACACGTTGCTGCTCTTCAAAGTTGTCATACGTGTGTCATATGAGAGCACGCCAGCCTGCTCAGTCTTTTGCATGCTGCTGTAGCTGATCTGGTTTTAAACCAGCATGAGCAATGTTGGCCTTCACTCAGTCTTTATATCTCTTGCCAAGCTGCCTTGATTCCTTTTGCCCTGGGAGAGTTCACCGTAGAGGAGTTGCTTAGGGATTCATGACTTCTCCATTTGTATGACGTGCCCGGTCCAGCGAAGCTGGGCTTTCAGAATCATGGCTTCAGTGCTCATGGTTCCTGCTCTGTCCAGGACTTCCAGGTTCATAACTCTGTCCTGCCATCAAATGTGCAGTATTGACCTCAGGCTGCGTGTGTGGAAGTGCTCCAGCAGGTTTATATGTTTTCAGTACAAGGTCCAGGTTTCACAGCCATACAGGAGACTGGTCAGGACTACAGCCTTGTACCCTTTCAGTTTAGTGGACTGTTGGATATCGTGCACATTCAACACTCACGCTCAGACGTCCTGGTGCCCAGCTGGCCTGGCAGATTCTAGCATTGATTTCTTTGTCAAGGGAGCCATCATTGGTGATCACACTGCCAAGATGCTTGAATTCATCTATTGTTTTTAATTCTGTTCCTTCAATAAAGATTGAGGCGGGGAGAACAGCAGATCCTTGAGCAGGTTGAAACAGTACCTCGGTCTTTCCAAGGCTGATTGTCAAACCAAAGAGGCAAGTGGCATCAGCAAACTTGTTGATGATGAGCTGGAGATCAGATTCCTTGTGTGCCATAAGTGCACAGTCATCAGCAAAAAGGGCTTCAAGGATGAGCCTCTCACGCATCTTATTTTTAGCATTCAGATGATGAAGATTGAAAAGTGACCCATCAAATCTGTATTTTACGTAGACTCCATGGTCCAGGTCCCTAACTGTGTGGCTGAGGATGCACGTGAAAAAGAGATTGAATAACACTGGGGCCAGCAAGCACCCTTGCTTCACACCATTGGATATCTCAAATGAATCTGAGGACTCGCCATTTAAAAGAACAAAGCCAGTCATGTCATCATGAACAAGTCATATGAGGTTAAAGAATCTTCTCAGGCAGCCATGTTTTGACAGGATAATCCACAGGGCTTCTCTGTTGATGGCGTCAAACACCTTCTTCAGATCTATAAAGACAGCATACAGATCCAAGTTCTGCTCTAGGCACTTTTCCTGGACCTGATGAACAGCAAAGATCATGTCAATGGTGCTGTGGCCTGGGTTAAAACCACACTGTGCCTCTGTTAGGTTCTCCTCTGAGATGCTGGTGATCAGACAGTTGAGGATGACTTGAGCCAAGATCTTCCCAGCAGTACAGGGAAGGGAGATGCCCCAGTAATTTCCACAGTCAGTTTGTTGCCCTTGTTCTTTAAGAGTGAGATGATTGTGGCATCCTTAAAGTCTTTAGGCATGTCTTCTTCTTCCCAGATGCTGATCAAGATGTTGTGAAAGGCTTCAAGTGACACTGGCACTGCTGCTTTGAAAATTTCAGCAGGAATACCATTCATCCCAGGGGCTTTGCCAGAGCTGGTCTGGCTGATTGCCTTTTTGACCTCATCCATTGTAGGGGGCAGGTCAAGACTGTCTATTGTGGGTTTCTGAGGGATCTGGTCTAGGGCCACAGAGTCGACAATGGAGGGTCTGTTGAGAAGGTTGCTGAAGTGCTCTCTCCACCTATTGTTGATGCTGTTCTTCTCCCTCAGAACGGCCATGCCATCTGCAGACAGGACAGGTGTAGTACTTGGCTTTGAAGGTCCACACCTAGCTTTGATAGCACTAAAGAACATCTTGGAGTTCTTAGTGTTAGTGTAGTATTGGACTTCATCAGCTTTACTCTCCCACCACTCATCTTGCATTTTGTGAAGTGCCGTTTGCTCCTGGCTCTGAAGGTGTTTGAAACAATCACGTTTGGAGATTGAGGACTGATCGTTTTTCCATAGCAGAAATGCGTTCTGTTTTTCCTCTAAGATCTTCATGATGGCTTTGTCATTTTCATCAAGCCAGTCTTGGTGAACTCTCTTTTTCAGTCCTCGTGTTGACTTGGCTGACTCCGTGACCAGTGTTTTGAACTGTTCCCAATTTTGTGTTGGGTCTCCAGTCAGAAGTCCATGGGACATCAGCAATTCATCAAGGCAGGAAGCCAATTTCACATGATGACCACTATGTTGCAGCTTCCTGATGCTGAAGGAGGGTCTGACAGCCTTGAGTTTCTTGTGGTGCAGTGTTGTGATGTGCAGCAGAAGGACACATCAGACAAGTCTATGATCAGTCCAGCACTCAGCTCCCCGCATGTCCCTGGTGATCTTAACATCTCAAAAGTCCCGTCTGTGACTGATGACATAGTCAATCAGGTGTCACTGTTTTGATCTTGGGTGCACCCATGTGGTCTTGTATTTATCGGCTTGCCTGAAGAGAGTGTTGGTAATCTTCAGGTCGTTTTCTGCACACAAGCTCAGCAGAAGGGAACCATTGCCATTCATGTTACCAACACCATGATGCCACAGCACCCCTTTCCAGGTCCTACAGTCCTTGCTGACCCTAGCATTCAAGTCACCCAACAGGAGACGCTTGTCACAAGGAGGAGTTGCTTTCACAAGGTGGTCAAGGTCCCCAAAGAAACTTTCCTTTGCTTCATCGCTGCTGGTGAGTGTGGGGGCATAAGCACTGATGAGTGTAACTTGGTGAGGGGTGTTGAGGGGGAAGCAGAGCTTGATCAGATGCTCACTGATGCAAGTTGATAGGTCAGGAAGCTGGTGCAGAAGTGATGTCTTGATGGCAAATCTGTCAGCCAATGGCCGGGTAATGAGTGGTCTGTGAGCCTTATCACACCCGAGTCTTTAACTGCTAGGACCGGCAGTCCCTTCGCAGCGGGCAGCCAGTGTGTGGCTGACGGGTGCCCCAAACGTTGGTGCAGAGAGCTTATTTCACCCGAGTCTTTAACTGCTAGGACAGACTGTCCCTTCGCAGTGGCAGCCAGGGAAGCTGATGGGTGCCCCAAGAGTCTGCTCCGTGGAGGCAGCATGACTCAGCCCTCAGCTTTTACTGCACCTTATCACTGACCAGGCTGATATAGCCAAACTGAGGTTCTTTGTTTTGTGTTCTGCCGAGTTACAATAACTGGAAGGAGTCAGACTGAAAGCTTAGATGGATGCTATTTATTAAAAGCAGAAACAAGAATCTTAATGGTTACAAGGTTATTGCTCTATCTTCTTAACTACTAGTAGGATGATACATATGACATGCCAATTAAATTACAAGTGAAAAGTTACCCATTTGAGGACCAGACGCCTCAGCCTAAAGAGCTCTTACTATTAAATGTGCACAAAAGTACATTGCAGGTATAATTTTCACCCCTGCGTCCTTCAGCTCCTGGCGTAGCCAACGTCATTCACTGAATCCCTCGGGAAGAACTGTACGAGGAGGGTCCCCTGGGTACTCGGGAGGCAATAACCTTAGCCGACTGGCAGGTACAGGAAATTGGAGCTCAGTTAGAGTGGTCTGCCGGGCCCTTCTTTATACCCCTTGGGTCACGCACATTCTTCCTTATCTAAAGGTACCAATTGTGCTGGTTCATCTTTGTGACACCAGTTCTCACAAGGCAGTTGCAATTTAATTTACACTTGTAAGATAGAGATAACTAAATCATTAAAACAGGACATTCTTTTCATATGGGCAGGAGATTCCCCTTCTGGGACGAAAATGTGGGTGTATCAGTTATCAGTACCAGTTTGAGGCCCGGTGGTCAACAGCTAGCCTGTTAGCCCCCTTGACTGTATTCTTCAGTCCAGGGACATGCTGACACAGCACATCTGTGTTTTGAAGCATCAAAACTGTGCTTGAGATAAGCGCATCTGTGCTTTCAAACATTCTAAGACTGTGCTGTTTCTTTGCTCTTGTGCTCTGAGCCACCTAAAACGGGCAAGATGGAGTAGAGCAGGGGGACTCTGTCTGGCTACAAAGTCCCACTCTGCGGATTCTGTCTTCATTTTCTGACCTGCCTTTCCAGAAGAAGGTGTAACTTTCTTTTGGTTCACAGATGGATCCTTCCTCTGCCAGTCTGGTCTTGCTCAGGGCAGCTATGTCAATGTTATAATGTGCCAGTTCTCTTGCTACGAGGGATGTTCTTCTCTCAGGCCTCATAGCATTCTCCCTGTCCAAGAGGGTGGGAAAGTTCCATGCTGCAAATATCTTCTTCCTTTTCACTGTTTTTCGACTGCTCTGAGGGTAAAACTACCAGCTGTGGCATGCTGGCCATTTTGGTTGGGACAAGCAATTTTTGGAACACCTTTTCTAGTCCCCTCCCTCACTTGGAGGGTGAGTGCTGCTGTTCCTAAAAAGGCCTGCTCAGTCTCCTGGGATGCTGCCAACCTCCTCTGTCGTTCCGGGGTCAGAGTCGAGTGACCAAAGTCCACAGGCTGCCTATGTTCAGGTTTGGAGCTACGACTCCCAGTGGTCACCTCCACCTGTCGCTTCGTCCCTCTGCCATCGCTGTAGGACTTTGAGGGAGACAGAAGTGATGAGACTGTGCAAGGAACCTGTGTGGGGGAATGTTTAAAGTGGAAAAGCCGTTGCACAGGGGCAGTTCCACTCTGTCGGCCTCAGAAGCCTGGTTCCAGTGGTGTGAAAAGTCATCAAGGCTGGGACTTCCTAGGCTGCAGTGGATGGCCATGCCGTCTTTGGTGCCTAGTCATGCCCTTCGCTCTCCACAGAGCATTGCACAACTGCCTTCCTGGTCATTGGATCTTGCTGTTGATCTCATCCGCCCAGTCCACTGGGGCCAACTTTGCATGCTGGGATAGGCAATTCCCTATCTCACTGCACGTTTCAGACCTGCCAGCTACCCTCACCTGGTTTAGCCCGCCTGTTGAAACAGTTTATCGAGGTGTGTCTGCTGCATGCTACAACTTCTTGGAGCCACAAGTGAGAGCTGGGTGTCAGGTGGGGACCAAAGGTGCACGAATTGCCCCTGAAGAGACACGACAAGTCTCCACACCAGAGGTGTTACCCCTCCCTGGACACCCCATACAGCCTGGTAAGGTAGTAAAAGACATGTAATTTAATTTTTTATCAATATATGTGTGCACAAATATGCAAAAACCAAAAAAACAAAAAAACAAAAAAACCCAGAAAACCTGGCATTACCCAATTCCTGTTTCCTTGAATTCCCAACTTTAACAACATTATTTTTAGCATTTTTGCAAGAGTTTCAAATTTAAAAAAATTACTCATAATTTCTTGGAAATATGGAACTGAAGTTTGGGTTTTTTTATTCCTGCCCCCCACCCATTTTAGATGTACTCCCTGTGGCTGTGTCTAGAGTAGCCCCAAACTTCGAAGGGGGCATGGTAATTAGGGTGGTGGGAGATTACTAGTGAAGGGCAGCAGTGTATATGAAGCACTTAATTAGGCTAAATCTCCCCCGCGGCAACTTCAAAGCGTGAAACTTCGAAGTGCTGGCTTGTGTGTAACCACAGGTCAGCCAAAATTTTGAGGAGTAAAGGGACTTGATGTAGTGTGGGCACCTCGAAGTACCTGCAGCTGACCTGCGGCTACATGCAAGCCAGCACTTCGGAGTTTTACACTTCGAAGTTGCTGTGGGGGACATTTTGCCTAATAAAGTGCTGCATATGTACTGCAGCACTTCATAGTAATCTCCCGACAACCTAATTACTATGCCCCCTTCGAAGTTTGGGGCTAGTCTAGACACAGCCTGTAATTTGTTATTGTAACATAGTCCATGTCTGGCTAGGGTAGTGGCAATTATTTATACTTTTTTATGAATAAAAGAAAGCACAGAAGCACTTATTTTGGGAAAAAACATAGAAGGAATTGTGATAGCTACAAAGAAAATGTATAAATAAAAAAGATTAGACAGTATCTTTTAAATTTTATATTTTTTTTAAAAAATGCATAAACTATTATTTACATGTAAAATGCCTACAGTATGTTTTATTGTAGTTTGTAGAGATAAATATAAGAAAAATATTGAACTATTCCATATGGGAGATTTTCTATGCACATTATAGAACCAGAACAAAAAACACCATGTATACTAGATGGAATCAACAGGTCTGCAATGATTTACTGCTTATGGAGCTACACGAGTTTCAACATAAATACATTCTGACATTTTTTTAAGACATTATTTTTCTAGCCTCTGTCCCATCTGTATGGGCTCATCTCTTTGGTTCTGTCTAGATGGCATCCTAACCTCCAAATAAGCAACACAATTTGTGCAAATTGCTTAGCTTATTTTGAGTACATTTCATAAGAGCCTATTTTGGCATGTGTCACTGGCTCAGTGGTGCCACATCTTGAATAAAGCCCTATGTCGAGAAATCCCTGTATTACTCCTATGAGGAGGTTTAAAGGGATGCTGGAGTAGCACACGCATTGTCTTGAAAACTTTTTTGAGACAAGGGGTGCATTGTATAGACACAGACAGCTGTTTTGGGATACCTTTGTATCCTGCAATAGCACCTGCCATCTAGACACAGCCTTCGAGTCCTTCTCCCTTCCAGTTCAAGTAAATGTTCTGGCTATTGCTCTGGGTTCCAGCTCTGGCCCCTGCAGTGCTGCAGGGCAGGGGAGAGTGTTTAGCTATGGCTCCTGTGCTGTGGTGGGACAGGCAGAGGACTCTGGCTCCCTCCCCTACACTGTCATGGGACAGGTGAGGGGACTCAGCCCTGGCCCCATAAAGACTGGCTCATGCCTTACCACAGACGTTGCCAGACAAGAGACTCCCGAATCTGAGAGGTTCAACCTGCACTACTACTATTGCATGTATTATATTGCATTTATGACAAAGAAGGATCCATTTTTTGTAAGCCCACATCAATGTGGATATGGAGCCTATTATGGATGGAGCGGGCAGCAGCTGGAACAGTAGTAGAAACCAAGCAAGAAAAAGGAAGGACACTGAGGCAAACCTCCACCTTTAATTAAAGATTAAATTCCTGATACAGTTACTCAGTTCTATGCTTCCTGTTTCACAACAAGCCACACATAAGCATCTTATCAGTACTTTAATAAGGGCTCTATTTCATGTCAAAACTCCCACTGTTTACAAGGGAGCAGGATCAGACTTAAGTTCATTACCTTTGACAAGTAAAAGTGAGTGCTCTTTCATGAATACTATGCAAATAACATTTTCTGTGATAGCATGTGGTAAAACGTTGGAAGAAAATGAGTACATCTAATATTTGAAATTCTCCTTGGATGGCATATGTTGCTTATGAGATAAAAATTGAAACATTTCTTTGCTGTTACAGAATAAGAAAAATCCTCAGTAAGAATTCAAATAGTCATAAATATTGCATATTTTACTGGAATACTGCACACCTGTGAAAATTTTAAAATTGCGATAGTGTGATTTGCTTGTGGTTCAAAATGCAATTCAAATGGATCTGTAATTGCTTCAAATTACAACATACTGAATTTTTACAAGAAGCTAACCAGGAACTTTCAAAATATACTATGCTGTTCTTTCCTCCCATTCTGGTTTAGTCTAACAACTAACATTTTTGGCAAAGGTTCCTCACTTTGATAAGCTGTTGAAAATTTTTGAGAAGAAAAATCCACTAGAATTTCAATGGTCTTCCATCCCTCCGTCCATTTTCATAAATATTTAATACATACTAAATGTGAAGCTACACGGATATAGTAAATCACCATAATTGGACAAAGATTTTGTCTGAAAAAATTGTGTTACAATCCCTGCAAAATACACAACATTAAAAACTGTCAAATTTATCTTAGTTTTGCTCATATTCAGAGCTATGCAGCATGGCTGACAGCTCCATACACTTAGAAGGGGCAGGGCTTTAGATGGAAGAGGCGGGGCTGGAGGAAGCCAGTCCTCAGCATGGCCTGTAGTCAATCACCTGGCATTTCTGCCTCCTCAGGCAATTTTAAGAGCCATGCAGTGCTCTGACAGTGATTTAAAGGGCCTGGGGTTCCTGCCTCCTACACTGTTATGGTAGCATCAGCAATTACTGGGAGCTCCAGGCCCTTTTGTATTGCCTGGGCCTGGGGAAACTGACCACTTTGTACTCCACTCATTCACTAGCAGGCCTGTAACAATGCCATAACTTTATAAGCATTTGTGAATGTCACTACCACTTCATTACTTGGTGATGCACCAGCTTCCTAGAGATAGCACTATACTTAAGCACCAGCATAAGCACATGATAAATCCTACTCAAATCAATGGAATTACTCACATGTTTAAAGTTAAACAGGTGTTTAAGTGTTTTGCTGGATTTCCGCCTGAGTCTGCTTAGGGGCTCAGAGCACAAGTAAGACACTTCCTTGAGGATTTCCTGTGTCTGGTACAATTCTGGTATAGTAGTTCTGACTTCACTTCTCTTTTAGGCCTCTGGCTAATAATCATTTCATCAACACTCTGGGTGAATAACAAAGGGAAGGGAGTCAGGGGAGGATGTGGATAGAGACAGTGTGGGATTGTGTTCTCCTGAATTTTAGTTTGGAATTATCCATTATAGTCATTAGAAGCTAGTCTAACATAGCAGCACTTATATTAAGAAATTAAGCGGAAGGAAGAGAAGAAAGGAAATAACCTTTTCCATTTAAGGAAGGTGCATTTCTCATCCAACTCCCATCCATCTTATTATCTTGTAATTTTGTACCTGACGCATAATTTCCTAGAAAATGTGACTGCATTTTGAAGGACAGTTAATGACACTAAGCTATATAATAGGGATTAAAAGTCAAGAAGGGTGGTAGGCGTGTGATTGTAATTTATTTTCCTATTAAACCCATATTTCTTTAGGAAATAGTCACACCTGTAGAGAAATTGTGCTTATTAATTAAAACATTGTAAGATGTACATCCCATGACTTGTAAATCAAAGTTTCATACACTGTTACTGAACCTACTAAAAAGAAGCGCAACTTGCCTATACTGTGCTAGCATTTTATTTGTCCATTGAAGAGACTGCACTGCTTGTTAAAGACAGTGAAACTAATGAATAATTTAATGCTAGATATTTCTGGTATGTGTAAGTATAGTCAGCATTGTCCATTACAATTTTCTCTGCCCGTATGAAGATAACTTACAAATTGCATGCTGACTGTAAAATCAACAGTGAAAATAGCATGTATTGAAATATTTCTTGTTTGCATCGAATTTAGTAATTTAGCAAATCTTGCCTTTTACTCAGCCAGAAGATTGGCTGATTGGAGCAGATTTCTATCATATTAACATACAATTACATACACTCTTTCCTATGGGATTTACTGATTGGCATATGGGAGAGTGCAAGATGAAGTGTGTAATATTCTACCTTGCTGAGACTCGTAACTAGAGACAAACTTATTACAATGCATATCATGGAATTTGCATAATATTTGACTGTGTCAAGATTGTTAGAGGAGGCATCACTTGAGGAACATTATCTGTTGCATCTCTGTGTTAAATGTCTTTTTATTTTTGTCTTTTACCATTTT
This sequence comes from Carettochelys insculpta, assembly GCF_033958435.1. NCBI lineage: Eukaryota > Metazoa > Chordata > Testudines > Carettochelyidae > Carettochelys > Carettochelys insculpta. Next base: position 157,237,778 of record NC_134139.1, on the reverse strand, counting down.
AAACATAGATAAATGGAATAGGGGCTCTTTTGCATACTTGGCTTAATCTAATTATTGACTCTGCCCCCCGGCCCCTCTGCTCTCTGATTTGCTCACCTTGATCATTTTTTTCTAACAAAATAATTTATTAGGTGAGCTTTCATGGGACAGACCCACTTCTTCAGACCATAGCCATACCAGAGCAGATTCAATATTTAAGGCATAGAAAACCAAAATTAGTAATCAAGGTTGACAAATCAGAAAAAAAAAATTATCAAGGTGAGCAAATCAGAGAGCAGAGAGGCGGGTGGTGGGGGGGGAGAATCAAGAATTAGATAAAGCCAAGTATGCAAAAGAGCCCCTAGAGTGTCCCAGAAAATTTGCATATCGGTTCAAACCACGTGTTAATGTGTCGAATCTGAATATGAAAGAGAGTTCAGCAGTCTCTCTTTGCAAAGCAGCTCATCAACTGAGAACTGGATGAACCTGATCTAATGCTTAAGATCACAGCACATACAGGAGGAATCAAAGCACTGGAAAGAGCACCGGAAAGAGCAGTAGCAGGTATGGGAAACATATTCTACTACAGGGGACAAAGTGTGCATTTATTTTCCAAGAGAAAGAGAGGAAGGGGTTAACTCAAGCTGGAAAAGTCATTGCATTGTTTTAGAGACATTCTCACATGTTCTGCATTGCATGTAGCCAAATCACATGGGAAAAACCAGGATTAGACCAATGATCTTACAATATTGATTGAACTGTAGTGTTTTCCCCTACGTAGGAGAACAATGACAAAGAAGTGGCTGGAGACAGATTTAGTCATTGATCCTCTGAGGAATCCAATATTATTTCTGAAATGTTGTTATCAGCTCCCTTATTGAATGGACACTCAATGAGCAATCCACAGTCCTCAAGCCTACCCTTAAGAATTCAAAAGTCTCTTAAGCATTGGCCACATATTTTGCGCTCTAAGGCTATGGTTACACTACAGCTCTCTGTCATCAGAAGTCACTGTCAGGAGAGCTTTTCTGACAAAATTTCTATTGACAGAGTACAGCCACACACAAAAGCTAATCAGAAGAGTGGTCTGCTCTGTCGAGATGCAGGACCTGCTCTGTTAGGGCTCTGGCCACATTAAAGTTTGTTGGACTTTGGAGACAATGGCTACGTCTACACTAGCCAAAAACTTCGAAATGGCCATGCAAATAGCCATTTTGAAGTTTACTAATGAAGCACTGAATAACATATTCAGCACCTCATTAGCATGCGGGTGGCCACAGAACTTCAAAATTGATGCGGCTCACTGCCGCGTGGCTCGTCCAGATGGGGCTTGTTTTTGAAAGGACTCCGGATACTTTGAAGTCCCCTTATTCCCATCTGCTCATAGGAATAAGGGGACTTCAAAGTAGCTGGGGTCCTTTCAAAAAGGAGCCCTGTCTGGACAAGTCGCATGTTGGCAAGCCGCGTCAACTTCGAAGTGCCACGGCCACCCGCATGCTAATGAGGCACTGAATATGTATTTCAGTGCTTCATTAGTAAACTTTAGAATGGCCATTTGCTGGCCATTTCAAAGTTCTTGGCTAGTAGTTCTTGGCTAGTGTAGACATGTCCAATGGGTTTTTGCCTTTTGATATTGTGTTTTGCCAATGGGTTTTTGCCTTGTTTCTTCTAATTCCCCATGATAATACCCATCTTCTTCTTCTTCTTCTCACTATTTTATGTCCACCAAGCCCATATGTCCATATGTCCACCAAGCCCATAACTATAGAGTTACTTCCAATCTAAGGGTGGCGCAATGAGTGGTCTTTTAATTTTTTCTATTACCACCAAGTTTAAGGATTGACCTTGCAAGGTGTCTAAAACTGCCTGCAAGTCACTGAGCACCCTCAGCTGTCAGTGAAGGATAATAATGCTTAGTATCTTTCAGGTCCAGACTTAACTGGGTTAAATGTGTGAGTGTAAGTTGGAGAGGAGGCAAAAGTGGTACTTTAGTACTTATTCAATGTTATTAATGTTTAGATGTTTTCTGTTTTAAGGCATTATAGACCAAGACACTGCTGGTGTTGCTTTTTTCAACAGTGATATTATAGCCACAATTTAAGGTCACCTTGATTTAATAGGTATGTAATTTAAAGCAAAGAATGTGAGTGCTAAATTTTTAAAAAAGCTGAAAAAATAAAATTATTGTATGTTTTTTTTTCTCCAAGCAGCTTACAATAAAAGCTTCCTAAGTGAATGGGAAGTGGGGCAAAGATTTGAGAGTTCAGATTCCTAAATCATTTCACTGCCGTACTTAAATGATATCCTGGCTGTTCAGCTGCCTTGTTGCTTTCATAGCGTCACTCTTTTTCAATATGTTCACACAGCAAACAGCACCTTGCTCTTAAAATACAAAATCTATAGTACAGTTATTAAAAGAGATTTTGAAAGTTCTGCCTGGAGCAGCCTAAGAGAATGATTAAGATAATGTTTTCTAATATCCAAAGTTCATTTGAGTTAATTGAAAAATGGAGGATGAAGTATTTAATATACATCCTATTGACTGGCTGTTACTTAGATTGGTGTATTTTCACACTGACAAGTATTGTGTTGAATGTTTGGTTTTGTAATTTATCTGGAAAACCAGTATCATGGTCTCTGTGAAGACATTGCCCTGTATATTTTGATTAGCAGTAAAAGCATTTCCAGCCTTTCTGCACTCTTTTTCCCTCATTGAAGCTGTTTGTGGATAAATAATAAGAGAGAAAAATGACATATAAGAATGGTGTGTGGCCTGATGGTTAATGCACTCACTAAGCATGTGTAAAATCTAGTGTCCAGGTCCCCTGTACTAATGATTTTTTAACAAATTATTTAACTACAAGTGGAACAACTTCAGCATGAGAGACTGAGGGTACCTTGTCGTGATCAGATTATCCCATAATCCAGTGATTAGAGCATGTTTCAGAGCTGGCAAAACTCTGTTCAAAATCAAAAAAGCAGTCATGTAGCAATTTAAAGACTAAAAAAATGAATTATTAGGTCATGAGCTTTCATGAGACAGACCCATCACCTAATAAATTTTGTCAGTCTTTAAAGTGATACATGACTGCTTTTTTGTTTTGATAGGATACAGACTTATACAACTCTCTCTCTGTCTCTGTTCAAATGCTTTTACCTCTTCCTTCTTAGATATGGCTGGTGATGGGTTCTTGAACTGGGAATCTCCCACCCTTACCACTGAACTAAAAGTTATGAGGGAGGTTCATCTGTCCTCCCAGCTTCTTCTCAAAATGGCCTGGATATTTAATTCAGGACGAGAGTTTGTAGATGACACTTCAAGGCAGAAAAAGGAGCTTCCCTACAGACAGGACTGAAGTGTCCATTTCTGTGCAAGAGGAGTTTGACTTAGCACACACTCCTCAGTGTGTCACCTCTCATTGACTATCTTATGCAAGGAGTGGTCTAGCATACTGGGTTTTGTGGATCTCTTTCAAAAGAACTTGACTCTGTCCATTCATAGATTAGGGAGTCTAGGCATCAGAATTGGGGCTTTGTGAACCACAGTGATTTTCATTTCTGAGTTTCTTTGTGGCTCTAGACCAACCACAGAATCATAGAATGCTAAGGCTAGGAGGGACCATTGAGTCCAGGATCAACCCCAACTAAGTCATCTCAGCCAGGACTTAGTCAAGCTGGAACTTGAAAACCTCTAGTGATGGAAAAATCCATCACCTCTCTAGGCAACAGATTCCAGTCCTTCACCATCCTCCTGGTGAAGTAGTTTTTCCTAATACCCATCCTACTCCTCTCCTTCTGTAACTTCAGACCATTGGTCCTTGTTCTGCCGTCTGTCACCACTGTGAACAGTTTCTCTCGATCCTCTTTAGAGCTCCCCTTCAGGAAGTTGAAGGCTGCTATTAAATCCCCCCTCAGTCTTCTCATCTGAGAACTAAACAAGCCCAAATCCCTCAGCCTATCCTGGTAGGTCATGTGCTCTAGACTCTTAATCATTTTTGTTGCCCTCCATTGAACCTGCTCTAGCACATCCACATCTTTTCTATATTGGGGGGGGCCACAACTGGAGACAATACTCCATATATACCTTCACCAGTGCCAAATAGAGGGGAACAAGAACTTCTCTAGATCTGCTTGAAATGCTCTTCCTAACGCACCCCAATATGCCATTAGCCTTACTGGCTACAAGGGCACACTGCTTACTTATACCCAGCCTTTCTCCCTAGGTCCCTTTCTGAATACTGCTGCTTAGCCAATTGGTCCCCAGCCTATAACAATGCTTGGGATTCTTCCATCCCAAGTTCAGGACTCAACACTTCTCCTTGCTGAACTGCATCAGATTTCTTTTGGCTCAGTCCTCCAATTTGTCCGGGTCAATCTGGAATGCCTTTTTTGTTTGCATGTGTACACACACACATATAGGTGAACCTGATATATTTGAGAATCCATTTTCTTGGATTATTTTACATTCTTCCCCACCCCCACAACACATCCAAGTTGCAAAAACAGCACAAATTTCAAAAGCCCTAGTGTAATAAGGGGAAAGGGGAGGATGTTCACTCACTACTACCCACTGACAATTTAGGGGTAGACCAACACCTTTACCTCTACATCTTTACCATTACTAATATGCCGGTAGAATGGACTGGATACACTCAAGCAGTATGCTATGACCTTTTAATGCTGTAGCAGATTCTTTTCTCTTTTTGGCTACATTTTATTCACCTCTGTTTTAACGGCAGAACTATTTCATGATACTGAGGTATACCAAACAAGCTACTCCACATCTACAAAATACACCCATTATTTCAAAATATTTTTCTAAATAATGGGTGCGCAATTTTGGCATCCCTATGTGCCTTATTGCAAAAGCAATAAGGGATGCCTTAAAATACTGCAGCATTTCAACATTTGGATCTGTGTAGACATAAACTCGAAATAGGATACAGAGTTTGCGTAGCACAAAATGTGTATCTTATTTCAAGTTTAGGGCTTCAGCATAGCTGTAGCCTTCTTAGGAAAGAGCAGGATTACATCCCAAAGGGATTGTTCTGGTGCATAACTAATGCCTGCGTGGAACAATTTGTACTGCACCCTCTATATAGTGTTTTGTTAAAATTCAGCAAAAACATACTTTATAGTGTTCTGTGGCTCTTTTTACATTAAAATTTGAGAAACTACTGACTTTTGTATGAGGAAGTCAGTGCCACAGGTTTGGAAGTTATGTATACATTTATATTTTTACTATGACAACCTGAGGAAAGTAAAAGATATCCATCACTTAATGCTGTACACGCTGGAATCCACAAAAGATAATTTTGATTCTAATATATATAACTAATAGCCCCTACAGGGAAGAAAATGTTGAGTATTTTTAAAGTAATGGAATGGGGAATCATTTATTAATGTCCAGTACATATATTTGTGGGAATGTTTTCCTTTTGGTATGCATAAAGAAAAGGAAGTCCTGTATGTTGGCAAATGTTCACCTGTTTAGAGTTTTTAAATCTGTCAGATCTGAAATGAGCATCTTAATCTGAAATCATAAACTGAAAAATGTGATCAAACTCTACATATTCTTACCCGGTTTTATTAAGCTTTATAGATTGAAAAAGTTCCCCATTTAAGCTAGCAATTCACTTATTAACTTGAGTTCTGAGCCAGAACAGCCATAGAAGCAGGAATACAACAAAAATATTGCAGTAATGATTTTCTCTTTTATAAAACTGTGTCTTTATAGTATATAAAATTAATAGTCATAAACAACACTAAACAATAGTTAAGACAAATTTACAAACAATAGCAATCCATGTGAAAAGTACACTTGCTGAAAGATGTGTGCTTGTCATTGGGATAATGAAGCTGATCAAATTATGGTAAAAATAGAAAAAAATTACAGGTATTTGAGATTCTGTTAGAAGTCTTAATAGAGTCTCTACAGTGAAATTGAACCCCAGTGAAACACAATAAATGCAGCAGGGATATGCACTTTAGTGGGGTTTCTGTTATTTTTTTTTTCCTTTTCAGGATTGGCTTTAAACATAATTCCCCAGTATAGTCAGCTTGGTGCTATGCCACAGAAACATGAAAATGAAATTATGTTTAACTAGACTATACAGGGATATTGGATAAGGATTTTATGTTCTTAATGTTTATAATACAACTGACATAAACGGAAAGGGATCTGTTACGACAATCTGCTTCATGCACAGTATGCTCACATTTTCTAAAAGCATCAGTGTGTGATCTGGCAGGATTCTGGAAAACAAAGGAGATCCTCCATAATACTTTGTGATCCAAAAGTGTACTGGATGTTAATCAAAGGAAACCTCAATGGTGATGAGAGATAGGAAAAAAGCTTTTTTTTCATTTTCTTTTTTCTTTTACTCCCCTGCTACCATTTCTGAACCTTAAAGAATATCTGAAATAGAAACACAGACTTCCTGATATTTTGGCTCTGTCTTAGTAATACATGGAACTAATATACAAAATGAATGTTAATGTTCCAGTCCTGTAACAGACTCATGACCCAAAATCAGTGTTATAATTCAAAATGAAACAATATTTTATACTGATTAATGCTCAAAGCCTGAAAATATAAATAATATATTTGTTTTTAATAAGAAGATTATGTATAAAAGTGAAATTGATTCATTTTCATTGTGAACACTAAGTGAAAGCAAAATGTAAATGGACAGCATAAAGCCTATAAGATAAACCAGAGCCTATGAAATTGCACCAGATATTAATATAGTCCCATTTGTTTCATAGGAGCCTTAGCCTTTGTGATTTGAGAACTATGGATTAAAAGTAATGTATAAAATCTAGATATTAGGTATTATATTGTTTCTTTCCAGGGAGTGACATTCACATCTAAGCTTTAGTTATAGAGGAAATAGACCAAAAGCTTCCAACACCTAAAAACACAAATTCTTACCATTTCAGGTAAAGGAAAACTCATTTTGTGTTTATTTATAGGAAGTTATATAGCTGCTAGTGCCAGCTAGTAGAAAAAGACCTAATCACATGCAGTAGGTCACTTAATTATACAAGTCTAAAGGCACAAGTGAAATCTGTTTTTAAAAAAAATGTTTCCCTCATGTAGAAAGAATTAACCTGTTCGAAGTATGCAGTGTTGTTGTAGCCATGTCTAGTGTAGGATGGGATAGTAGATAGTGTGGGTGAGATAATATCTTTAATAGGACCAACTTCCATTCATGAGTGAGACAAGTTCTGAGCTTAAATAGAAATCTTTTCCAGGTCTGGGAAATGTGCAGAGAGAGTTGCTGTCATAAAGTTTTCTGTTCCACCTTGCATTTATCTGTGACATGCTTGTGTGCATTTTCCACATCTAAAGTGGAGCTCTCAATAAGCTCAAAACTTGTCTCTCTCTCCAACAAAAGATAGTCCAGTAAAAGACAGATCACCTAACCCACCTTGTCTGTCTGTTCCAATATGCTCTTTTTCAGTGTCTATCTTCTGTCATCCAGGAAGTTCTTCATTAAAGTCTAATATTATCTGCAGGCAAAAGACACCTTTGCACAGCACTCCACTAATACAATCTGGCGATGTACTTCCAGCAGCTTGACTCTGTGGCCCTATACATGCACTTGCATGCAATTCAATAACCTTTATAATGTGAAAATTATTGCAGATTTTCATATTGTCTCTTTAATGGACAGAATTCAACACAGTGGTTCAGAAAGGAAATGTTTTGATGTCAATTTATACAATACTTATTTACAGTACTTTTTTTGTTTAAAGAAAAAAGAAGAGATGGTACTCAGTTTCCTCCCCTCCTGTAACTCCTCCCATGGCTGAGGCTGCTGAGCTGCAGGTACTCAGTACTGGCAAGTACCAGAACAAAAAAATCACTGCTTATTTGTAAAGCACAGTAGATACAAGTACCATGTGAAACTCCAAACATTTTATCCTCATCTAACTTACAGTGCATTGCATGCCATCATATAAGATAAAAGGTCTAGGAGGTTTACACAATTCTTAGCACACTGTTTAGACAAACGCTTAGCAGAGAGTGATCAAATGTCCTGTTTTGATGGGTCAATCCTCTATTTAAGTCATCCTGCAGGTGTCCCAACTTTTTCTTAAAAAGGGCAGTTTTTCTCTAACCCCATCCACCAGTATTGGTGGCATCCAGGCTGTATTCCTGACTGCAAATTTTGCCTGCCCACCCATGTGTGTGTGGGTGGGGAGCAGTGGGTGATAATGGGAATGGGAGTCCAAGGCTTTCAGCAGGGTGAAGATGGCCTGTCAGTGCAGCCAGCAGGACCCTTATTCACATCCTGTTTCTGTATCACTGGCTGCAATCTGCAGTGGCTGGTGAGTTTGGGCAGGCACCAAAGCTCCCCCCTCCCTCTCCTCTCCTTGGTTTGTCCCTTCATGCCCCACAACTCTACTGCTCCTCCATATTGCCCCTAGCAGGGCATGTCCCATTCTCAGTACTGTGCAGAGACCTAGCCCCTAGTTGGAGTCCTCAGCTCACCAAAACACTGCCCAGAAAGTTCCTTCCTTCCTACACTCCCCCTAGTACATCCATCACCCTGGGAAGGCCCAGCTCCTCCGGCATACAGTGCCAACCAGGAGAAGCCAACCCCTGCAAATGCCAATGCCCTGCACACCACTAGCATGAGGAAGCTTCTGCACTTCTCAGCTAAAATCTAGAATAACAGGGAGAGGACAGGGTGAGTGATTTCCACCCTTTTTATGCCCCACAGTGGCAGACTCCACTGCAGCTCTTTGGGCAGGGGCTTAGCACACTCTTCAAGCCCCACTTCTGGTCCTATCCTCAGGTAACACAGGATTGCTCCATTTCTTAAGCACCACCCTTTCTCTGGCTGTGTTTGCTGGAGCCCCTGCAATCTGGTTCCCTGGGCCTTGATGCACAATGCAGCCTTAGACTTTAGCCCCTTCATGCCCAAGCTGTAGCTGGGAGACAAGAGGCAGCTGGGTTATGTCAGTGTCCAGCAGGTGCTTCCTGCCTTTTGATATTGTGCTGGCAGAAAGGGAAAAACTGCTTTCAGCGACACCATGTTGGAGGAGGGACATGTGTTTAAGAGATCTTCCTGTGTGCGTGGGAAGTGTGGGAGTGTGTGAATTCTAAAGCCTTAAAGACAAGACTGTAAATAAAAAGAATCCTACCGTTCAGTATTTCTTTCTAACACTGGCTAAGTCATCTTAATGTTCATTTGAATATTTGTAGGATTGTTTGTTGTTGAACTCGCTTGAATACGAGTTGTTTTATCAGCTGTCCTGTATTCAGTATAGGGAAATATGGACATTATTTTAAAGAAAAGTTTAAAAAAATCCCTCTGCAGTCACAGAAATGAGCTTCCATATTTAAGTCTCAGGTAGTTTAAAAATTGGGCAAAGCCAAATACCCCAAACACCAATAAGTTCAGAAAAAAATCAAATTCTGGCCCAAGTCAGGTACTGACTTCCATGAGTTGTCATAGGAAAATAATTTTACGATATTTTCCCCAAAACATCCTCTGTTTCTTTTCCAAATTTCAAATATTGCCTTGTTATTAAGCACTAACGTTTTCCCTTCAGATTCATTGCTAAATCCACTGGGCAATCTGCCTAAGTCTACTATGCTGTACGTGGACATATACCCATACCATACACAATATAATTTAGACATTTCTTTTCATTCTGTTCAGTGATTTAAAGATCTATCTCAATAGCAGATTCCCAAATCTGTGGTTCCTACGATGGATATAAAATGGGAATCTACATCCACTGAAAATACTGGATGAATAATTATAGTGGATAGAAAATTACATATTAAACTTTAGGGACCATACATGAATGGAGGTCTTTTGAAGATTAGATTAGGAAAGAGCTGTGGTTTTCGAATACAAATTAGACCCCTCTCCGCTGCGCAGGATGCTGATGCTATCAAAATATTGGTGAGAATAAAGTATGTGCTGCATAGAGGTATGGCAATATTAATATTGCTAAAAGTGGGTCAGCACTGTACAGCTTAAGTATGGCTTTTTAAGCTTTCAATTTCCACTTATTTCCATTACGAAAACCAGTTTCATCACTAATTTAACTTACAGCTATGCCCAATAATAGCTACATATTAAATCCTGTATTTATATTACAGTTTGCCTCCCACAAATGCATGTCATACGGTTCATTACTAAGAGACCAAAAAGCCAATAGGCCTCCTTAGTATTAGGACATATATTTTCTAAGCATGACAGCCATACTAGGATTGTGCAATTGAGTCAATATGCTGTTACAAGACAAGTACCAACAATGACTCTTTAATGCCTGGGAACTTTTGAAAGGTTAAATTCATCAATATAAACTTTACAAAATATTGATTTCTCTCCCGTTCTATTGTAACATAACTCAAACTAATCATAACACCCTTTCTCTTCTTTTTGCAAACAGTTGTTCAGTAACAATGATGAAATGTAGTTATTTTAAAAGACTATAAATTAAGCTCACATGTTAACTGAAATTTTATGATTTCCATTTAAAAACCTGACATGTTAACTTAATAAAAGTTGTAAGTCTTGAATTATATTTCATTTTGAAAAGATGTAATATGAAAACATTTAATATTAGAATATGAAATGCAACTTTTTAACTAATAGAATTTATTAATTTAATTTGATCAAATTTTAATACTTATAAATTATCAAAATATTTATTATCTAAATGGGGAAAGGGAGAATAGCAAAATAGAGACAATGGATTTCAGGATGACAGATTTTGGTAAATTCATAGAGCTGGTATGTTAAGGGTCCAATGGGAAGCAAGACTAAAAGGAAAAACAGCTGAAAAGAGTTTGCTGTTTTCCAAATGGACATTATTAAGGGCCCAAAAGCAAGCTATAATACTGCGTAGGAAAGATAGAAAGTATGGTAAAAGACAGCCCAGGCTTATCCAGGAGATCTTGCATGATCTCAAAATCAAAAAGGAGTCATATAAATATGGAAATTAGGAGAAATTACAAAGGATGAATATAAGCAGAAAATACATATATGCAGGGGCAAGATTAAAAAGGCAAAACCAAAATGTAAGCTGAAACTAACTAGAGACATGATGGCTACATCAACACTACAGAGCTCTTTCAAAAGAAGCCCTTCCAGAAGACCTCTTCTGAAAGGACTTCTTTCAAGAGAGTATGTCCACACACAAAAAAGTGGATCAAAAGAGTGATCATCTCTTTCAAAAAAACAAAACAAAACAAAACAAAAAAAAACATCTGCACAGGCCCCACTCTTTCAAAAGAACAGGCCAGGGAATAGAAAAATCAGGCCCCATGAGGACTCCTCTTCTTAAAAAAAGGCCTGTGGATTGTCTACACACATTTTCTTCTGAAAGAAGCTTTTGAAAGGGGGTGTTCTTCCTGAAATGGGAAAGGAAGAGTGCTTTTAAAAGGAACATTACCTTCTTTTTATTTACTTTTGATAATGGAGAAGAGATGGGTGTGGTATACTTTGGCTTTAGTAAGGCATTTGATATTGTCTCACATGATCGTCTTATCAATAAACTAGGCAAATACAATTTAGATGGGGCCACTGTAAGGTGGGTGCATAACTGGCAGGATAACCATTCTCAGAAAGTAGTTATTAATGGTTTGCTGTTATGCTGAAAGGGCATAAGAAGTAGGGTCTTGCAGGGGTCTGTTTTGGGGCTGGTTCTGTTCAATATCTTCAACAACAGTTTAGATATTGGCATAGAAAGTATGCTTATTACATTTGCAGATGATACCAAGCTGGGAGGAGTTGCAACTGCTTTGGAGGATAGGGTCAGAATTTAAAATGATCTGGACAAACTGGAGAAATGGTCTCAGGTAAATAGGATGAATTTTAATAAGGACATATGCCAAGTACTCCACTTAGGAAGGAACAATCAGCTTCATACATACAAAATGGGACACAGCTGTCTAGGAAGGAGTACTGCGGAAAGGGATTTAGGCATCATAGTGGACCACAAGCTAAATACAAGTCAAAAATGTGATGCTGTTGCTAAAAAAACAAACCTGAATCTGAGATTCATTAACAGAAGTGTTGCGAGCAAGACATGAGAAGTCATTCATCTGCTCTACTCAGTGCCCATTAAGCCTTAATTGAAGCAGTGTGTCCAGTTCTGGGAATCATATTTCAAAAAAGTTGTGGAGAAACTGGAGAAAGTCCAGAGAAGGGCAACAAGAATGATTAAAGGTCTAGAGAACATGAGCTAGGAGGGAAGACTGAAAGAACTGGGCTTACTTAGTTTAGAAAAGAGAAGGCTTAGAGGGGACATATTAGAGGTTTTCAAGTACCTCAAAGAGGGTTATAAGGAGGAGGGAGAAAAAATGTTCTCCTTCATCTCTGTGGATAGGATAAGAAGCAATGGGCTTAAACTACAGCAAAGGAGATTGAGGCTGGACATTAGGAAAAACTTCTTAACTGTCAGAGTGTTTATACATCGGAATAAATTGCCTAGGGAGATTGTGGAATCTCCATCACTGGAGATATTTAAGAACAGTTTAGAAAGACACCTGTTGGGGATGGTCTAGATGGTGCTTGGTTGTGCCATTAGGGCAGGGGACTGGATTCGATAACCTCTCAAGGTCCCCTCCAGATCTAATGTTCTACAATTCCATGATTCTATAGCATTTCTTTAAGCTATGTCTCCAAACATTCTCTTTCAGGCTACGTCTACACGTGAAGCCTATATCGAAGTAGCTTATTTCGATGTTGCGACATCGAAATAGCCTATTTCGATGAATAGCGTCTACACGTCCTCCAGGGCCAGCAACGTCGATGTTCAACTTCGACGTTGCTCAGCCCAACATCGAAATAGGTGCAGCGAGGGAACGTCTACACGTCAAAGTAGCACACATCGAAATAGGGATGCCAGGCACAGCTGCAGACAGGGTCAACGGGCGGACTAGCGCTTCCGGGGCAACAGCTAGCCGCTCCCTTAAAGGGCCCCTCCCACATACACTCAGCCTGCACAGCACGCGGTCTGAGGAGCCATAGGCACACAGACCCCGGGCGCCGCAGTCATGGACCCCCAGCAGCAGGAGCAGCAGCAGCAGCAGCAGCAGCAGCAGCAGCAGCTAGAGGTCCACCCAGCCCTCCTGGAAGGAGCAGGGCTTGCCCTGGCCCATGCCATGTGGGAGGCAGCTGAGTACCTCCTTGCCCCAGGGGAGGAGATGCCCCCAGGGCAGCAGGGCTCAACCCCTACCCCTGCAGCACCCCGCCCCACCCCCCACCTCACACGCCGGTGACTGTGGAGATACCCCACCAGCACCGACTGGTGGGAGCGGCTGGTGCTTCGGGAGTGGGACGATGACCACTGGCTCAGGAACTTCAGGATCAGCCGGCAGACATTTATGGAGCTGTGCCAGTGGCTCACCCCCGCACTCAGGCACCGGGACACTGCCATGCGGCGTGCCCCCCCTGTGGAGAAACGGGTCGGCATCGCTGTCTGGAAGCTGGCCACTCCGGACAGCTACTGATCCGTGGGGCAGCAGTTTGGTGTCGGAAAGGCCACCGTCGGGGCTGTCTTCATGGAGGTAAGAGAACCCACAGGGGGAGGCCAGGGCAGGGCAGGGCCACGCACACCCTGCTCACCCCTCATTGGGGCTGTCCCATGTGCTTTCTCTGCAGGTCGTGTGTGCCATCAACGCCATGCTCCTGCACAGGCTCGTGAGGCTGGGGGACCCACATACCACTGTCGCCGCCTTTGCCACCCTGGGCTTCCCCAACTGCTTCGGGGCTCTGGATGGGACTCACATCCCCATCCGCGCCCTGCATCACAGTGGAGGACGATACCTCAATCGGAAGGGCTACCATTCTGTCATCCTGCAGGCCTTGGTGGACAGCCGGGGACGTTTCCAGGACATTTACGTGGGCTGGCCTGGCAGCACCCATGACGCCCGGGTTTTTCGGAACTCGGGCCTGTGCCGCCGGCTGGAGGCGGGGACCTACATCCCCCAGCGGGAGATCCCTCTGGGGGACACCACCATGCCCTTCTGCATCATCGCAGATGCGGCATACCCCCTCCGGCCATGGCTTATGCACCCCTACACGGGCCATCTCTCCGCTAGCCAGGAGCGCTTCAACGAGCGCCTGAACTGTGCGCGCCAGGTGGTGGAGCGCTCATTTGGCCGCCTCAAGGGACGCTGGAGATGTCTCCTGACCCGCCTGGATGCGGGCCCCAACAACATCCCCCAGATTGTGGGTGCCTGCTGTGCCCTGCACAACCTCGTGGAGAGCAAGGGGGAGACCTTTCTGCAGGGCTGGGCCGCGGAGGCCGGCAGGGCACACGTGCAGCCACCTGCTGCCCCCAGTCGGCAGGTGGACCCTGAGGGGACCCGGGTCCGGGAGGCCCTGCGGGCCCACTTCGACCAACAGGCCGCAGGGTGAACTCTGCCCAGGCCCCCTACTGCCCGCCCCTTCCTTCCCCACACTCCTGCCCCAACGCCCACACCATGAAGCACCCCACCGCCCCCCCCTCCCACTTGTCCTGGACAAATGACAGCACGAACTTGTGGCTGAACGTAATTTTTTTTTTTTCTGGCCGAACCTTTTTTTTTGGGTGTATATAAATATGTGAAGCACAAACAGAAAACTAGGTACAAATGTTCAACCAAAGCAATATGTACAAAAATAAAACAATCCAAAGAAACAACTGTGTGGCATACATAATAAAAAGAAAACCAGGGAGGAGAAAGGGGAGAACTATTTACATGGGGGGGACGGGGCAAACGGGGGCACCAAAAAAACAGGGTCCAACTATATACAACAAGGGGGGGGCCACGTCCCGGGCCCCTCGCCCCTATAGCCCGGCACTGGGCGTGCCCGGCCGGGAGCCCCGCCGCGCCTGCAGTCTGGTCCGCGGCTGGGTGGGAGTGGGCTGGACCGGAAGGTATCGGTGCCGGCGAGTCTCAGGTGGCTCTAGGGGTCCCTCGGCACTCTGGCCCTCGCGGGTGGGTGGTGGAGCGACGGCGGATGGGACGGCGACGGCCGGAGCAGCTGGTGGTGGGGCTGCAGGAGCGGGCAGGGCGGGCGATGGCTCGGCCGGTGCGGCATGGGGGGCCAGGTAGTCGACGAGCCGGTTAAATGTCTGCATATAGGCCCCCCATGCCTCCTGGCGCCAGGCCAGCGCCCGCTCCTGCAGCTGCAGGTGCTGCTCCGAGACCTCCAGCTGCCGGCGGAGGATGGCCAGCAGCTGGGGGTCTGTCGCCGTCGGCGGTAGTAGGCGCGGGGTCCGCCGTCTAGCCCTCCGCGGGGCCGGTCGTTCCTCGGCCGAGGGGCTGCCCTGGAGCGATGGTCCCGGAGGGCTCTCCAGGACAACTGAGGCCTCGCCGGCGCTCTCTTCCGGTCCTTCTGATGGTGCAGGTGCAGGACACAGGAGAGGAGGGGGGAAAGAAGAATGGAGACAGGCGTTAGTGTGGGCCCCGAGCCGTGGCCTTTGTCCCCCCGCCCTGTGCTGCAGGTTCCCCATCCCCGTCCCCGGGAGATGCTGCTGAGATGGATGGGGTTCAGGGGTCCACCTGCCCTGCACCCCGTCCCCTGGTGGGAGCGACTCTTACTTCACCCCGCAGGGTCTGAGAGGAGGAGAGGTTTCTTAGGCCACAGATGGCCAGTTTCTGGCAGGAGTGACAGCACCAGCTGTCGGAAGAGACAGTCCTTCCAACCCGTCGTGGGGAGAAGACCCCAAGGGGGGACCCTCTGGGATGCAGCTTTCCCCCTCCTCTGGCTGGCTGCCTACCAGCTCTCCCTTCCCCTAGCCTCTACCTGTGGCCCCCGCCCTCGCCCCCCAATTCCAAGCCAGCTCGGCTCCTCCCTCCTGTTTGTTCAGGGCAGAGGTGTCACCTGCCAGCTGTAGCACCAGGATCCTCCTTTGGCCCTGGGAGCTCTTCGGCTCTTGTGGCTCATATGTAGCCTGAGTCTCCCTTTGGCACTCCCCCGACTCCATCACATGCTGCTGCTGCGGGGTGTCCCACCCACTCCACCCGGGGGCCCCTCGAGGTTCCGCTCCCCCCGGCCCGGGGATGGGGCATGGCACTGTCATGCAGGGTGGGGGGGGGGCAGGGGCTGATGGCTGCAGTGCTGTGAGGGCCATGCCCCTGGTGTCCTTGTGGCCATGGCCATGTGAGCGTGTGGGGGGCCCTGGACACATCTCTGTTACCGCCGCCCGTCAAGCCCAGGGGTGTCCACCAGAAAGGGGTACCTACCTGTGGGTCCGCTCCCACGGTCCGGAGATCCCTGGGGGTCGGAAGCCCTGCTGCTGCTCCGGGATGGCAGGAGGAGGATCTGCAGGCTGGATTCTGCGGAGGAGGAGCCCCCCCCCCCCCTCCTCCTCCTCCTGCCGCGATGTCCCGGGGATGGCCTCCGGGGGGGGCCCCCGGGGTGTGGGGCTTGCCTCCGGGGCGGACTCCGGCTGCAGGGCCTGCTGGGGCTCGTCAGCCGAGGTGTCAAGGGTGGCCGGAGGGGAGGAGGTGTGCCGGGAGCCCAGGATGTCCCTGAGCTCCCTGTAAAAGGGGCAAGTGACGGGGGCGGCCCCAGATCGGCTGGCCGCATCCCGGGCCCGGGCATAACCCTGCCACAGCTCCTTCACCTTACTCCTCACATGATCCAGAGTGCGGGCAGGGTGACCCCGGGCAGCCAGGCCATCGGCCAGCCGAGCGAACGCATCTGCGTTCCGCCTCTTGCTCCCCATTACCTGGAGCACCTCCTCCTCGCTCCAGAGCCCCAGCAGGTCCCGCAGCTCGGCCTCCGTCCAGGAGGAACCCTGCTGCCGCTTTCCAGACTGGCTGCCCTGGCTCCCCTTGGGGGGGGGGGCCCTGGGGGCGCTGGGGGTCTCCTGGCTAGCCATCGCCGCTGGCTGGGTGGCTGATGGCTGTGCAGGCTCGCCGCGTGTGCAGGCTGCAGCCTGCACGTTGCCTCAGCTTCCTGCAGAGTCAAGGCGGGGGAGGGGACCTTTAAGGGGCTGCTCCACGCGGCCACCAGTGAGCTGAGGGGCTGGAGAGAGCGTCTCTCAACCCCCCAGCTGATGGTTGCCATGGAGGACCCGGCAATTTCGACGTTGCGGGACGCGGATCGTCTACACTGTCCCTACTTTGATGTTGAACGTCGAAGTAGGGCGCTATTCCTATCTCCTCATGGGGTTAGCGACTTCGACGTCTCGCCGCCTAACGTCGAAGTTAACTTCGAAATAGCGCCCGACGCGTGTAGCCACGACGGGCGCTATTTCGAAGTTAGTGCCGCTACTTCGAAGTAGCGTGCACGTGTAGACACAGCTTCAATGTTCTCATTCAAGGTTATTTCCCTAAATGTTAAGTACAATACATTCACAGGTGAGTTTACTTTTGAACTTTCCCCCGATAACAGATTTTATTAGCTTTTTAATAGAAGTGTTTCTACATGATATGAAGAAAGAAGTTAGGCTAATTCCAAACAAAAACTCTTGAATTTCTTTTTCTCAGTAATTAGCAGGACCATTTTTTAAAATACGGTCTAATTCACAAGCATCTCTGAAACAAGCATTTTACCAGGTTTTCTCCTGCAGGCTGCACTGTGAATATCACAAAATATAGTTTTCCATTAGTGATTGCACTTATAATATATTTATAGAGAGAGAGACAGGCATAATTAGAGGTCAATGAATTGGTAACAATGACAGATCTTGCATTGGTGAGGCAAACTGATACAATATTTCATTTCTAAAATTGTGTGTGTTCCCTTGGCAAGAATGTTTAATGATTAAAGAAAGGACTAACCAGAATGAAAAAGCTACTTAACTTCCATAAAGATACATGCTTTATTTTGCTAATTTTGCTAGAATGAAAAGTCCCTAAGAGCGAAAGTTGTAAACGTAATCATCTTACTGTCCAATGCTAAAGATTTTAAACAAGGTATGGGGCTTGATATATAGAGACGCTCAAAACTTTTCTGTTAGTCTATAAGGTGCCACAGGACCCTTCGTTGCTGTTACAGATCCAGACTAACACGGCTACCCCTCTGATACTATCCTACCTAGTATATCGCAGCTACAGCTGATGTGGTACACAGACCCCACATGGTCAGAAGGAGTTAAAGGGAAGCACTGTGCTCAGGTAGCCCTACCATTCCAGCCCTACAGCTCATGCGCCAGCTGCAAAAAGGGTTCAAAAGGAAGCAAGCCAGCTCAGAAGAGGAAAGTCTGGAGAGCAGGACAGACTTATCAACACTGCTGTGCAGGGTGCTGGAGAAGCCTGCCTGAGAGCAGTGAGACTGTATGCTGACATTAGTTGAGACTGATCGTTTGATTACCCTTTCTCTTTCTTTTCACCTCATGGGGCACAGAAAGCTAGGAGAGAAAATGCAACTATAAGACATGACCTAGGGAAGGTAGCTTAGAGTCCTCCTGGGGCCAAACACTATTCATCCTGCTAGGGCCCAGGGTTGTCGGATTGGGTGAACCAAGGCTTTTCTACCATTGCACTCACTGCAGAAGAAACTTTAATCATTGGACATCCTGGCTACGTCTACACGTGCACCCAACTTCGAAATAGCTTATTTCGATGTTGCGACATCGAAATAGGCTATTTCGATGAATAACATCTACACGTCCTCCAGGGCTGGCAATGTCGATGTTCAACTTCGACGTTGCTCAGCCCAACATCGAAATAGGCACAGCGAGGGAACGTCTACACGCCAAAGTAGCACACATCGAAATAAGGGAGCCAGGCACAGCTGCAGACAGGGTCACGGGGCGGACTCAACAGCAAGTCGCTCCCTTAAAGGGCCCCTCCCAGACACACTTTCATTAAACAGTGCAAGATACACAGAGCCAACAACTAGTTGCAGACCCTGTATATGCAGCACAGACCCCCAGCTGCAGCAGCAGCAGCCAGAAGCCCTGGGCTAAGGGCTGCTGCCCACGGTGACCACAGAGCCCTGCAAGGGCTGGAGAGAGAGTATCTCTCAACCCCCCAGCTGATGGCCGCCATGGAGGACCCCGCTATTTCGATGTTGCGGGACGCGGATCGTCTACACGTCCCTACTTCAATGTTGAACGTCGAAGTAGGGCGCTATTCCCATCCCCTCATGGGGTTAGCGACTTCGACGTCTCGCCGCCTAACGTCGATTTCAACTTCGAAATAGCGCCCAACACGTGTAGACGTGACGGGCGCTATTTCGAAGTTACTGCCGCTACTTCGAAGTAGCGTGCACGTGTAGACGCAGCTCCTTAGTGCATCTCTGATATTACCTCACACTATTAAGGATATTCTTAATCTCTTTTTTTAATTAAACATGCAATTAAGGTATCTCAAATTTAAATATTGAATAAGATATTTATTTTAACAGTCTTCCTTATTCCCTTTCCATTTATCTGGAAATTGTGTGTTATAATGAAACTGCTTCCATTTAATTGTCTTTTAGATTGCTTCAAAGATGGTAATACTTGTCCTTTTTGAGGAAGAAAGAAGTTACTGACAATGGGCTAGAACCCATTTGTTGTTAAAGTCTAATCCTATTTTTTAAAAGACAAGGAAAACACAAAAAAGAGAAGAGAGAAAAGAACAGCAGGCACAGCATATAAAATGCAGCTTTTGACTGTAGTATTAACTCTCAATTGCAGATTCACTGCAAGAAAAACACAGGTATTGAATGAACATGGTTCAATTATCCTCTGAGACTTTGCAATCTTCCACCAGTGTCAGATCTATTTAAGGCATTGTTTTAGCTGCATCTTTGATCACATGATTACAAAAAAAAATAGCAAAATACACAAACTTGGTTGCTGAGAAAGACTCTTATTCTGTTATTAAAGAGAAATCCAAAGGAGAGAGACAGGAAAGGGAAGAAGTAAGGTAGAGGAAGGAAAGTAGATACAAGAGGGAGGGACAACAGCAGGACCCACATTTTCACATCTGAGACGGAATTTGAGATAATGTTGAAGCTGAAGCTTGGTCTACATATAGGGGGTCTGACAGATTTCATGGGCCCCTGAACAAGGTGGAGGAGGCAGCTCTGTGCTTTCTGAAAGGGGTGGAGCCTCAAGCAGAATGGGTGGGGCTGGGATTGGAACTGTGGCCTCAGCTGGGAGCTCTGGACCCAGGGGCAACTGGACACTGCTTCACTCCTGGTCTTGGGAGGCCTATCTGCACAACAAAGGTAGGTGAACATAAGGCAGCTTATAGTGAAGTAATTTTGCCAGTGTCTATACTACAGCCTTGCTCTCTCCAGTGTAAGCGTCCTATTAAACAGACATTGTAATTTCACCCCCACAAGAGGCATAGGGCTTATATTAAGGTAGTTAGGTTGACAAAATGTCTGTGTTAACACTGCATTCCTAACATCATTTGTTGGCTGTCTTTGTCAATATCATGTCTCCAGCTAGGTTGACAAGAAAACAGATACTGTCTCCCCAGTCAGAATGCTCTCATATACCCTCTCCAAGCTGGCTTGCCCCCTTCCTGGGCTCCCTATTCCCTAGTTCTGGGAGTTCTATTGCCCCCCACCCCCTGTTGCCCCAGGATCCCTCTGGATTTTGGGTTCATATCTCCCTGACGGAGGCAAAAGGTCCCAGGCAAATTAGGAAGACAAGAAGCCCTGGGTGGCTGAGTTGACAAGCCAGGGGACAGCTAGGCTGCTGGCAGCAATCTGCATGAAGCTGAGATCCCTCCTCTTAATCTTCCTCTTCTTGCCACCCCTCTTCAGTTAGTGGCAATGCTCTTGATGTGGGTGTGAACTACTGACAGAACAAGGATATTGTAGACCTCAGTTACCACAGTAATCACTGTTGTGGCTGCAAGATGACCTAACATATGTTGAATTAAAATTATATTGTGGACATGCACAATGTCATCTGGGTCTCTCTTTCAGGTCACCATTGATCACAGGGTCTCAGAAGATGATAAAGATGGTAGTCAAAATGAATGACAGGCAGCTCCTTTCGGTGTACAAAATTAAGAGACATATGAAAGGATTGTGAATTCATCCATGTATTCAATACCCTACATATATTTAAACTTATGAATTCTCTGACCTTCAGCTGAACCTAATAGGGAGACAAAAAAGCAGTCCAGTAGCACTTTAAAGACTAACAAAATAACTTATTAGGTGATGAGCTTTCGTGGGACAGATCCACTTCTTCAGACCATAGCCATATCAGAACAGACTCCATATTTAATGCACAGAGAACCAAAAATAGTAATTAAGCTTGACAAATCAGAAAAATATTAACAAGGTGAGCAAATCAGAGAGTAGAGGGACAGAAGTGTGTGTGGGGGGAGAATGTCAAGAATTAGATAAAGCCCAGTATTCAAAAGAGGCCCTATAAAGAGCTAGAAAATTCCTGTCCCAGTTCAAACTGCATGTTAATGTGTCAAATTTGAATATAAAAGAGAGTTCAAAAGCCTCTCTTTCCAAGCTGTTGTGAAAATTACTCTTCAGTAAAACGCATACTTTCAGGTCATTAACAGAATGGCCCGCTCCATTAAAGTGCTGGCTGACAAGTTTGTGAATCAGGAGTGTTTTTATGTCTGTTTTATGCCCATTAATTCTTTGTCTAAGAGAGTTTGAAGTCTGTCCAATATACAAAGCATCTGGGCATTGTTGACATATATATTAGTTGAGGAACATGAGAATGTGCCCGTGATTCTGTGAATAACCTGGTTAGGTCCCCTGATGGTATCTCCAGAATAGATATGTGGACAAAGTTGGCAATGGGTCTTGTTGCAAGGAAAAGCTCCATGGTTGGTGATCTGAAGAAGTGGGTCTGTCCCACAAAAGCTCATCACCTAATAAATTATTCTGTTAGCCTTTAAAATCCTACTGGACTGCCTTTTAGTTTTGATAGTATATAGACTAGCACAGCTATCTCTCTGTTACTAATAAGGAGAGGCTAAATTAACTAAATAATGGAATGAATGATGTTTTAACCTGTGTCTTTACGAATACAGTCCTGGTTTTCAGGGTAAATATCCCTTAAAACTACTAAAAGTGTCTGTAGAAGTATAAACAAAACTGCGTGACAGATAAGAAATACTTGTGATGGCAGATTTTTTTTTAAACAGACTAGGTAGTTGACAAAGGATCATTGTTAGTACAGATGCAGTCTGCCAAGGATAAAACGGTAAGGCTGCATCTACACTACCCCTTCCTTTCAGAAGGGGCAGCAGATTAGAAATGCTAATGAGGTGCTGATATGAATATTCAGCACCTCATTTGCAAAATGACTGTCACTTTTTAAGCTGTTTAGGTTACATTATTGATAAATTAAATGGAATTAAATGGAATTCTAATCTTGTCACTTTTAGGCCACATCTACACTGCCCCTTCCCTTTGGAATATTCACATGAGCACATCATTAGCATTTTTGAATCACTGAAAGGGAGAGGCAAGGTAGATATGGCCTAAAAGTGACAAGATTAGAATTCCATTTGATTTATCAATTTTGTACCTAAAAAGCTCAGAAAGAAATTCTATAACTAATTAAGTTTAATAAAAGAATCAAAACAGGACACATTGGCTAAAGTAACACAGCAAAGTTATTTTGAAATACCAGCCACTATGCACATGCTATTTCTTCATAAATTTTAAATAACAAGTGTTTTATTTTGCATTTTGTAAACCTCATTATATGGTCTGTGTCTCCACTTGCATTCCTCTTTCCAAAGAGGCATAAAAATGAGGGAATTCGAAAATGCAATGAGGTGAAGATTTATATATCTACCACCTCATTTGCATATTCTTCTTTCAAAAAAGCCTATTTTGAAAGAAGAAAAGCAGTGTAGACACAGCTCTTTCAAAAGAATTTTCATCTTTGAAAGAACCCTTCTTCCTATTTTTTTTTTTTAGGAACAGAGTTTCTTTTGAAGATGGGTTTTACTTTTGAAAGAGCTGCATCCATGATGCTTTTCTTCTTTCAAAAGAAGAATATGCAAATTAGGTGCCAGATATGTAAATGTGCACCTCATTTGAATTTTTTATTTCCTTCATTTTCATGCCTCTTTCAAAAGAGGAATGCTAGTGTACACATACCAGGAGGAATAAAGTCAGTTTCTAAATAGCTATTTTAAAATAGGTGCTGTTAAGACATGGAATAGTGCTACTTCTAAATAAGCCATAATGGCATCCAATGGCACTGTTTCAAAATAGACACTATAGCTACATATATGCTAGACAGTTTGTTTGACAAAACCCTGGTTTTGTTGACAAAACTCATGAAACATTCACACTAAAAATGACATACTGTCGACGGAAATCAGCACTTTTGTTAACAGCCTTCTGCTTTTCCCCCATGAGGCAGAACACCTTTCTTGACTGAATCTGTTGACAAAAAGCAAAGTGGACACTCCAGGGGGGGCCTTCTGTCAGCATATAGGGCTTTCAGGTCACCAGACAGCCCTGTTTGCTGTGCTTCCTGTTAGCCATTCCGTCAAGAGAATGGCCGGGCAGTTCTGCCACACACTGTTAACACAGTGGATCTGCTTTTGTTTGGGGCCATGATCGCTCAACAGAAGTTTTGTCAGAAAATGGATTACTGTTGACAGATTGCTGTAGTGTTGACGTAGCCTGAATGTCCAGACATGCTATTTTGAAATAGCTGGGTGCTATTTTGAAATGCATTCCTGTGCGTAGCTATGTTATTTCAAAATAAGCCGTTTCAGAATAGCTATTCAGGAATTGCTTATTTCAAAATAACGCTGCTGCGTAGATATAGAACACTTCCAAAAGGCTATTATTTTTCTCATAGCCTATAAGAAACAGAGGCTTTGAGAATTAGGTGAGGAGTGCAAACTGCTGGCAACCCACCCATTGCAGGCGAGTGAGATACAGATGCCACTCTTCATTTGAAGAAACTGAAAGAAAGAGTTATCGTATAGCAGCTCCCATGTAAAACAAAAGCCTAATCAAGACCATACAGAAATTAGAACTGTGTACAGAAGATTAAGCTGGTCAGTGTTTTTCATATGTGTTTGTGTTGAGTGGGGAATAGATTCAGGGAAGAGGGGAACAGAAGCAGACAGAATAAGATGCTGCCTACAGCCTGATCCAGATAGGTGCAGTGCTGGTTAAAAGAGTTTCATTCCTTCCAGCTTCAAGTTTACCTGATGTTTGTTTCTGTGAACACAGGACGAACCAGGACTTTGCACATTCTATGTAAATAAACAGGATTGCATCAAAGAAATACCTGAGTCCATCATCAATTTCTCCATCCCAGTTGTGCAACCTACTCTTTTAGTTAGTCATGGAGGTCAAATGGGGTAACAGTAGGTATTTATTTGAAACTTGTGATTTGTAATTCTCCATTATTACTTGAAATATTTTTACAGTTGTCATAGTACTACTTCTAACAATGAATTACAGCAGTTCATTTTGGATAATTTAATATTGATATCTTCACTTAAAGAGAATTTTTAAGTGCCATTAAATAGAACTATATGTTTTAGAACGTATTGGAAAGAAATTTGATACTATCTTATCAGATGAGTTTAAATTATTGTTTATCAAATTTTACAATCTATGTATCTTGGCAAGTACAGTTTTAACTTCATTTTTAATTAACAATTAATTTAATTACTATATCTTCAAAGTGACCTTGAAGACATTAAAGAAAACTGCTTCTGGAGGTTGTGATAGGTACATTTCTTTCATAATGAACTAAAGAGTATTTCATAAACTAAGACCCAAAAAATAGCAGAAAGTAATATGGTTTCATTAAAATAAACTTATACTTTTGTGTATTTTTCCTGAAGTTCAAATTATTCCAAATCAGTTTGGCTATGTCTACACAAGAAGCATCTGTCAACAGAAGTGACCGTCTGAAGGGATTTCTTGGCAAAAAATCTGTCAACAGATTATGTCTACACATAAAAGTGGATCAAAAGAGCAATCTGCTCTGCTGACAAGAGGAGCTCTCTCTAGACAGAACAGCTGACTGGAAGGTCTGCAAACAGGGCTGCCCAGTGAACCAGAAGTCCAGTCTGTCAACAGAGGGCCCCTACAGAGTCTATATGGCTTTTTAGTTGACAGAAAACTGTTGAAAAAGATGTTATACCTGAAAAAGGAGAGATATAAAGCTGTCGGCAGATGTGCTGAGTTTTGTTGACTGACTGTTGACAAAGCACATTTTATGTGTAGACACGCAGTGTGCTTTTATTACAAAAGCCTAATTTTACCAGAAAGAAAAAAAAAACTTCTTGTGTAAACATAGGCTTAGTGTGCAGACTTTTAAAAAACAAAAATTTTAGAAAGTCGATTTGAAATTTATTTTGCAAAAACTATTTATCAATCAATGTTTTGGTTACTTGTAGGGAACTAGATGTTCCCATAGGCAATACATAAATATTTTATGTCTGTCATGAAAAAAATGCAGTATTGCTTGGTGTGTGTAAAGACAGCCAATATAGTGATCTTTGTATACATTTTCCTGGCAGAGGAAGAGATGAGCACAATTAATATTGGGATCTCAGGGCAATGTGTGGTGCTCATATCTCATGATCATCTTGCTTACTGATTTCAGTAGCAGTACACCCATAAGTACAGTCTGCCAGACCAGGCCGTGGTTTCTACAAACCATGGAGAAAGTAGAAAAATATTCCTCTTCACTGTACTTGTTCTTGTCATAAGAGGCTAAATAAATCTGATATGATTCATTGGGAATTGCTGATGTAAGAAGTTACATAATGGCTTTTCAGTAGTGAATAAAAAATCAGTGAAGAATAAATGCATTTTGTCAAGTCTTATTAATCCAGTTTATGCCCCAGTGCCCAGAAAGCACAGGTAGTGAAGGCAATATCACAGTGGTTTTATGGGCATCGCACTGGATACTCTCGTTCTTTGTTGCATTGAAGGAGAGAAGAGATGACTTCCCTTAGTTAGTTATCTTAGGCCACGTCTACACTAAAAGGTAAATTTGAATGTATTGAAATCTATTTTGTAATGTTGTGTTTTATAAATTCAAATTTGACTATCCTCATCTCACCACAGAAATTCCCCACAAAGTCAATTTATTGCTGCCACACCCAATTGCCAAACATCAACTGTTGCAGCAGTGCATTGTAGGAACCTATCCCACAGTTCCCTCAGGCTTGTAGCATTGTGGGTATTTTTCCTGGTGTAGTATGGTAAAAAAATGGTGTGTGGTGTCATCTTCCCACCTTGGATTTCCCTCCTTCCCCTCCCATGGAAAGCAAATTACCATTTTTTCAGAAGGAAAGAAGGACATGTAGGTAATCACAACGACTGTGGCTACACTTGCCACTGCCTTTTGAAAGGGTCATGTAATGAGCCACTTCAGCAGATGTTAATGAGGTGCTGCCATGAATATGCTTATAATATCCCATTTGCTTTTGGGAAGAAAGGACCTTTGAACTTCAGGGTCCTTTCAAAAGACCCTCATCAACACGGGCAGCATGTGTTTCAAAAGCAGCACTTGGAAATGTGCATGGCTAACATTATGCTAATGAGGTGCTGCATATTCATGGCAGCACCTCATTAGCATCTGCCAAAGTGGACCATTACCATGCCCCTTCTGAAAGGCAGGGGCTAGTGTAGTCACAGCCAATGTGTATGTGCTCTAGGATCACCCAGATTACTTTGCCATGGCAACTGGTCCTTCAGCTACTTTTCCCTGAGTGAAACCAACGTATGGTGTAAGCTGTCTTAAGTAAGCCATTTGATAAGGAATTTACCTAAAGAAATGAAGATTGGAAAGAAAGCATCAACAAAGATCACCAAATTATTTGACATCTCTTGCCTTTATAACTGAATTATCAAAGATTTTACAAAAAGCAGCAAAGGGCCATTTTTTCAGTGTGAAATAAGTAAAAATAGGGAATCACTGGTGAAGGAAAACCAAATAGACTGGCTTCAGCAGGTGTAGTGTGCCAACAGAGGGGTCTGTTATACTGATCTGTCATCACCCAGGAGTCTGTGTCATCTCAACTGGCCATCCAGCCACTTCCCCAACCTTTGAATCCAGACACATAATCCTTGAAAATATTACAGGAACAATGAAAAGCTTGGAGAAAGAGAAGGATAGTAAAAATTAGGTAAAAAGACATTTTTGATGCAGGGCTTTTGGCTTCCCACTACACTACACAAAGATGTCCAACATGGGAGATGGAGCTCACCAAATTTCCACATGCCTGGGTGGATGTGTGGTGTGGAATTGTTGGTTGATGGACTAGTTGAAATGATCCTTTTAGTGTTGCTCAGGCAGGGGGGAAATACCTGAAAACCTGTGGTGTAAGGCACACACTCCCCTGCAGCAACAAACCCCTGAAATATTTGGTGCTGGGAGGCAGACTTCCCCCTGGCAGTAGCAAGCCCCTGAAAATCTTTGTTGCGGGGTGAGGCCTTCCTCAGCAACAGCAAGCCCCTGAAAATTTTTCCTGCCTTTGAAGCCATCACTATGTACCAACCAGGGCATGGTGCTGCCTGGCAGCGTGGTCTTCATTGAACAATAGGCATGTTCTTTTTTGGGGTCCAGGGATAGCCCACGGGATGTGGTTGGGCACGAGAAGACCCCAACTACATGGCACCTGTGCAGGAGGGAGGGGCTGCCCCTTTACAAACGTATACCACAGAAAAGAAGATTCTCGGCCGCTCATACAAACATGACCCCCCCATAAGCTAGCTGTCAAGTGGTGCTGTGGGGCAGGGGTTGGCACCAGTACTGAAAAAAAGAACCAAAAACAAGTGCTCAGCTTATAGAGTGAGAGAGAGAAAGCCATGAACTATGTGTTGGGGCTTTTTTAATGGGCACATGCATTCACCATGCTGATAGCAGAGAAAGAAGACAGAAGTTTCTCAGCCTGTCTTACAAGCATGATCCCACAGGCTAGCCTCCATGGGCTTTCTGGTGCTGAATTCAACTTCATAGGCTTCCTGTTACCTAATTCCTTCACACCTGGGCTACGTCTACACGTGCCCCAAACTTCGAAATGGCCATGCAAATGGCCATTTTGAAGTTTACTAATGAAGCGCTGAAATGCATATTCAGCGCTTCATTAGCATGCGGGTGGCAGCGGCGCTTCGAAATTGATGCGCCTTGCCGCCGCGCGGCGCGTCCAGACGGGGCTCCTTTTCGAAAGGGCCCCGCCTACTTCGAAGTCTCCTTATTCCATGGGAATAGAATTTGCATGGCCATTTCGAAGTTTGGGGCATGTGTAGACACAGCCCTGGAGAGCAGCGGAGATGTAAGTAGACAGTGCACAACTGCGGGGCATTGTGGAATACCTGTGGAGGCTAATGAAGTCTGTTAAAAGACATGTAATTTCCAGGCTGTCCTTAATCCGAACTTTTAAATTTGAACTTTAAGCTACATCGAGTCACCTCTCGTGGTGTTATAATATTGGCCTTAGTGCTCCCTAAAATCAACCTAATGGTATTTGCTGTGATGACATTGTAAAATATAGCTAACTGCCTTAAATTTGACTTTATCAAGTAGTGCAGACATGGCCTTAGAGATGAAATGCAAAAAGTGTACCTCTTACAGGCAAAGATGGAAAAAGAGAAAGGTAAGAAATGACATTCTGCATTAGATCAGTGTTCCATCTAGACCACTCTATTTCCATTACCCGATACTTGAAAGGATGGTGTCGAGCAGGTACAGGATAGCACACCTTCCACCTGACATCTCCTCTTAAGCTCTAGTAATTAGAAATTGTTTTAAGCCTGAAAATATGAACCTTCACTTCTCATCCACAACTTGTTACCATGCTATAACTTTGGATATTGCTATTGTTCATGTAAATTTCCAATCCTTTTTAATCTTATTAAGATTTTAGTGACAATGACATCCTGTACTAGTGAGTTACTCAATCTAATTACATTGTCTAAGAAAGGATTTCCTTTTTTTTTTATATTTGTCACTTTTTAATGTCATTGACAATTACCTTGTCCTTCTGTTCTGAGATGGTTTAAACATATCTCTCAATGTATCTTCTCTTCAGCGAATCGTTGGACTGGAAGGGATCTAAAGAGTTCATCTAGTCCAGACTCCTGGAGTCAAAGCCGGACTAAATATTATCTAAACCATTCCTAACATGTATTTATCTAATCTGCTCTCAAAAATCTCCAATAATTCAGATTCCATCACCTCCTGAGGCAATTTATTCCAGTGCTTAACCACTCTGTCATTTAGGAAGTGTGATATCCAACCTAAATTGCCCTTACTGCAATTTCAGCCCATTACTGCTAGTCCTATTTTCAGATGTAAAGGCGAACAATTTTTCTCTCTTCTCTTTGTAACAACCTTTTATGCACGACTCATTATTTTATATACTCATAGCACGCTGCTAACAAATATCCTTTCAAACGTAAACATAGGAGAGATTTTCCAGGTCCTTAGTTGTTCTTGTTTTTCTACTCTGAGTCCCCTAATTCTGCAATTTCCATTTTTCGGATGGAGTGGCCAGCACTGTGCACAGTACAGTAAAGTCTTTGATATCCAGTGTCCACGGGACTGCGAGGTTGCCAGATAATCAAATATTCTGGGTAATCGAGAGTACTCACACTGGGTGGGAGATCAGAGGATCCTGCCAACTACAGTCAGACACAGCACAAATGGATAAAGTGTAGCTCTGAGAGGGCTGCCCCCCTCCCCCTAGGGGGCAGGGAATCACTGTCTCACTCTGAACACTAACCCCAGCCCTGATGCCACTTCTCCTTCTGGTTGCGCTCATATAGACTGTCTACACTAGCACAAATCTTCAAAATGACCATGCAAATGGTCATTTCAGAGATTACTAATGTGGCGCTGAAATGCATATTCAGTTCCTCATTAGCATGCTGCTGGCCATGGGTCTTTGAAATTGTTGCATTTCGCTGCCATGCGGCTCGTCCAAACAGGGGTCCTTTTCAAAAGGACCCTGCCAACTTCGAAATCCCTATTTGCTGATCTGCAACCTTCACACCAGGTAGGCAAGTACATGTTACCCTCTACACAATAAACAGGATAGCCCCTACTCTGCTGGGGGTTTTATTTAAAGGCTTGGGATATATGTTATATGTCAGAAGAAAATGACAACCTCTAACCTCCCCTCTTAAAACTCCCTCCAGTTTGCAATCACCCTGGTTGCTATCTATCAGGGTTTAGAAAGCTCTGTTCTTCCTGATAGCCTCACCCTCTGGCTACAACTAGCCCAATGAGCAGAGAGTTTTAGATTTCAATCCCAATTATGACTCTCAGCTTCCAACTGACACTCTGAGCACACTGCCTTTCAAACAAACAGGCAGCTCAGCACTCAAATCTCCAAACAAACACAAGCTCAGAACCCTCAAGCACAAAACACCCACACACTTCAGACAACCAGTTACCTCAAGGTGCCAGAGATTGTCCCTCCTTCACCAGGAGAGCCCCTCTCAAAACTCCCTCCTGTTTGCAATCACCCTGTTCACAAGCTCCATGGTCTTCGTGCCTGACCTCCACTTCCCAGACCCCTTACAACCCCTGCTGACCCAGACCCTGCCACAGCTCCACTGCTTCCATACCTTCCCCTGCTCCTGACCCCAGCCCAGCCCCAACAGGGACCTCAAACCTGCAGCAGGAAGGGATCCCGAGGCTGACACTGCTCTGGGTCTCACTCCCCTGTGGCCTCATGCCCCCCACCCACTCCCTGTCCCAAGTTCCCCCACTATACATTGTTCACTGGGTTTGCACTTTGTACATAGTTTTTTATTACACCCTTTATTTTCAACATGTTTATCTTTGTTTCAGTAAACCAGTTACTTGAACACCATGCCAGTGTCCATGTTTATTGGTCAGGGATGAGGGGGTGAAGGAAAGGGTTGTGGTGGAGATGGGGTAGGGTTGTGGTCCCGAGGTCCCTGCTGGAGGTGCACTTGGGAGAGTATTGGGGAACATGGGTGAAGTTCTCCCTCAGGGCCTTGTGGATCCATACCCCATCCCGATGGGCTTGCCAGGTCGAAGCTGCACCCGGTAAAGAAAGGCCTGTCATTTCCCCTCCACTGTGCTGTGGAGGGCATAACACTTGACCACAGCTTTGGATCCGTTGTTCTCCCTGACATCCAATTGGGTAAGCAGGGATCAAAAATGTGTCTTCAGGTGGCTGAAGGTGCACTCAGCCTATATCTGGGCCTGGTTGAGTTGGGCATTAAAGAGTTCCTGGCTTGGGTCCCGCTGGCTAGTGTACAGGTTCATAAGTCAAGGCATGAGGGGGTAGGCCACATACCTGCATCCCTGATACACAGTGGCATGTGCACATCCCCAACAACTATCTGGACAAATTGGAGAAATGGTCTGAAGTAAACAGGATGAAGTTTAATAAAGACAAATGCAAAGTGCTCTACTTAGGAAGGAACAATCAGATTCACACATAGAGAATGGGAAATGACTGTCTAGGAAGGAGTATGGCAGAAAGGGATCTAGGGGGTTACAGTGGACCACAAGCTAAATATGTGTCAACAGTGTGATGCTGTTGCAAAATAAAGCAAACATGATTCTGGGATTCCTGAACAGGTGTGTTGTGAGCAAGACACAATAAGTCATTCTTCCACTCTATTCTGCACTGGTTAGGCCTCATTTGGAGTATTGTGTCCAGTTCTGGGCATCGCATTTCAAGAAAGATGTGGAGAAATTGGAAAGGGTCCAGAAAAGAGCAACAAGAAGGATCAAAGGACTAGAGAACAAGACCTGTGAAGAAAGGCTGAAAGAATTGGGCTTGTTTAGTTTGGAAGAAAGAAGATTGAGGGGAGACATGGTAGCAGTTTTCAGGTATCTAAAAGGGTGTCATAAGGAGGAGGGAGAAAACTTGTTGTTCTTGGCCTCTGAGCATAGAACAAGAAGCAATGGGCTTAAACTGCAGCAAGGGAAGTTTAGGTTGGACATTAGGAAAGAGTTCCTAACTGTCAGAGTGATAAAACACTGGAATAAATTGCCTAGGGAGGCTGTGGAATCTCCATCTCTGGAGATATTTAAGAACAGGTTGGATAAATGTCTAGCAGGGATGGTCTAGCCAGTACTGGTCCTGCCAGGAGGGCAGGGGGTTGGACATGATGACCTCTCAAGGTCCCTTCGAGTCCTAGCATTCTAAGATTCCATGATCTCCCAGCGGGGGATGAATGTGCCCATCTTCATCTTCTGGCACAGGCTAGAGACGCGGAAAACCCACATGTCCTGTGCCTGGCCCAAGCACCTGACATAAGCATCTATGAAATGTCCAGAGTGGCCAACCAGGGCCTGCATCACCATCAAAAAACTTCTATTTTAGCTTATGTATTTGGCTGCACTGCAGTCCAGAGCATGAATTATAATGTGGGTCCTGTTGATAACCCTGAAGCAGCTTGGGAACCCCAGGTGGTGAATCTGGCCATGACTGCACCCTTGTCTGACAGACAGATGACATTCCACATCAGGATGGTGTTGACGGCCATCACAATCTAGAAAAGGAGAGAACCGAACACACGTCAGGGACTGAGGGTTGGAGTTTATTTTTGAAAGAGCCCTGTCTACACAGCTTTTTCTTTAAAAAAAAAGTCTTTCAAAAAGAGATTATGCTTATGAAACATAAGATATGTAAATCAGTGCCTTATTTGCATTTTTGATTTTCATCATTTGCACGCTTCTTTCAAAACAGGAATGCAAGTGTAGACATAGCCTATTTGTAGATCTTGTCATCAGACCATTATGCCATTTCAATCTATCTGCTCTGAATCATGAGCTAATCCCAAACCTGAGAGCATCTTACTTTCGTCACACATAGAAAGGAGGGTGTCACTCATGGGCAACTTGGTGTCAACTGGCAAAGAGTGGATGGACTTCAGTGTAATGCCCCCCCGCCATTGATATATACATAATAGTTCAGGGGAACATGCATAAGCTTTACTGAGAGCCAGTATTCCACTGGTAATCATACTTATTGCAAAATGTACGTGCAGATAATATTTAAGGAATTATACTTAACTATGTTTGTAAATTCTTGGAGTTAAGACAGTCATTAGAGTTGACTTACCACCTGCCCAAAAAATGCTTTCTGAGATAACAGACAACAGTGTCCCACGCTGCTCATTTTGTATTGCATGTGCGACAATGTATGACAAATTGTATGGTAAATTCAGGATAAACATGAAAGATTATAAAATATACATAACAGAAAAATTACGAGATAAAATCAATAATTTAGAGAAACAGAAGATCACTTTGACATAACTTCATATTCAAGGAAACACGAGTACCTCCACCTTATAGACAACTGAGGGCATCGTGAAAGGAGAGTTACAGCAACTTGACTGAGAAGGGGGGCAAGGATTTTAGGTGACCATTACTGTACCAAATATGACAGTATCATGTTAATCAAGCATAACCTCTAGAATATAGATCATGCTTTTATGTTATACGTAGCCATTAGATATCAATACTTCCAATTGCTGATACTTGACTCCTTATGCTATGTGTAATCAATTTATAGTTAATTTCACTTTGAGCATATTTAAATCCTCTGTGTCAAACAGAGCAGTGATCTGAGGTGAACTTAATAAGATGACTTGCACTGTTTCTCTGGGAGCAGCAAATCTGTGAATACACTGAGATTGCAATGGACTGAGAACTAGATCTCCTGGAGAAACACTTGGAGGACTGAATGTTAGAGTGTTCCTTTTGCTAATCTGTAGAGTTAGAAGCTTACAGGGTGGAACCTGCAAGGCCCAGATAGAACAGCCCATGTTGCCTGCATCTGGTGGAGTTGGTTCACATGCCAGGATTCATTACACTAAGAAAAATTGGTATCGGAGGAGAATTTTTATAGCTGAGAGCTTAGTAACGTGCCTGAATCACTTCCCACAGCTGGAATAAAAATTGCTATGCTTATTGCTGAAAACATCTAAAAGGATGCTTTTCTGAAGTTGTAGCACAACTGACAGAGCAGCAGGGGAGGGTGAAGTGAGTAACCTCAAGGAGTAAACATGACCCTCTATCTTCCTGACTTGAGTTGTTTTTTTCTGCAGTATGCGGTTTTTGCAAGATAAGGAAAGTCTGGCAATAGTTAACTTTCTGTACAACAGGTAAGCTGTTGGAAAATCTGCTGCCTGACAAGCTCAGACACTACAACCTGGAATTCTCCAACCTTGGCTTAGCATTTTTAGGCATCAGGTTTTTGTTTGTTTGTTTGTTTGTTTGTTTGTTTGTTTGTTTCATGAACAAGCTATGTAACTTTTATATAAAAAAGGAAGAAATCTGAGGTTGGTAGCTATTTGAACACTTGAGCATCTCTCACATTCCCCTGAAGATAGAGGGTTGGCCACTGCACATTTGTCGATTTTCATTTGAGACCTGGAGGTAATTTAAGGTTCTCTACTAACCTGTTGCTAATGTGTGTAAGAGGTAGAGATGACAGAAAGTAGAAATTTTGGGTGAAAGGATTTTGAGTGAAAGGACTGTTTACATCAACTATCTATCAACCAGAGATCTGTGTTCCCATTGATTTATTTCCTATCACCACCTCACAAAGAGTAACTTTCAAAAGAATTTTGTGTTCTTCAGAAGTCTCGGTACCAGAGGTAGCAAGGTGCCTCACACCATGGGGTACCCTTGGAAGTGTCATAGAAGTTTGTCCTCTACAGCATCAGCTGGGCTGGCATCCAGAAGAGGAAGTCCCAGTTCATGGAGACATGGAGTGGCCATAGAACTAGGTGGACCACAAATTAACATGTCCTTTCCATTAGTGAAAGTTCTCATTCCTTTATGGCCTGTCTCCTGCTTTATGAACTGGATCATTAGTGTCTTGTTCTGCTGAAGGGATGTATCCCCATGTACCTCAAAGAATTCCAGCAGCTTCTGTTCCTCTTGTTAATTAGAGCTAAATATAAATGCATTTATCCATGAATAAAAACATGGACCATAATTATAGGATGGATGATTTCTCCTGGGAAACTGTGAGTCTGGAAAATATTTGGGCTTATGGTAGATAATCAGTCCAATGTGAGTTCCTATTAAAATGCTGTGGCCAGGTTAATATGATGCCAGGAGGCATAAAAAAGAGAAACTCAAGCAGGAACAGGGAGGATTTCTTTTTCTTACCTTTGTATTTGGCACTAGAGTACTGGATCCAGTTGTGGTGTGCACAATTCAAGTAGAATGTTTAAAAATGAGAGTGGGTTCAAAAAAGAGCCAGAAGAATGAATGAAGGATGAGAAAACATACCATATAGTGATAAACTCCAGGAACTCACTCTATGGTTACAGTTACACTAAAGAGTTTTGTTTACAAATCAGGGGTTTGTTCAAAAAACTCGTGGAGCATTTGTACACAAAATGGTTTTTTTTCAACAGTATTTGAACAAATCCCAGCACTTTCACCAGTCTTGTTCTGCCTCAAAACTTTGTGGCAGAACACTGCAGTCAACAGATTTCTGTCAACAAAACAGCTGTGTAAACACTCCTAAGGGGCCTCTCAGAACAGACAGGGCATCCACAACAATGGGCAGCCCTGTCTGCTATGCTTCAGGGTGCCTGTTTTGTTGAGGGAGCAGCTGGGCAATCTGGCTGCTTTGTTGACAGAGCTGAGTGCTCTCCAGATTTGCTTTTGTGCATACACGTGTTCTGTCGACAGAGGTTTTGTCCGGAAAACTCTCCCAACAGTGACTTCTGTCAACAGATAGCTGTAGTGTAACCATAGCCTATGTAGCTTGACAAAGGGAAGTTTAAGGACTCATTTGATTACAATGTGTAAGTGCCTGTATGGGGGGAGCAAGTATTTAATAATTACACCCTTCAATTTAGCAAAGAACACTATAAAATGATTGAAGGCTGAAAGCTGAAGATAGAAAATTTCAACCTAGAAAAAGACACATATTTTTAACAGAGAACAAGTTGGAACAAATTACCAAGGTTTGTAGGAGGCAACTGATGACTATTGAAAATTTTTAAACAAAAAATTTTTCTTAAAGATATATTTAAATAATTATTTTGGGAACATTCCACTGCTTGTGTTATTCAAGTCAGGCTATATAATCAAAATGGTTCCTATCTGGTTTTGGAATCAATGAAAAACTGACACACCCCACTCCCTGACAATTTAGAAAAGGTGAAAAAGAGAAAAGCTCAAATTGAACTTAAAATGGAATCATTCAACAAAACAAAAACAAACAACTCCAAACAAATCACAACCCCTCCTCCAAAAGAAAACATTTCATTTAGGTTTTGAGCATTTGATATTTTGAAATATATTAAAGGAATTTTGGAACAAAAAGTCCTTTAAAACTGAAAAAATCAAAAATTTTATTTTGAAAATATATCCAAGTGAACTTATTCAACATCACCCACTTTGCAAAAATGACATGAATTTGGAAAATATTTCTGTTATATGTATATTTTTAATTTGAAAAAAAAAGAGAAATCAATCAAAAATTTTGCCCAGCTCTACTTGTATTACCTTCTTCCTCTGCAGAGTTACATGCTGAATTCTGATAAGAAATCACTTTCTGCATTCTTATATGAGAGACTATTAGTCTTATGACCATGGATCACAAGCACTAATAACAACACAGTCACAGTGCCTAATAAAAGTGATATCACTAATTTATTCCCAAATGGTCGGCAGTTGCAATTGACATAAATGGAAATTGCCTCTGCTTTAAATGTCAACTGAAGGGGCGTTAGAGGAGACTAGTTATCTCTTACACTAGGAAAATGAAATCTACAATCACATGTTTGATGCTGCAGAAGGAGTTCCTTGTTAATTAGTGTCTCATAAAAGCAATTAGAATGCTTACTGTGGGGAAAAAATGTAGAAAAGCTGTGTTTTGTTGTTTCTTATTTCATATATTTATTCTTTGCAGTACATGATTAGACAAAACTCTTAATGCACTCTGTAGCAATTGGGAAAGAAATATATAATGAAGGAGAAAAATATTAAAACATTTTTATTTGTTCATTTTAGGTTTAAGTAACAGTAAAAACTTCACCCTGTCACATCCAAATATGCGTGCAGATAAGTGTGTGCACCTTGGTTGCAGTTGTAAGACAGCCTTCCCTTTTTTTGGAAATATTGCCATTGTGGTGAGAAACCACTTACCCTATTTCATTTCGACATTGCATTGATACAAGCCCAGCAGAAAATTGCTGTTGACTGATGACTCATTTAATGGGGAAAGTCCAGCTGATCAGTATTCTTTATGCCTCATGCGCTCATGCAATGTGTGGGTAAAGACATTCAGTCAAGTAGAATTGTAATGGGTCTCACATACGGAATTAATTAATTGAATGTCTAAAAATTAAAGATATGTATGATGTGTGAAATCTTAGGGTTTGTGTCTACTAATATCAATTTGATTATTCATTATGAACATCACCTTCTTTATGTACTTGTCTGTTGAAAGGCATTATTTACTGCACTATGTGTGGAAGGCAGAAAAGAAAAGAATGTTGAACTAGCTACTTTGCTGTTAAAGCTTGTGACTAATTGCTTCGGATTACGTATGCTGTACCAGCATTGTGTTGTTACTAAAAACTAGGAAAACTTTTTGTGCTTCCTGATGAACATCCCCTGACAGTATTATAATTTATGAGTAGTAAGATCCATAGTCCATGACAGGACTGGGAGGGGGCAGGCAGCATGGGGGGAGAGGACTGCGGGAGGACTTTGTGGGGGTCAGGGTTGGCAGGGAGAGGCAGGGCATCAGGCAGTGTTGGCAGGGGCAGGAAGCCAGGTCAGGTGCTCCCGCAGGATGGATATAATGTCCTGCGGGTTGCCCATTAGTTCAGCCCATGCCTCCCACCACCAGGCCAGGTCTGCCTCCTTGACCCAGAGCCTCTGCTCTCCTACTTACATCTGGCAGTGGGTGGTGGTGAAGTAGATGGTGTTATCTGTCACATGCCTCTGGGTTGTCCAGACATGGGCTGTTGGGGAGGATGCCAACAGACCCCTCAGTTGCCTCTGGTGGTGTGTCCAGCCCCAGGGATGGTATGGGGCTTGCAAGGCCCTTGTATAGTGCACCTGTATAGATGGAAGGGCAGACATGGACTGTATGTTAATCTCGTACCACTGCCCTGAGGGCCAAGCTCCCCACCCTCCTGGGCAGGGCTCATCCACCCCCCTGTCCAGCGACACTGTGGCCATGGGGGATCCTAGGCACTGAGGGGGTCATTGTATGTGTGGGGCATGCACTGGGTACAGTCCAGTCCTGCCCATCCCATCCCCACATGAGCAGCTCATGGTGCTGTCTGTGGAAACAGGAGCTGAGTATTGCCATTATGGCATGCTGGGAGGTTCAGCTGTCAGGTGTGTGTCTGGAGAGGCGGTGATGGCCATGTGGCTGGCCTGCTGCCAGTTGTGGTGGAGGTGAGTGCCTTGTCCCCTTGTCCCAGTGAGTGCACCCCTCCGGGTACCTACCGGAGAGTCTCTTGCTGAGGTCCAAGGATGCCCTACTGGCTGTCACCCAGCTGGAGGACTGTGACGGCATGTCAATCATGAGGTCCCTGTTGTTGGAGTCCTTGGAGGACGGCTGTGGCTTGGTGCCCAGCAGGGTGGTGTGGCTGTGGGGTCCCGGATATACTTCTGTCTCCAGCTCCGCCTCCGCATGCTTCTCTTAGTGTGGCTCATACGCCATGGTGCCCTGCACTGTG
This sequence comes from Carettochelys insculpta, assembly GCF_033958435.1. Taxonomy (NCBI): domain Eukaryota; kingdom Metazoa; phylum Chordata; order Testudines; family Carettochelyidae; genus Carettochelys; species Carettochelys insculpta. The sequence continues at coordinate 157,199,244 of NC_134139.1, read as the reverse complement.
GATGGTGAAGAGGTGTCCCAGGGCCTGAAGAGGCTCTGTAGAACCCAAAAGAAGGTGAAGGTGGTGGGCCCCTGACCAGATGCCTGCATCCCAGGCCCAGGTGTACCCCTGCCTGATTTCTTTGTCTTTTGACTGCACTTGCTCCTGGGTACAGAAAGTGTGTCCCCAGGTGGCCAAACCAGCAGCCAGATGGCCAAAGGTAGCCACATTCCAGTTCTTCTCAGCTGTCTCCCAGAGGACCTCCTCTGGGTCCCTGCATCTTTTTCACACAGCCGGACAAAGGGAACATAGAGCTCCACTGGTGCTGGCCAGGCATCTCCATCACACTTTCAAAACAGCAGCCTGTGGAACGTCAACACATTTTTTTAAAGAGTCTGTCAAATGAGACACTCTTCCTAATCTGAGAACAGAAGAATACCTTCGAAAGAAACACTGCATTCTTTTGACTTACTTTTGAAAGAACACATTTTGTATGTAGATTCTCCACAGGATCTTTCAAAAGATCCCTGGCTTTCGAAATATCATTTGAAAGAACTTAATAGTGTAGATGCAGCTTTTGAGTGTAAGGTAGGGGAAGGTATATCTTTTTATGGCATGTAAAAATATAATAAAATGATATTATTCCTGTGTTTCTCTCAAAATGCCTTTACTTGCATTTATCAAAAGTTGGAAGTTCTATAAATAGACAGCAAAAGTCAATTAATGTATTTGTAATTCCATAGCAACTGGAAGGGACTGTTCTTTCTCTGAAAGCACCATTATGGTTACAGTGACCTATGTTCCTGTATTCTTTTTTAAATATTTTATTCCTAATTAAGAACACTGAATTGTATTATCTACATGCTTTCTTGCTAAATGTAGGGCAACATAACTGCCATACTCACAAAATTTGTGGAAAGTGGCATGAGTTCAGTGTCAATTAGAAGTCTTCCGGCACCTTATAGACTAACAGACATTCTGGAGCATGATTTCAATGTGTTATATTTTAAATGGATCACAGACTGTTATGAAAGTAAACTTAATCAAATGCATTGTGTATACCTGTAAATTGTGTAAGATTTTATGGTTATGACAACAATTGTAACTGTTACACAGTGAAATCTGCAAAATATATTTCTGCTGTTGACCATCCTCCTAACTTCAGAGAGGCCTAAAATATTCCCAAACATATTTGAGCTGTGTTTGGTCAAGCTTTATAGTGTATGACCTTAGATAATGCGATATCCATCATCTTTCAATTTCCAAATCTTCTGGCCAACCTGTAACAGATTAAAGGGTCCCTTTACCACGATTCCAGCATATTCCATTACTTTCCATGTCTTCCCTGAAGCAGAACTTACTTGGTTGGCAAGCAGGAAGCCAAGAACTGACTATGAAATGTTTTTTAGCACTGGGGGATTCCCATAAGCCCCTGCCATTTCATTTTAGAACTATACAAAGTGTTGGGTTTGCTTTAAACAAGGTAACATTACAGCTAATTTCCAGTCTTAGAGATTAGCTTCTGTTTGTTTGTTTGTTTTTTAATTATACATTACTTATTTTTGCTAGTAACTTTTCTATTTCACAGGGCATGTCTACATTGTGAAGTGTCATTGCAGAATCTAATGTTGACATGCAAAAATCACCAAGGCTATATCTACACTAAAGTGTTTTGTCAGAAAAAAAATGGCTTTTGTCCACAAAACCTGCAGAGTGTCTACACACAAAATGCATTTTGTCAACAATCTGTCGACAAAACTCATCACTTCCACCGACAGCAGTCTGCCTCTGCATGATGAGGAATAATGCCTTTGTCAACAGTTTCTGTTGACAAAAAAGCTGTGTAAACACTCCAGGGGGCCTTGTGTCAACTCACACATCTTCCGGTTCACTGGGCAGCCCTGTTTTCTGAGCTTCCTGTTAGCCATTCTGTCCAGAGAGCAGCCGGGCATTCTGCCCCATCTGTCGACAGAGCAGATTGCTCTTTTAATCTGCTTTTGTGTGTGGATGTGAGCTGTCATCAGAAGTTTTGCGGGAAGATCTTTTCTGACAGTAACTTCTGTTGACAGATCACTGTAGTGTAGATTTAGCCCAAGGGAAACATCAACAAAGTGCTTTCTCTATTGTCACAGTGTTCACATTTTAGTCATTTCTGCATTCCCTTTTTCTAGCTCTACCTCTTTATATTAAATTATCTTCGAGATTACGTCCTGTTTCTGCTGACTTCATTCCCTCAGAGAATCCATGGGGCTCTTGGCAACGGAGGTGGAGTCACCACTGAGGGTAGTGTCCAGCTCCTTATAAATCCAGAATGACTTTGGTGCAGAACAGGAGTGATGGTTTGCCTCCCTTGCTTTGTGGTAGGACTGCCTCAACTACCTTATCTTTGTTCCGCATACAGTGTGTCCTGCTCATAGCCCTTTTCTCATAAGCTTCACAGTATTTCCCCATACATGTCCCAATTCCTATGAGCCACTGACAGCTGGGACTGTGCAGACACCTCTCCCCATATTCTGAATAGATCCAAAAGCTCCACTATGATCCAAGATTGACAGTGTTTGCTACAATCAGGGCCATCCTTAATATTTTTGATGCCCAAGCACCTGCACCCTCCATCTCCTGCAGAAGGTCTATTGGGTAGAGAGAGCCACTCCATGGGGCAGGCTGTGCTCAGAGCTGTGTGTGGGAAGGAGCTGTTTTTGGGAGAGAAGGGTGGGGATGTTGGTAGGGGGAGCAGACAGACAAAGCGGCACAAACGGCTGGAGCTGTGGACCAGGAAGCAGAGCAAGCAGACATAGGAGCAGCACAGCCAGCTAGAGCTTCAGGCTAGTGTAGTGACATGGCAATTGCTATGGGAAGCAAAAATCGAGGGCTGCCAGGTGTAACACTAAACTGGTAGGTGGAGCAGCCACAGCATTCAGCCAGAACTGTGAGCTGGCATGTGGATTGGGGTGGGAGTGAAGGATTGGGGTGTGGAGACTGGGGAATTGGGTCTGACGGGGTAGGGAGACAGGACAGGAAGTTGCGGGGGGTGGAGAATAAGGCTGATGGGGCTGGGAGGAAGAGCAGTGGGCTGGGGGATTAGGGCCAATGAGGCCAGAAGGCAAAGCTGGGGGACTGGGTCCAACAGGCTTGGGAAGCACAGCAGGAATTGTGAGGACAGGGTATTGGGTGTGATAGGGCTGGGAGGCAGAGCAGGATCAAGGGGCAAGGAGATTGGAACCAAAAGGGATGGGATTTGGAGCAGAGATCCAGGGGTTTGGTTCTGATAAGGCTAGGCTGAGTGTTTGTATATTGAGATTTTAGTCTTTTTTTTAATAAATTAGATAAAGAATTAGAGAATTTAAATTATTACATGTCCAAATTTTTTATATTTACATAAATTTTAGCAAATCCTTACATCTAGTGAGGGCTGATTTAACACATATTAGCTGCGTCTACACGTGCACGCTACTTCGAAGTAGCAGCACCAACTTCGAAATAGCGCCCGTCGCGTCTACACATGTTGGGCGCTATTTCGAAGTTAACTTCGACGTTAGGCGGCGAGACGTCGAAGTCGCTAACCTCATGAGGAGATAGGAATAGCGCCCTACTTCGACGTTCAATGTCGAAGTAGGGACCGTGTAGACGATCCGCGTCCTGCAACGTCGAAATTGCTGGGTCCTCCATGGCGGCCATCAGCTGGGGGGTTGAGAGATGCTCTCTCTCCAGCCCCTGCGGGGCTCTATGGTCACCGTGGGCAGCAGCCCTTAGCCCAGGGCTTCTGGCTGCTTCTGCGGCAGCTGGGGATCTATGCTGCAGGCACAGGGTCTGCAACCAGTTGTCAGCTCTGTGTATCTTGTGTTGTTTAGTGCAACTGTGTCTGGGAGGGGCCCTTTAAGGGAGCGGCTGGCTGTTGAGTCCGCCCTGTGACCCTGTCTGCAGCTGTGCCTGGCATCCCTATTTCGATGTGTGCTACTTTGACGTGTAGACGTTCCCTCGCTGTGCCTATTTCGATGTTGGGCTGAGCAACGTCGAAGTTGAACATCGACGTTGCCGGCCCTGGAGGACGTGTAGGCGTTATTCATCGAAATAGACTATTTCGATGTTGGCTGCACGTGTAGACGTAGCCATTAAGAAACCAAAAATTAAAAATCCTTTTGGGGAAAACAAAATACCTGGACTTTACTTGGAAAAGGCCAGAAGTTGAGTCTGAGCCACATGAGGTGGATTCCTTGCTGATTATTATTTCTGTTCATTCCGTCAGAAGCAACTGGCATTGTTACTATCAGAAGACAGAACAGTGGTCCAGAGGGACCTTTCATCTGATCTAGAATGAATGTTCCCATGACTCAAAAAAACCACTCAACTCGTTCTTTTCATATATTGAAGATGAGTAGTATAAAATCTCTTGCAGAAATTCAGTGTCAAAATGCAAATTTTAGATATTATATGCATCAAATATCCTTCAGTTTAGTTTTGTCTGTTTTGTGAGTGTAAGAGAGAAGCAGTTTTGCTCCACACCACTCATTTCCCAGCCACCTAGCTCAAGAGTAGAAAAATTTCTCTCAGTCAGATCACAGCATTTATATAAAGTTTTATTACTTCTGGCAGGCCAGCGTCAGCTCATGTTGAAGCTCTGGGTCAATTCAGTTGTGCTTTAATAGAGATTTCAGAACTCACTAAATGTACATAGTGTGTTTGGTGTTTAAATTTCATGAAAATTAGTCTGAGTGGTAGCTGTGTTAGTGTGTATCTGCAAAAACGAGAAGTCCTGTGGTACTGTATAGAGTAACAGATATTTTGGAGCTTAAGCATTTGTGCGCAAAGACCCGCTTCATCAGATGCATCTGACAAAGTGGGGTCTTTGCCCACGAAAGCTTATGCTCCAAAATATCTGGTAGTCTATAAGTTGACGCAGGACTTCTCATTTTTATGAAAATTAAAGGGATCTGACATGCAATGAATTGAAGATCTGTAAACTGTTTAATGGAGCAGCAAACATTTACATTATGTATATGTATGTATGTATGCTTACCCTTGTAACTAAATAACCCAATGACCCTTCATCTCTGAGACATTTGTATTCTACCAGTATAGAATACTTGAATGAACAGATAAAAATCCTTAGTTATTTTGAGTAGTCCTGAGAAACCTGGGGAGCAACAGATTACTACATCACCACTCTCATATGGACTGTATCTCATCTGTACATATATGTTTACCTTTCCACAGCTCTTGCTTCCTTTTGTTAGCTAAGAAACCTTTAGTTCATTTGCTATAGAGTTGGCCGCAAGCATAGTTTTTGATGTGAGATGTAGAACGCCAATCGATCTAGGGTAGATGACTGGTGTCTAAGGTTAGAACTCAACGTAAATGTGATGTGATCTTTGCTGTAAGTGACCATTTATCACTAACCCTAGTTCATCTGTGTGGCAAGATAGACTGGGGTGTCCGAGGGAATGTCTGTGACTCCAAGTAAAACTGGGATAGTGGTATAGCTTACGTTTGTCACTGGCATGGTGAAATCTAATTAGAAAACATACACCAATAGTTTTCTGACAGTCTGCTCCAAAGTAGGCATTCTCAGACTTGAGCCACTCCAGACAGCGCAACAAATCCAGTTTAGTACATAGTATGAAGCGATATGTTCATGAGATATTATTCATTATGAATATGCCCCCACATTTGCAACCAACTCCATCTGCAGGCTCTGAGCAGATATTATGTCCGTTATTAATCCTAAGGATTATTAGAAGTAGTACTCATTATGTTAATACTCCCAAATAATACATTTGGTAACTTGTGTCATAACATAATAGAGTATGTTTTTAATATATTTCCCTCCATTAGTTGCCCATTTCCAGCTGAAAGATTCTTGATTTGCCAACGGCATTTTGCAGATGATTTATGTCAGAGCTTTCTGATTTCCTTCAAAAGCATATTTTGGAAGAATATATTCTCAGCCATTTTTGAAGTTCTTTTGTATACAGTGGAGGTCTGCTCTCATTTGCTTGCTTAATTAAAATTAGTAAAGGAATATAAAATTTGATGCGAGACTTCAGAGTTACGATACCACATAGTTAGATGCAAAATTAATACTGTTCTTCAAAGGAAAAAAGGAACAAAGCTATATACAGAATCCAGTTGTTAGCCGGTGGCCGGGTAATGTACGGTGAGGTACCAACTATGCCCTTGTTATCATCCGAGTTTAAAACTGCAAGAGCAGGGAGCTGGTCGCTGCAAGCAGCCAAGACAGGCTGACGGATTCCCCTGGGTCCTAAGCAACCCAGTTTTTTACTGTTAGAGCAGGGAGCTCCTAGCACTCTCACCCACGGCCAGGCTGTAGTAACCAAACAGTTAAAGTTCTTTTGTTGTGTCGGCTGTGTTGTAGTGACAAAAGGACAAAAGGGTCAGGCTTAGAGCTTAACTGGTTACAAGTTTATTAAGCTACAATTATAAGCGTGTGGTTACAAAAGGCTATTGTCTACTTCTTATATGCTAGCAAAGTACAGGTGTTAACAAGCTACGTTACAATCCAATACAAAGATATCTGTTACCATCTAACACAATGATATCTTGACACAACAACGTCTAGTTACAGAGCTCTAATTCTTTAGCTGTGCACAAAAAAAAACGGAGACCTAGCATGGGAATATCCAACCCTCTCTGCGTCTCTCGATACCAGCGTAGCCAAGCCGGATCGGTCACTCAATTCCACAGAAAGACGAATACGAGGTTGGGCGTCCCCAGTTGTGGACCTTGGGAGGCAATCACCTGACCCGACCAGCAGGTAGTTGGTGGAATGCACTCAGAGTTAGAGTTCTGCTGGGCCCACCTTTTATACCCCTTTTTGGTTATGTATTCTCTTTCTTATCTAAGGTGCCAGATCACACTGGTCTGTCTTTTGTGACGCCAGTTTGTTACAAGGGCAATTCTTACTTAATTTGCACTTGTAAGACAGGAGATAAGCAATTTGAGAGTACAGGACATTCTTTTTGTGTGGGCGGGGACTTCCTCTTCTGGGATGGCTGTGTGTGTGCATCATATTCATCAATGCCAGCTGGGGTGATTTCCTGAGGGCCCCCCCGCCCCCCCCCGCCCTCTTGTTGACAGTTTGGCCTGTTAGCCTTCTATGTGTACTTTATGTTTCTCAGGGTCACGATGAGCTAGCACATCTGGGCCTCAATCAGAAGCATCAAAGACTGTGCTGTCAGCAGCTGTTTCCGTGCCCTGTGTGCTCCTCAGTGGGTGGGGGCAGCGAGCAAGCTGGCTTGTAAGGGGGAGACTTTGTCTGGCCACACCAGTACAGATGATTCTTTTCAAATTTGACTCATACATTTAACAATTCTTTTAAAGATTTTCATCTAATTACTTCACAGTCAGAGTTTCCTTATTTTAAGGTCATAACAATATGATTTTATGCAAATTTATAAACAAAATAATCTGTGTAAAAATGTATGTCGTATTAGTTTTCTCTCTCTCTCCACCCTTGATAACATGAAACAATTATGAGTATGAATAATCATTTTTATATATGTATTTTTTCCAATGTTGTTAACATTCACTTTAAAATCACTTACAACTTTTTTATCATAATTATGATCTAGCAAACTCACATTTAATTTTGGTCAATTTAACGGTCTGTGGGCACTAAAAAATCATAATTTTCATTACTTCAGCTATTAAAACTGAAATGTCATAGTGCTGTAATTATCAGGCTCCTGATTCAAAAGGGAATCACAAGCTTACTATGTGGAGGTAATGGTACTGCTAGCTTTATTTCTGCACTGCTGCTGGTGGCAGCACTGGTTTTAGAGCTGGGGACCTGCAGAGCAGCAGCTGCTGGTTGGGAGTCCAGCTTTGAAAACAGAGCCTCTACCAGCAAGAGTGCAGAAGTAAAGATAGGGTGGTGGTATGGCCTCCCTTACTTCTGTGATGATTATGGAGCAGTGCTGACTTTAGAGCTGTCTATCTGATCAACAGCAGCCATTCTCCACCTGCCCAGCTCTGCAGGCAGTGCAGAAATAAGGATGTTAAATACAACAGCTACCCTAAAGTAGCTTTGTGACCCCCCCGCAATCTGTATAGTGCAGGGCAAAGTACACAAAAGACAAGATTTCATTGGCGGGTAGACCAGATTTCAAGGTCCAGGATGCATTTTTATGAACTTGAGTTTGGTAGGACCCTAATCACAATATTGAAATGACAACATACCATGATCAGCACACTAAAGCATCATGTTAGTTTATTTTTGAATTACATCAATTTACCTTATGTAATTCTATGTATCCATAAAACTAAACTACTTTATGGAGGTGAGGAAGCACCATAATTTACATTTACAAGTGAGGAAACTGATGCACAAATTAGCAATGTGACTTACCCAAGGTCACACAAAAGGAGGTGGAGTGTGTGTGGGGGTGGGGAGGTAACGGGGGCAGTTCTTCACGCTCAGTGATTCAAAGAGACCAGGGGCTTCTAGCTATTATTGCCACTTCTGTAGCAGCAGTGGCAACCAGTCCTGGACCCTTAAAATCACTGCCAGCACAGTACTACATGCAATCCATATGGCTCTGAGGGCTGGGGTAGGCTGTTATGGATTGAGCAGAGGGCTGGCTTCCCCAGGCCCCACTACTTCTATCCAACAAGTCACCCCCTTCTGGGAGGATGGAGATGGGCCCCACCTTGCCCAGTGGTCTGCAAAGTTGCTCTACACAAGAGGACTGTTGCAGAGGTAGATCTAGAACCCCGGTTTTTTGACCCATACTAGAATGACCTGCACATTTGTAGATAAAGCTTCTTCTTGCCAGATACTGCACTTAACATCTGAGATGACACAAAGGGACTAAGACTTGCCTAAAAGGGTATTTTTACTCTTCAGTGAGGAGGTACAATCCTTCCAGCGGTAGACGTGTACTTATTCAGCTCAAATTAATGTTCTAAATTAGTAGTGTGGCTGTTGCAGCTCTGGCAGGGACAAGAGATAACTGACTGAATCCTAGCCCACCTAGCCACCCTGTTTGCTTCAATGTCCCTATTGCTATTTTTAACATGTTAGCATGACTGTGTCTACCCACCCTGGAAATCACACCTCCCAACTGGAGAAGAGAAATACCCAGAACATCCATGACCAAATGATTTAAACTATTCATGGATGTGTCATTCAGAAGTTTGTTACTATGATAGTGAAATCGGGCGGACGGTGGGTGGAACTATTCTCAAGCTACTATTTAAATCAAGTGGTGGAACATATCAACTCCTTTATCTCAGTTACTGCCAGTTACAAAGTCAATTTGTGCTTCAGTTACTGAAGGCCCCTGTTGTTGAGAAAATTGAAACTTTCTAAATGTCTTGCACCCCTCAGCCTGCAGTCAGTGAGATATTTAGATTAATGTATGTGCTCCTGTACCTTTTCTGCAGTTGTTGATTTTTGGTATCCCCAGTGAATTTTATAAAACTTGTTATGTTTTCTTATTTCTGTGAGAGAAAAAAAAATGTGTTTCTTCTCTGCAACAGAGTATTTCCATCTGTCAGTTAACAAAAGGCATTTTTGAGCTTTATATCCAAAGTAAAGTGGCGCTGAGTGAGCAGCTAAAATGAAGAATGACTGTGATGGAATTTTGCTGGAAGTCCAAGACATTTTCATCTGAGACAGTCCCTGTAGATGTTCATATCTTGATTCTTAATCTCCTTAATATAAATGCTTCTGTGCACAAATCTACATGATAGCTTCTAAATAATTTTTCCTCTCAGAACTGAATCTAAAACATGCCTCCAATTTTCCACGATTATATCATCAGTCAAATTCTGCTTTTACTTATACCAGTTCAAAACCATAATAATTCTGCAGACATGAGTGGAGTTACTCAAGTTTTAAACTAGTAGAAACATGAGCAGGAAGCGATCCAATATAATCTATCATGTAAATCAATGATTTAATTGTAAGAGTGAGGCCTTGATTACCACTGTTTGGCAAATCTGGGCTGTGAAGGTAAAGAAGTCAGTCCATGTGGAACATCTTGTAGAATCAGAGACTATGTGCACATATTAGCAGAAGTGGGCCTCTTGCTGACTTTGGCAGGGTGGAGGTGGTGGGAGAGGGGGTTGATCCTGCAAAGTGCCAAGCCTTCATTCAAAAGGCTCAGTGTCTTCACTTGCCATTGACTTCCAGTGATCTGGAACACTTAACACCATGCAGGACTGGGCTTTTTGAGAATGGATTTGACTTTTTAAAACAAAATAATAGGAGATGTACAAGTTGTCTTAGCAATACTAACTCTCTCACACTGCACTGACTGTAAATATAGTAAGGCACACAACTAATGATCTAGTTAGTAATTAAATAAAATGGACATCAAAATACTCTCACTTTCATGGTGCCCTTATCTTAAGATGTCCAAGCCATTTCCAAACACTAAATAAGCATCAACAACTTGTGATGCAAGTGAGTTTCATTAGTAAAATAAAGGTAAAATAAAGCAGCAAAGAGGGGCAACTTTGCTGAAAGTCAGGAGATGAGTTGAGGGTAAATGTGGAAATTCATCCCAGGACTTGATCCTCAGTACCATGCTATAATACCAGCACGGTTCCTTCATTGTGCAAGTAATTAATAAGTGATAACAAATTCCAGAGTATGTGTTCAGCAGCCAAAGTATTTACATTGTGAGCGCAACTATTCAATCGATAAAGATGAATATGTCCCGGCTGATTTCAGTTGTCATATGGTAGAGTAGGGTAAATAGTGACTTGGTAGCCAGGTTCAATTTTTGGTACGGATTTCTAGATGAAAATTAAAATTAACACCTTGAATTGCACCTTCTAGTGAACTGGAAATAAGCACAGTGTGAAGAACAAGATCAATGTAGTCCCTAAGGCACTTTCTAGATTGCAAGATTGGACTGTTGCCAGTGTATGGATAGTAGAGGAGAGATTGTCATTAGAAAGAGGTATTCCTTTCAGTAAGAAATATTCTGCTTCCAAGTGGGAACAGCCCAGATTCACTACACTGTCACCAGGCTATTTGAGGTATCAGTTGGTTCAGCTGATAGTTCATTTCTTCCTTGGAAGCTGCAGTTCATAAAAAATTGTGTGTTCTTTGCCATGGCTTTGGCACGGGTGTTTAAAGGCAGTGGTGTTCTAAGCTGGTCTGCGGCATAAGTACTCTATGCCAGAGACCAACTCAGAACACCACTAGCTTCACACTTTTTCCCTCCAAATATGCTAAATACTTTTTTTTTTTTCTGATCCCATTACCAAATATTGGACTGCAGGTATTGACTTCTTTTGAGAATTAGGCCATATGTGCACCAGTTTATGTTAAACTGAAAAGCAATTATTTTTCTAATCCATTGTGCTTCTTTTCTTCATGCTTTAGATTTGTCTTTATGTAGCATGAAGAAATATAACCATTTTTGAACTATGAATTGAAGAAAGTATCTGGAGCGATCTATCACACAAATTAGGAATACTGTTATTTATACCCTGAGGCTATGTCTAGATTATGGAGATTTGTTGTCAGAAATTTTTGTGGGAAGATATTTTTTGCCAAAACTTCTGTCAACAGATTATGGCCAAATTGACAAGTGGATCACAAGAGCAATCCACTCTGTCAATAGAGAATGGCCAGACTGCCAGGACACTCTCACGACAAAACAGCCAACCAGAAACACATCAAACAGGGCTGCCAGGAGTCCTGGAAGCCCTGTCTGTTGACAGAGGGCCCCATGGAACATCCAGACCAGATTTCTGTCTACAGATCTCTCTCAACAGAGCTGTCATGCCTCATGCGGAGTGGGATAAGACTGTTGAAAAAAAGTGCTGCATTCTGTCAATTTACTGTCAACAGAATGGCTTGGGAATCTGGACTGTCCCCAAGTTTTGTTGACAAAACTCTTTTCTTGACAAAATCCTCTAGCGTAGACATAGCCTTAGTTCTGAATCAAACTCCCTAATTTTGCAAGGGTTTAATCCAGTCCAAGCATCCATTAACTATGATATGGTTTCATAAGCAATAAATGGTAACAGAATTTAACTGAGTTTTTTCCAAACTACAGGAAAAGTGGTATCAGTGTGTTTACTCCTAACTTCCTTGCTCAGAAAAAAATTCCATATTAGTGTATGGCTTCATGATAGCTGAATTCATTCTTTATAGTATTATCAAAGAATTTATGTTCCCAAGGGAAGAATAGAGTTGTTTTAAGATCAAAACATTCACTGTTTTAGAAAGGCAAAGCAGCTAAGCTTGTCTCCCAGAACAACATTAAGCTGTCCATTGTAAAATGTTAATATAAAACAATTCACACTAAAGGTTATCCTGCCTAATTGCTAACAGTGACGGGTGAGGATTAACTGAAACTTGTTCTCTTGACATGATGCTCCCTACTATTTTTAGTTGATAAAATAAATGGCATGACTAACAGTAAAGAGCTCTTTAAATCAATTTATAATTTTCCTGACTTATTTATAAACCAAACCCCACATGAGTCATGGTCTAGTATTTTAAAGTTTACTTCCACAAACAGTTTCTTGCCATTAAAATAAGCTCCCTTGATGAATGAGGATGAGTTAATACTGTCCTTGTGATACAATATTCATAAGTTAGGGGGAAAAATCCTCTCCAAGCCTACACTACACATAGTACTAAATGTTTTTGGAGAGAAGAAAGTTATTCATTTAGGACTCCTCAACTAACTAGTATCGGGATATGTGTCTTTGTAAGCAGAGATTGCAGTGTGTAACTCCTTTAAAAAGCACATTGACTTTGATAATCCTAGATAAAACCCTTAACGATATTGGTAATTTTCAGTAAGAAATAACAAGTTCTATTAATATATTTGTGGCTTTATCTTCTATTGATGACTTTTATAATTGCTTCCTGTATATTCTCAACTCCTACTGCCTAATCTGTGTTTAATTTCAAATGTGGCTGCCATATTGTTTTTCCAATATATAAATCTATGTTGATACGTATATTCTGTGGCTATGGCCACACTACATCTCAGTTTTGAAAGGCAAACTTTTGAAAGCCACCATCCAAAAGCTCGCCTTTTCAAAGACAGCAAGGTATCGATCAAGCCTTTCGAAAGAGCCCTGTGTCCTTTTGAAAGTGAGCAGCCCAGGGCTCCCTTTAGAAAGAACAAAGCAGGAAACACAGTGGATAGGGTTGCATGGCTGACATACCCTTCTAGGAGCTGCAACCATCCACTGCCTTAAAGGGCCCCTCCCTAACACATTCTCCATGTACACAGCAAGGGTTGCCAGGCTGTCTTCAGCACAGCCCACCATTTGCAGAGAGCAGAGCGCAGTAGATTCACTGCAGAGACCCACAGAGACCCTGCAGAGATCCTCACCAGCTCCCTGATGGGGAACTCCTTGATGTCGTCACCAGCCTGCTGGCTGTGCTGCTCATGGTTGTCCTGCAGCAGCTCCGGACATCCAATCACTTAGCTGCTTTCCTGCAGACTCCCTCCATGTTGTGAAGTGTGTGCTGCCTCCCCCAGGTCAGATGGTGCCTGTGGAGGTACTCCACCAATGCTGAGTGGTTGGACTGTCGTGTCATGGGGGACTGGGACGATGACCACTGGCTCCAGATTTCCACTTGATAAAGAGGACATTTCTGGAGTTATGTCACTGGCTGCCTCCCCTGCCACCCAGCACCAGGAGACCAAAATCAGGCCTGTGCTCCACCTGGAGAAAAGGGTATCAATTGCAGTGTGGAACCTGGCACCCCAGACAGCAACCACTCTGTTAGGCACCAGTTTGGGATGGGCAAGGCCACTGTCAGGGTTGTCCTCATTGAGATAAATCATCCTGGGACACACACCCATCATAGAGACAGTGGAGGGGACAGCGGAGGGGTTCTGGAACAGGGACGGTCTCCCATTAAGGGACAGGGGAAGGCCCCCAGGATGGGATAGAGGGTGCTGGAGCACCCTACCATGCATTTGCCCTTCATCCCCTGCAGGTCATCAGAGCAATAAATTGCCTCCTCCTGCACCGGGTCATTTGTGTTGGGGCCCTTGATAACACCATCATGGGATTTGCTGAACTGGGTCCCTAAACTGTTTGGTGTGCTGGATGGGACAAACATAGCAAGCTGGCCCCCACAATACATTGTGGCTGGCTACATAAACTGAAATGAGTATGACTCAGTGGTGCTCCAGGCCATCTTTGATGCTAATGGTCAGTTCACAGATGTCTTTGCAGGCTGGTAGGGCCAGACCCACGACAGTCAGATCTTCAGAGACACATGGCTGGAGTGCAGGATGGATGCAGGGACCTATGTCCCCCCACAGGATCTCCTGGTTGGGGATACGACCATGCCCTTATGCATAGTTGCTGACGCTGCCTACCCTCTGCACCTGTGGCTCATGGAGCCTGTGTATGTGGACTCCAGTCAGGACCAGGTCAATGTCTGCCTCAACCAGACCTGCAACACCATTGAGTGGGCATTTGGATGCCTTCAGGGGCACTTCTGGTGTCTCCTGACAAGGCTGGATGTCAGCCTCCAGAACATGCCTACCATTGTGGGGGCCTGTTGCACTCTCCACAATATTGTGGAGAGAAAGCAGGAGGTATTCATCCAGCAGAGGGCAGCTGAGGCCGTACCCCGCTTCGAGGAGCTGCCACTGCACTGTGGTGTCAGGTGGACCAGGATGGGGTGCGTATGAGGTAGGCCCTCTGGGAAGCCTTTGCCAAGGGCAAAGTGACCCTCCCACAGACACCCTCCATGCCACCCCCTCCCATGCAGTCACCCCTCACCATTCCCCCCACCGCCAACCCCTCTCACACACCTACCCATCACCACTCCCCCACCATTCTCATGGGACACTGAGCTGATGAAAAAATAAACCTTTTATTGAAATAATGAACAAGTGACAAGTGACTTCTTGCAAAGTACATAACTAGACTGGGGACCAGTGTTGGGGTTTGAACTATATACAATGGGGTCTGGGGATGTGGTGGGGGGCCTCAGTCCTCTGCCAGGATGCGGAGCCATGAGCCATGGAAGCCTCTGGTGCCTCTACCACCCTAGGTCTGGGGCCCCTGTGGGGCTGGGATGGGGTTGGGACCATGGGGAGGTAGTGATATCATGGGGGTGCAGTGACCTTGGGTTCATAGGGGTGAACTGGGGGGCAGGGGATCTGGGGGAGCTGTCTCACCAGTGGCTGTACTGGCCAACAGCCATCACCCAAGTTCCACTTGGGTGGCTGGGGAGAGGTGGGGCAGGAGCAGAGCAGCAAGGGCAAGAGCTGTGGTGGGATGTGGGGGGTGCTGCTGGAGAGGCTGCGGGGAGGAAGGAGGGAGCGGTTGGCACTGAAGTGGGAGCCTGGGACAATCAGGTGGTGACAGCCTGGGTGAGGAAGTCAAGGGCGCCTGCAACAGGATCCCAGGCTGTCCACTCCACTGTCAGCCACACCCGCAGGATCTGTTTCTGTTTCTGCCACACAGCTGTCTCTGCAGGGGCAGCCTTCTCCTCCTGGGGGCAGTGGTGTGTCCTCCCACAACAGCAATATCCCAGCCCTCTCACTGGCTGCTCTGGGGCTCTCCAGAATGTTGACAGGGCTGGACCAGGTGCTGGAGCTGTAGAGACTGAAGGGAAGAGAGAGGCAACTCATAAGTCCTGTGACCTGGCCATGGGAGGATGTGCCCTCCATCCCTGGTACCAGCCCTTCCTGCCCACTATCCTTTGGACCAAGAGCCCTGGGGAATCCTGTGCACAGAGGGGTCCCAGCATGGGTGGGACATATGCTGGCCATGGCTGGCCCCCCACTTCCTGCCCAGGCCATGTGCCCCGTGTTGCTGTCTACTGGATCAGGTGCTGATGGATGCATGTGGGCCTCCCCTGGGGTAGAGGAATGCTCTCCCACATGTCCCAGAGTGTTCAAAATGACCAGGTTCCACCTGAACATGCCTCAAGGAGCTTAGGGGAGGCCAGGGTACAGGTGGCCTGGCTGGAAGACCTGGATGGAATGGTGATCACGAGGGTCCCACTGCTCAATGGCTCCTCATCGCTGTCCTGCTCCAGCTCGTGCTTCAGGTCTTAGCTGCGGGGCACGCTCGAGGGCCCAGGCTATTCTGCCTCGGCTTCCTGAGGTTCCTTCTCCAGTTCCATGGTGTCGATTACCTATTCTGGGGGGCTGCCTACTTTGGCCCAAGGAGGTGGCCCTGCTCCTCATAATAGGGGCAGCTTGTGGGCGCTGTCCTCGAGCAGCCTGTGGCATCCCTGGCCTTGCAATAAGCCTCCCACATCTCTTTAACTTTCAACCACACATGATCCAAGGTATGGGGAACTGCCCAAGAACGGTGAATCTGGAAGACAGGTATCTGAATGTGGCAGTGTTCTGTTGGTATCCCATGGTTTGCAGCAGGATCTTCTCATCCTCCCACAGGCTGAGGAGGTCCCACAGGTCCGGCTCTGACTAGGATGGGGCCCTCTTTTTCCGCCCTGTCTGGAGTCCTGGGAGCCCTTCACCGGGGTAGTGTTGGCTCCATAGAGGAAGTGGGGCTCCTGGCTGCTGGCCATGGCTGCCTTGGATGTCTTTGGCTCCTCTTGGGTGTGTTGAAGGATGTGCGGCTGCAGGCTCATGCTATTCCTACTACCTGCACACTCTTAGCTTCCTATCACAGGGCTTCTGGGTCCCTGTGACTTTTAACACAGCTGGACGCAGGGAGCATAGAGCTCCTCTGGGGCTGGCCAGGTTGTCTCCATCATCCAGTGGCTGAGTGCCATGGAGGATCTTTTCTTTCAAAAGAGGGACCCGCAGACCAGCTACACAGGTTTTTTCCAAAATTATTTTCAAGGAAAGGTGCTCTTCTACGTGAATGGAAGGGTGATTTTGAAAGGTGGGCTGTGCTCTTTCAAAAGTAATTTCAAAGGAGCTCTGTTTATGTGTAGCCACTCCCCAGGATCTTTTGGAATAGGACCTGCTTTCGAAATTATTTTTGGAGGAACTTCCTAGTGTAGCCATGGCCTACCAGTATCTTATTTAAAAAACCTATATCTACATATATTTGACTTTTCACCTCTGAGTACTCTTTAGATTTGCATATGCTTAAGTATACCTATTTTTAGAGCATAATCTTGCAGTTATGCAAGCAAAACTTCTATTAATATTAATGCATGCATAAAGGGAATGGGATGGGATCATTAATATCTTCTTTTCAAATTAACATCCACCTACTTTCTTAAAATTGTCTATGTATATATGTGCTTGTGTGTGTGCATGTGTGTGTGTGTACTGAAATCAGAGCTGTGATTGTGACTATGTAAAGATACTTGACCTAACTTGCCTGGTTGCTGGCCTGTACAGATATTTTCACTGCTTCATCCAACGTTTTTCTAGAATAATTTTAAATGTGAGTGCTGAGGTACTGGTACTATAGTTGCTTCTCCTCTGTTACCTCCTGCTACTTCTTTTTGTTTGTTTGTTTTGAGAGAGAATTGATTGTTGTTTCTGTTTTTTGAGGAGGAGGATGAGGAGGATGGTTGTTTTGTTATTTACGGGGTTTTTTTCAAAATGTTTTTCTTGTGCTGTTTTATTAAAAAAAAAAAACTATACTATATAGGTTACCTTGTCTCAGATGCTTCAGTTTTCCTAGTTTCACTCTCTTTTTTATCTTATTTACCATAACTCTTATTTCCAGCAACAGTTTGTGTTCTGACCCTGAGGAAAAAATCTTTACTTCTTGTATTTATTTTCCTTACACTTTCCCAGTTAAGACTCAGGCAAGTAAGTGGCTGTGTTCTCAAGCAATATTTCCATCATCAAATTTCAGCCACCATCTATCAATGGCCCTGCAATTGTCCTCTCCAAACTATTGCTTTTACACCAGACTAAATTGTATGTATTTTTGTCTTTTCTGTTTTTTTAATTTATCTTTGAAAATTTTTGAAATTTTCTTTTAAACCTTCACCACTGACTTTAGCTGAACTGTTTGTTTAGCTCAGTTTTCAGTCTTTCTCCTCCCAAATTCTGCTTGATAAACCATATTATATTTGTGTTTACAATTCAGAAACTCATCCTGCTTCTGTTTTCCAATTCAATCAGCTTCAGAACACACTTAGGTCTTATTTTTGCCCTTTCATGCATGTTATTTTGTTCTACATAATAGTCTTGGGCATTGCAGAGTTCCTTATCCAATAAAAAATCAGAGGAGAAGGAAATATTATTTGTTTAAGTTAATTTAATCTTTTCAGATGAACATTGTGCATTTAGTTGAGGCTGAGTCGTCAGAATGAGCTAAACCTTGAAAAGTGGAGGTGCTTTATTATTGCATGTACATAACTGTCCTATGCGATCTCGGGTCCTGAAAATAATGCAGAATCATGCTCAGCCCACTTTGCTGCTGTCCTGAGATGAAATAAGGGTCCTCTGCTATTAGCCTTGATTAATTCAGTGGTAACACAACTTTCTTACTCTGTAAAGAATCGGGTGAGCATGACACTACATTTAGATTACCTGAAAGACATTCATGCCTTCAGTTACATGAAATGGCAACCACAGAGGGCTGCATCTCCATGCCCCGGAAGGGACAGGGCCAAGATCAGAGGGGGTGGGGCCAAGAACAGTCAGCTCTCAGCATTGATTGAAACATGGTATGCCTCCCACCCCACCCCACAGAGCCACTCGGAGCCAGAGTAGTGGTGCCATGGCATTTCAAAGGGCTCTGGAACTCCAGTTGCAGCTGCTACCAAAGTAGTGGCAACCAGAGCCCTGGGCCCCTTTGAAATATTGAGCCTGGAGACAACTGCCCGCTTTGCCCCACCCCCAATAGCAGGCTTGCTTATATGAAATTTCATTCGGTGCACAATGGCATCCAGCAGGGATGGGTTAATGCAATATATTTGAGAACAACAAGAAGTCTTGTGGCACCTTATAGATTAACAGATATTTTGGAGCATAAGCTTTCATGGGCAAAAACCCACTTCATCAAATGCATGAGTGGGGGTGTAGTTTCAGAGGGGTATTTTTCAGAGTGGGTTCGCAGCAAAAGGGAGTGCCAGAGCTGACAAGATCTATTCAGCAAGGTGGAAATGGCCCAGTATCAATAGTACTTATCAAAAGAGGAAAAACACAAGTTAGATCAGACAGGGGGACATAAGCCTTTGTCAGAGTCTAATGGGGAGCTATTAACACCAATATCCCACATGAAGATGGACTCCAAGCTGTGAGGAACATTATCCCTGATGAGACCGAGGCACAAATGGTGGCGGAGCTTTGTGACTTTGTCCTCACCCGCAACTCTTTCAGATTTGGGGACAAATTATACCTGCAAATCAGTGGCACTGCTATGGGCACCCGCATGGCCCCACAGTATGCCAACATTTTTACGTCTGACCTGGAACAGCGCTTTCTCAGTTCTCGTCCCCTAGCTCCCCTTCTCTACCTGCGCTACATTGATGACATCTTCATCCTCTGGACCCATGGGAAGGAGGCTCTTGAAGAGTTACACCATGATTTCAACAGTTTCCACGCCACCATCAACCTTAGCCTGGACCAGTCCACACAAGAAGTTCACTTCCTGGACACTCCTGTGCAGATAAAAGCGATGGTCACATAAGTACCACCCTATACCGAAAACCCACGGACCGCTATGCTTATCTACACGCCTCCAGCTTCCATCCAGGGCATACTGCATGATCCATTGTTTACAGCCAGGCACTAAGGTACAACCGTATTTGCTCTGGTCCATCAGACAGAGACAAACATCTACACGATCTTTACCAAACTTTCCTCAAACTACACTACCCACCTAAGGAAGTGAGGAAACATTGATAGAGCCAGATGGGTACCCAGAAGCCACCTGCTACAAGACAGGCCTTGCAAGGAAAATAAGAGAACACCCCTGACTAGCACATACAGCCCCCACCTAAGTCCTCTCCAACGCATCATCAGTGATCTGCAACCCATCCTGAACAATGATCTTTCACTCTCACAGACCTTGGGAGGCAGGCCTGTCCTCACCTACAGACAGCCTGCCAACTTTAAACAAATCCTCACCAGCCACTACAAATCACAAAGCAGTGACTCTAGGCATGGAACCAGGCCCTGCAACAGTCCTCGCTGCCAACTCTGCTCGCATATCTACACCAGTGACATCATCACAACACCTAACATCAGCCATACCATCAGGGGCTCCTTTACCTGCACACCTACTAATATAATATATGCAATCATGTGCCAGCAATGCCCCACTGCAATTTACATTGGCCAAACTGGACTGTGTCTCCGTAAAAGAATAAATGGACATAAATCAGACATCAGGAATTTTAATGTACAGAAGCCTGTGGGTGAACACTTCAATCTCCCTGGACACTCAGTGGCAGATTTAAGGGTGACAGTCCTGAAACAAAGAAATTTCAAAAATCAAGTGGAGAGAGAGAAATCTCTGAGCTGCAATTTATTTGCAAATTTGACTCCATTAACCAAGGATTAAACAGACTGGGAGTGGCTCGCAGCTTACAAAAACAGCTTCTTTGCCCTGGGTGTTAATAGCTCCCCATTAGACTCTGACAAAGGCTCACATCCCCCTGTCTGATCTAACTTGTTTTTCCCTCTTTTGATAAGTATTGTTGATAATGGGCCATTTCCACCTTGCTGAATAGATGCTGAATACCCCTCTGAAACCACCATCCCCACTCATGCATCTGATGAAGCGGGTCTTTGCCCGTGAAAGCTTATGCTCCAAAATATCTGTTAATCTATAAGGTGCCATGGGACTTCTTTTTGTTCTCGAAGCTACAGACTAACATGGTTACCTCTCTGGTGCAATATATTTGTCAAACATCACAAACATGCATGGCATGCAAAGAAGTGAATATACACAATTGTCTCTATGAAAATATCCAGAAATTGTTGTAACTGTATATTCATTTAACCAATCTCTTAATCTGAACAGTACTATTAGAAGTGATAGGGAAGGCCACATCACCGTTCTAGCTCTTGGGGTAGATGCTCTTCCTGACTAGAGTGGTGTAAGAAGAGAATATACCAGCTGTAGAATTTCCTTAGGCAGGAAAAGAGCACAAATCCTCTTAATGTTGTTGTTTCCTTTCCTCCAACATTAGTGGCAGATGGGTGCAAAGATCAATTATTGTCCTTCTAGATCAATGTCTTCTTTCAGCCTTCTTCCTAGTTGCTTAACATTTAAGAACGTCATATTTACTAATATAAGATTGCTAGGAATGATTAATTATCTGAAAGGTTGCTGAGCTCAGACACACATCTTCCTTAATCAGATTTTCACTATTCGAAATCTGTAGAACATGCCACATTTCAAAGAATATGAAACCAAAATACATATTTGCCAGAATTTACCTATACATTCTGAATTTGGAGACCATGTGAGTGATAGCATGATGAAGGAAAAAAAAGGGGGGGGGAAATGACTTTGCTTGTTTCAGAAACGTGGCACACAACAGGATAACAAGTAGCAGCAGTAGGGGTCATAGGAGACACGGTTATAAATTGCTAAAAATACTCTGAAATACTGCTATGACATAGTGATTTGGCTGACATGAATGGAATCATAAGTAAAGATGACAGATAAGACCCACTGTGAACCCTTCACGCTGATTCTTTGCTCAGAAAAAGAGTATGGCTCTTTCAACTTTAACAGAGGGGTGAACCCAAAGCATAGTCCCATATTTAATATTGGGTGTGAATCCTATGAATGACCAAGGAAAGTGGCATCAGAACTGGTTCTGTTACAAAATTAAACAGTATATGCAAAATAGACAAAGCATTCATTTCCCATGAAAGTACACTTTCTAGAATAGTATTTCAGTAGCATTTGTTTTTATCAGTAAGGTATATTTCTGATACTATGATATTAGACAGAAAGTATTGTGTTTAGTAGTTAATACAGGAGTCTAGGAGTCAAAATTCAGTAGGTTTATTCTCAGTTATATCACTGCTTCACTGGCATCACCCCACTGGCTTTAATTTAGCTAATCCAGGAAAAAATAGTTGTTGAGATGTGGAGGCACTGGCTTCAGCACAGGCCAGTCACTTCAATACAACCCCACCAGCACCCAGGGTACATTTTGGGGTTATTGTGTTTCATTGCAGTCTGTGCTGCTGAGTCCCCGCTGCCATTTTTTACCCCATATTAAAGCTAGTGCAGGTATTTCTGTGTGTACTACAATCATACTAAATTTTCAGTGTAGACGTATTCTTTGAAGCTCAGGAGCTGACGTGCAATAACTGAGTTTTTGTTTCTCTGGCTGAACAAAATAGCTGATAAAAATGCTTTGGCTCAATCTGAAACAATTCTAATTTCCAAAGTTCAGTTGATTTAAAAAAAAAGGTTTCAGATTAATGTTTATGTGACAGACCCAACCCCACACACAGACTTTATGGAAAATGGGTTATTAATATAAATATGCATAACCCAGAGATGCTTTGTACAAAATGCCTCTTGTAACCTATCATTTTTGGTTATATAATCTGCTTGATTTGTACATCCTGTTTCTGTACATGCATCATTCTTGTACATGAAGTTGGAAATATGGAATGTATATCTGTTTATAGTTTTAAATGTGCTAATGAGGGCCATCACAACTTTCCCCAACCCTAATAACCGCACAATCAGTCTGATGGCTTGTAAATGGCTGTATTTCTCTGGGAAGTTGTTGGTCTAGAAAGACATGTAACCATAACACCTGGTACCGGCCTCCATTTTGGAATTCAGTTTTCTTCCATGGGGCGGGAATGAAGTTACAACAAAGGATTCCCATCCAGGGAAAAAGCCTATTTAAGCAGCGGACATCTTTCAGCTTGTTTGTCTTCAGCCTGCCATAGAAATTGCCTGACACACCTTCAGGAGAAACAGAAGACCTTTACAGTGAACTGAAGACCCAGGTTAAGAAAACATAATTTTTGACCTGAAGCTTTTACCTGACATAAAAACAGCTGTTTAGATAGAAATTAGATTTTTAGTGGTTTAGAACTAGCTATGTGGGGTTTTTAATTTTAATTTGATAGCTCACTATAATCTGACTGTTTTTACTCACTTAAATCCTACTGCTTTGCTTCATAAAAAACCTTTTTGTATATAATCAAGCCCAGTATAAATTGTTATTATCTGGGGAAGACTATCAGTGGGCATATATCATTTTCATTAATAAAAGGAGCTTACCTAATTAGCACAGAAAGAGATGGCTTTATTTGTGGTTTTGATCCCTTCTGGGGTTTTATATCCTGGGTGCTGTGCCCTAAAACTACATCCTCCCAGAGCTGTAGTAAACCGGTGTCTGCATTGTTCTAAAGGAGGGTAGTGACTCCATCTCTGTGCCTTGACTGCGGGGTGGGTTGGGGGAGACTAGAAGTTCTGGATCATCAGAACAGGGTGCTGGGGATCCTCAGGGAGCATAAAGGTGGATGTCAGTGACCTGATCAGCGTAATGGGGAATAATGCACCAACATGCCCTGTGGGCCCTGGAGTAAGGTGGGAGGTGGGTTTGACTCTGCACCATGCAAAAGGAGAAACAGAAGAGCTTTACAGTGAACCGAAGACCCATTGTTTCTGATCTTTTATTGTCTGGTGCTCTCGGCAGCACCCAGACCACGGTGCTGGGCCGCAACAGCCCCCACCCCCACAGCCACACCCAGCCAGAGCAGTCCTGCTGCAGTATTTCATAGGGGCTCTGAGCTCTGGCCACTGCCACTGCCAAAGCAGCAGTGGCTGCGGCCAGAGCTCTGGGACCCTTTGAAATGCTGGGCTTGAGGGAAACTGCCTCCTTTACCATCACCCCTCCCCTGCTCCCTCTCAACGGACCTTCCAGGGAACATCCCAAGGGGTCTTTTGTGACTGTAGTCAGTCACAGTTTTGTTCAACACAAATTGTTTTATTTCATTTGAGATGGTTTTCCTTTTAAAAAATAAAATTGAGGTAAAAAGGAGTTTTAAACAAAAGCTAAATATATCTTGCCACCTGGGATTCTGGTGGTGATTTAAAGGGCCTGGGCCCATAGATACCAATTTCTCATGTAAATATGGGTGCTCAACATCCCTATTCTACAAGTCCTACCCCCGCTCTGCCCTTTCCCCCAAACATCCACCAAGCCTCTTTCCCGGAGCATGCTCTGTCACTACTCCTGCACTCTCTCCCAGAGCTTACATTCTGCAGTGCAGCTGTTCACAGTACACCCATGGTTTTGTTTTTTTTTTGTTTTTCCCCATTGCTGCTCCACACCAGAGCACCCACAAAGTTGACACCTATGCCCAGGTCCCATCAGGAGCCCTGTGACTTCTTAAATTGAGGGCCCTGGGAAGCTGCTCTTTTTGTCCCCGCTCCCTCACTGCCAGGCCTGACAGTACAGTCCTTAAAGCACTGCTGTGCCAGCACAGACACAGCAGCCCTTTAACATTGGCTGGATATAGCCCATACCAGCAGCCACTTCCTTACCAGTAAGGTGTATAAGCCTATACCAGCTAATTTTCATCTCTGCTTTCAGGTCATAAAAAGGAAGATTTTTTAAAATGTCATTTAGATTATTTCCATTTGCATTTATTACAATCTATTTATAAATTCAGATGGCAATGTCAGCAACAAATATACAATGGAAGTGTTAGAATCATCTTCAGAATATAAATGAAATCCAGCTGTAACAATTCACTCACGAAATCATTGCATATGCCAATAGCCAAATTAAATAGTATAGATAAATGCTTTCATTTCCTGTGGTTGAGACCAGTTAACATTTTTAATTTTAGACTAAGAAAAGACAATAGCTGTAGGGGACAAATAACAGTAGACACTAAAGTAACTGCTTTACTATACGACTATACCAAAGAGTATTTCAGAGCATCTTTTAGGAGGAAAAAATATCCAGCCTAAAGCTGTTTGCTATGTTCCACTGGAAAGCAATCGTCCTATCACAAATAATAATTATTGTCATTTTTCTTCATGTAGAATACCAGTGCCAAAAGGGCTTTAAGAGTGAGACATGTCAGCTGCAATAGATTTAACTGGAACAATACCAATAAAGGACATTGCATCCACATCACTTTTGCAACTGACAGTCTCCTGAGAAAACAGACAGGTGTAAATTGATATATATTTCAACCTGCTTTATCCAGGAGTTCTTAAACTTTCTAAATGACGATATCAAACGTTGTGCTGAAATGTTCTGCTTATCAAATGTTCAAAAGCTCTTTGAGGAATAATGCTTCTTAGGTTAATAGACAAGTCTGAAAAGTACAGCCGTTCTATACTGTTTGCATAAGAATCAAACATTGGCAAACAAACCTTGATAATCTTGTGTGAAAGGATGTATAATGGGTTTAAACACACACACACACACACAAAGACACAAACCCTAAACCCAATGAAACTCGAGCTGATCATTTTGGATTAAACAGAATCCAATATTTTTCCTACCTTTTCCCTATGAGATCCCTTGCTTTCGTGGCAAATTTATATGGTTTCAGAACCTCTTCTGGCTTTTTGATGAGTCAGTCAGACAGCCAGTTATTTTATTGGAATCCCAGGCTTCTCATTTGCAAATGGTCATAGAAAAAATGCAGAAATATATACTCAGTTTAAAGTAAATTATGGAGAAGCTCTAAACAAAATGGTCTCATTCACAGCTTTTGGTGGCCCATGATAATAGTGCTTAAGTGGAGTGAAACATTGCTTGGGGATGCAGGCATCTCCATTCAAATCTTTGGGGAGATGATAAAAGGAAGCTACATATTCCAATATCTGTTCCTTGTCTTCTACCTAAAACTCCTGCAAAATATTGAATATATCTCAGTAATCTCCTTCCATTCAGTAGATATTCTGACAGAAACACCTGGTAGAAAATAACACCAGTTATTTGTTTATTATTAAATTATTATTAATATACCAAACAAGAGCACTGGGAAATTGAACACAATGACCCAGATCCTCTGCTGCAGTGACAAGGGAAAGGAAAGCTATCAGGAAGCTGGTTAGGGCGCTTCAGTTCTTAAAGCAGATCTCTTCTTTCAGGCCTGCTAAAAGTTAGAGCAGTCCCCACACTGCTCTAGTTAGCTGGTTAGCTAAAAATTGTGGCTGAGATCCATAAAGGGATGTAGATGTTGTTATGTATAGGACATAACTTGTAAGCATTTAGAGAATCACAAGACTTGCAATACTTTCCACATTGTTAGGCACTAGACACACATTACAACAAAGTGTTAGGAGAGATAGGCAACCTCAGAATGGATTCACAGGAACCAGCAAGGTCTTTACTAGATAATGCAGGAGCCACTTATGTTAGCCAATGGGAGGTGCAGATGAGAGGTGTCTATGCTGAGCCCAGACCCTCTTGTTGAGATAGGTCCTTAAATGGAAACTACATTGAGATGCCTATCTCTGCTTGCAATCCAGTGCCAGGAACCCCTCTACTGAAGCCAATTGCCTTAGACACCCAAGTCATTCCTTGGGAGGGTGACTTAGACGCCTGCCTCACTACACAGAAAACTGCCAGAGAAGGCAATGGTGTCCACCTTGTGACATTTAGCCCCTTGATTACAGCACTTATCTAGGATGTGGAACAGCTATGTCAGTTCCCCACCCCTTCGCATGAAAGTGAGAAGTGATTTGTCAAGGTCTTCTACCTCTAAGGAGAATGCTCTAAACACTGATCTATGGGATATTCTGATATAAGATTCCCTTAGACTCCTTGTTAAAGTTATTCTACTATAGATCAGTCATTAGAAACGGGCAACTCTGCTCTATGGCTGGGTCTACACTTGCTCCCAACTTCGACAGGTGCATGTTAATCAGGCTGATGGGAGATTACTAATGAAGTGCTACAGTGAATATGCAGCACTTCATTCGGCTAATTCTCCCCCACGGCAACTTTGAAGCTTCAAACTTCTAAGTGCCGGCATGCGTGTAGCATGACGGGTAACGGGACTTGGAAGTAGCGCAGGCACTTCGAAATGCCTGCAGCTACATGCATGCCAGCACTTCGAAGTTCGAAGCTTCAAAGTTGCTGCAGGGGAGAATTAGCATAAGGGAGGGCTGCGTATTCACCACAGCACTTCATTAGTATTCTCCCATTGCCCTGATTAACATGCCCCTTTTGCAGCTGGGGGCAAGTGTAGACAAGCTCTAATGTCTCTCACAGGGGTACCCTGATCACTTTTCACCCCTTCTTGCTATGAAAAAAATGAATCTTTTATTACATAATTCAAAATGGAACAACTACAAAAGGAGAACCTGAAAAGGTAGGAGGGAACCTAAGTCATTCTTGAAAGAACAGGTTCGGTGCCTGACTCAAAGAGAGGATTGCTGACTGAATTGCAAGCAGAGATAGGTGCCCAACTACATGAGGAGTAAGATTTAGGACATTCTTATCTCATCAGCACCCCCTATTCACTCATGTAGTCATCTGCACTCCTTTCTGAAGAGCTTTTCCTTCTCTCTCTCTCTCTCCTTGCATTATAAAAGTAACCTAACCCCTGTGCAAGGCCGATGCACCTGGGCCATCAGCAGGAGGAAATGAACCTAGGACCTTCAGGGCTAAAGCCCTGTGCTCTATCACATGAGCTAAAAGCCAGCTGTAGAGCAGAGACTTCACCCTCCCTTGTCAGTGGTCTCAGTACCTATGGGGTTACACTTGGTTATGGATTCTACTGATTTTTCTGGAGCCCCAAAATAATACCAAGAATGCTTTGTAGATTTGAACCATTGTGATTTCCATTCACGATGGTTTCACAATGGTATCCTGTGCAGCTACTTCTCTTTACTAAATGCCCTCACTGGGAAGCACCACACAGCTCCGTCCTATCACCACCACCACTCTGTGGACAAATTCAGTTTCATTAATTTCAAATTGATAACTCTGGGTTACATACGTTCAATTTTAAGTATCCTCACTTCCCACAAAGTCCACACAAAGTTGAGTTAGTGCTGCCACAACAGAGAGGCCAAACATTGATTGTTGCAGTGGTTCATTCTGAGAACCTATCCTCCAGTTCCCTCAGCCGCACGTTGTGTGCTACGCCCTCCACCTCTGGCAGCACTCACCCCTGCAGGTACCCAGAGCTTGGGAGATCCAGGAAACTGGCCAGTGCTGCTGCGCCTGGCTCGCAGGAGCACCATGAATTCCCAAGCTCCCCACCACT
This sequence comes from Carettochelys insculpta, assembly GCF_033958435.1. Classification (NCBI taxonomy): domain Eukaryota; kingdom Metazoa; phylum Chordata; order Testudines; family Carettochelyidae; genus Carettochelys; species Carettochelys insculpta. Next base: position 157,171,177 of record NC_134139.1, on the reverse strand, counting down.
TGCAGGAGCCCAAAAACTGACCAGGGCTGCTGCAAGAGAGCTGGGAACCAGGTGCAGCAGCCTCTGGGGGCCACTGAAATTGAATCAAAGACATGGCACTTCCACACTACCTTACATTCAAACTGTTAAATTCAAACTTGAAGCTACACCCGCCCAGTTCCAACCATATTACAGTATTGATATTAGTGCTCCCTAAATTGAGCTAATGGTATTTACAGTGAAGACAGTCACGTGATAACAATTGAGCTAACTGCCATAAATTTGAATTTTATCTCATAGCATATATGTTGCCTCATTCAGCATGTCTGGGAGGAGGCTGATCAAGAGAATTGTGTGATTGTATAGGGAGGAGTCAGTTCTAGGAGCAGCTGAACAGAGTTGTTGCTGGGATGCTAACTTCCAGAGATTGCTGGCCCTTTTTTTTTCTTCCTTTGCTGACACTTGGCAGGCTGTTTAGATTTGTTTTTAATGATTAATACTATGGGAGGGGTACCAAAAACATTTTCTTCTCTGCTCTTGGCTATCATTTGAAGTGCCACCATCACACTGATGACTCCCAGCTCAAGAACTGTTCATCAAACGTTACGTTGCTATCACTGCATGTAATTTCACTGGTGTGTTGATAGAACTGATGTTGTCTTGCAAGGTGGGAACTTGATGCACTACCATGAATTGTGAATAAGGGTGGTCCAAAATTTTCCAATAAAGCTGTTTTTGATGGAAAATATTTTTTGAGGATATCTTTTTTTTTTCTTGAAAAGTGTCTGCTTTCCAGGAGAAAATGATTTTCCAGCTCAAAGCAAACACTATACAGCTGAAATATATTTCATAACTAACATGGGATGGCTAAAGACAGAAATATTTCTATTTAGATGAGACTGCATAGTGATTCTTGGATGGTGCCTCTTGGTTACCTAATGCTCTCATTATCCTATCTGGGCTGAGGTCCCCCAGCTAGATTTGATGTCCCAGGATGAGCTGAAGCTGGGGACTCCTATGATGATAAATTGGGGTAAACTGGGCTTACACATTTACCTCTGTTGTGAGCTACACTGCAAAAATGTGTCAACATTTGTGAAATGTTATATTAATGTATAACAACAAATGTTGATGTGAAAAGATATGAAAGAGAAAGAAAAATTGAATAAGTGTCAATAAAAGACATTCTGATATAGTTTAAAGCCTATGTTAAAATCCTTCTTGGTGAATAAGAAATAAATGACACTAGAAATCAGTGAAACAGAGGTCACATCTTCAAACTGGTCTGTCCTCGGGTCCATTCTCCAGGCTCCTCCTTCAGGTCACCCTAGGGAATAGATTTTCCACTTATTGCATTTTTCTTTGGTGGTCCATCCACCCATCCTGTCTTTCCCCATCTCCCCTCTTGGTGCAGGAGTCAGGACTTGCAGCTTGATCTTCATCACTCAGCACTTTAGTCAAGTTGCTATTCACAATTTCCCCTTCCAGGAAGCATAACAATGTGTCACCAAGGAAAAACAGATCACTATGTTGGGCTAGAGCTTGCCCTCCACTCATCACAATATGGGTCTGACACAAGCCACTTCTCTCCTCCCCACACATGGCTGGCTTGTGTTACTTGCCGGAACACAGCCCCTCCCCATACAGAGCTGGTGTCCTTTCTTCTCTGGGCCCTTCTTGTCCCCTACAGAGGAGGATGGGGACGGCCAGCAGTGCTGCTTGCTTGAGCCCTGCCTCCTTGCTGTAGAGGACTAGTATTAAATTCACTTCCCCCTTGCTGGGAAAAAAAAACCAGTTTTTGTCCCATTTGATCTTACCAAAAAAGCCATAATGGCCGGGAGAGGGCTTTAAAAAAGGATTGTCACTACCCAAAACATCATTAACTCTTAGTAACATGCCCTCAGTGGCTGGAAGGGGAAAGTGAGCCTGCCCCTATTTCAGATTCCAGATCAGGGACCCTTTAGCCAGCAGTCAAGTCTATTCCTTCCTAGACCTTTTCCTGACCCATTTCTTGCTATCTGGTGCTTTTCACTCTCTGGATTTGTCAGTCTCCTAATTCCCTCTTCCCAAGGAGTAACTGAAGGCTATTTTTTATTATAATCTCCAAACTTTCTCCCTTTGTCACAGGGAGTGACTGCAGAGTTTCTCACATGCCTCAACTGCTGCTAATTTCCTGTGGTTTTAATCCTAGTTCAGATCATTCCTTCTCACTGGGGTTATTTTACTCAGTCTTGGGATTACTTGGACACCTAATTCCCATCTGCTGTGGCCTTTGAGGTTAATTACTTCTCCTCAGTCTGCATCAACCATTTCAAGGCAAGTATTGGGTGAACAATCCAGCTCATATGCCAAAGATGGGCCAGGGATGGGCAATAAGTGGCCATAGGAGAAGTGCTCTCTTCTATTAACTCCTTCTGAAGCATCTGGCATTGGCCACTACTGGACGACAGGACATTGGACTAAATGAATAATTGGTCTGCCTCAAAATGCTTATTCTTATATTCCTATGTAAATATACATACAGACCCCAAGGTATCCCAGATCACATTATGGCTATGTGTACACTACAATGATCTTTCAAAAGGGAAAGAGGGATAGCTCAGTGGCTGTTTGAGCAGTGACCTGCTAATCCCAGGGTTGTGAGTGCAATCCCTGAGGGGGCGATTTGGGGCAAATAGGAGGGAACAATGGGGGAGGATGGTGCTTGGTCCTGCCAAAAGGGTAGAGGATTGGACTTGATGACCTCCCAAAGCCCCTTCTAGCTCTGTGAGATGTGTATCTCCATAAGAAGCTTTTCCGGAAGATCTCTTTCAAAAGCGTGTCCACACACAAAAAAAGCAGATCAGAAGAGTGATCTGCTGTTTCAGAAGAGAGCATCTACACATCCCCTGGTCTTTCAAGAGAATGAGCCAGAGATCAAAAATGAAGACAGTTCTTTCAAAAGAAGGGCCATGCGGAGCATCTACACACATTTTATTTTGAAACAAATTTTTGAAAGGGTGTGCTTTTCCTGAAAATGGAAAGGAAGAGTGATTTCGAAAGGAGCACCACATTCTTTCGATTTACATTTGAAAGAAAGCTTTTGTCTGTAAATGCTCCATGGGGTCTTTCGAAAGATCCCCCTTCATTTGAAAAATCTTTTGGAAGTACTTTTTAGTCTAGACACAGATGCTGTTTCTACTACACATGCCACTTTCTCCAAAAGTGGTGTAGTTCCCAGGGCTGGGGCTGAAATGCATTGGCTGGGAAGAACTGCTGGAAGGTTTCAGAAGCTCAGGACGTGCTTTCTCAGCCCAGGGAAGCATGTAGTGCCCAGAGGCACTGAGACCTCATCTGAGTGAGAGAAGTGTCTGCTCTACAGCCTTGGCTGAGTGCCAGCTGGCCACTAGCTCATATTGTAGAGTGCAGGGCTTTAGACCCTATGCTTGCAGGGTCTATCCCTGGGGCTGGCAACCCAGGTCTGGTGGTGTTACAGTGGCATGCTAATAAAAGGCCCAAAATATGCTAATGAGGCATGTACATAAATTCCCAGCACCTCATTAGCATAAGGTCACATGATATGGAGTCCAGAAGATGCTCTTCCAGACTCCAAAATGGCATAGAGAAGTGCGGTCCCTGGGGGCGGCCTTCAGAAGGAAGACTTCCTTATGGAAGAGCCCCCGGAAGCCGAGCTTCTACACACCCAGAAGAACGTTTTTCAGACTCCAAATCATGTGACCTTATGCTAATTAGACGCTGGGAATTTACATAAGTGCCTCATTAGCATATCTCAGGCCATTTATTAGCATGCCACTTTTGGAGAAAGTGGCATGTGTAGAACAGCCAGACTATGTGAAGTTCAAAAAGTTAGGTAGCTACACAAATATTTTCTTCTGTTTCTTGCTTCCTTGTGCTAAAAGGAACAGTTAATCATGAAGATGAAATACTAAATAAAATAAAGCATTATAAAAAATCTTTATCTAAGGAATTCCAGTCTAATACTTTTCTTGTCTCAAATATGTGAAACAGAAGATAATATGTCATGTTAATGACATATAAACCCTTGAAAACACAGGACATAGTGTGGTTAAATATCTCTTACAGTCATTAGCATTCAAGTTTTGAGCAGATGGAATGATGTATGTCTTAAACGTTTATTCTTCATCTTGACAGAGAGAATTTGAACAGCAAAACCTTATCCAATAGATGACTAACTTTCAGAAACAATTAGTAAGAATCATTTTCATCTTTCTGAAACATTAAAAACCATGGAACCAGTAAACAATGTGTTACCATCTATTTCAAATATATATGAAATAATCAGAGTCATTTCATATGTTTAGAAGTGTAACTCTTCTTCCAGGTAAAGCCAGCAGCAAGCAGGTTTGGGTTCAATTTCTAGGGGTTCCTCTCCTTCCTTCCAACACATTATTATGTCAAGCCCCCACCTAGTGACCTAGAAATTCGCACACCACTCTTGGGTGCTTCTGAAAAGCAATGCTTCTCCATGCACAAGTACAGAGTCTGAGTGTAGAAAAGAAACTTTTAATAAAAAAGGAAGGAAAGTTACTTGGCATTAATTTGGTGAAACATCAATAAGTTCATAAGCAAACCCAGGAGTAAAAGTCCAGTCCCCTATTACATTAGGCAACAGCTTCTTCCTCTCAGGCTTTTAAGTCCAAAAACCCCAATGTCCCCTTCACATGCACAACCTCTCCCTGCACTCTCTCAATTCCTGCACTTGGTCAGGGTAGACCTAGAGTTCAAGATTGCCTCTGCAGGTTTCATCACCTCCCATCCTGAGCAGAATATTAGAGCTCTCTATAACATGGTGCCACCAGTTCAGTGTTACTCCCACCAGCCGCCCATCCAGATATCCTGCTTCTCCCACTGGCTGCCCTGCTTCTGCACCCAGTGGACAACTGCTCACTACTTCCACCAGCCTGTGGTAGATTTGGCTTTGAGGAAAACTCAGTGATTTCAGCTTTTGGGCCAAAACACAGTCCAGCCAAAAGAAGTCCACAGCATCCACTAAAGTAAATTTAAAATACTAAAAGAAACTCCTCACGGAGCTTGTTTTAGCCCTGTTATATATATGGTGACCATCCGTCCCATTTCCAACAGGACAGCCCTGTATTTTGGGAGCCAGGAAGGCATCCTGATCTATTTTCAAAATGGGGCTAATTGACCTATATTTGGAGGTGGGGGGTGATCAGATGCTGTCCAGTTACCACTGTGCACTGTTGTGACTGGCACCCAGTTCGCAGCTCCCCATGGCTCAGGACAGCTGGGAACTGGACCTGTGTGGCTGCGCCTGGCTCCCGGCTATCCTCCACTCACAGGCCCTGTGTCTACATGAGCCCCTTCCTTTCGAAAGGGGCATGTTAATGAGCAGGTTCGAAATATGCTAATGAGGCACTGCAATGAATATGCAGTGCCTCATTAGCATAATGGCAGCCACACTGATTTGAAAGGATAGGAAGAAGGGGCTTTCAAAAACTAGGGGGGGTCCTTTTGGAAGGTTCCATCTCCACAGGCAGTGCGAGATTCGAAAAGCCGCACTTTCGAATCGCTGCCATTATGCTCATGAGGTGCTGCATATTCATTGCAGTGCCTCATTAGCATCTTTCAAACACGCTCATTAACATGCCCCTTTTGAAAGGAAGGGGCTCCTGTTGACACAGCCAGGAGGTGGGGATGTCTATAGCCTTTTGAAGTGGGTTAAAAACAGTCTTGTCTTTTCTGTATTCCCACAATAATTGCAAGCTTTGGTTATCAGTGATCACTTTTCACTATTCCTGTGCTTTGCATTAACATGATTTGTGGTCACACAACAACCAAATTGATTACAGTAGGCAAAATACTGTTGTGTCATTTGGGTGTCTAGCAGATGTAATCACCTCAGCAAACTGTATTTTCATACTTTCATTGAGAGTTTCTCTACCATTCCAGCAAGCAGTATTGTAAGCATTCTTTCATATCCAGCTCACAGAAGTATGTTACCTGGTGCCACAGAGGTAGAAAATATAAATGAACTGTAAATAAACTACAGTTTTTATGAAAAAATATCATGCTTGTTTTTTAATTCATTTCAAAGAAAAAGTTGACCTAAAATAAAAGCAATAAGAGCTAAATTAATGTAAATTTGCCATTTCAATTTAATAGAAACAAGGTTAACGAAATATCAAACTAACAAAAATATATAAATCAAATATGATGTTTGAGGAGCACCTGAACTTTTTAAAAAAGATTTTGTAAGCCATAAAACAAATTTGGAAAAAAACATTAAAGAAAAAATATTAGATCTCATTAATTTGTGGGGAGTTTTACAGTTCAAGTGACATTTAATGAGGAATTCTCTGGGTTTAAGTTGCATGACCTTTTACTTTTTTGACGTTATTATCTTTGTTCACTATGTAATGTGAATAAAACTGTGTCACTAAATAGGGGTTTAAATATCTAAATATTAAAATGGCAAGTTTGGCTCATTAAAAAAAAATATTGCCAGTCTTTCAGACAACTGCTATTAAGTACCTAATTACACAATGATAGATACTTTACGGAATCTATGGTTCAGTCACAAATGCTTACTTTTATGTTTTTTAAACTCAGAGGCTTTAATTACAAATTTATCATTCATTTTTACTTGTGATCAGGAGTAGCACTTCATGTCACTGGGAGGAAGATGTGAACATGAATGTCAATTTTTAGATTCCTCCTTAATGCACAATTAATTCTAGTCTGTAGAAATGGAGTGCTCTTACATTTTGACAAACATAAACAAGTTTCTAGCATAGAGTATATTGATGAGGAATGTTCAGAGTCCATTAAACAAATACTTCCATCATTACTACATACATGTTCCACATGACATAAATCAACACTTCCCTGGAATACATAATATAATAACTGATTTCAGTAAACAATCATTAAAATTGATGAGATAACAAAAATAACTGAACAAATTTGTGAATCTATTTTCTTAAATTCTCTTTGTTCCATTTTTATACTTGTCGTATGAAAAGAAACAGTTGTTGCAGAAATATATAAACTCATCTCAACATACTGCACAAACACCTCAGTGAGACAGAGACCATAAAAAGGCATGGGTATATGACTTAATTCTTACTACACCAATTTACTTCTCTACACTAAGAGACATGGAGGAGCCTAAATAAAGGAGAATAGAAATGTTAAGACTAATTGAAAAGGAAGATGTCTTGCGTTCAGTTTTTAACATGATCTCTGTTGTCTAATTTACTACCAGATGATACGGATGAGAAAAATACCTACATAGCCATGGTATGTCTCTGATATTTATTTAACCTTGGAAGAACAAGAATCAGACTGGAAATTCTGAGAATCCTAGAAGATCAGAGTTGGAAAAGACCTCAGGAGGTTATGTAGTTCAATCCCTGCTCAAAGCAAGACCAACTCCCAAAAATCATTCCAGCTAAGACTTTGTCAAGCCTCACCTTAAAAACCTGTAAGGATGGAGACTCTCCCATCTACCAAGATGACCCCTTTCATTTGCTTCACTATCCTTCTAGTGAAATAGTGTTTCCTAATATCCCTAGATCTCCCCTCCCTGCCCCCTAACTGAAGTCTGACACCATTATTTCTTTTCTGTCATCTGCTACCACTGAGAATACCCTGGCTTCACCTTCTTTAGAATCCATCTTTTTTAGAAATCTCCTTGAGGCTGTTGAAGGCTGCTATCAAAGTCCCTCTCATTCTTCTCTTCTGAAGACTAAATAAGGCCAATTCCATCCTTTTCAACTTGTAAATCTTGTTCCCCAGCCTCCTAATCATTTTTGTTGTCCTTTGCTGGATTTTCTTCAATTTGTCCACATCCTTTCTGAATGCAATATTTCAGATGAGGCCTCAACAGTGCTGAAGACAGGGGAATAATTACATCATTTGATCTACTGGCAATGTCCTACTAATGCAGTCCATCTTGGCAATAAGGGTGCACTGTTAACTCATAAGCAGCTTCTCATCTACTGTGATCCATGGGTCTTTTGCTGAAGAACTACTGCTTAGCCTGTAATAGTTCATGGGATTTTTCCATCCTATGTGTAGGATTCTACACTCATCCTTATTGAACCTCATCAGATTTCCTTTAGCCAAATCCTCTCATTTGTCCTGTCCATTCTGTAACCTATCCCTACCTGCCAGCATATCTAACTCTGACAGCTTAGTGTCATTCACAAACTTGCTGAGGGTGCAAACCAACCCACCATCCAGTTCATTAATGAAGATGTTGAACAAAACTGACCTCAGGACCAACCCCTTGGCTTATCTGCTTGATGTTGGCTGCCAGATAGACATGGAGCCGTCAATCACTACTTCTTGAACCTGATGATCTATCCTCTCTATCCACCTTATAGTCCATTCACTGAAGCCACTCTTCTTTAACTTGCTGGCAAGAATACTATAAGAGACTACATCAAAAACTTTGCTGAAGTCAAGGTATATCACAACTACAACTTTCCCCATATTCTCAGAGCCAGTTATTTCAACAAAAAAGTCAATAAGTTTTGTCAGGCATGACTTGTCCTTGGTGAATCAGTATTGACTGATCTTGATCACCTTCTGCTTCAAATGTTTCAAAATAGATTCTTTGAGGACCTGCTTCATGATTTTTCCAGAGACAAGCCTGAGGCTAACTGCTCTCTAGTTCCTGGGATCTTCCTTCCTCCCCTTTTTGAAGATGTATGTTAATTTGCCTTTTTTTCCAATTACCTGGGACCTCCAATCACCGAGAATTTTCAAAGTGACTGCAATCACATCACCCAACTCTTTTTTAGCAACTTCAGATGGGTTAGGTCTAACCACATGTACTTGTGCATGCCCAGCTTTTCTGAATAATCCGTAGAATGCCTGTCACTACTGAGGGCTCTGATCTGATGAGCCTTATGTTATTAGTTGATCTGGTGGAGAACAGAGTAGGTAAAATTCAGCGCTATGAGGAAGACCAATACAAGAGCTATGGACAACTTAACTGCTTCTTAAGTTCTCAAAGCATTGTGTAAGTGATTTTATATGGTGCTTAGTTCCTCTCCTTCTGCACTAAGCATGGATGAGTTTTAGTCAATATGAAGGAGATAGCAGAAACAGAAGAATAGGGCAGTCAATTAGAAACTTCATTCTTTAACTCTGAGCAATTCCATTATTTTTAGAATTAAAGTGGTTTATGTTTGTTATTATTGCTATTTCCAGTCAATACTCAATGTTCGTCCTTCGAGTCCCCTTTGGAAAAGTGACCATTTTAGCCATTTTATCTACTAAACAGGGGAATGCAAAAAAATGTTTGTCACTGATATGAATTGTTAATCTCCCTTCTGCTCAACTTTGATAAATAAATTTTTCTGAGCTATTCATTGTAATTATATTGATCTGTCCATAACGGTGTTTACATTAGATAATGTTGGTGATATGAGCTCTGAGCAGGCTTTGCACATAGTCCTGGGTGGCTTTAATTTGTGCATATCTTCTCAAAAGTTCAGTTTTGGATGGAGGAGCTATAGCTGGTCTGGAAGATCTTGCATTAGTCCCATATAAATATATAATCCTGAAAATTGGTAAACATTGCAAAAACCATGTATGGTCTTGTCCAGTGTTCACTAGTTCTTTGTCTTTATCCATGGAAACAACAGGAAGTTTCAACACTTAAAAAAAACAACAACAAAAAAACTTCAGATCATTCCAATAATAAGCAGTTAAAATAGCAGACGTTTTAAAAGTAGTACGAGTATGGCATCATTTCAAAATAATGAGGTGTGAGGGTCTGTATGTTTTGGGAAGTTGACCCCAATTCAATACATTCAAAATAAATTCTAAAGAAGATTATCCTTATAACATTTTGGCTTGCCTAGAAATGAGAGGCTACACATAAGACCATCAGGCAGAACCAAACCTGGGACTTCTGGAGCTTAGTATGTGAGCACCTACCTCTTGAGTTAAGTGCCTGCTGGCTGACAGAATGAGATTCCTCTGCAGCCTCACCTTTCTCTCTGTAAGTGATGTAAGTGCTATTACATGTCACAATAACCACCCTCAGTAGGCATGTGGCTTACTTATGCACCATCATATGCTGTTTAAAAAAAGCATCTCCCAAGGACTGATTAGAGATGTAAAATGTATAAATATATGTGAAAATATTATTTTGTAATGTTCTTAATGGACATCTGTCATTTCAGCATAACTCCCAGTTTAAAAAACTTGTTTTAAAGCTAAGTGTTATAAACTGCAATGTGTGGAAATCCTCTCCAAGAGCAAAACAGATTATAAAAGTAAAGCACAAAGATACTTCATTCCATACGCTAGGTCAAATGCTTTCCCATCAGACACCAATTGTCTTGACTAGTAAAGAGATAAAGAAATCTCCATCAAACCTTTACACTGCACAAGAGGATTTAAAGATTGTAATGACACTATAGGGCTTGTCTACACTTCCCCCAACTTCTAAGGGGTCATGTTAATCAGGGAGATTAGAGAGTACTAATGAAGTGCTGGGGTGAATACACAGCACTTCATTAGGCTAATTCTCCCCCCGCCCCTTGCAACTTCAAAGTGTCAAACTTCGAATTGCTGGCATGCGTGTAGCCACGGGCACTTGGAAGTTCCCACACTACTTCAAAGTACCTGTTCTCCTCAAAATGTTGGGGACTAAAGGCACCTTGAAGTAGTGCAGGCACTTCGAAATGCTTGCAGCTACAAGCATGCCAGCACTTCGAAGTTGCCGTGAGGGAAAATTAGCCTAATTCAGTATTGCATATTCACCTTAGCACTTTATTAGCAATCTCCCATCACCCTGATTAACATGCCCCCTTAGAAGTTGGGGATAAGTGTTATGCTGATTAAAATGTTCTGTAGCTTCATTTGACTTGAGCTAAGTCTAACAATTTTCAGAAAAATATTTTAAGAGGGCGGATGATATAAAGCAGCCGAGAATTTTGGATCAAGGTCATAGTCTCTGGCATTCAGGTATTAAACATGAATTATAGCAGGTGATTATCCTAGTCACCTTGCCTGAGGCAATGATGTTCAGATTTTTACAGAGCTATCAAAAACCAGCCATGTCAGAGATTAGCATGATTTCAAATTATTATCAAGCACATGAGGATCATACTTGGAAGAACATTAGAAACATAGAAAAACATAATCTAATACTGTAAAAGAGCACACTTAGACAGAAGCTGTTTCTCTTATGTGTGCTTTTTTAGTTTTAATAAGTGAGTTGAGAAAAGGGGTTGATAAGAAAACCAAACTTAAGACCTTTTTCTCAAAGCTGAGCATATATGTTTTTGTTTGCATGAGGAGAAGCATTAAAATGTGATGAACAGTTTTAACTGAGCAGGTGCTTTAGACTATGTGTTATATATCTTATATTTGAACAGAGCTTTCCATCTTGAATAATCCCCAAAGTGTTTTACACAGATAAGCAGCACTACTGAAATTCAGCTAACTCTTGCGTGAACGGAAAGTAGTAAATCAGCCCATGGTAAAACTGAGCTGTGAAGGCAATAACATGGATTTTCTGTTTACTGTGCCTTAGTGAGTTCCGGAGCAAATCTCAGAGAGAGCAAGGTAGATGAAGTACTAAGTTTTATTGGACCAACTTCTGTTCATGGAAAATAGAAGCTTTCACATCGCACAAAGCTGCTTTATTTCTCCCCTTGTCTGGAGAAGGAAGGAAAACAAATCTGCTCAATCTACAAGTATATTTTGGGGGTGGGGAGTGACAGCAGGAAAGAAGGTTACTTCTAAATTCTGGGATGGCAAACTCATCCTAGAAATAGAAAGTCAAGCCCGAGTCTTCCTATGTGATGCATCATGATAATTCAGAATCCTGTGGGCAAAAGCTTTTATGGGCTGGAGCTCCCTTTATCACATCCATCTGACAAAGTGGGCTGCAGCCCATGAAAACTTGTGCCCAAATAAATGTGTTAGTCTTTAAGGTGCCACAGGATTCCTCCTTGTTTTTTTCTGAAACAGACTAATAGAGCTACTTCTCTGAAATCAGCAATAAAGAAAATCCGCTTGGCATCAAGAATTAAGCTGATACTGCATAAAACAGAGTACCAGTCAGCTCTCTGTCATGGAGGAGTTTGGTTTGCTGCCAGGACTAAAATATCCTAAAACTAATTATAGGTCCAGTTCAGAAAACATACATATGTGTCTAGATTCACACATGTGAATGGTCCCATAGGGCTCATCCATTTTAAGTGCATTTGTCACAGGTTTAAATAACTATGTCAGCCATTTGTACAGCTTGATGATCTTCCTTTTTTTGTATCTTCAAGAGTAGTTCTGGCCTTTCCGTTGTATTTAATAGGCATACACTGTTACTAGTGTTTAAATACCTTGTATTTAATAAGTTTTTTTTTTATTCCCTGTTCTGTAAATAGTCAACAATATCTTTCAGCCAAATTAAAGTGAGTGTTTAACTGACATGGAACTATTGCTGACTGAGATATTTGTAGAAAAAAGAACTTTGGCTACAGTCAATTTACAGTAAGAGAACCGTGCCTCTTTCTCTGTGTGCTGGATTCATTATAAACAGGGAGAAGTGAGTAAATAAAGATATTTCTGCTGTTTACATATTGTATCTATGGTATATTTATGGCTTCCATTGCCTGAATACCTTATAGTCTTTAATGTGGTTTTATCCTACTAAGAATGGTAAGGTAGGTAGTACTTTTATCTCAGTTTTACAGATGGGGACTTGAGGCACTGAGATAAAAGTTACATACCCAAGTCATTCAGGAAGTCTGTGGCAGTACAGAGAACTGAATTTATGTTTTCATATTCCATGTAAATCACAACAGCCTAATCACCAGATAAGCAGGTCTCTCTGAGGGCACATCCACATTTAAACCACTAAAAGAGCACAGCTATACGTTAGCCTTTCAGTGTTAATATTGCATACACCAATGGAAATGGTTCTCCCATTGATGCAGGTAATCAATTTTCCTGACAGGTGGTAGGTTGATGGAATTCTTCTTTCAACCTAGTGCTGTTTACCTGAGGAGTTAGGTCACCAGAGCATTGTCTCACAGCCCTGAGAGACAGAGCTCTACCAATACAGTTCCCAGTATAGACCAGTTCTAATCGAATGACTGTCTACAGGGATACACCCTCCGGATCAGAGTTTGAGAGAGTGACAGAGTCTAGTTTTAAATGTGGTAGTATTTTGGTTGAGTTAGTGTAGCAGGGGGTTGTAGTCCATCTCTGAGCTATGTGGATCTTATAGTTATAAAAGCCTCACTTTAAAAGCTCATAGAAAGATCCAGCTGTTTGGGCATTTGTCAAGACAAATTTGTCTAAGGCTACCTGAGAAACATCTTTTCTTGTGTAAGCATCTGTCTAGAGGTATTTTTTTCTTGCTACAGGATTTCTTAAGCAATAATAATTTTGGTGAGTTTAAAGGACTATTCTATTTTGTTAGGAGTTATGGCTTTAGAAAAAAAGAAACAAACATTTAATCACAGAACAGTCATAGCCTTGGGAACGGTTTAATTTATTCCTTGCCAGAAGCTCCCCACAAAAGCTCTCACTTAAAATATGTCTTCCATTGCTGCTGCCTCAATTCAAGATGATTCTTTAATGATACTTCATGGGGAGCCAAAATAGGTGCCTCTGGGCTCAAGATATCATTATTGTCTCCTCCTCAGCCATATCAGCTCTTGCAGCCAAACATATTACCAATGGAAATCTGTGGAAAGAGCTTTTTTCTTGGCTGCTGCTTTATCTGTCATCTCAGTATTTCTTAACCCACAAATAATCAGGCAGAGCTAGTTTACCCAGGCTCTGTCTACTGTTATTGCTTCACATTTTTACATCTATATCATTCTTAAAGGTCGGAATTCTTGGAAAGGCTTAACACCTACAACCTGGGCTTGCTTTTTAGAAAAGTTCATCTTGTTAGTTGAGGAGGCCTTTTGAAAATGTGGCCAGAAGTGTCAGAATAAAAACTGTTGTGTACATGGCACACGTGAATAGCTTGCCATATTCAAGTTCCTAAACAGGAACTGATCTTTTCAGAAAACCTGGCCTGAGAGTACATGAGTGAGTGAAAAATCTGGCCTTATGTTAACAAGGTGATATTTGAGCAGTAAATCATCAATCCTTCTTGTAATTCTGTGAGCTATGTAAGGAGGTAAGCAGTGTTGTGGTAACCATGTTGGAGACAGGATATGAGGCTGACAAAGTAGGTGAGGTAATATCTTTTATTGGACCAAGTTCGGTTGGCAAGAGAGAGAGGGAGAGAAAGATAGAGCCAGAAGCTGACCTGGACCTCTACTTCAGGTAGGGTAGTAAATATTTACATTCTCATTTTACATACAAGTGAACTGAGGAAAATGAGAACCAGGAATAAACTCAGGGCTTTCAGAATTCTATTATAGATCAAGGTCCTGGCTCTTGTCCAGACAAGGAGAGATGCTGAACAGCAAGTGCTTTGAGTCACACTATTTCTACTCTGTGGAATATGCACTATGTGACTCCAGTTGCTTTATTAGTTTGTGGATTGAAGCATTCTTGGATGGAAGTGTGAAACTATTTGCATCACTGGAGGAACCGTTAACTGATTCAACTGCTTCTTTTAAAAGTGTTGATGATCTTGGTGTATATTTTCAAGAACTGGGGGTTAACTAGCACAGGTATAATCCTGGCTCCAGTTAAATCAATTGAAAAAGTCCCATTGATTTCAGTGGAGGCAGATTTTCTTTTTGTGGGTGCTGACTTTATGGAAAATTTTGGAGAGATAACTGACTGATTGGAAGAAAGAAAGGCTACAAAATTTACAAATAAAAAGCACTTACATAAAGGGAGCATACGAAAGAAATAAACCAGGAGCTCTGAACCACTTCCCTTTTTTGTCTAGCTTCTATTTATTCAAATTGGTCTTTCCCTTTGTTTCTTACCCCAGATGAAGGAACTATGAGCACTAACTGTCCTTTTTCCTGTGCAGAACTCTGTCTTCACCCCATGCCCTATGACACAAGTGTTCTCCAGTCTACTTTCATTGCCAGAGTAGCAGAAAGGAAGCAGAGATTGGCTGTAGCCCACTTGAATTTCTTCATGGATTTGTCCCTAATGGGTGCAGAACAAAGCCAAGGTCCATCCTCCCTACCTACAGCCTGGTCACCATGTACAACAGAGCATTAGGAGGAGCAGCAGAAGAATCACATTATTTCCTGCTAATAACTGTTGCAGATTAAAGCAGCTCCCAAACTGCTGCACCCACTAGGAGTCCCAAACAAATGTAGCTAGTTCCCTGATCATGCCACTTTACTTTTGTGTGCCACAAAGCCTGAACCTTTTAAATTTAAGACCATTTACTTGAGAGGGGTAAAGTTTAGGAAACTTGTTAAAAGGTCACTCTATATAACAAATATAATAGCCCATATGCTATTGGGAAGTATCTGGTTCTTGTGGGCTAAGGAGCAAATTATTCCCTTCTTTGCATCAATTGAACCTAATGTTTTATGTGACAGGAGTGAACCTATAACAGCCTGGATATTAGAGAAATGTGTTTTCTTTATGTTGGCTGCACCAGGTGAATGTGGGTTGTTATGCTGGAATGTTGATTTACACAAACGTGATAATTTATATTTGTTGTTCGGAGTAATTTTTGTACTTGACATCATTGCATTTGCCATTTGGCATAACTCCATAAGGGTAGGATAAAATTGAGCATTTTGCACCTGTGTTCTTAATTAATGCAAATTGTAATAGGTTTTTAAAATTAGACATCTCAAGGCTGGCTTGTGTGAGTGCATCCTCCTTTTTTGTGTGAGCTGATAGAAATGCTTGCCAACATTACTTCTTTTTTTTTACCTCTCTCCTTGCTGATGTTATCACACTGTAGTTAGAAATCACACTGAAATGTTATTTTGGTAAACAGCATATAATTAAAAGCGCAATACCTATACATAGAATTGGATAAAAACAGTTGGTAATTGCCTTGTTCTCTTTTAAAGCTTGAAATTATTAAAATCTACAATGTACCTGTACATGAGGCATGTAATGCTTTGTAATAATTTAGTCAAGTTTGTATGTAAATACAGCAATAACAAAGTTTGCTGAGTGTATAGTTCCCTAACGTTTGCTGGTGACTTAGGCATAAATGCATTTATTTTTGAATAATTTACATGATGAGCTTCTTTTCTTAGTTCTCTGTGTTGTATGGATGTAGACGGTTCTGGAAGGTAATACAGGAATGCATGTCTTCCTGTCATACTAAATAACTGCATGTATGTTCCTGGGTTTTTCGAACTAAAAACCTTCTGAACCAGGATAATTAATAATTTTAGCAGTGTGATTAGTATTATGCCTTTGTTTAAACAGTTATATAATGAAAAAATTCATTCTTGAGTAAGGGAGCTAGGATGTGACTTGGAAAGGGTCATTTTCATTATTAAATTACTTTATATTTTGCTCCTTAATGATGCACATTTTTATGAGTTGAAAATCTTCCATCTACTGACCAAGTCTCGGGTGTGGGAGTTTATTCCTGATTCCAGATACCAGTAAGCAAAACAACTACAACCATTGTTTTTTCATACTTGTCTACAGCAATGCAAATATTCATACTACGCTACTCCAAGCACTCAGATCCCAGCATTTTTCATGGAAGATTATAACAAAAATACAAGTGAAAATATACACCTTAGATCTGTAGATATTGGTGACAAAGGAAAAAATGGGACAGAAAGGATTAATTTGATAGGAAAGATCAAGTTTAAGGTAGTGGGGTGGTTCTGAAAGAGTTTGATTTTATGGACAAAATCTTAAATCCACTAAGGTCAATATCAAATCTTTTGTTAACTTCACTGAGGTCAGACTTACACCCTAAGATTGTGAGAATCAGAATGTTGGAGTCTTCTAAATATACAGGGTTTATTTTAAATATACATAAATTAGAGGCTAGTCTACACGGTCAGGGAAGCACAGAAAAAATACTTCTATTTATAAGTATAGACACCATGTTGGGATGCCAGAAAAAATATAAAAGGGTTTTATATTTGAAAGCTATAGAGAAGTGAGACTTAAATAATGGGACTAAAGAAGGTGGGAATGCCGAAAGTTCATGAACAACAAGAAGTCCTGTGGCACCTTATAGACGAACAGATATTTTGGAGCATAAGCTTTCATGGGCAAAGACTCACTTCATCAGATACATAAATCTGTAAATCTGTGAAGGCTAAAACATCTGCATCTGATGAAGTGGGTCTTTGCCCAAGAAAGCTTATGCTGAAAAATATCTGTAAGTCTATAAGGTGCCACAGGACTTCTTGCTGTTCTCGAAGATACAGACTAATGCGGCTACCTCTCTGATTCTTGTCACCATGGTGTATAAAGACAATTTCAAAATATTTTGCAGGTTTTTGTGAGCCTGTGAGGAAGGATCTTTGCTCCCTAAAGCTAATTAATTTCTGGTACTTGGTCTCGAAACAAAGACAACAAAGTCCGCAGCCCCAACACAGAGCAACTGAAGTCCAAGATTGGTTTCAATTGTGTTAAAATTGCTCAAGAACTGTTCATTGCATGCAAACTACTCGAAACCCTGGCATATTAGTGTTAGGGAGGTTCAAGTGTTACTATTTAGTTCACTGCCAGTTCCAAAAAACAAGCTCATTTAACCCAAACTGGGTCTGAAGATGCTGAAAGATTTCAGGAAAATAAAGAAATGCATACATTTCATTTTGGGTTGAGCCATTTTGTTTCATTTCCTAGAACTCTAGTATAAAAGCAAAGAAAATTATGCACTGAATTCACAGAATAGGCAGAGGAGGTCATAAGAACATAACATAAGAACATAAGAATGGCCATACTGGGTCAGACCAAAGGTCCATCAAGCCCAGCATCCCATCTGCCGACGGTGGCCAATGCCAGGTGCCCCAGAAAAGGAGAACAGAAGACAAGTGATTTATCTCCTGCCATCCATCTCCTGCCCTTGTTATGAAGGCTAGGGCACCATACTTTATCCCTGGCTAATAGCCATTTATGGACCTGACCTGCAAAAATTTATCAAGCTCTTTTTTAAACCCTAATAGAGTCCTGGCCTTCACAGCCTCCTCGGGCAAGGAGTTCCACAGGTTGACTGTGCGCTGTGTGAAGAAAAATTTCCTTTTATTAGTTTTGAACCTACTACCCATCAATTTCATTTGGTGTCCCCTAGTTCTTGTATTATGGGAAAAGGTAAATAATTTTTCTATATTCACTTTCTCCACACCGTTCATGATTTTATATACCTCTATCATATCGCCCCTCAATCGCCTTTTTTCCAAACTGAAAAGTCCCAGTCTCTCTAGCCTCTCCCCATATGGGACCCTTTCCAAGCCCCTAATCATCTTAGTCGCCCTTTTCTGAACCTTTTCTAATGCCAACATATCTTTTTTGAGGTGAGGAGACCACATCTGCACGCAGTACTCGAGATGTGGGCGTACCATAGTTTTATATAGGGGAAGTATGATATCTTTTGTCTTATTATCGATCCCTTTTTTAATAATTCCTAACATCCTATTTGCCTTACTAACTGCCGCTGCACACTGCGTGGATGTCTTCAGAGAACTATCCACTATAACTCCAAGATCCCTTTCCTGATCTGTCGTAGCTAAATTTGACCCCATCATGTAGTACGTGTAATTTGGGTTATTTTTTCCAACATGCATTACCTTACACTTACCCACATTAAATTTCATTTGCCATTTTGCTGCCCAATCACTCAGTTTGCTGAGATCTTTTTGTAGTTCTTCACAATCCCTTTTGCTTTTGACTGTCCTGAACAACTTGGTGTCATCTGCAAACTTTGCCACCTCACTGCTTACCTCATTTTCTAGATCATTGATGAACAAGTTGAACAGGATCGGTCCCAGGACTGAGCCCTGGGGAACACCACTAGTTACCCCCCTCCATTGTGAAAATTTACCATTTATTCCCACCCTTTGTTTTCTGTCTTTTAACCAATTCCCGATCCATGAAAGGACCTTTCCTCCTATCCCATGACCACCTAATTTACATAAAAGCCTTTGGTGTGGGACCGTGTCAAAGGCTTTCTGGAAATCTAGGTATATTATGTCCACTGGGTGCCCCTTGTCCGCATGTTTATTAACCCCTTCAAAGAATTCTAATAGATTAGACAGACACGACTTCCCTCTGCAAAAACCATGCTGACTTTTGCCCAACAATTCGTGCTCTTCTATGTGCCTTGCAATTTTACTCTTTACTAGTGTTTCTACTAATTTACCTGGTACTGATGTTAAACTTATCGGTCTATAATTGCCAGGATCTCCTCTAGAGCCTTTTTTAAATATTGGTGTTATATTGGCCGTCTTCCAGTCATTTGGTACCAAAGTGGATTTAAAGGATAGGTTACAAACCACTGTTAATAACTCCGCAATTTCACATTTGAGTTCTTTCAGAACCCTTGGGTGAATGCCATCTGGTCCTGGAGACTTGTTACTATTCAGCTTATCAATTAATTCCAAAACCTCCTCTAATGTCACTTCAATCTGAGTGAGTTCCTCAGATTTGTCGCCTAAAAAGGCTGGCTCAGATTTAGGAACCTCTGTAACATCTTCAGCCGTGAAGACTGAAGCAAAGAAATCATTTAATCGCTCCGCAATGGCACTGTCTTCCTTGATTGCTCCTTTTATATCTTTATCATCCAAGGGCCCCACTGCTTTTTTAGCAGGCTTCCTGCTTCTAATGTATTTAAAAAACATTTTACTATTGTTTTTTGAATTTTTGGCTAGCTGTTCCTCAAACTCTTTTTTGGCTTTTCTTACTACATTATGACAGTTAATTTGGGAGTGTTTATATTCCTTTCTATTTTCCTCACTAGGATTTGACTTCCACTTTTTAAAAGCTGCCCTTTTCTCTCTCACTGCCTTTTTAACATGGCTGTTTAGCCATGGTGGTTCTTTGTTAGGTCTCTTACTGTGTTTTTTTATTTGGGGTATACATTTAAGTTGGGCCTCTAGTATGGTGTCTTTAAACAGTTTCCATGCAGCTTCCAGGGATTTTAGTTTAATTACTCTACCTTTTAGTTTCTGTTTAACTAGCTTCCTCATTTTAGTGTAATTCCCCTTTTTGAAATTAAATGCCAGAGTGTTTGACCGCTGCGGTGTTCTTCCCAACACAGGAATATTAAAAGTTATTATATTGTGGTCACTATTTCCAAGCGGTCCAGTAACAGTTACCTCTTGGACCAGATCCTGCGTTCCAGTCAAGACTAGATCGAGAATCGACTCTCCCCTTGTGGGTTCCTGTACTAGCTGCTCCAAGAAGCAGTCATTTAAGGCATCAAGAAATTTAATCTCTGAATCCCGTCCTGAGGTGACATGCACCCAATCAATATGGGGATAATTGAAATCTCCTATTATTACTGTGTTTTTTATTTTGATAGCCTCTCTAATCTCCCTCATCATTTCAGCATCACTATCACTGTCCTGGTTAGGTGGTCGGTAATATATTCCTAATGCCATATTCATATTAGAGGAATGAATTGTTATCCATAATGATTCTATGGAACATTTTGATTCCTTTAGGATTTTTACTTCATTTGATTCTATATTATCCTTCACATATAGTACCACTCCGCCACCCGCACGACCTGTTCTGTCTTTCCGATATAATTTATATCCCGGTATGATAGTGTCCCACTGATTGTCCTCATTCCACCATGTTTCTGAGATGCCTATTATGTCAACTTCCTCCTTTGATATGAGGTACTCCAGTTCACCCATCTTATTAGACAGACTCCTAGCATTAGTGTAAAAGCATGTTAGAAAACTACCACTATTTATATGTCCGCCTTTCACAGACGCGTTGGATTTTTTTATGCACGATTGTTTCACATCTGATCTTGCCCATATATTATTTCCCACGTTCCCTATCTGACTAACTTCTAGGGAATCCCTGTCTATGGAGCCTCTTGTAAGAGAAGTCTCCGTCCGATCCAGGTGCTCCCCCGCACCAATCGGCTTTCCCCCACCTCTTAGTTTAAAAACTGCTCTATGACCTTTTTAATGTTTAATGCCAGCAGTCTGGATCCACCTTGATTTAGGTGGAGTCCATCATTCCTGTATAGGCTCCCCCTACCCCAAAAGTGTCCCCAGTTCCTAATAAATCTAAACCCCTCTTCCCTACACCATCGTCTCATCCACGCATTGAGACTCTGAAGTTCTGCCTGTCTATCTGGCCCTGCGCGTGGAACTGGAAGCATTTCAGAGAATGCCACCAAAGATGTTCTGGATTTCAGTCTCTTTCCTAGTAACCTAAATTTGGCCTCCAGAACATCTCTTCTACCCTTCCCTATGTCATTGGTACCAACATGTACTACGACGACCGGCTCCTCCCCAGCACTGCCCATAAGTCTGTCTAGATGCCTCGAGAGATCCGCAACCTTCGCACCAGGCAGGCAAGTCACCATACGGTTCTCCCGGTCATCACAAACCCAACTATCTATATTTCTAATGATCGAATCCCCCACTACTAAAACCTGCTTCTTCCTAACAGCTGGTGCTCCCTCCCCCGGAGAAGTATCCTCGGCACGAGAGGATACATCACCCTCTGGAAGGAGGGTCCCAACTACGGGATGGTTTTCCTCTGCTCCCCTTGACTGCTCTCCTTCCCTGAGCCTTTCATCCTCCGTAACAGCCTCAGGACTGTCAGATTGGAGGTGGGACAGCCCTACTATGTCCCGGAAAGTCTCATCCACAAACACCTCTGCCTTCCTTAGCTCCTCCAGTTCAGCCACCCTGGCCTCCAAAGCACGCACTCGGTCTCTGAGGGCCAGGAGCTCCTTGCATCGAGCGCACACATACGCCACCCGCCCACAGGGTAGGTAGTCATACATACTGCACTCAACACAATAAACAGGATAGCCCCCACTCTGCTGCTGGGCTTCTGCCTCCATTTCCTACTCTAGTTATATATGAGGGTTAATTAAATGTTTCAGATAGAGGTTGTTATAAAGGATTTAGTTTAAGGGCAACAGAAGTCACTGGCTCCCTCCAAGCTCCCTCTCCAAACTCCCTCCTGTTAGCACGCACCCTGTTTGCCAGCACCCGGTCGCAAAGCTCCCTGGTCGCTTACTAGCAGGGTTTAAGTGCTCGGCCTCCCTGATAGCTCCTCCCTCTGCCTACAGCTCAGCCAATCAGCACACGGTGTTTCAATTCAAACCTAATCAGCTTCCAACTGCCTGCCTGCCTGCCTGCCTGCCTGAGCACACGGCCTTTCAAACAAACAAACAAACACTCAGCTCAGCACTCCAAACAAACAAACTCCAAACAAACACACAAGCCCAAAACCTCCAAATATAAGCAGCCACTTACCCCAAGGTGCTTTAGTTTGCTCCTTCCTTCTCCTCCTCCAGGAGAGCCTCTCCAAACTCCCTCCTGTTAGCACGCACCCTGTTTGCCAGCACCCGGTCGCAAAGCTCGCATAACCTTTCCTTTATAGCCTCTAGCATAATTGTCACCATTAATAGATAAGGGATTTACTTTTGGGTTACACATATTTCAGGGTATTGCTCAAGCTAAAGGTCTATAAGCTATTCTATTGCAGTGGTCTTAGTTTCTTGAAGATTTTCTATTTTGTATAAAATACTTTCAAACACTGATAACACTTCATTAGTGATGGAAGTGCCTCATTTAAAGTTCAGAAATTCAAAGATAAAGGTCCAAAAGTTCAGATACTTATTCAAATTTATCCAAACTTTGTGAAGTCCTGTCAAGAAAAGACTTCCTGATCTCCTCTTATCTTTGAAATGATCATCTTGTAAAGGCAAGAACAGAACCTGAATTCATCCTGAAGGAAATGCTCTTTGCAAAGCAGATTCTGAGGTAAAATAGGAATGATAAAGAATTGTCACAAACTAATGTATTTCAAAATACAATAGTAGATAAACACTGCTTTCGAATTGTCCATCAACCAAACAGGAGAAAAAATAACTCCAACATATTATTTGCTTCAATGCATCTTCAACTGCGCATGCACAAACAGGTTATTGCAATGTACTTAGGAATAAATACAAAAGCCTGAAGATGATTTAGCTGGTCAAACATGCAATAGCCCACTTACCCAACAACATAAGAGCTACGTCTACACGTGTATGCTCCATCGAAATAGCTTATTTTGATATAGCGACATCGAAATAAGCTATTTTGATGAATAGCGTCTACACGTCCTCCAGGGCTGGTGCCGTCGACGTTCAACGTCAACGTTGGGCAGCACCACATCTAAGTAGGCGCTGCAGGGGAGCGTCTACATGCCAAAGCAGCACACAACGAAATAAGGGTGCCAGGAACAGCTGCAGACAGGGTCACAGGGCGAACTAGCACTTCTGGGGCAACAGCTAGCCACTCCCTTAAAGGGCCCCTCCCAGACACACTCAGCCTCCACAGCATGCGGTCTGCAGAGCCACAGGCACGCACACCCGTTGAAACAGTGTGGACCCCCAGCAGCAGCAGCAGCAGCAGCCAGAGGTCCACACAGCCACCCCTGCAGGAGAAGTGCTTGCCCTGCTCAATGCTATGCAAGAGGCAGCTGACCACCTTTTATTCACAGAAGAGGAGCTGCCCCCAGGGGAGGAGGAAGCAGCCCCAGACCCTGCTGTCCTCTGCCCCCCACCCCCACTGCACACACCACCGGCTGTGGAGCTACCCCACGAGCACCGACTGGTGGGAGTGGCTGGTGCTTGGCTAGTGGGACAACGAGCGCTGGCTCCAGAACTTTCTCATGAGCCGGCAGACATTCCTGGAGCTCTGCCAGTGGCTCACCCCTGCACTGAGGCAACAGGACACCTTCATGCGGCGTGCCCTCAGCCTCAAGAAACGGCTCAGCATCTCTGTCTGGAAGCTGGCCACTCCAGACAGCTACCGATCCGTGGGGCAGCAGTTTGGCATGGGCAAGGCCACCATCGGGGCTGTCCTCATGGAGGTAAAAGGACCCACGGGGGGGGGTAATCCTGGGGGGGAGGGCAGCCCTGGTGGGGGGAGGGAGCCCTGGTGGGGGAGGGCCAGACACACCCTGCTCACCCCTCACTAGTGCTCTCCCATGTCCTTCCCCTGCAGCTTGTCCACACCATCAATGCCCTGCTCCTCCACAGGCTCGTGCGGTTTGAGGACCCGGATACCGCCATCACGGGGTTTGCCAGCCTGGTCTTCCCAAATTGCTTTGGGGCTCTGTATGGGACCCATATCCCCATCCGTGCTCCAGAGCACAGCAGAGGACCTACCATTCTGTGGTCCTCCAGGCCTTGGTGGACAGCTGGGGCTGCTTCCTGGACATTTATGTTGGGTGGCCTGGCAGCACCCATGACGCCTAGTTGTTCGGGAATTCGGGCCCCTGCCGCTGGCTGGAGGTGGGGACCTACATCCCCAGTGGGAGTTCCCTGTGGGGGACACCACCATGCCCCTCTGCATCATTGCAGACGTGGCATACCCCCTCCGGCCCTGGCTCATGCACCCTTACACGGGCCATCTGTCAGCAAGCCAGGAGCACTTCAACACACACTTGAACCATGCATGCCAGGTGGTTGAGCGCACTTTTGGCTGCCTCAAAGGGCGCTGGAGGTGTCTCCTCACCCGCCTTGATGCGGGCCCCACCAACATCCCCCAGATTGTGGGCATGTGCAGCACACTCCACAACCTGGTCGAGAGCAAGGGGGAGGCATTCTTTCAGGGATGGGCTGTGGAGGCTGGCAGGGCTGACATGCAGCCACCCACTGCCCCTGGTCACCAGGTGGACCCCGAGGGGATCTGGGTCCGGGAGGCCCTGCAGGCCCATTTTGACCAGGCCGCAGGGTGAACACTGGCAGGCCTCCCACTGCACCCCCCCATCCTCCACAACACTCCCTGCCCCCACGCCCACACCA
Organism: Carettochelys insculpta; assembly: GCF_033958435.1. Taxonomy (NCBI): domain Eukaryota; kingdom Metazoa; phylum Chordata; order Testudines; family Carettochelyidae; genus Carettochelys; species Carettochelys insculpta. The sequence goes on along the minus strand of NC_134139.1, from coordinate 157,146,327 downwards.
CAGAGCACCCAAGAGCACCCACACCCCACTTTTCTTGCAAATAAAAATAGACCTGTTGTTTTTGAAACCAAAACCGGTGATTTTTCTTATTATTAATAGTACAAATAAATAGAGAGAGAGAGCAAAACAAAAGGGGGGAACTATTTACATGGGGCGGCAGGTACCATATAAAACAGAGCAGGGGTGTAACACAAACTATAATACAACAAATAGGTATGATGGGGAATATGTGCAAAGGGGGGGGCCACGTCCTGGGCTGCACACTCCTCCACTGTCCGGCGCCCTGGGTTGGTGGGCATGACCCTCGCCTCGGCCTCAGCCCCGGCCGAGGCTGGCTGGGGGCCAGGCGAACCGGCAGATATGGCCAGCGGGTGTCAGCAGGCCCCAGGTCCCCCTCGGCGGGAGGCCCCAGGGTAGTGGACGGCGGTGGGATGGCGGTCGGAGCTGCGGGTGGAGCGGTGGGTAGAGTGGGCAGGGTTGGCAGAGCAGCAGGCAGCACGGCATGGGGGGCCAGGTAGTCCGCTATGCGGTCGAGGGTGCGCATGAAGGCCCCCCCTGCCTCCTGGTGCCAGGCCAGCGCATGTTCCTGGAGCTCCAGCCGCTGCTCCTCTACCCGCAGGCGCTGCTCCGACTCCTCCAGCTGACGCTGGAGGGTCGCGAGCAACTGGGGGTCCGTCGCCGTCCTCTGGTGGTGGCTCCTCCTCTGGCGGCCCCATCCTGGGGCTGGTTGGTGCTCCACCGAGGGGCTGGCCTGCTGGGATGGCCCCGGTGGGCTCCCCGGGACTACTGACACCTCGCCGGTGCTCTCCAGGCCCTCCGATGGTGCAGCTGAGGAACACAGGGGGAAGAAAAGTGGAGACAGCCGTTAGTGTGGGCCACGAGCTGTGGCCCTTGTCCCCCCACCCATCTGCTGCTGGTTCTCCATCCCCATCCCCAGGAGATGCTGCTGCTGCTGATGGGTGTCCCAACCCCCGCCACCGGGGGACCCTAGGTTCCGCTCCCCCCATCCCCAGGGATGAGGCATGGCGCTGTCCTGCTGGGAGGCAGGGTCTGATGCACTCTTCTGAGGGACATGCCACTGCTGTCCTTGGGGCCATGGTCATCTGGGCATGTGGAGGGCCTTGGTCATGTCTATTGTCCCCACCCCTTAACCCCGGGGGTGTGCACTGGGGGGGTACATACCTGATGGTCCGCTCCCACAGTCAGGGGACACCCTGTGGGCAGACGCCCTGCTAGAGATCCGGGACGGCAGCGCGATGTGGAGCCCCCCATCGCTGGAGGAGGATTCCCCCTCCTCCTCCTCTTGCATCCCAGGGGTGGGCTCCTGGGGAGGCCCCTGGTGTGCAGGGCTTGCCTCCGGGGCGGACTCCGCCTCCGGGGCCTGCTGGGGCTGGTCGGCCGAGGTGTCAAGAGTGGCCAGCGGGGAGGAGCTGTGCCGGGTGCCCAGGATGTCCCTGAGCTCCCTGTAAAAGGGGCAAGTGGCGGGGGTGGCCCCAGATCAGCTGGCCGCATCCCGGGCCCGGGTGTAACCCTGCTGCAGCTCCTTAACCTTACTCCTGACATGGTCAGGAGTGCGGTCAGGGTGACCCCGGGTGGCCAGGCCCTCGGCCAGCCGAGGGAACGCATCCGCGTTCCGCCTCTTGCTCCCCATTACCTGGAGCACTTCCTCCTCACTCCAGAGCCCCAGCAGGTCCTGGATCTTGGCCTCCATCCAGGAGGGGCCCCGCTGCCTTTTCCCGGGCTGGCTGCCAGGCTGGGAGCCCTGGCTCCCCTTGGGGGGCAGTGCCCTGGGGGCGCTTGGGGGGACTGGCAGGCAGCCATCGCTGCAGGGGTGGTGGCCTGGGGCTGCAGAGATGCGTGCAGGCTGTCCATGTGGCAGTGCTGCCGCCTGCATGGGCTCTCAGTTTCCTGCACAGGAATGCAGGGAGCGGGGAGCTTTCAGGGGCCACTGCACGCAGAGACCATAGAGCTCAGGGGCTGGAGAGAGCATCTCCCAACCCCTCAGCTGATGGCCGCTATGACGGACCCTGCTCTTTCGTTGTTGCAGGACAAGGATCAGCTACACGTGCCCTATTTCGACGTACAACGTTGAAGTAGGGCGCTATTCCCATCCCTTGATGGGGATAGAGACTTCGACGTCTCGCTGCCTTACGTCGATTTCAACTCCAAAATAGCACCCGCCACGTCTACACGTGGCGGGCGCTATTTTGAAGTTGGTGCAGCTACTTCGAAGTAGCAGGCACGTATAGACGCGGCTAAATTGTCACATAGTCCTAGTCTTAATCTTTTGATTCTTTGATGGCTCTCTCAGGCCATGTCCACACAGTGGAGCTATTTCAGGACACTGGACACATCCCAAAATAGCTATTCCATGTCTTTTACACATGCCCATCATTTTGAAATATTTTTCGAAATAATGGATGCATTATTTCCACATCCCTGTACTCCTCGCTGCAAGAAGAGTAATGGATGCCTTGAAATAGCACAGTATTTAGAGATTAGGCTCTGTTTAGGCAGTGCCAAATGCCAAAATAGCCTATTTTGAACTACACTGGAAATAAGCTACACATTTTTCCTAGTGCAAATTCCACAGCTCATTTCAATCTTAGGTTGCTGTTGACAGCACCTGAAATAGCTCTGCATGTGCATGTTTCCTGAGTGATCAGTGAGAGGTAAGTGAATTTTCTATATTGGATCAGATCTTTCCAGTAACTTCAACGAGCTTTGGATTTGGAACACAAGTCAATTTCTCAATTTTAATTATGGATACTATTCCTTCTATCAATGTCCCCTTGTCTGAAGTCTAAGTCCACTTTAGCTGTAAGTACTAATTCCCACTCCAGCGATGTGATCATTGCAACTCAAATTTTTCTCCACCATTTTCTGTATAATCGCATCTTTTGTACTATCTAACACCAATACCTATGGCCGTGTCTACACTAGCCAAAAACTTCAAAATGGCCATGCAAATGGCCATTTCGAAGTTTACTAATGAAGCGCTGAAATACATATTCAGCGCCTCATTAGCATGCCGCACGGCTTGTCCAGATGGGGCTCCTTTTCGAAAGAACCGTGCCTACTTCAAAGTCCCCTCATTCCTGTCTGCTCATAGGAATAAGGGGACTTTGCAGTAGGTGGGGTCCTTTCGAAAAGGAGCCCCGTCTGGACGAGCCTTACGGCGGCGAGCCACGCCAATTTCGAAGTGCCGCAGCTGCCCGCATGGCCAGTTCGAAGTTTTTGGCTAGTGTAGACATAGCCTATAAGTTAGAGCAGATTTCAAATATTTAATTAAATTTTTCCACCAAAAATTTTATTCTTCCAATTGGAAAACTTTTGGAGAATTTTTTTCTTCAGATTTTCATCAAAGACCTTAATAATCATTATCTGAGTCGTGAAATGGAAGATATAGATTTAAGGTTGGTTGGTCAAGTGGGAAAGGAATTTAATGTTTTAATAGCAAACTGGGAAAAAGAAAGAAATGTTGCTGTCAAAAAGGGTTAAAATGTTTTTGTGAGGAAAAGAAATATTTACATGCACTTGATATTTAAACCAAGATAATTACTTCTATTCCAGGTGTTGATTCTCGAAGGTTACATCTACACTTGCCCCCTTCTTTGGGGGCATGGTAATCAGGCTGATGGAAGATTACTAATGAAGGGGTGTGGTGAATATGCAGCACTTCATTAGGCTAATTCTCCCCTATGGCAACTTTGAAGTGCTGGCATGCATGTAGCCATAGGCATGTTAAAGTGCTCTCATTATTTTGAAATGCCTTTAGCCCCCAAACTTTTGGGAAGTACAGGTATTTTGAAGTAGTAAGGGCACTTTGAAGTGCCTGCGGCTATATGGCATCCTGACACTTTGAAGTTTGACACTTCAAAGTTGCCGCGGGGGCAAGTGTAGACATAGCCAAAGGCATTTCAAGCTCACATATGATGCCTAAATACTTTAGAGGATCTGAGATTGAGTGTGCTAAAAAGTTCCTCAGGTTTCAGTAGCTTCTGGAAGAAGCTCTTTAAAAGTCTGAAGGGAAATGAGTAGCTCAGAGTTTGTGTGACTATACATAAATAAATAATATTAAAAAAGATAAGTGAGAGGAGGAAAAGAGAGGAAGATTAAAATATACCTTTAAAGAATTTAAAATGGAGAAAGAAAATGAAAGCCATGTATTATCAAAGGAAATAAATGTAGATTGTATGAAGTTCTGCTACACAGAAAAGGAGGGCATGGCACAGAGGGACATGAGTCGGTAATTAGTGGGAAAAGGAATTGATGTCACTGAGTGTCTGATTGAAATATTTGCCTCAGAATTCACAAAAGTGTTTGAAATCAAAGAGAAAGAGTTATATTTTTCAAAGGAAAAAGAAAATGGAAATTCCTTTAGATATTATTGCCTTACAACACATAGGAAATTAGTGATATTCAAAGAATGACACCAGGACCAGATCAACTGCAACTCATCACTGTGGAAAAGTAGTAAAGGAAACAGAAAAGTATGTAGTTGAAAGTTTTGATAGTTCACTATCGATAGAGAAGTACTAGAGGACCTGAAGATAGATAATTTATTTCCTGGATTTAAGTAATGATCAAAGTAATATCTATGAGAATACAGACCAGGGAATCTCACTCCAGCGGTGGGAAGACAATGCTACTACACAACATTTAGGTAGAGGTAATATTGTAAAGGAGACTAAGCCTGAATTCAGGAAAAGGGAATCACGCTGTACCAAATGACACGAACTCTTTGAGTACTCAACTGAACTCATTTAAAAAGGTGCAGTAGGGAATATAATTGTTCTGCTTTTCAGAAGAGATTTTTTTACTGTACTGCCACAGAGATATAGTGATAAAGTCTGCATAGGTAGTTTATGGGTTGAGAGATTTTTAGTAAAGAAGAGAATCAGAGGACAGCACTAGCAAGATAAGAGTTATAACTATGTTACATTTGTAAGACCAAATTTATAGACGTTGTGGTCTTTTCAGGGTCTTGAGTTATATTTGTAATGATCTATGCCCTTGTTTTACTTATGGATAATACATTATGAACATTTCACTTCACAGAAATTTGCTTTTTAGCTATTTATATCTATTAGATTGTGAACACATTGCCGGAGATAAGATTTTTGTAGGAAATGACTGTGAGAGTTTTTGCCCATACTATTTTTTTAGTTTTCCCCAATTGACATTCCTTCCTAATTCACAATCTAAAATAAAGGGGAGGTGGGATAGTGCAGATTTTGGATTTTGGCTGCCAGGCTGTGAGGAGATGACCAAGGTGCTTCTCTGACAAATGGTAGCTTTAATGTTTCTTCAAGGGGAAGCTTCCTTTCTTGATAAGAGCTTAATACAGGACTATCCTGAGGGTAAAATAGTTTCTAAAATGGAAGATTAGGGTGCTTTGTGAGCTCTGATTCTTGGCAAGGATAAAAATTATGGTACAATATGAAGGTGGAAAATGGAATACGAACATAGCTCTATAAACAGTGATCTATCCTTTTCATTACTTACCCCTTCCCAATTTTAGGGTCATCTCTTCCCAATTTTAGGGTCATCTTCAGATATTAACAGTGATTTCAGATAATTACTGAGAATGTTACACAGGTAAGGCCAAGAGCCAGTTCTTGCAGGATCCCCTGGAAACACATGCACTCAATGATAATTCTCCATTTATAATTGCACTGAAACCTATCAGCCAATTCATAATCAATCTCAAGAGTGCCGTATTAATTGCATAATGTGCTAGGAGATATTTTTAAAGCATGTATCATACAGTAAGAAATCTGGCTCCCAGAAAGCAAAGGAAATGAAGGCTTTATCCCCCAATCCTTGGGTTGGAGGGGACAAAGGAGAGATGGGAGAATGAGAAAATGTGAGTACAACATTAAAACAATGACTAATTTTTGGTTGATTGGAAAGACAAAAAGTACATTTTTACCATTGAAGCAAAAAAGACTTGTACTACTTTTAGATAATTTACATATCTGCCAGCATCTTCTACAAGTATGTTGTCTCCGTTTGCTGTCAATTAAATGTTGAAATTAGGAAGCAGACTGATAATTAAGGAATCTTTCTTTCTCTCTCTCTCTTATACATATATATATATACACACGCACATACACAAAAATATAGGCAGTACAAGGAAACAGTTAAGAGAGCCTAAACAAATGTCTTTACATGCTTTATACTCTCAACCACTGTAGAGCCATTAGTTCTCAAACTGCAGGTAACAAATAGAAATGTTGAGGACTATTGAACATTTTCTGTTTTCACAGTGGCTCAGCACAAAAAAAGTTATTTAGCACATGTTTCTATAATTGAGGTGCACTGGAGAAAATTCAGTGTTCAATGGCCCCTAAAATTCAAATTTCTTTCTATGTGGTCTGTACACTGGGTTGCAATATAACATATGTAGAGATAGTGGCTAGCTGAAGATTGCAAAAGGTTTATATCTTTCCCTTTTTTTTAAGTTCCCTGCTTTGTTTCTGCATGGATTAACAGAATCAAATATCTTAAAGAAGCAAAAAGCAAAAGAGACATTGTACATCCCCTCTGCCATCAGAAAAATAAAAACTAACATGGAAACTTACATTCATAATACTCCTGAAGCAGCTGTGCAAGAGCTATTGATTTTCTAGTCCAGCAGTAACTTTCTCAGGGAGAACAATGAGAAATTACGAAGTAGGATGTCGCAGGGAGGGGACATCATTTTCATCTCTGCATATCACTTCTGTGCAGTGCATGAAAAACCCCTTCTTGGCTCCTTGTTCAAGCACCAGGATCACATGTCCCGGTGAGTTTACGAGGGCATAAAGTGTTTACATCTGTGATGTTTGGCTCTTATGTATTTCATGTAGTCTTTCTTTCCTTCTTCCACAATGAGCTTACATTACGATTATAAAATATACCAATGTGTCAATGTAATTTAGTCTTTGAACGAATTACATGCAGAGAAAAACAAATTAGTAATGTAGATAAACAGTAGCTATTTGGGATTATTTGCTTTTAGAAAATGTAAGCACAAACTTATAATATATATATTATGAAAATGCTCAAAATAGATTTCATGTTGCATTTTATACTAGACGCTTATTTCTGGTATTTAACAATTAGTGTGTTTGGTGTATCCTATCCTGTCCTTTTATTGCTTACTGTACATCAGACTAGAAAATGAACATAAAGGGGGGTGAAGTCTGTGCAGTCTCCTGACACACTAGGTAATTTAGTGAAGTGTTTCACTCCACCCTTAGATGCAGGACTGTTCCTTTAAAAGGTGATCTGATCCTTGTGTAATTTTCCTCTTGATTTTAGTGGAAGCAGGATTGGATCCTAAAACTTTATTGTGCCAGGCACTACTCAGCAGCTTCCATTACTGTGCCCTTACTGAATGAAGGGAAGTGTCTCTGTGATTGTATCAGATTATTATATGTTTGCTAAAAATGCCTCGGTCCATTTCTCTGATTGAATTACTACCACAGAGTTCACTATGGATTATGATTACCCCTCCGTCTGGTCAGCAAGTTCTTTACCATAAATCACAAAATGACAATTACTAGCTCTAACCCATGGCTCCTCAGCACCTTAGCTATTACAAACATATTTCCATTTTAATCAAACAGATCTTCCAGACTACCTTTGAATTCTCATTTTCCAGCCTTGCCTGGCTTCCTTGGATTGAAATCAGATATATAGTTCTGGTTAAACGATTCACAATATAAGGAAAATCCACGCTGATTTACCACTAGTGGACAATAGGAATTTGAGCTACTGATGATGATCAATATGGTAATTTACTTGTGATTTAATTTTGCTTTCAGATCAGTTATAAAATTCAGGGTATATTACCAGTCCACAATATATTGAAGTAAAAAAAAATAAAAAACAAGAAACAAAGCATCGCTGTCTGTCAAAGATATTGATTGTTATATCCTATTTAACAATGCACCAAGTCTTGTACTCTTGAAAACCTTGTTAAATTTGTTAATCTCTGCTCATAATCTACTACACCTTAACATAATGTGACTTTAGTGTCACATTCTACCTTGACATCTTTGTGCAAAATTCCAATTAACTTTCATTGGGAACTCAGAGTGCAAAAGGAGTATTGAGTACAGATCACAAGCATGTCCGGAAGTAGTTACCTGGAGCTTCTGAGAGAAACATTTAGAAATGAGATAATTAGTGTAGAATGTGTATAGAAACCTAGTAACAGAAATGGTTGACTATAAGAAAGAATATTAAATGTATTTTATACTAAACAGCAAAATATGACAATAACCCCCCGTAATTGTATTCACACGTTGCTACCCAGTAATAACACACAATACTTGGAGCTCATAGAGTTGCCTCTGCCAGCCTGCTATTTTCCCCACCCACCCACAAGTGGTTAGGCAGTGATAAGAAGTAGACAGGACTTTGACTGCCCCTTTAGCACACCGCTAAATCAACTGACAGTAAAGAGCAAATTTTTTCAAGTCAGTGATCAGCACAAGCTACATATCTCTTTGAGCAAGGAGACAAGGGACCCAATTGTGTCTCACAGTCTGTGGGTCTATTCCTGGAGAAAGTCAATTTACTCTGGGGTTTAGTAATTTTTTCCATGTGCTGTGTCTGTGTGACCAATAATCTGAATTACATTTTATTCTCTCTGTTCTCTGCTAAAAAGAGATGGGGAAAAAAGACTTTACGTCATGAATTTTGATTTTGAGGTTCAGCTTCCATTGTGACAGAACTAGATGATGAATGTGAGTAATGAAAAATGGAACTTGCATAGAAGTGAAAGAAAGATCTTAATTATTCAAATCAGGATGATCAAATAATTTGCATCCAGAAATAATGAAAAAACTAATATGTAAGAATGCTAGTCTAACAGAAGGATTTTCAAGAAGTATGTCTATTTGGGACTAGGACCATCTGACTGGAAGTTAATGTTGTACCTTAAAGAGGTTTGCAAGGAAGTGATCTGGGCAATTACAGGCCTGTATGAGCTCAGTATCATTCAAACCTTTAGAACAAATTATGAAGGACAGAATAATTAAATTCATACAAATTAATGATAAAAGCAATGACCATAACATAGGGTTACCAGAGGTAAAACAAACTCAAAAACCTGATTTATTTTTGAGAACTTTACAGTTTCTGGGAAGCATCTCAGTGGGTAGTTAAAGGGGTTTTTGCTCCCAGTGGATCCTCAAATTCTCAGCCCTACACTTATTTTTTCAGCTCTTTTATCTCCACAGCAGTTGTGAGGACATCAATCATCTCCAGCTGAGTTGTCAGCCAGTTTTTCCATTGACCCTTTAGCCACTGAGAGTCTGGGGTTTGTACATCCTATAGCAACAACACATAGTGAATAGCAATCTTTTTATTGGCATAGAAGTAGTTTCATATAAGTAACAGAGAAAAATAGTCAAAAATAAGTCATTTGAGTGGAAAGTGAATATGAAAGGGTAAGAACACAGAAAAGAGGAACTGAGAGTTTTCTGTATTGTTTGCAAGTATATTGTCTCTTCATTCATACAAATTCAGTGAACATTTTATACAAACACATTTTGGCTTATGGGTTTTTGCACTTCAGTTGTTCACTACTTCTGATGTATGACTGAAACAAAAAAAGCAGTCAATTAGCATTTTAAAGACTAACAAAATAATTTATTAGGTGTTAAGCATTTGTGAGACAGACCCACTTCTTCAGACCATAACCATACCAGAACAGACTCAATATTTAAGGCACAGAGAACCAAAAAAGTAATCAAGGTTGTCAAATCAGAAAAAAATTATCACAGTGAGCAAATCAGAGAGTAGAGGGGCACAAGTGTTGGGGGAGTCAAGAATTAGATTAAGCCAAGTATGCAAAAGAGCCCCTATAATGACCCAGAAAATTCACATCTCAGTTCAAACCATGTGTTAATGTGTCAAATTTGAATATAAAAGAAAGTTCAGAAGCCTCTCTTTGCAGACTGTTGTGAAAATTCCTCTTCATTAAAGCACAAACTTTTGAGTCATTAACAGAATGGCCCACTCCATTAAAATGTTGACTGACCAGTTTGTGAATCAGGAGTGTTCTTATGTCTGTTTTGTGCCCATTAATTCTTTGTCTGAGAGAGTTTGAAGTCTGTCCAACTGATGTATGGTTGGTTTTCAAAGTCACATACTATGACTCTGTGACAGGTTACAATCACATGAAGATCCCTTGGGATATTTCCGGGTATGTTGATCAGACCACTGAAACCTACCTTCTTGCTCCCTGAGGCTCCTCACCATCCAGTCCTGCAGAGTCAGATCCTCTAATCTCCCCCAGAAACAGAAAGTGCTTAACTAGAGATCCAAATCAGGATAGAATCTTTCCTAACTTGAACTTTTCACCTCGTGTAAAGGCAGTTGTTTAGGGGAAGAACTCACGAGTAACAAGATTCCCCTAAAAATCTGTTTCTCTTTATGGTGTGTCAGGCAAATTTGAAGGCAGACTGAAGACAAAAATGGAGGAACCTTAGGGCCCTCTTTATACCTTTCCACTGTGGATTCCCTTGTTTGGCGTGGAAACATGAGCATTCAGACACGGAACAGATACTTATGGGGAGCCAACCATTGGAATAATGAGTTGAGTTCTCTTCTTCACACAGCGCACAATCAACCTGTGGAACTTCTTGCCAGAGAAGGCTGTGAAGGATAGTATCAGAGGGGTAGCCATGTTAGTCTGTGTCTGCAAAAAGAATGAGAAGTCCTGTGGCAACTCATAGACTAACAGATATAAGGTCCTGATGAGGCAGAGGCACAACTGGTGGTGGAGCTTTTTGACTTTGTCCTCACCCACAACTATTTCAGATTTGAGGACAATTTATATCTTCAAATCAGTGGCACCGCTATGGGCACCTGCATGGCCCCACAGTATGCCAACATTTTTATGGCTGACCTAGAACAACGCTTACTCAGCTCTCATCCCCTAGCACCCTTCCTCTAGTTGTGCCACATAGATGACATCTTCATCATCTGGAGCCATAGGAAGGAGGCTCTTGAAGAGTTCCACCATGATTTCAACAGTTTCCACCCCATAATCAACCTCAGCCTGTACCAGTCCATGCAAAAGATCCACTTCCTGGACACTACAGTGCAAATAAGTGATAGTCACATAAACACCACCCTATACAGGAAACCCACAGACCACTATACTTAGCTACATGCCTCCAGCTTCCATCCAGGGAACATCACATGATCCTTTGTACACAGCTAAGCACTGAAGTACAACCACATTTCCTCCAGTCCCTTGTATTTGTTAGTCTATAAGGTGCTGCAAGACTTCTCATTGTTTTTGTGAAGACTAGGACTATAAAAAGAGCTAGATAAATTCATGGAGATTAGGTTCATTAATTGTTATTAGCCAGAATGGGTAAGGAATGGTATGCCTAGCCTGTGTTTGTCAGAAGCTGGAGATGGATGGTAGGCGAGAGATTCTTTGTTCAGTTCTCTCCCTATGGGTCACCTGGCATTGGCCACTGTTGGCAGAAATGATACTGAGCTAGATGGATTTTTGGTCTGACCCAGTATGGCCATTCTTCTGTTCTATGTCCACATATTTTAAAAAGGATGATGGCTAACTGAAAAAGGTTCAGAAAAATGGTACCTGTCTGGTAATGAAAGGCTAAAGAAATTGAGATGTTGTGTAAGCATAGATTGTAAAGACATTGTGATCATATATATATATATATATATCATAAGCCTTAGTCATGGGAAAAAGATATATGAGAGGAGAGGGCACTGTAGTTTAGCAGAAAAAGAAATAAGATTAAAAGGCTGGAAGATGAAACTACACACATTGAGTATGAAAATAAGGCACAACTATTTTACTAGTATCTAGTTACTGAAATAGTTTATCAAGGGATGTGATGAATGCTTCATCACTTCTAAAATATGTGTTGTAGCTTAGCATCAATGTATGGTCTTTTTGAAGAATCTTTATGGCAAAATTCTATGCCATGTATTCGGAGGATGCCATACTAGGTAATGCGAGAAGTTTCTTATGATCTTGAAGTTTAATAACCAATTCCAGAAACAACAGTGCAACAGGAACTCATTTTTCCCAAATGTTTGCAAGCAAATAAGTACGAGATACAAATATGTCAGAAGTCCGTGGCTACAGCACCTCATTAGCACAATGGCAGCCACACGTGTTTTGAAAGTGCTGCTTTCAAAAAACATGCTGTTCATGTACACGGGCCTTTCAAAAGGACCTCCAGAATTTTGAAAGCCCCTTCTTCCCAAAACCAAATGGAAAGAAGGGGTTTTCGAAATCTGGGGATCCTTTTGAAAGGCCCCTGTCTACAAGAGTGGCATGCATTTGGAAAGCAGCACTTTTGAAACGTGCGCGGCTGTCATTATGCTAATGAGGTGCTGTCATGAATATGCAGCACCTTCCAAAGTGACTCATTAGCATCCCCCTTTCAAAAGGCGGTGCTAATGTAGCTATGGCAAAAGTGAAACCTGTCCAAAAGCTAAATGAATATTTGGAATGGGGGTTGGGTTGTCTGAATTTACCTACCTTAAGTTATGACTTTTTTTACAGTTGGAAAAAAATGCTACAAACCTGTGTTTAATGTGAAGAAGGAAAGGGGGAGATAACCAAAATTTTCCAAAAATATTCTAAAGCTAGCTGCAAAAAAGAGGGATTTTTTGCTCTTCTTCTGCTCTCTTTGAACCACAGGTAAAGAGAAATACAATTGAAAGACAAAATACGCCCCCTTGGATGCAATTGCATATTACTGGCTCTCAGACAAAAGAAACACACTCTCTGAAGAACCATTTTTAAGTAAATTTTACTCTATTATTTACAAATTTTACAAGCAAGTTGTTGTTTTGTTTTTTTTTTCTGTATTTACATGCTCCAGAACGGTAATTGAGGGTAACACAGTATTATTTTAACTTACTTTAGCTTCTTCCCTTTTGTTTTCATTCCCCAAAGTTAATTTTGTCCTAGTTTTCTTGTTAATTATTTATATTTACTTGCCTAGTCTTCACTTCCTGTTGTAATTTGGGACATTGTTTCCTCATGTTTATTCTCTCTATGATGCATTTCTGAATCATGATAATCTCACCTTTCTTATTTGGATGCCTATTATGTTATCTTCAGAAATCATTTCTTTGAAGCTATAACATTTCACCCCAATTATGGTTCCAAGTAATATTCTCTCAAAACTTACTATTGTCCTGCTTCTATATTTGTTGCTGCTGACATATTATGAAATGGGGATCACAGGTATTTCATGTGGTCAGACATTTATAACAATGTTAAGAGAGTCTTCCTTCAGTTACCTGGTGCCATATGATCTTCTATCACAGTGGTCTTGACAGCAATCCTACAGTTATCATCCCTCTTCCTTTTTGGGCTTGTGTAAATAAACTGGTATTTCCACTACTGTCGTGTCTTTTGAAAACCTTTAAATGGGGTCTGCTGGAGATTATAAGTAGAATGTGCATTTTAGGGATTAGGACATTAGAAAAAGCTTCCTAATTGTCAGGGTGGTTAAACACTGGAATAAATTGCCCAGGGAGGTTGTAGAATCTCCATCACTGAAGATATTTAAAAGCAGGTTAGATAGGCATCTATCAGGGATTGTCTAGATGATACTTGGCCCTGAAGTGAGGGCAGGGGACTGGATTCAATGACCTCCTGAGGTCCCTTCCAGTTCTAGTGTTCCATGCTTCTATGACATACGGGCCGTGTCTACATGTGCCCCAAACTTCGAAATGGCCATGCAAATGGCCATTTCGAAGTTTACTAATGAAGCGCTGAAATGCATATTCAGCACTTCATTAGCATGCGGGCGGCAGCGACGCTTCGAAATTGACGTGTTTTGCCGCCGCGCGGAGCGTCCAGACGGGGCTCCTTTTCGAAAGGACGCCACCTACTTCGAAGTCCCCTTATTCCCACGAGCTCATGGGAATAAGGGGACTTCGAAGTAGGCGGGGCCCTTTCGAAAAGGAGCCCCGTCTGGACGCTCCGCGCGGCGGCAACACGCATCAATTTCGAAGCGTCGCTGCCGCCCGCATGCTAATGAAGCGCTGAATATGCATTTCAGCGCTTCATTAGTAAACTTCAAAATGGCCATTTGCATGGCCATTTCGAAGTTTGGGGCACGTGTAGACGTAGCCACGATAAGATGCCTGTTTGTTTGCTCAGAAAACAAAAAAAAAACAGCCTGGTGAACAACTGGATCAGCATTTTAATCAGGTAAAAAAGAGTTAGCAAATTAGTCTTAGTGTTAAGCAGAAATGTGTTTATCAATATATATTAGAATTACATATTGTAATAATATGGTTAATGCAAACACCTGAATGTGAGTATGCACTTGCATTTAACCCTATAGCAAGCCCTGTTTCAGTAGACTGCTCGCTGAAATATCCACACACACACACACACAAAAGACAGTTCTGCAGATCAAGAGTCTGTTTTTGAATGCATGCATTTTGAGTAGTGAGGAAAAGAGCTGGTCATCATGCTCTTTATCCTTTATGCCTTTATTTCTCAATTTATTAATCATAGACTGAATCCTGTAAGGCATATCACTTAAGACAAAAGGCATTGTCAAGGAAAGGTGTTTAAAATGAGGAAATAGTAAAATATTAAAGTATATTGATGTTATGTCTTTGGCATATCAATACAACACCCGCTCTGCAGAGCTTAAAATCTCTGTGTTGTCTTTCTAGTATTAGCCCATGAAAGCCAGTGGATCTCCGTTTACTAAGCTACTATTTAGTTTGAGTAAGGGGGAACAGCTTGTTCCTAAACTATTGTAATCAGATGAGGAGTTCAATATACTTTCTTTTCCAGATTCTCTTTGGTTTGCTAAGGTATATTTCTTATTTATTGGTTACCATCATGTCATTAGTTTCATTTCCTCATTTATATGGTAAGATTCCGTAATAGTTTATCTTCCATAACTCAGACATTTTTAGGTTGTCTCTAAGTTGGTATTCAAAATGTTTTGCCAAGCTCCTACAATCTATGTTACTCTTTTGCAACCTTGCTGAACAAATGACCTTCTCTATTCTTTCATCCAACCTAATGAGTTCATACGTCTTTTAGGATATGTACTGATTATTGGTTAATTATAATATCTTGCTTCACTTCTTCATGTAATTGGCACAGGCCACTGGCTTTGTTGACGCAGGTGTCGTGTTCCATCTTTGCTTGGTTCTTTAAATGCTCATGGCTTCTTTCTTTTTTATTTACCATTAATATATTTCTAATTTGTGTCACAATGTATTGCCATGCTTCTTGATGTTTCTGCAGCTATTGACTCATGCAAAAAACAAAAACAAAAAAACCCCCACATTTCAAGTGAATTGTGTCACAGTAGGCTGTGTCACCATTAGTTAAAAAATACCCATGTAACTACTGATGGGGTGGCTCTATTCATAATTAATTGTCTTGTGACTAATTACGTTGTGTGAGGGACACCTCTGAGTAGTTTACCCTAGTACACAGCAACTGAGTACTGTTATTGAGGCAGCAACTAGCATTATTATTAATGAGTATGAAGGTTATAACAAATCAAATCACCTTCAGTGACAAGCATTGACTGTGTCTGACAGAGGAAAATAATACAGAAGGAGCTTCTTCATGATTCTTTTGTAGTGCAGCATCCACTTGTTCAACATGGGAATCATAATCTGACTGGAACTCTACCAAGCTAGCCTATGTCACCACTTGAAATGCTGCTGTGTACCCCTTCCCCACCTAATTTCAACCCATCTAGTCTCTTGAGCATTTTTTGTAAAACTAATCATGGTTTTAGTTTTTGTAAAACTAATCATCTACAAACCAATGCAGTAGATCGTTTTCAATTAATAACACTTCATAATGTTTACAGTAAATTTCAAATTAAGCAAATGGATACAGAATCCTATGTTTATTCACAGATCCCATAAATCGTGGTCTATATTTTTATATGTTTCCTATGCCTTCTGACTGTACTTTGTTATGATCAAATGGCAACCACAGCACCCCTTGCTATGATCAAATGACAACCACAGAACCTGTAAACGTGACGTTTTGAAGTCCTCTGCAAGAGAGATGCCAGTTTGGTTTGGTGGCCTTAGGCTGGTTCTACACTTGCCCCCAACTTTGAAGGGAACATGGTAATCAGTGTGATGGGAAATTACTATTGAATTGCTGCGGTGAATATGCAGCACATCATCAGGCTAAGTCTCCCCAGCGGCAACTTCGAAGTGTCAATTTTGTGGAGTAAAGGCACTGACACTTCGAAGTTGCCGCGGGAGGAGAATTAGCCTAATGAAGTGCTGCATATTCTCTGCAGCCCTTCATTAGTAATCTCCCATTACTCTGATTATTATGTCCCCTTTGAAGTTGGGGGCAAGTGTAGACAAGCCCTTACAGAAAGGAAAATTTAGAAATAACCAGTAACTCATTTCCTATATACAGTAATATAAGAGCTGTCTGGTGCTAATGATTTTCAGTCATTACCAACATGAACTGAATTCAAACCAGCAATCTAGAAGTAAAAAGCTGTGTTTTCCATTGTAAATCAGGGAGATCATTATAGTAAACCAAGGTCATACAGGAAGGTAGTGGCAGACTGAAGAATAAAAATCTAGTCTAACAACTAGATCACATTAATTTGCATTGTGGAGGGGGACCAAAAGAGAAGCAATACTTAGGATATGTCTACACTTACTGGTAAGACCCAGAAGGGGTCAATTTTTCAGATTTCGTTTTAGAGCACTTATTGGGGACATATTAAATTTAACCATCAAGGCTCTATAGTCAGTTCTGTTTCTCCTAATTGTCATGAGGGATAAGGGAGGTCAGTGGGAGAGTTTCTCCTGTTGACCTCCCTATTCAGCTAGAAAAATGGAGATCTGTGTTCAAGTCTTAGCTCTATAGGCAATTTCAGTCTCAGTCTCCCCTGTCCCAGCTCAGTGCCCTAACAACTGCTCTACTGGATATATGGTGGGTATCTTCACCTAAGGTTTCTGCATGGCATCCAGCTCCCTTTGTGAATCTAGCCCTTCAGTGTTGCCCAAACCCTAAATTAAATCTTATGCTTTGTTCAAGCTGAAATAAAACTATATTATATTTTTATTTGTTTTCATCTTTCTTTTAATTGAAATTTACAGCAAACCAAGCACATTGGTTTCTCTAACAGCTCCACTTCTAACACCTTTACCTATGCTATAGCTGCAATGAAGACTTGAGTCTCCAGGACTGTCCATTTGATGTCTTCCATGAGAAGTAAATTCACTTAGAGGAATAGAATGGGGAAGTAATGCTGTGAGCTCAGGAGATGAGTGCCTTCTTTGCCCTAAGGATCTCACAGAAAAAGAAGACAAGGAAAGCAACAGAGCATGGGAAGGAGGGGGAGAAACATACACTCAAATTAAATATAAATATTTGTACTAACGTCTCGCTAGGCATTCTAGCTGTTTTTAGTTGGAGAGTAATTTTCAGCCTCAAGAGAGAAGTCATATTTAAGAAAGGATTTGGAAGAAAAAGGCATCTGTGCCTGCCTAGTTTATGTATAAGGAACAGTGCAGAAGAAAGCATGAAAAGGATTGTGGGAGACAGGCAATTGAACAGTCAAGGATGGCATCATTGGTAGAGTGGGAAGCAGTGTGATAGAAGAAGCAAGAATGATAAATAGGATGAGACAGCAATGTGAGTTATTTTGGAAGCAAGGATGCAAAACTGAGACCTGAAGCAGAACTAATGACCTTTCACTGAGAATGAGCCAATTAACCACTCTGAGGTATGCAAAAATATTCTTGTCACCTTCTGAAAAATCATAGATTTATGAAAACCTGGGCATTACCCATTTTCATCTTCAACTTGTTGCAAGAAAAAAAGCAGTCCTGTGGCACCTTGAAGACTAACAATATTATTTATTGGGTTTCAGGAAAGGCAGGCATCAAAAGAGAGAAAGTTCATTTATGAAAAACATAATAAAAGTTTCATTCATTTTTCACAGAGTAGTTCAAGCTGTTTTGAAAGTGTCATGGGTGTGGGTGGGTCTTATCATTACAGCCTACCCAAGTTCCTGCGAGCAGGAAGGTCTTGAAAAAATAACATATTGTCATGTAATGCAGAATTGTGCTTAGTCAAATTATGTGGCAAGTGCTTTCATCAGACATGGTTTACACATTGTAAATATATTTGTTTCAATTAATATATGATGAAGTTATTTTTTTTCCAAAATCTAGCAGAACTTTTATTTTACAGCCATAGGTCCAATACTGCAACACATGCGTGAGTGACTTGATGTATGTGAGCAGCCGCTGTAACTTTCTTGGATGTTCAGGTTGTGTAGTAGAGAAAGAAACAGTTATTTTATGCCATTGTCAGTAGCCATTTGTTTCAACTGACTAAAAATATTTGGTTTTTGTCCTCAGTCTATAAATCAATTTTCATTGGTGGCCTATTGTGAAACAAAGCTCCTGAATTTCATCTATGTACTACTGAGACAGATTCTGATTTCTGTTGTCTTGTGATATATATCACCTAAAATAAATTTATCTAAACAAAGTATTATTCTTTATATAATATTTGGGTAGCAACTGAAAGGTGATATATTCTTCTCCTTTAATGCGCATTTGGTTTATACATCCCTTTTCCATATATTTTCTATTATTCACTCTTCTAGTCCCCTCCACCATTCTGGCTTTTCTGGAAGTGCGTTATTCCCCTGCTGTGTGTATATTTTTTTTTTAATTTCCTATAGTCTCTCTTTCTCTCCAATATAACAAAGTCAATAATTAGAATAGCTCAGAAAAACTTCCATGGAAGATTTTTTCATTAGAATTTATTGACCTGTCAGAACTGAAATGTTCCATAAGTCTGTGTCACTTTTGATGAAAATCTACCAGAAAACAAGCTGATTCTTGTTGGAAACCTGCCTGGCTTCCTGTCAGCTCACCTGCTTAGCCGATTGGTAGCCTACCCAGGGCTTGCTGGGGAACCCCAGATACCATATCATTAGCAGCCTGCCTGTCAGGGGCTGGCTGAAGGACAGCCCAGATCCCAGGCAATTAGCTCCTCACTGAAGGCTCCCAGGATTCCAAGATCCCTGCCTCCCATGCCACTTCAGGCAGGATGCCTCAGAGACAAGGCTCCTAGGAGAAAAGGGAAGCGAATGATATTTCATTTTGCAGTGAATTTAAAAAATGTTGGCTTTCATTTCTAATTAGAATAGCAGAAAATATTTATCTATCAAAATCTGTGAAATTAAGTTACCCATCCAGCTGTCTTACTCAAAGTACCCAATGTTAAGGTTTTGACATTCTTATATGTATTTTTAGTATAATCACCAAACTACTATTTTGTTTCTCTTAGAATGTATGCACATACCCAGACACGAAAAGAAACAAACAAACAAAGCAAAATCCTTACAGGCTGTGTGACCCCCTTAGATTTCATTAACATGGCTTTCAGTGGGTTGTTAAATAGCATATAAAAACAAAAGACTTAGAATCCAGAAAAAAAAAAATTAAAGTGGAGCAAACCAATGCAAGAAATAACTACCACTATTTAGTCATTGCAAGATTAATCAAACTTTTTTTTACAAAAATGTATTCAGAATAACTGATGACCATCTTAACATTGTCCTTCCTTTTCCTCTGAGCATTTAAATTGTTTCTTGGTCACGGCATTTTTTAAATAAAATTCCCAGGAAAAATTAAAAGAAGGAGAAAAATTCTATTCTCCAGCACACATGATGGATCATCCTGATTCAGCATTTTGCTCTCTATCTGCACTGCAGGGATTACTGTCTAACGTAAGTGAAGTCACTTGTCATATAATTTGATTAAATATAACTGTAATATATAGGACACAACGCAATTTAACCTCCAGGAGAAATCTTCACAGCAATGAGAGACAAAGCTTTTGAGATGAGATCTGAAGGGCACATCTGAAAGGAAAAAAAAAAACCCTAAAACTGGAGGGCCATACTCGTTTCTCATTACAACCATAAAATCCCTAGTGAAGTTACACTTGATGAATGGCTTTTGGCTTCTGATCAAACTTATTGAGATAATATGTGCAGAAAGGAGCTGTTTTTCCTTCCTAGCTGGGTCTGTATGGGCAAGTACATTCGAAGTTTCTGGCCCTCTTTCAAAAGAATGCAAGGAGTATCTACATACAAAATGCATTCTTTCTAAAGGAAATTGGAGGAATGCAGTGCAGATTTCAAAATCCCTACTCTGATCTCATATTAGGAAGATCGTCCCCTTTCAAAAGACTCTTTCAAAAGAAGACATTTGTAAATGCTCCACAGCCTGCTCTTTTGAAAGACAAGTCGTCCATGACACTGGCCAGCTGGAGCACGGAGGTGTTCTGGTCCACAGCAGCGGGGCTCTATGATGTCTGCGGCCAGCTGCCTTCAAAGCTGTACAGACCTCGAACCCCCGTGGCAGGAAGCTGAAAGAATGCTGGCAGCACAGCCACAAGATGCTTTCAGCACACCCTCACACTAACCTCCCAAAACTGAAAGAGCTGCAATGGCCAGCAGCTGCAGGAACACCAGGTCCCCCACTCAGAGCCCTTGCAGGGCCCGAGGAGCCAGGACCTGATAAAAAACAAAACAAAACAAACAAACAAACAAACAAATGAAAACCCAACCCGTCCTGGACTGAGCTGGAGCTAAGATACCTCCTGGGACTGTGGAAGAAGGAGGAGGTGCTCTGGGAGATGGGGCTAAACTGGAGCAATGCAGAAGCCTTTGGTCACGTGGCCAACAACCTCACCACTTGGGGACACCTTGAGTGGACATTGGGCAAGTCTGGAGTAAGATGAAGGAGCTCTGGCAGGACTATGCCAGGGCCCACGATGAAGCCAGCTGCTCAGAGGCAGGTCCCACAACCTGCCTCCACTACGGAGAGCTCCAGGCCATCCTGGGACACCAGGACTCCTTCAACACCTTGGCATAACAGCCAGAGGTGGAGGCCCAGGAGGAGCCAGGACCAGCAAGCCAGGGCCAGGAGCTGTACGCCTCTGTGGTCCAGAGATGAGGGGGACCTCATCATCGATGTGCCCTCCCGTTCATCCAGCTGGCAGACTGGGAGCTGGGAGTTGCTGGACCTTGGTGAGGGACTGTCAGGTAAGTACCCAGCAGGGTGCAGAACCTGGTGTGTGGGACAGGGATGACAAAGCTACCAGCAGGCCACCCACATGACCAGTGGTCCTGGCCTGGACACATCCTGCCTGGCCATGGCCCCTGGCATGACATGACAGCTGCTGGCAACACTCAGCACCCACACCCGTGGACAGCGCCATGAGCTACATGCACGGTGAGAGGTAGATGGGGCCAGACTACACCCGGGGACTGCCCCACATGTGCGGGGGACCACTCCACACTCGTGATACCCCATAGCCACCATGTCTCTGGACAGGGGATGGTTCCCCAAGGGGGGATGGTTCCCCGAAGGCCACAGCCCTTGGAGCCATGATGAGGGACTGATACGCTGAGATGGCTGAACAATGCCTTTGTCTGGAAGAAGCCGACATGGCCTGGTGAAGGGCAGACTGGAACAGACTCCTGGACAACCTGGAGGCCTGCTCCATCTCCGCCCCATTGTGGACCCCAAACCCAGGGAGGGTGGGAATCCCAGGACCAACCAGGATCATGGCTTTCCACTCCTGCCCTTAGGTACCCATTCCCCCTGACCGCCTCCAGGTTCAGGTCCTTCCCAGACCTCCAATGTACATAGCTCATGCCCCCATCATACATATTACTTGAGTCAGAAAACAGCTGGTTGGTTACAGTGTATAGTAAGTGTTTTATTTTCTACAGATCCCATGTCCCATTATCTTTGTGTAGGGATGGTGGGGGTTGATGTGTAGGTGTGGTGGTGGTGGGGATGGTGAGGGGTGGCTTGGGGTATGGGTCAGTGGGCCCCATGAGCAAAACTGTCACAGAGGTCCTCCCTGATATGGACCACATCCAAGTGGGCCTGCTGACCGGAGGCTGTTCCTGGCTGCTCATACCCAGGGCCAGACTCGGCCACCCACCTCTGCACAAAGGCATCCCCATTGCCCTCCACACTGTTGTGGAGGGTGTAGCAGGTGCCCACCACATATAGGATGTTCTGCACCCTGACATCCAGGTGCAAGAGGAGGCAACGCCACCACCCCTTCAATAGTCTGAAGGCTTGCTCCCCTGTGGTGCGGGCATAATTCAGCCAGAAGTTGTACAGCTCCTAGGTGGGGTCGAGGTTGCCTTCATATGACCACATTACCCATGGCTGCAGGAGTTAAGCAGCATCTACCACCATGAAGAGTGTCATGGAAATATCCCCAACCAGGCGCTCCCACTGGGGGATGAAGATCCCAGCCTCCATGTGCTGGCAGAGGCCCAAACTACAGAACACATGTGCATCATGTGTCCAACCCACCCAGCCCAGGTAGATGTCCAAGAACTGGCTGAATGGTATCCCTTCCTGTTGAAGCAGTGGCCAGCACTGTGAGCTGGAGTACAGATAGGGACGTGGAATCCAAGTGCAGTGAATCCCGCCACAGCTGCATTCAGATCCCCCACATGGATGACCTTGTGGAGCAGCACTGTGAGGATTGCCTGGACAACCTGCATGGGATGGAGGATGTGTGCTCTCATGAGGGCATGCTGGGGAGGTCCTGGCCTCTGCTGCCTTTACCCCTCCCAGCCCAAGGTCCCCCTGCCCCATCCCATCCACTGCCCCCTCCTGGCCAGGGGTTCCTCTGTTCTCTCCTGCCCCATGCCCCCCTGAGCCCTCCCAGCCAAAGATTCCCCTGGTTTGCATCTCCCTGCCCTCTTCCACCCCATGCCCCCTCCTGGCCAAGGTTCTGCCTTGCACTGGAGCTCCCTGCCCCAATGGTGGGCATGTGCCCAAGCATGACTTAACCTCCAAACTTGAGGGTGGCCTTGCCCACCCCAAACTGGTGCCAGATGGAGTGATAGCTGACTGAAGTGGTCACCTTCCATATGGCTATGGTGACCCCCTTTTCGAGGGAAAGGGTGGGCTGCATGGAAGTGTCCAGGTGTCTAAATTCAGGGATGAGCCAGTGACAGAACTCCTGGAAGGTCTGCCTGCTCATGCGGAAGTTCTTTTGCCATTTGGCATGGTCTCAATCCCCCAAGAGCAGACATTCCCACCAGTAAGACCAGTCAGTCCCAGTAAGACAGATGTTGGGGTGGATCCAGAGGCTCTGAGGCACCCAGGGGTGGTGCTGGCAGGATCCAGGCTGGAGGGACGCCAGTGCCCCAGGGGGCAGGGCAGCTCAGCCACCTAAGGAGGTTTGACGGTGGGGGAGGGGGCACAACAACTGTGCACAGTGTTGCCAGCACAGTGTCCAGGATGGCAGCATCCAATGCCAGGAGCAGCAGAATTTGACTTTTCTTTGCTATCACAGCAAACTGGTTTAGAAATATTTGCTTGGCAATAAACTGTAGACTAAATGTACTATAATGAAATCTTTAACTCATTGAAGTTGATGGTAAAACTCACATTGACTTCAAAAGTAACAGTGTTTCACTAACAATGTAGTTAATTTCAGGCTGCCTGACTGGAGTCATTGTAATTGCATGGATGTAAATTACAAGAATTTTATCCAGTACATTTTGGGCTTTGAATGTTTGAAGGGCTTTCTACTGAAGGACAAAGTAAGTTTTAGTATTTAACCGAAATGTTTGTTAATTGTCTCAGTCATTTGAAAATCTACCTCTAGTGAGGTAAAGGGTGGAATGTCAAGAAGAACTATATATTTTACTAAGGTGACTTAGTCTTTCCCAGAAATTTATCTCTAACACACCAGGGCTATGTCTACATGTGAAGCCTACATCGAAGTAGCCTATTTCGATGTGGCGACACCAAAATAGGCTATTTCGATGAATAACGTCTACATGTCCTCCAGGGCTGGCAACGTCGATGATCAACATCGACGTTATGCAGCACCACATCGAAATAGGCGCAGCGAGGGAACGTCTACACGCCACAGTAGCACACATCGAAATAAGGGTGCCAGGCACAGCTGCAGACAAGGTCACAGGGCGGACTCAACAGCCAGCCGCTCCCTTAAAGGGCCCTTCCCAGACACACTTGCACTAAACAGCACAAGATACACAAAGCCGACAACGAGTTGCAGACCCTGTGCATGCAGCATGAATCCCCCGCTGCAGCAGCAGCAGCCAGAAGCCCTGGGCTAAGGGCTGCTGCACACGGTGACCATAGAGCCCCGCACGGGCTGGAGAGACAGCGTCTCTCAACCCCCCAGCTGATGGCTGCCATGGAGGACCCCACAATTTCGACGTTGCGGGACGCGGATTGTCTACACGGTCCCTACTTCGACGTTGAACGTCGAAGTAGGGTGCTATTCCGATCCCCTCATGAGGTTAGCGACTTCGACGTCTCGCCGCCTAACGTCGAAGTTAACTTCGAAATAGCGCCCGATGCGTGTAGCCGCGACGGGTGCTATTTCGAAGTTAGTGCCGCTACTTCGAAGTAGCGTGCACGTGTAGACACAGCTCAGAAGGGTCAGTGAAGCATCTGAAAGTGAGCCTTGAGCGAAGAAATCAAAAGAGCTAGTAATAAAAACAAGAAAGCAAGCAAAAAAGAAAATAAGTTTAAAGTATTTCTTCTCTCTTTACAGCTAAGTGCAAATGCATATGGAAACAACTATTTTTCCCCTCATTTACAAATGAGATTGTTAGCTACAGTTAAATTCAGAGAACCAAAGGTGTTCAGACATAACAAACATTACTCCTACATCTCTTCAAAAATAGTCAGTTTAATCTGCACTAAAATTATATTAGACACAAGTAATAAAGACCTACTTAGGTATCTAATGTGTATGTAATTATTCATAACAAAGAATACACATTGTTGTCCATATTCATGCAACTCACAGTTGATACTAAGTGGATAAAATAATATACATAGAAATGAGATGGACAAAATTTGATCCCAGTAAGACAGAAATGTAGGGAAGACCGCGGTCACACTTGTTGCATTTTTCTGCAGCAGCAGCAACTCTAATCAGAAGCTCTCCACCAATGCTTCATTATTTACCAATTCAGATGAAAAAGCACATGGTAGCCTAACTCAATACTTGGAAGAGAGGTCTAACTTAAGAGCTGGTGCAAGATTCAAGAAAGGCTTCTAAACAATGGGAATACTGATGCTTTACATCAAAAATAAAAAAAAAAGTAACAAATTTGCTAAATATTCACTATCTGGGTATTCACTGATAACTAATCACAATAAAGTTTCTGTGGATTTTTGTTATCTGAAGTAATTAACATAACACTTTCTTGCTGATATTTAGCTTACCTTAGAGCAATATTCTGCATGTTTTCAAGACCTGAAATTGTAATAATATCCCTTAGTTTTGATTAAACCCATTTATCTTACGCTGGTTTTTGTCCTTGACAGGATGAATATAATCAGCTCAGGAACAGGAGTGTAAGGCATGAATGTTGACCTTAGGGAGGAGGTACAGGTTGGTGAAAGACACTTTACAGAGAATTTTGCAATCTACCCTGACCCTTCTATAGATTCCAATCCCCTCTGTTGCAGACTTTTCCTTATCAAAATGCCTCCAGAGGACTCCCTTCTCTTGTGATGCCCATAAAAAAATATTTTGTATTAACAAAAATATAAAATTTGAGTTTCCCAATGCTTCGTGTCTGCTCTGTTGCTTCTGTCTTGATTGCCATCTGTTGGAGGAAGAGACTGTTTGTGCTTTTGTGTATTTTACTGCACAAAGCACGCTGTCAGTGCTTTACAAAAAACAAAACCAATACACATAAATAATTAACTAGAGTGCCCTGAAATTCAGACTTTATGTGCACCTTACAGCCACAGTTATACACTAAATTACATTTTTTACAAAATAATAAAATGCTCTTAAATCCCAAATGATAATTTATAACAAACAAACTTTAATGGTGTTTATCCTCCTTTTTTTTTGTCTTGTTTATATGTTGCTTGCTATGTGCTTTATACTTTTTCTGGTTATCATATGAAAGGCAGGAGCACAACTGAACTATTGTGCGTGGTACTGATTCATTCCTATCACTGTATTCCTTGTAATCCCTGTATTTGCCTTTATTAGTACCATTCAGAATCACAGATGTTTGAATGTGCACACTTCGTCTGAATACAGTAAACATTCCCCTAGTAGCTGAAGAAAGCAATTTGTATTAAGCAGTGTTTAAATGGGCAATCATTTATTTGCAGACTACCACATGTATTTTAGCTCACAGAGGCAAAAACAGAAAGGAAATATATTAACGATGCTTTAGCCTACTAGGTAAAATAAAAGAAAAAAATGCAATCTGTGTCTTTGAGAAATACCATCTTTCCCCATTTTTAACCACTGAGGATGTTGCTGCAAAAGCCATGGATCTGACTTACTGTTTTAACCACATGATCCTACTCTTTGCATCCCACCACAGGAGTCTATCTTTCCCAGATTGGCTACAACTACACCTGCCATTTTTTGGGAAGGGGCATGTAAATGAAATGGGTTGAAAATGCTAATGAGGTGCTCATATGAATATTCAGCATCTCATTTGCATACTGATAGTCACCTGGAGCATTGAAAGTGCTGCTTTCAAATTGCAAACTAGCTGGGTAGATGGGGTCCTTCAAAAGGAAACCCTGAATTTGAAGGCACATTTCTTCCCAATTATTTTTGGGAAGAAGGGTGCTTTTGAAATCAGGTTTCATTTTGAAATAACCCTATCTACTCGGCTAGTTTGCAATTCAAAAGCAGCACTTTCAACACTCCAGGTGGGTGTCAGTATGCAAATGAGGTGCTGAATATGCATATAGTCAACTAATTAGCATTTTCAACCCGCTTCATTTACATGTCCCTTCTGAAAGGGAAGGACATGTGTAGAAGTATCATCAAGTACAGAAAACCCTCGATGTAACAGACTAATGGCAGTGAGGTTGTCCATTAATCCCAAAAGTCTGTTAAATCTGAGAGTTTACTACCCACCCACCTTCATGAGGCTCCCTGAGCCCCAGTTCCCCTTCCCTCCACAAAAAATATGGGAGACCTACCAAACTGTGGCTGCTGGAGCCAGAACTGCTGGAGTCTGCCATGGATGGTACTGCTTCTCCATGCACAGCTGAAGGGATCTCACTGTGCAGCTGGAGGAACACCGCTCTGCACGGCTGAAGGGAGATCACAATGTGTGGCTGGAGGAGCCACCATCAGCGCCAGAGCCACCACACTCTCCTCTCACTGGGGTGGGGCATGGTAAGGTGAGAGGAGCACGTGGCAGCTGAGTCATTGATGTCAGTCCTCCAGTTCCATGTGACTAGGTTACTCCAGCTATGACGCGATGCACCTTCAGCTGTGCCCAGTGAGGCAGCTCCAGCTGCATGCTGCAGAGTGCCTCAAGTCATGCAGTGAGGTCCCTTCAGCCTTGTGGTGAGGTGTACTCAGCCACGTACAGTGAGGCAGCTCCAGCCATGCCCAGCTCTGGTGGAGCACGCAGAGGCTACTCCAGGCAGCAGTGGTAAATCTGTCAACTTCTTTGGGAGGGGCAGCAGGGATTAGGGTTTTATGGACCTCCACAGACTTTGGGAACAATGGGGCTGTCCACTGCTAAACTGGGGTCAGTAAAACTGAGTGTTTACAGTACTGTCATAAATGAATGCTTGTTAAGGGTTAAACCCAGACAGAGTGTATGCTCTGTTGGCAAGCAGCCAAGTGAGCCAATGGGAAGAGAGAGGGATCTTTAGAATTTAAGCAGTTATCTGCTGATGGAGCTTTTCTTTTGCATGGCCAGAAGACAGAGAGAGAGAGGTGTTTTTAGCCTGAATAGGGCTTATGCAATTAATTGAATATGCAGGCCACAAAGAGATCTGGGCATACAGATATGTAACTTGAAAGAAAAAGTTTAGTCACTGTAACTTTAAACCTGAGCCCCAGGGAAGTAATTCTCTGTGCTTTAACCCAGTGGTTCTCAACAAGTGGTGCATGTACCCCTGGGAGTACTAAGAGCTCTTCCAGAGGGTATATTGTTTATTAGCCTTTTTTATTAGTAAAAAAATGGACTAGCAGTAGTAGTAGCATCCTTCAGTCCCCGTAGACTATGGATCGCGTCCTTCGTAGTTCCATGTGGGATCATCATTTGCAGCATCGACTGTGACTGTGAAGGCCCACATGAGAGTGACAGTCCTTGCTGCATCTGTTGCATGTGTAATGGGTGTCTGGCAGGTCCTTGCTGTGCTTTCTGTGGGCTCGCTTCTCCTCTGCTAGCTGTCTGATCCTCATCTCACCCTTCTGAAGGCCCTTGTGTAGTTCCTGCCTCCATCTGCTGCAATCGTCTGCCAGCTCCTCCCAGCTGTCCGTCTCAATGTCTACCTCCCTGAGGTCCCTCTTGGAAACATCTTTGTAGCGCAACTGGGGGTGTCCGGGAGGTCTTTTGCCAGAGGCTAGCTCACCATACAGGATGTCTTTTGGGACCCTTCCATCATTCATCCTGTGGACCTGGCCAAGACAGCGGAGCCACCGCTGCCTGAGGAGGGTGTGCGTGGTTGGGATTCCAGCTTTGTCAAGGACGGCAGTGTTGGACACTCTGTCCTTCCATGATATTTCAAGGATGTGCCTGAGGCAGTGCAAGTGGAAGACGTTCAGCTTCTTTTCCTGGCAGGTGTACAGGGTCCAAGACTCGCTGCTGTAAAGGAGGGTGCTGAGGATGCAGGCTCTGTAGACTTGCATTTTGGTGTGCGTGTACAACTTGATGTTATTCCACACTCTCTCGCTGAGTCTGGACAGAGTTGTGGATGCTTTTCCGATCCTTCTATTTAGCTCAGTCTACAATGACAGGGAGTCAGTGATGGTGGACCTGAGGTAAAAGAACTCGTGGATGACCTCTTATGAATAGTTGTCAGTGCTGATTGATGGAGGGTCAGCAACATCCTGAGTAAGTAAATTTGTCTTCTTTAGGCTGATGGAAAGCCCGAAGTGCTTGCATGCTTTGGAGAACCGATCCAGCAGTTTCCAAAGCTGGTCTTCTGTGTGTGACACTACAGCAGCGTCATCTGCAAACAGCATATCTCTGATGAGGACTTCCCGCACCTTAGATTTAGCTTTCAGCCTTCCAAGATTAAACAGTTTCCCATCAGATCTTGTGTGCAAAAAGATGCCCTCTGTTGAAGATCCAAAGGTGTGCTTCAGGAGGAGCACGAAGAAGATCCCAAACAATGTCAGAGCAAGGACGCATCCTTGTTTGACACCGCTCCTGATGCTGAAAACATCCAATAATGTGCCATCATATTGGATGTTTCCTCTCATGTCTTCATTGAAAGAGTGGATCATCTTTAGTAACCGTGGTGGACAGCCTATCTTGTGGAGCAGTTTGAACAGTCCATCCCTGCTGACCAAGTTGAAGGCCTTGGTCAGGTCAATGAAGGCAATATAGACTGGCTTTCTCTGCTCCCTGCATTTCTCCTGCAGCTGCCTCAGAGAGAAGACCATGTCAACAGTAGATCTCTCTGTGCAGAATCCACACTGTGATTCGGGATACACCCTCTCAGCAATCTTCTGGAGTCTGCCGAGGATGACGTGAGCGAATGGTTTACCAGTGATGCTTAGGAGGGAGATTCCACATTAAATGTTGCAGTTGCTTCTGTCTCCTTTGTTCTTATACAAGGTTATGATGTTAGCGTCGCGCATAACCTGTGGAACCTCTCCCTCTCTCCAGCACAGGCATAGTAGCTCAGGTAGGGGTTCCAGGAGAGTGTCCGTGGCACACTTGATTACCTCTGGTGGTATACCATCCTGGCCCGGGGCCTTTCCTACTGCAATGTTGTCGATGGCTTTCTTCAGTTCATCCACAGTTGGTTCCTGATCCAGTTCATCCATTACTGGTGGGAGCTTGACGGCATCGAGGGCTGTATCAGACACAATGTTCTCGCGTGAGTACAGCTCGGAGTAGTGCTCAACCCAGCGCTCCATCTGTTTGGCTTTGTCAGCAATGACTTCACCAGATTTGGATTTCAGAGGTGCCATCTTGTTCTGGGTGCGTCCTAATGCCCTCTTGATGCCCTCATACATTCCCCAGAGATTACCAAAGTCAGCACTGGTCTGGATGCTGCTGCATAGCTCAAGCCAGTAGTTGTTGGCACAGCACCTGGCCATCTGCTGTACTGTTTTTCTGGATGCTCAGAGTGGTTGCAGGGTACTCTGGCTCAGCGAGCGTTTGTACTCCAGGAGTGTAGCACACTTCTTTTCGATGGCTGGAATCATGTCATTGGAGTTAGCTTTGAACCAGTCATTTGTGTTTCTGGCTCTTCTTCCAAACACCAACAAGGCCGTGTTGTAAATTGTATTCATCAGATGCTGCCATCTGGATGTCACATTGGCACCCCCAGGGCTGCTGTGCAGATTCTCCTCGAGGGTCACTCTGAACTTTTCGGCTCTCTCTGAGTTTTCCGTTTTTCTGGCATCAATGCGGGGCCTTCCAGTTGCTTTAGAGTGGTACAACTTCTTGGGAATCACTTTGAGTTTGGAGCAAACTAAAGAGTGATCTGTATCGCAGTCGGCACTATGACAGCTGCGTTTCAGAAGGACTTTTTTGAGGTTATCATGTCTAGCCAGTGTTTTGAGCGTGGGTGTCTCCATGACACTCTGTGCTGTCACTTGGTTTGGAAAAATGTGTTTATGATGCACAGATTGTAGTACGTGCAAAGTTCGAGAAGACGCTGTCCGTTTTCATTCATTTTTCTGACACTGAAGTGGCCTAAGCAGGAAGACCATGAGTCACTATCAGCTCCAACTCTCGCATTGAAGTCACCCAAAATGTACAGTTGTTCGCGAGCAAGTATTTGCACTATGGCAGCACTAAGCACGTCATAGAATTGGTCTTTTACTTCCGGTGCGGCGTACAGGGCTGGAGAGTAAGTGCTGATCAGGTGGACAGGACTGGCGCAAGTTTGAAGTATGACCTGAAGGAGTCTTTCTGATCCGCCCATGACTAATTCCACCATTTGTAGAGGGGTGTTTCTGATGGTGAAGCCAACACCATGCTCCCTGGGTTCTTCTTGGGCTTTACCCTCCCAGAAAAAGGTGTAGTCCTTTTCCTTTAGAGATCCCGAATCTGTGAGTCGCGTCTCTTGCACAGCAGCAATGTCATCTTGGAGCCTCTTCAGGTCCTCATTGATGACAACAGTCCTTTGGGTGTCACTGATGTCCTGAAGATCTTCAGTCAAACTGGTCAGCATGGTCCGCACATTCCAGCAAGCAAGCTTAAAACTTTGATGGTTTCCTTTTCTTATTGATTTTCTTATTGATTTGCCTGGTGCTCAAATTTCAGTCACTTGTCAGGTTTGGGAACCTTAAGCCTCATGCACCCAGTGAGGCAGGTGAATTGTGGCAGGACAGTACCCTTCTGGCTGGGGGCTGCCCAGCTTGAGGCGGGTGGTGACTGTCCAGTGAGATGTGATGATCTTTCCCACCATTGAAGGCACCCCCCTGGTGCTCGTTCTCTATGCCATCTGAGCAAGAGCTTATAATCCCCTGGTGCTCATTCTCTATGCCAATAGAGCAAGTGCTTATAACTGGTGTCTGTTACCTCCCGTGTTGGTTCAACGCTGTTAAGTGATGCTGGAGTACCTCTCCAGGTGCGAGCCTGGGCAATTTTTTGGGACCCTGGGCTGCCCAGATGCCAGTGTTCCCTTCTTGGCTTTACTGATGTAGTCCAAAGGAGAGGATAACCTCTTTGTCTGGTACCAGCTCAGCTGCAGGAGTTGCCGGGTCAATGCCAGAAGTTGGCACAGAACCGCCTTAGGACTCCCCTCCAGATTTTCTGTCAGGGTTTACTCCCTTAGCCTTTCTCCTTCCCAGGATAACCCACAAGGCAGTGGGGGAATGGACTATTTTTATGTTCATCTAAATTTTGTGTGTCTGAAAATTGTAGGTACTGGGTGTACATATAATTTTTTAAAAGGCATATTTATGCCCTACCCTATCTTTTATAAATTGCTTTGTAACACTAAGTAACCAAGTATACTTTATAGCTACGTCTACACTGGGACGCTACATCGAAATAGCTGGTGCCGTTGACATTCAACGTCGATGTAGGAAAGCACTAAATCAACATGGGTCCTGTAGGGGAGCTTCTACACACAAAAGCGGCCCCAATCAGAATAAGGGGGCTGGAAAGCCTGGGGACAGGGTCACAGGGTATCCTTGCCCTTCTAGGGCAACAGCAAGCTGCTCCTTTAAAGGTCTCCTCCTAGGAACACTCAGCCTGCACAGTCCCAGTCTGCAGAGCTGACAACCACTTGCAGACCCAGTGCACGCGACATGGACACCCAGCAGCAGCAGCAGCAGAAGCAGCCAGAAGCCCACATGGCTGCCCCCAGGGCAGTGGCTGCCCTGCTCGGTGCCATGGAGGAAGCCGCACAGCACCTCCTTGAAGATGAACTGTCCTCCTCGGGGGATGAAGGAGCTGCCCCAGACCACCATGTAGCCCTCCTGGCCTCCCACCACCGGACATACTGCCAGCTATGGAGGTACCCCACCAGCACAGAGTGGCAGGAGCGGCTGGTGCTTGGGGAGTAGGACAACGACCACTGGTTCCAGAATTTCTGGATGAGCCAGCAGACTGTCCTCGAGCTCTGCCAGTGTCTCACCCCTGCCCTGCGGCAGCAGAACACCACCATGTGGTGTGCCCTCACCATCGAGAAATGGGTTGGCATCACTGCCTGCAGGCTGGCCACTCCAGACAACTACTGATCCATAGGACAGCAGTTTGGTGTGGGCAAGGCCACCGTCGAGGCAGTCATCATGGAGGTAAGGGGACCCCAGGGGGGAGCCCAGGGGAGGAGGAAAGCCTGGGGGGAGGGTCAGGCACACTCTGCACACCCTTCACAGGTGCTCATGTCCTCCCCCCGCAGGTGGTCTGTGCACTAAATGCTCTGCTGCTCCACAGGCTCGTGTGGCTCAGGGACTTGGATGCGACCATCACAGGGTTTGCTGGCATGGGGCTCCCTAACTGCTTCAGGGCACTGGATAGAGCCCACATCCCTGTCTGTGCCTAGGAGCACAGCAAAAGATGCTTCCTGAACAGGAAGGGCTACCACTCGGTAGTCCTCCAGGCCATGGTGGACAGCCAGGGCCACTTCCTGGACATATATGTTGGCTGGCCTGGCAGCACCCACAACACCCAGGTTTCTAGGATCTCAGGCCTGTGCTGCCAGCTGGAGGTGGGGAACTACAGCCCCCCGTGGGAGATCTCGCTGGGTGACACCACCTTGCCCCTCTGCCTCGTGGTGGATGCGGCCTACCCCCTCCAGCCCTGGCTCATGAACGCCTACACGGGCCACCTCAGCACCAGCCAGGAGTGGTTCAACATCCACCTGAACCCTGCATGCCAGGTGGTTGAGCGGATTTTTGGCCGGCTTAAAGGCCGCTGGAGGTGCCTCCTCACCTGTCTGGATGTGGAGCTCCCCAACATCCCCAGGTTGTGGGCGTGTGCTGTGCACTCCATAACCTGATGGAGAGCAAGGGGGAGGCATTCATTCAGGGCTGGGCTGTGGAGGCTGGCACAGCCTACTCCCAGCCACCCACCACCCTGAGCCACCAAGCCGACCACGAGGGGATCCGGGTCCAGGAGGCCCTGCGGGCCCATTTTGACCAGACTGCAGGGTGAGTGCCAGTGGGGCCAGCCTGGTGAGCCACCCACCGCCCCCTCCCCACTGTCCACAACACACTACACTGCCCCCACACCCAC
This sequence comes from Carettochelys insculpta, assembly GCF_033958435.1. Classification (NCBI taxonomy): domain Eukaryota; kingdom Metazoa; phylum Chordata; order Testudines; family Carettochelyidae; genus Carettochelys; species Carettochelys insculpta. Next base: position 157,112,593 of record NC_134139.1, on the reverse strand, counting down.
ACTACATGACCTGGGAGCACACGCCACACATTTGTTTTGTTTTAAATAAACCAAACATTCTTGAAACAACAAAAATGGTGAACATTCAACATGAATGGGGAAGTATGTACATGCAGAGGGACAGCTACTAAAGGGGGGTGGGACAAGACAACTAGCAACTGGGACCCCCAAGACTCCTGGTGCCAGGACAGTGCTCTCTCGTGCAAGTGGAGCTGGTGCTCCTCCACTTGCAGGCAGCACTCTGACCCCTCCACCTGAAGCCGGAGGGTAGCGAAGAGCTGGGGGTCCGCGGCGGCCTGTGGCTGGCTCTGGAAGTGGCGGGCTCGACCTAGGGCCAGTCCCTGCTTCGCCACCTGGCTGCCACAGCGAGATGTCCCTGCTGGGCTGTCTGGCATGACGGAAGCGGTGCCCGTGCTGACGTGGCCCTCAGATGGTGCGGCTGTGGAATAGAGCGGAAAAGAGCGAGGACAGCAGTTAGTCTGGGCCCTGACCTGTGTCCCACGCCCCCCCTTCCCTCTGCTGCTGGGTCCCCATCCCCTGTCCCCCAGGATGATGATGGGTGTGGTGTCCCCCTGTGGGTGAACCCCTTCGGCCCCCAGGGATGGGGCGTGGCACCATCCTGGGGTGGCAGATGCTGACGGGCTCTGAGGGACGTGCCACTGCTGTCCCGGGGCCATGGTCTGGCTCAGTCATGGTGGGCTGGGGTCAGCTGGGTGTGTGGAAGGCTCTGGTCATGTCCCTTGCCCCCGTCCCTTAATCCGGGGCTATGCACCTGGGGTACATACCTGATGGTCTGCTCCCACTGTCATGGAACACCTGGTGGGTGGATGCCCTGCTGGAACTGCAGGAGGGGAGGTCAGTCAGGATCCCCCATCACTGGAGCCCTCCTCCTCCTCCTCCTCCTCCTCCTCCACTGTCCCAGGGGTGGGCTCCTATGGGGGCCTCTGGGGTGCAGACCTGGCCTCCGTGCCAGACTCCAGCTCTGGGGCCTGCTGGGGCTCATCGGCCAAGGTATCAAGGGTGGCCGGGGGGTGGGAGGAGGTGTACGGGGAACCAGGAGCTCCCTGTAAAAGGGGCAAATGGCAGAGGCAGCCCTAGACTGGCTAGCCATGTCCTGGGCCCAGGCGTAACCCTGCCACAGCTCCTTGACCTTACTCCTGACATGATCAGGAGTGTGGACAGGGTGACCCTGGGTAGTTGTAGCCAGACATGAACCCCCCATTTGGCCTTTTCTTCTTCTCCCCCCCCACTGGGAGAGACAGAGAGAGAAATAAGCAGGGGAGACAGGCAGCCTTTGATGTCCTGGGAACGCAGGTGTGCTGTCTTGCCCAGCCTCTCTACTATACACAAAAAACAGACAGTGAATAGGCTAGCTAATGGCCGCCTTTCTGGCTGATCTCGGTAATTGACACGCCTTGATCACTTCCCCAGGAAGAACGGGGAACCCCACCCATCACCTCCAAAGGTGCCCAATTGTCCACAATTCACAGGTGTGAATTGAGCCTTACACCTTCCCTTGGAAACCTGGGGTTCAAAACATTCCTCCCAATTGGCCACTTGAGACCAGGAAGAAGCGTACGTGACAAAAGGGGTATAAAGGGGCTTGGCAGACCCCACCCCCCCACTTTGAGTTTTCAATCACCTACACCTGCTGGCCAGGTCTGGAATTAACTCCTGAGACTGGGGACGCCTGGTTCGTATCTACTTCTTCCCGAGGGATTGAGAGAAAGATTCTGGGTCACACTGGATCTAGGAGGCAGGGGTAAGAATTACACCTGTATTACACTTATTTCCTATAGGAATTGAGGGAAAGACTCTGGTTCCATCAGGTCTAAGAGGCAGGGGTGAAAATCACACCTGCAACTTGCCTTTCTTGTGTACACATTAATTGTATTAGTTTAAGCTAGCTAGTTTGTCTAAAGCTTTTCTTAAGTTAAATTGTGTTGTTTCCCCTTTAAAAACCACGAGTACTAACTTGTACTTTAATCATTTGTCTTAGTTAAATTGTTTCTATCTTTGTATAAATAAAAAGTAACTGTTAAAGCCTCTCTAAGTGTAATTTTCCTCTTGCTGTTGTACCCGAACTAAACACAAACCAAAGAACCCAGCCTGCCCTGGCTGCTTAGCGTAGCTGCTGGTGTGGCATCACCCCCTTTGCCCCACCAGACCCTTAGCTGGCACCTGGGCATCGGCTCACAGTAGTCAGGCCCTCAGCCAGCTGGGTGAATGTGTCTGTGTTCCGCCGCTTGCTCCCCATTACCTGGAGCACCTCCTCTTCCCCCCAAAGCTGCAGCAGGTCCCGGATCTTGGTGTCTGACCAGGAGGGGCCCTGCTTCCTCTTCCTCCCCTAGCTGGACGGCTGGGAACCCTGGGTCCCCTTGGGGGGGGGCGCCCTGGGGGTGCATGGGGGGCTGTCTGGCTGCCATGGGTGCTGGGTGGGGGATCACAGCATCTGGATGGTGTGCAGGCTGTGCACATGTCTGTGCTGCTGCCTGCACTCTCTCAGCTTCCTGCCACAGGAAATCAGGGGGCATGGAGCTTTAAGGGGCTGCTGCACTTGGTGACCATACAGCCCCGGGGCTGGACAGATTGTCTGTCAACACCTCAGCTGATGGCCACCCTGGAAGACCCCACTATTTTGACGTAGCAGGACGTGGATCGTCTACACATGCCCTACTTCAACATTGGAAGTCGAAGTACGGCGTTATTCCCATCTTCTGATAGGGATAGTGATTTCGATGTCCCACTGTCATACGTCAATTTCAACTTCAAAATAGCTCCCAGGGCATGTAGGCACGCTGGGAGCTATTTCAAAGTTGGACCGGCTATTTTGAAATAGTCAGCTAGGATAGACGTGGCTTATTTGTAAATTTTACCTATTGTTTTGCTAATAAATCAACTTTTTAAAGGCATTATTTGATTCCTGTGTCCTCGTGAAGGTTCTGTGTATATGACTGCCTAAGATGGAAAGATCAGCAATCAAATTGCAGCTTAACATGTTCCTCTTTGTTTTCAAGGTCTCTCCTAAGGGAGGCTTAATTGCTTTGAATTACCCAACAGGAAAACATCCCATCTGTGTCTTCCTGGGCTTTAATTAAGGGTTTCTGAATTGTGTGGTGGCAGCTACCTACCAGGGAATCTGTGACCTTGGGAAGGTTGTAAGCAGAAGTCTATAGAGGTAAAATATTTTAAGGTCTCTTGCAGGCCCCCACCTTCTGCACTTGGAGTGTCAGAGTGTGGAACAGCCTTGAAAAGCACACACCGCTTTTAATCACTTTTAAGGCTCTTCACGTATTACCATTTTTCTGCAATGGTTATACAGTGCCTGAAAGAGTAGGCCCTGGGTCTCTAGCTGCTAATGTAAAACAAATAATACTTTTCCAAGCCAAGTGAGGTCCTCCATCCTGCCCTCTATATTAAGCCAAAGCTCCCGTTACCTGACTGAACCTGTGCAATAATCAACAATGTGTTTCTGGTTCTGAATTTTGCTTCTGTCTGAGGGTGGGAATAAGCTTTTCGGGTTCAAAATTATGGTTGGGATGTACACAAACCTCTGTAGTGTATTTTGCATATGGGCCAGCTGTAACTGAAGTCTCAGTGCTTCCTATCAGATTCTGAAGGGGAGTGAGGTCACTTGTAGCTCCATTCACATGCCCCGCACTGACTATGGATATTGCCATTTGCACACAAGTAGCTATTAGGAAGTTCATTTTAATGGATGATCAGCATACTCACGCCTGTGCATATCAGAGAAGCCCCCAGCATATGCACATGCTCCCTCTTGATAGTTGTCATGAATGAATGCTTGTAAAGGGTTAAACCCAGACAGAATGGGTTCTCTGTTGGCAAGCAGCCAGGTGAGCCAATCGGTAGAAAAAGCCATCTTTTGAACTGAAGCAGTTGCCTGCTGAGGGGGATCTTTCTTTGTCTGGCCATAGTAGAGAAACCAATATGGTTTAAGCCCGAGCAAGCTTAACAAATCCAGTAAATAATCAGGTTACAGCCTAGGCATATAGATTTGTAAGTAGAAGGAAATGTTTACTCAGACAAGTTCAAGTTATTTTTTATTTTGGGTTTGGTGTGGAACTTCTTAGGATTACTGATGTATTTACCCTTGTAAACTGTAACATCTAAACTGAATCTCAGAGAATCCCGGAGAACTGAATCCCAGTGCTTTATCACTTTCTTGGGTATATTTTATTTTTTGTTTTCTTAATAAATTACATTTTTAATATAATGATTTGATTCCTGTGTCCTAGAGAAGTATCTGTGTATAGCCAGGCCTAAGACTGAAAAGTCAGCTATCAGATTGACGCTTAATTTCTTTCTATTGTTTTCAAGCCATCTCCTAAGGGATAGTTAAAAGCTAGGTGTGATCGCACAGGGTGAAATCCCAAGTGTGTCTTTCTGGGTTTTAAAGCAGGGTGCAGGGGTGGGAAAAGTTCTCACCTGAGAGGTGGCAGCTACTTCCCAGGGTTAGGGAATCAGTGACTTTGGGAAGTTTTTTTAAAGCAAGGCTAAAGAGACAAGGTATTTTAGGGTGTTTTGAGGGCCCCCACATTGTGCACTTCAAGCATCAAAGTGGGGATCATCCCTGACAATGGTGGTTCTCTATCCTAAAAGGATGTGACATACAAGATGACCTCTCACTTTTCAACTTCCTCTGTACATGCTTTGGCTCATTACATTTTTACAGTTGTAAATACTTTCTGAATCTGTGCATAGAGCTCTGGAACATATGTTTCCCTCAGCCAGCTATGGCATTGTTGGGGAAATGGCAATTTATGTCCAATGTTACTGGGAGCTCTCCTTGTTTCTAAGGTCACTATGTTCTGATTGATTGTGAGGTTTGCAAATCATAGTCCCAATCCTGTATCACTCACTCAAACAATCTGTATGCAAATAGTTTAATTGAACTCAGTAGGAACATCTTTGTGAATAAGAAAGGTTCATATGTGCAAAGGTTGGAAGTCTCATCCCCTACTAGTCAAATTTTTAAATTTATAGAGAAATACAAAACTCAGTTTGAAATGTTATTGTCTTCCACTTTAGCTTTACTGGGATATTGTAATTTTATTTTTGTTAAGCACAGAACAATTTTGATATCAGAAAAAAAATCACAATAGCATAAGGAGAAGCAATAAAATTGCAAATATTTCAAGGTTTGCTACACCTACAAGCCTCGCCTCTGAGATCTAGCAGTTACTTTTTTCCATACCTCTTCATTACTGCACTCCCAAAGGATGATAAATGTTGTATTTGTTTTAAAGAACAAATGTGTCTCCAGTGCTAAAAATTCAATACTAATTACTTAATTACTTGATTGTAGCATTTGTCAGGAGAAACATAGCAGAGAGTTGTTTTTCCCAGAGTTTTTAAATGACTGTTTTAAAATAAAATTATTTATTAAAACTAATATTCCTTTACTAGACAGTTTTTAGACTTCAAGAACACTTTTACCCATGATAAATACAAGTAATTAAGCAATGAGTAATTAATTTGTCATTCCTCTAATTAATTTTACAGCTCAGCAAATAATAACAGAAATTATTTGTGGACATGCATTTATTCATATGAACAGGGGAATTTTCATGCTAACAGAGGAAAGCACTTTCATCCTTCCTCAAAGCACTTATCAGGTAGTTAATGTTAAACTTAGCTTTCAGCAGCTGCTTAAGTCACATTGAATAAATGGATAGCTACACAGATATTTATGTGTTTTCCTGAATCAGTCCTCAGGTATTCACGTGGCCAAATTGTACATAGGCTGGATTTGGGCATTTGTGAGAGAGAATGAATGTTATCCTTTTCCCTGCTGCCCTCTGCCTGTTGTTTTGTCTTTTAGACATTGGTCTTTCATGGCGGTCATTTACCCATCAAAACTGAATGTAGTTCTCTGCTTCCCTACTTGCTCTAGATTTGTTTTGCCTTGTCCCTTCATCTTTCCATTTCATAGAGAGTGAAGCATGAGCATGCTTGTGAATCTTTAGTTCTCTTGGATTATAATACATGCCACAAAAAGGAGGGCTGGCTAGTGGCACTCTCCTCAACTGTTCATAAAAGGTCATGTAGAACCTGGCATTGTGTTGGCAATATTTAAGAAATATTATGGCGACATCTACACTTACAGAAAACTTCAAAATGGCCATGCTAATGGCCAAATGGAAGAATACTAATGAGGCGGTGAAATGAATTTTCAGTGCCTCATTAGCATGCCGCTGGCCGCAGCACTTCAAAAGTGCTGCAGTTCGCTCGCCCTCAGCTTGTCTACATGGGGGTCTTTATCAGATAGGAAAAAGGGGATTTCAATATTGACAAGGTCCTTTTGAAAAGGACCCCCATGTAGATGAGATGCGAATGAGCAAAATGTGGCACTTTCAAAGTGCCACGGACAGTGGCCTGCTAATGAGGTGCTGAATATTCATTTCAGCACCTCATTAGTATTTTTCCATTTGGTCATTATTATGGCCATTTCGAAGATTTTTGTAAGTGTAGACATGGCCTATGAGAGTCACCTTAGCTTCTTTAATCAATGTTTAGGATGAAATCCTAACTCCTCTGAAGATAATGAAAATTTCGCAATGTACTTCAACGGAGATGGAATTTCATGCCTGTGTCAATAATCTCATCTCATAGAGGGACCTATTATCAGGTTTGTGTGTAAATGAGATAAGTTTGGGAATAATTTATGCAGTTTACCTCACAAAGTATATCACAGCGACAGAGTTCAATTCTAAATTACTTTTAATCAGTGCTTTTTTGTGACAATACTTGCTGGTACTGAATACCACCTCCTGGGCAGTCTGAGCCATGGGATTGGCAGGAGATGGTGGGATGGCTAAGTACTGGCTCCTCTTTTTTGAACAAAAAAGGCACTGCTTTTACTATGGAGAACTGTGGTATTCTAACATATAAGAATAACACGTGCTTTCCTCTGTTAGCATGAAAATTCCCTTGTTCATATGAATAAATGTGTGTCCACAAATAATGCCAACTTTAACTGTCATTTTATTCACATTGTATTCCTAAATTATGTTCTAATATCCATACTGCACATGAAATTGTCCTGACTACTATACTACACTCCTTTATTATTCTTTAATGGTATGTTTCCCTTGTTTGCGTTTCAGCTTTCTTACATATGCCAAGAAGAGGAAACACTTCACCTCACCCTCAGAAATCTTCACTGGCTTTTTGTCTGTTTGTCAATATAAATAAAAAATGATCTTCCTGATCTCCAGATCCCTCCATGAGTTTGTCCCATATGGTGATGGGCATGGTGTAAAAAACCTACTTACAATATATATGACTAGAACCAGCTTATTTCTTCTCTTTTTATACTCCAGCCCCCCATCTGTGCTTTGTAAATATCAAACTGGTTTATACTTCATTCTTTTCTGCCTTAACCAAAGAATTTTAACCAAACACATTGAAAGTCCTAGAACATCTCATTACCCAGACTTTGTCTTTCTTTTTACTACATATAAAGCCAGATTCAAATATACTCTGCTTGGGCAACGTGGCTATGTTGTTCAGAATAAAGCCTCATTTCTCTTCACTGGAGGTAACGGTACATTTAGAAACAGAAGAGAAATTTAGAATGCTAATATTGGTGTCATTCAGTTGAGTTTACTGTTGTGGGTTTTTTTTTAGTATATAGTAATCAGGACCACAAAGGTGCCCCAGTATAACCCAGCAAATTAATGTGATCAAAATTGCCTGTGTTGCTCTCTGTTTATGAAACTCCTCAGGCTCCCTTGGAGAACAGCTAATGTTTCTTTTTATCATGGTGCTGTTGGTATAAGTATTTGAAGTGCTTTGAATTCTGAATGAGCAGATGTTAGTTCTACAGAAGTTATGTTATCCTCCTTGGTGGTTGGGCACATACGTTCTGAAGGGAGGGATTGTTCAATAAATAATTAACAAGTAGCATTCTGAGGTAGATGAAAGACAGATTCTATTTAAATGATTTTGTCACAGTGGTTGATCTGTCTAACTCCAGGGTTATTTCATCTCAAGTTTGTTTCAGTTCTGCTTCAATTAGCATTTTAGTCCCCAGTGGTGCTCTACTGATTAATTAGTTATTGTTCAGTAACTTCATCTTCTGGCCCAGCCACTCAGTAAGCAGTCTAGGAAGTATTGATCAGCCTCCAGTTTTATAACTCTATAGTAGCATGTTCTTATGTACGTTTTTCTTAAAGACTTACTGCTCTTCCTTAAAGAACCAGTTAAATAATACATTGACCTTGGTCCTGATTTAGCAAGGTTCCTCATTTTCCATCTGCACAGTCACTTTGAGTTCCTTGAGGTTATTCATGTGCTTAAAGTTAAGTATGCTCTTAAATGTATTGCAGAATTATGCTACCTAGTTGTTGGAATATGCTGACCACTAGAAATATAGAAACACATGAACTGGATTAAATTGTCCATCTGTTCATGTATCCTGTCTTTAACAGTGGCTAGATACTCAGCGGAAGGTATCGGAAACTGCACAATCAGTCATTATGGAGAAATCTGCTCATAGGAGAAATTTCTTCTTAATCCTGTTACCCAGTGTTGTTTGAAGCCAAAGGAATGGAAAATGAACTCTTTCTTTCTAAGCAATGTTAGTAACAAATCACTGGGGACACAGCTGCCCCATTTCTTACATGATTGGTACAAACTAGAATGCCTTCACCTAAAACATATTTTATTAGATTTAAGCACAAACCTGTACTAGAAGACCCCAAATATTATAGCAACTCAAAGTCTGTAGCAGGGCTGTAAACCACCCTCCTTCTGTTTACCTGCTGGGGAGTTTACTTGTCAACTCTATAGTCAAGGAAAAGTTCCAAAATATATTTTTATGCTTGATATTTACAGGCAATTTAAACAAAATACATAGCATATGGTGCCATAATAAAACCCTAGGTGATCAGCTCATAAACATCAGCAAATTGTTCGTCATCTATTACCAGAAGCACATGTTTAGTATTTCTAGTCATAAAAACAATCAAATGTATATGTTGGGGAACTTCAAACCAGAGTTGGATGTCCAAACATTCTATCTATGGTAAATTTACATTCTATCTCATTCCCCATCTGATTAGCAAGATTAAAACCAAGCATCTCTTTGGCCTTGGCACTCAGGTTTTCACACTTAGTCCTACCCATGTGATATTTGGTTTTCAGCTAGCAATGGCTATGCCCACAAAATGAGTGACTGCAGTAATGGCCAGTTTAATTTTCTCATAATAACCCCATCATCTAATCATTGGTTTATCCCCTGCAACATGGAAGTTTCAAAACACACTGGTTGCATCCATACTATATTCCCCTTTCAAAAGTGGAATGCAAATGCAGCCAATTGGAAATTCAAATGAGGTGCTGATTTGCATATGGTGTGACTCCTTTGAATAATGGTAGACACTGTGTGTTCTGGAAATGCTGTTTTCAGAAAAAAAAACAAGCAGTGTAGATGGGTTTCATTTGAAAGGAAACTCCCCTTTTGAAATCACCATTCTTCCTCATATTTTTCAGGAAGAAGTGTTCTTTCAATAATGGGGTTTCCTTTCAAATGAGCCCCATCAACACTGTTTTTTTTTTTTTTGAAAACAGCACTTCCAGAACAAAGCGTGGCCACAATTATGCAAATGAGGCACACAATATGTAAATCAGCACCTCATTTGCATTTCTGATTGATTGCATTTGCTTTCGCCTTTCAAAAGGGGAATGTACTATAGATGCAGCCTCTCTGTCTAATATAACTGATGGTGTTTTCTCTTTATTTTTTTAAAACTACTAAGCTCTTGGTCACACTGAAATGAGGTTACCAAGCAATATCTTGTGTAAAATTTGTTTTCTTTCATCATTTTAAAATGGATTGCTTTTTAATTTTTTTTTAACGAGAAAAGGTACACCAGAGCTTTGTTATATTGTCCAAACTTTTCTGGAATTTTTAATTATATACATCCATTAAAGGCGATTAGAATTATTTCACTAACATCTCAGGCAAGCTTTTGCAAATATTTGGATAAAACAATGAGATAACATAACAAATGACTATTAACTATAATGGGAAAAATCTTCAGGTTTTCAGACAAAACTATCAAACATGTCAATGAAAATGTTGCTTCAGTGACAACAATATGAAAACTTCAGAGTTTTAACTAATATTATTATTATTCTATTGTACTGTAATAACAGGGAACATTGAATCTGGATTTGTATGTTTGCAGATTTGGGATGTTTAAGAAAAGTGATTTAGTTGTCTTTCAAGATAGGCATGCTCAGTATTTGTACCTTCTGCTTTTTATGTGTTGATCAAATACTATAAACTCACTTTCTACAGCTGCTTGATTTGCCTCTTATTTTGAAACTAAAGGGTAAGAACATGGCTCTGGAAATTTTTAGTATTAAAAAAAGTTTACGAAATGTCAGAGTCAGAAAAGTGGTCTGATTTTACTCAGCATATTTAATTTAGTTTTGTTAGACCATACTTATAAATCCATTTGTTAACTTTTATCTAGTTACACTTCAAAATGTGAAAGTTTGGGTTTGATCTAGCACAGTATAGGTGCAGATTGGTGACAATATAAATGCAGGCAAAAGCTAAGGGTCCTGCATTCTATCACTTATTTGTGGATCAGACTTCAGAAGCATTTACTGCCATACCCTGTCTCTGACAAGTGGCTAGTAAAGCATGATAATACAAGTACAAAAACACACAGAGGAATGTGTCACAACCAGTAACAAACTGATGTGATGTAACCTGATATATATGGAAATGAACTCCGGTCTAATTGCACATGTGACAAAATATTTGCATGTACCAGTTTTTACTTTGCCACCTTCTAATACTTCAGTACCAGGTACTTACTTGAATAAGAGACTAATGAAAAGAAAGATGGCCTGTAAGTGGGTACCACTAGGGCAGTATGGCCTGCTGTCCAAGGTGTCCACTCAATAAAGGCTGTAGCTTCAGTTTGGGGCATGGCACCAAGAGTCTAGTTTTCCCTTCCTTAGTGGGAGGATTCTCCCCCTTTCTGCCTGGGGGGAGGGTTTGGAGGCTGTGTCTTCCAGCAGCCAGCCCGGGGCAACTCTAGCTCAGCCCCTGTGGGTGTCAGAGGCAGCACCTGCCTCTTTTGGTGGTCAGCCCTGAACTGGTCTAGTTTTCCTCCTCTTATCCTGCCTCCAGGCCTGATACTGGCTGCAGGTGAAATGGGCGTGACTAATTGAGCAAGCAGGCTCTGTTTAGCCCCTGCACTGGAAGGTCTTCTGCTTATATGGCCCAACATGGTTCTAAGTTCTTTTAAACTTCCTTTAGCTATTATCTTTGAAAACTCACAAAGATCAGGAGAGGTCCCAGATGACTGGAAAAAGTCAAATGTAGTGCCCATCTTTAAAAAAGGAAAGAAAGAATCCAGAGAACTATACACTGGTCAGCCTTACCTCAGTCCCTGGAAAAATCATGGAGGGGATCTTCAAGGAATCCATTTTGAAGCACTTGGAAGAAGGGAAGTGATCAAGAATAGTCAACGTGGATTCGCCAAGGGCAAGTCATGCCTGGACAATCTGGTTAGCCTGTTCGATGAGGTAACTGGCTCTGTGGACATGGAAAAGTCAATGGATATGATACACCTTGGCCATGTCTACACTAGCCAAAAACTTTGAAATGGCCATGCAAATGGCCATTTTGAAGTTTATTAATGAAGCACTGAAATACATATTCAGTGCCTCATTAGCATGAAGGCAGCCGCAGCACTTCGAAATTGATGTGGCTTGCTGCTGCGTGGCTTGTCCAGACAGGGCTCCTTTTCGAAAGGACCCTTGCTACTTCGAAGTCCCCTTATTCCTATAAGCAGATGGGAATAAGGGGACTTCGATGTAGCTGGGGTCCTTTCGAAGAGGAGCCCTGTCTGGACAAGCCATGCGGCAGCGAGCTACATCAATTTCATTAGAGGCCATTTCGAAGTTTTTGGCTCGTGTAGAAGTAGCCCTTGACGTTAGCAAAGCTTTTGATACAGTGTCCCATGATATTCTTGTCCATTATTTAAGGAAGTATGGTTTGGATAAATGGACTCTAAAGTGGATAGAAAGCTGGCTAGACGGTTGGGCCAAATGGGTAGTACATAGGGGAGGAATGTATGGTTGGTGGTCAGTTTCAAGTGGAGTGCCTCAAGGATCGGTTCTAGAGCCAATATTGTTCAATATCTTTATTAACAACCTGGATGAGTGGATGGATTGAACCACCAGCAAATTTTTGGATGACAATAAGCTGAGGGGACAGGTAGATATGGTGGAGGGTAGTGATAGGGTCCAGGGTGACCTAAATAAATTGGAGGATTATATCAAAAGTAGTCTGATAAGTTTCAATAAGGACACGGGCAGAATCCGGCAGTTGGAACAGAAGAATCCCGAGCATTGGTACAGGCTGGGGAATGACTAGTTAAGTAGCAGTGCATCAGAAAAGGACCTGGGGATTACAGTGGATGAGAGGCTGGATATGAGTCAATGGTGTGCTCTTGTAGCAAAGAAGGCTAATTACATATTGAGGTTTATTAGGAGAAGCATTTCTGGTAGACCTAGAGAAGCTATTACTTCCCTCTCTTCAGCACTGGTGAGGCCACATCTGGTGTATTGCTTCCAGTTCTGGGCTCACCAGTATAGAAAGGATGTGGATGTGTTAGTGCGAGACCAGTGGAGAACCACAAAAATTAGTAGGGGGATAGAGCACATGACCTATGAGAAGAGGCTGAGGGATCGGGGTTTATTTAATTTATAGAAGACTGAAGGGTGATTTGATAGCAGCCTTCAGCTTCCTGATAGGTGGCTCTAAAGAGGATGGAGAGAGACTGTTCTCAGTAGTGATGGATTGCAGAACAAGGAACAATAGTCTAAAGTTACGGAGGGGGAGATGTAGGTTGGATATTAGGAAAAACTATTTCACCAGAAGACTGGTGAAGCACTGGAATGTTACGTAGAGAGGTGGTGGAATCTTAATCCCCAGGGGTTTTTAAGTTCTGGTTTGACAAAGTTCTGACTTGGATGATTTAGTTAGGTTTGATCCTGCTTTAAGCAAGGGCTTGGACTCTATGACCTCCTGAGGTACCTTCAAGCCCTGGGATTCTATGATTCTATGATATATTTGTCTCTGTAGACCATCTAATATGATCCTTGCATATACTTTGGTCATCTCTCACCTCAGCCCCTGTAATGTGCAGTCTGATCATCTCACTATGCCACTTTACTTCAACACTGCTGCCGTAATTTACACAGCTTCTCTCCACTGCCTCTAAATATAATTATTCATATCCAGTAAGTCCCTTCCAAATGTTAAGCTAAATAAACAACTGTTAGTAACAACAATCTGTAGGATATAAGGAAAAGGCCAGAGAGCAGTTGAAACATTGATTTTACATGCTCATGGATTTATGTAGGTAAATGAAATAGCCTTTACATTAAATTTGAAGTTTAGAAGACAATAATTTGAATCATCACCAGCACCAGGAACATTCTTTGTGTTCCTCGTTGTTAATATGGCATGGATCCAACAGCACTGGGGACTCCCACAGCACATTAATAAAAGAATACCTGAAATTTTGAGTATAATAGCACATCAAGCCTCTTGGTTTGGAGAACATTAAACACACTGTGCCACATATTTTTATATATTTTACACAATAAAAATATTATAGGCTCTTTAATCTGCTGTTTTTCCTAAATTACATAATGCCAAATTAAGTAGTCATAGTATTAAGTCTCACTAACTATGAGGAAACTGAAATGCATCCTGATAGTTGCAGCAATAAGAGCCAACAAACAATGGCTGGAAAATAGAAATCTTGTTGATTTAAATCCCTAGTAGTTGACATTGCACTGATGCAGAAATACACTGGCATAAAGCAGCTGCGAAGGGCCACAACATATATTTCACAAGCATATTTTACAAAAATGCATATAAAAGTGTGTGTTTAAATGAAGGTTAATATATTTTCCATAAAGATATATGACAGTCACTTGATTGGCAGGATTATTTTTGGCTAGCTCACTGGTATATCTTGTGTTCTACAACAGAAATGTGGATCCTATAGCTCTCCCATCAGCGGATCCCTTAGCTCAGTGGTTGACCAGCAGTATTCCATAGGTGTCTCGGAATAGATGGAAAGGATCACAATTACTTGTACTGACAAACTAATTTTTGCAAGTCCAATTACATGGGGGCTGGATTGTCAGCTGGTATAAATTGTATTATAAATGGTATAAATGTAAGAGTCACCAGAAGTGATTTAAATTGCCATACACTTTCTCCCCTTTGGACCAGGAGCACTATTCAGTGTTTCAAGAGTAGCTGCTCTGTTGGTTTTGTGATGCAGTTTCTTTCTGGGGATCAGTGGCATATAGCAAGAGAGTTTGCTCTATGTCTTAATCACTCCAACAGCTCTCAGTTCTTGAGGCGGTGGTGCACCCTAGCAACAGAGCATAGATGTTTTGCGTCAGGTTCATGGAAGATGTTTCGTGTATGCTGTTTGTGATTTATCTCCTATGAGGTCATAGATGTTGAGGTTAGAAGGAAACATTAAGAACATCCAGTCTGATCTCTTGTATACACAGGCCATAACATTTACCCTAAAGCTGGATGAAAATTGCATTGATGTCTCTCTTCAAGGATTTGTGTACATGGCGTAAAACAAACAAGTTGTGTGAAGAAAATACCTCAAGTCTCCATCATTTATTCCTTCTCCAACAAGAAAACAACACACTAGGCCCCAGAACAACTGAGGGACAGTAGTATGCATAGTTCTTTTTATTTCATTTTCTGGATTCTTTCTCAGCACACCAAGTGGAATCCCTGGGAACAGCTCTCTGTATGCCTAGATGACTTTGTTACTGACATGCTGGTCATGGCAACATATTGTACCATATTCCTCACTGACAGGAAAACACAGAAAAAAATTGCAAAATGTTTGTGCTGTCCCATAGTTTTCAATATGTCACAGAAGCCTTCTGTATGTTCATGCTGATTTCTTCTACTTGAGGAAAGGGCTAATACTCTGGCAGCTCTTAAGTCCAAAAGCACCTCAATATTGTCTTGCTATGAACTCCATCATCACTAGCTCTGCAAATCTGTAAAACAAATTTTAGCAACCTCAAGTAAAGCACATGTGTAAAAGTATTTTCCTACCTCTTGGTGTTTTATATTCTTGATCTGTAATTGTCTGACAGGTAAAGACTTTCTGTATGGCCCTCCAATCACTCCAATCAGAGTGACAACCAACAGTCCCATCCTGTATTCAGAAGATAGCAGTTGCACAGACTTATAGCCACACTGTGTACTCTTTTTGCCTTAGGAACTTGAGTGGCATGTTATATCTGTTAAGTGAAGAGGGCCTTACTTAAAGAGAAATCCTGGACCTCATGAAATCTATGGAAAAAATGCTCTGCTGTGGGATAGTTATATCAGAATCTTATTCTGGGTGTATCTAGATCCTTGAGTGATTGAATTTGGCTCTGCTTATATCGGGTTATTACCTCTATTTTATAGGGAAGGCATGTGTTATTACCTAGCTGGGTATTCAATGAGTGCAGTAAAAAACAAACAAACAAAATAAATAAACAAACAAAACAGCCATATGTAACTTCTTTATTCTCACATTTCATAAAAGGTGTCAGATCAGCAAAAGTTCACTCAGATTCATGCACCTTCCAACCAAACCCGATTCAAACCCCAATTAGCAACTTTATGAGTCTGAATCTAAATTATCTGTTTTTTTCCATTTTTAATATGAAACAGAAAAAATCAGTAGTTTTGCTTTGAAATTTTGGCTTAACCTACACTTTAAAACATAATTAAAGTGCTACAAGTGCATTCTGGTTGCATAAAGTGCTTGCAGGAACCCCTAATGAAGGAAATCACTAACTTTGTCAGATCTAATTATAGGTCTAAGCCAGGATAAGATGACAGTGTTTCAGAATATTGCTATAAGGTATATATAAATAGGAAGGCTTATTAATTAGTTGTCAGGACTACCTTGTTTTATTCATGAAGGTTAAAATGATGCTTTCCTGAAGGAAGCAGAACACTAGCAATTTTTAAAAGAGACTGGTTCAAGCAAAAAAAAAAAAGTTAAACCAGCAGCAACCTCATTTCTATCACTGAGTTTATGAGTGATGACAATACAAGTTAATGAAAACAGGCAGGTATTGAGAGTCCCTAAGTGGACATATTTTGAAAACAAACAAGCCAACTTTTAGATAGGTAATTTACAATTGCACCCTAGTCAGCATTAACTTATTCTTCTTAAAGTCCCTCAAATTGTTTTTTTTCAACATCAACATGCCATGTGCAGTTAAAGGAAAATACACTATAAACATGGCAGTATAATATATGTCGCTTTGAATTATGCACATTTAAGGCCCAATCCAATGGCAAAGAATTCAAGGGGAGTCTCTTGACTTAAATGAATTGCATCTTGTTACAGTTTAAATTAGGCAGCCCCAGGGTTATGGGTTTTTGCTGAAGCATTTATTTCATATAAAATGTCACAAACCATGAGAACTATAATATCCCTTTAAAAGTCAATAGATTTTTAAGCTATAAATAAGTCCCTCTCCTGAGGGGATGAGAATTCTCTCTATAAAACTTACAAGGAAAATTACTTCTGTGGATTCCTTCCCTAGCCAAAATTTCTGCTAACTCTGTCTCTCCCTGAGCTTTTCATGAAAAATGAAGTTTGTTATACTTGAAAGCAGAACCTAAAGGTGAACTAAGAATTCTTCTTCCTCCAATGAAATTGGACCCAGCAAGGTCTCCCTTTAAAATCATAAGTGGCCCTGGGTTTCCATTCATATTCAGTAGAAATGGGAATGTTTAAGATGCATAAGCTAAGGGGGAAAATTAATGTACAATTTTACACACCCACAACCTTTTAAAAATGTTTTCCAAATCACATAAGATCACGTAAGACACAGTAGGTCAGACTATTGGTGCAACTAACACAGTATTCTGTCTTTCAACAAAGGCTAATGCCAACTGCTTCAGGGGGAATAAACTGAGAAGATTATCATCAAGTGGTCAGTCCTCTGTTGCCCATTTGTAGTTTCTGATGAGCAGAGGCTGTAAACACCTTCTCCACCCATTCCATTCAACAGTCTCCCCTCACAATTCCTGTCACAGATACAAAAATCTAACAAAGATCCCTGAGCTTGTATGTTATCTTCAGCAGTAGTTCTTTACATTGATGTTAATACTTCAAGAAACTACATTCATGTAATCAAGGCGAGCATACAATGATCTGCCTTTGTGAAGTCCATTTTACGATCTAGGTCCCAGTGTAACTTTAAAATCGAGCTGAACTGTGTGTTTTTGCTTTTTTGAATCCTTAAACTTTCTTAATGAAACAGAAACTGAAATTAAAACAGAACTGAGGTTTGATAAAGTCCTCTGAGATCTTTAAAAAAAACAAGCACCCACGGACGGAGCTGGATTGTTTGATGCGAATAGGGTGACCACATTGCCCTATGGTAAATACGAGACACCAGCCTCCAGGGATGGGGTTGGGGCTGCCATCCTGTGTTAAGGCTTTTTGGTAATGGGGGCTGCTGCTTTAGGGTGAGGCACCAGGGATGGGGGCTCTTCAGCCTCCTATGAGGAGGCACCAGGGATGAAAGGGAATTGAAGATGAGGGCTCTAGAACCTCCTGTTAGGGGGTATTCCAAAGCCTCCTGGCAGCAGCAGCTGCCAGGGAATGATGCAGGAGCTGCTTCCCTGATACATGAGAGGCTGGGGAAGGAGGCAGCCAACCTGTGGAAGGGCTCTCTGGCAGTGGGGGCTGCCTTCCCTAAGCGTAAGGTACCAGAGAATGAGGCAGTCATCCCATTGTGGAGTTTGCTGGCAGTGGGGTTTGCCACCATGGGGTGCCAGGAAATTCAGCAGTTGCCCCATATGGGAGCTCCCCTGCAGCAGGAGCTGCTGCTACAAAGTGCAGAGCTCCAGAGAACAGGGCAGCAACCCAGTGGAGGAGCTCCCTGGAAGGAGAATTTGACATCCCAAGACATAGGATGCCAGGGAACAGGAGCCCTGCAAAATATGGGACAATTTGACTGTTTTCTTAATGTTCAGACACCTGTGAGACAGTTTAAATATGGGACTGTCCTGGTAAAAATGGGATGGATGGTCATCTTAGATGTGAAGGAAGATAGCACATTAAGAAATCTTTGCTGAAGAGTTTCCTATACGTACACTGGATTGTGATCTTCACATTGTGGCTAGGTCTACACTAGCACACTACGTCAAAGTAGCCTATTTAGAAGTAAGAACATCAAAATAGGCTACTTCGACACATATCGTTTACACATCCTCTGGGGCTGGTGCCGTCGACGTTCAACATCAAAGTAGCAATGGGGAATGTTGAAAGTAGCTGACCCAGAAGGAAATGAGGAGCGGCCACACACACAAGAGCTCCCCGTCAAAATAAGGGGCCAGCAAAGCATACAGAGGGGGTCACAGGCTAAACTAGCCCTTCTGGGGCAACAGCAAGCCACTCCTTTAAAGGGCCCCTCCCAGACACACTCAGCTTGCCCAGCATGAGGTCCACAAAGCCGACAACCTGTTGCAGACCCTGTGCACCCAGCATGGACCCCCAGCGGCATCAGCAGCAGCCACAGCAGCAGCAGCAGCAGCCAGAAGCCCTGGGCTAAGGGCTGCTGCACGTAACCACCATAGAGCTCTGCAAGGGCTGGACAGAGCGTCTCTCAACTCCTCAGCTGATGGCCACCATGGAGGACCCTGCTATTTCGATGTAGCAGGACGCGGATCATCTACACATGCCCTACTTCAATGTTGAACATCGAAGTAGGGCGCTATTCCCATCTTCAGATAGGAACAGCGATTTCAATGTCTTGCTCCCTAACGTCGATTTCAATGTCAAAATAGCTCACGCCATGTGTAGACACTACGCGTGCTATTTCGACTTTGTGCCAGCTACTTCGAAGTAGCTGACTAGTGTAGATGCACCCTGTATGTATATTGTGTGCTTTCTGAAGTGAGGCTATATTGGTATGTTGCTAATGATTGGAATTCTCCCCAGAGTATTAGTATTTCCAGAGGATGTCTAAAGGTAAATAAGAATGTTTTTATTCTGAGGTTCAATACCTTTTCACTACATAGCATATAATGATAGCCTTTTCATAGGTTCTGGCCTTTTGATGTTCTCTAATGAGTGCTGTGATTTATCCATTCCTAACTCCTTGTACACCTAAATGAATGTGACCCAAAAAGTCATTTTAATTAAAACACTTATTATCTATTTGTTGGCCTCTCTGATATAGGTATCTCTACTGTTTCACTGACAGAGAAGCTGGACATTTATGAGAGTGAAGGTTTTAGAATGGATAGTTAGACTATGAAGCAAAGAGCTATCTATTGTATTTTTGTTATTGCCAGCCCCAGCAAACAACTTGACCTCTACAAAAACCACACACAAGCATTGTTTCTTGTTTTGTTGTTTGTGTAAACATGTTTCTTTCCCTTTTCATTTTCTTTCCCAGAATATCTAAATCACTCCTTTCATCCAGGAGGATAAAACGTTTGTTCCATTTTAATAATCAAATTCTTTATTTCCATGATTTTCAAAGAACTAATGTGTGTGTCACCTGGTTCATCAACATTTCTACAAGTACTAATGAGGAGTAGATCATAGACTCACTCAGCTAAATCTATGTACAGTATATACCAAAATGTTACTTTCAGTAATATTATTCTTACCAAAGTATTTCCATACTATTTACATTTAGAAAAATACATGAAGAGAGATAAAACGTGTATATATAGATAGATAGATAGATAGATAGATATATTGACTCAGACTCAGTGATACTGGAAATCCCATTGACTCATGGTCTTAGGCGATCACTGTAGAAGTTTCTTACAACATATGTATTAATCAAACATGATGCTATGGATATAAAATTAATTGACTAAGGAATAGTGGGGCTGCCTTTTTTGTAATAAAGATTTGAGAGTTGGCACATGCCTAAAGCTTGAACTTTTGGGTGGCAGAGGATGTATGGCATGATGGTTGCCTATTCTGTTGTTTCCTTCTGGGACACCTGGCATTGTCTACTGCCCGAAGATAGGATACTGGGCTAGATGGACCTTTGTTCTGGTCCAGTATGGCTATTCTTGTGGGAAACTGTTAATTAATTCCAAGTCTCCTTTTTCATTTCAGTGGAGGACAGTTAAGTCACAGTTTGAATGCATTTCTCATTATTGCATGTTGCCAATTGATCTGGATCATGAAACAAATATTAATTGTTAACAACAGAGAGAAATTAGTACGAAATACGAATATATATTTAAAATCAGAACAGGCACTATTTTTCAGTGGTAGCTGACTTGATTATGACAATGTGAAGGAATGAAAGGGACTCATTTTGATTTCATGTATATTAAACCACTCCACTCTGAGGCTATGTCTACACTAGCCAAAAACTAGCCAAAAACTACACTAGCCCATCTGCTCATAGGAATAAGGGGACTTCGAAGTAGGTGGGATCCTTTCGAAAAGGAGCCCCATTTGGACGAGCCACGCAGCGGCTAGACGCGTCAATTTTGAAGTGCCTCAGCTACCTGCATGCTAATGAGGCGCTGAATATGTATTTCGAAATAGCATGGCCATTTCGAAGTTTGGGTCTAGTGTAGACATGGCCTGAGACAGATAAAATACTCGATTCTGATATGTGGCATAAACAAAATTAATAATTTGTCACTTAATACTGTTAATATTTTTGTCACAGGAACAATACAATATTTTCTCCAGAAAGTGAAAAAATAGAGTGAAGAGTTTGAACTGGTGTAAATATTTTACATATGGAAGTAAATACCCTTCATCTTCTGTCAAAACTTCTTTTAAACATGATTTTAAGTCATCAAGGCTTGTGAAATGGGACATCTTAGAGTCAGTCCAAGTAAAATTAGCTAAATGAAAACCATATTTAACAGAACCTTCTGTTTTCCACTGGGCATCTAAGTACAATATATTCCATAAGTTGGATGTGTGACCAAAAACTACAGGAACAAAATTAGTTGGCTTCACTTTGGTACTTTAAATCATAATAAACTTTTCCATTCCATGTACTCTTCTGTTTGTTTCTTAAACTCTAAGCTAACTGAGGTTACATCTACATTTACCAGGAATATTGATGATGGCTATGCAATTTTATGTACACCAATTGCATACCTAAAATCAATTTTGTGGCTGTCTATATTGGTCCCTGTTCCCACTGCAGAATGTCAATGGGAACGCCCCTACTGTTGAAATTTCTTAATCTTTTTGTCTCACATGGAGTTCTGGATTTGACATTGATTCTGGAACACATGCACGAAACAGTGCCCTGGAAGAATGAATCTAAGCATTAGATATTCCTCAGTTAGTGTAGACAGAGACTGAGCCCAATACTCCCTCTATATGGAAAGGAATAGAAAAACAAAAATAAAAATATATTTCATGCTGCACTTACCTGAGCTACTTTGCCTTCATTAAAGAGGTTTGTTATTCATCAGTACATCAATATTCACTAACATCTAGATGTCTTTTTTTCAAGAGCCTCTAGTATAGTATTTTGTAAATAATAATCCTTTATGCCATTTTAAAGACTGACTAGTGATTTTTGTGTGACTCAGCATTTCAGATGCCCCGTGCATAATGTGTTAAAGCAGTATTTCTCAACCTTTCCTTGTTACTGTATCCCTTAAGGGAATATGATTTCACCTGACTTAAAAACCACTTATTTACAAAATCAGACATTTAAACGCAAAGGCCGTTTCTACACATGCCACTTTCTTCAAAAGTGGCATGCTAATAAACGGCCTGAAATATGTTAATGAGGTGTGAATGCAAATTTCCCGTACCTCATTAGCATAAGGTCACATGGTTTGGAGTCCGGAAGACATTCTTCCAGACTCCAAAATGCCATTTTGAAGTGTGGCACCTGGGGAGGTCTTCTGGAAGGAAGTCCTTCTTCTGGAGGCCCCTTCGCCCTGAAAACTTTTGGGAAGAAGGGGCCTCCAGAAGAAGAACTTCCTTCCAGAAAACCCCCCAGGGGCAGCCCTTCTAAACGGCATTTTCGAGTCTAGAAGAACATCTTCTGGACTCCAAACCACGTCACCTTATGCTTATGAGGCATGGGGAATTTGCATTTGCACCTCATTAGCATATTTCTGGCTGTTTATTAGCATGCCACTTTCAAAGAAAGTGGCATGTGTAGAAATGGCCAAAAGTATCAAAACACTCAATTATTCAAATGTTGCTCACTTTCTCATTTTGTCAGTATGAAATTTTAGTTTGTACTGACTTTCTGAGTTCTTTTTATGTATTCTGTTCTAAAACTAGGCATATATCAAGAAGAGTTGTAGTAGCCCCTGGAAGACACCTGCATACTCCTAGGGGTATATTTATTATGGTTGAGAAACACTGCCTTAAAGGGGCCTGGTTTTTGCAGTATAGGTGCTCACCATTTTTTAAAAATCACGCTACTGTTAGATGTCTCGGATCAGGCATTTAAAAATCTGAAGGTAGGTCTACTGACCAAAGTTATAACTATCCCAACATCTACACAATGCAGTTACTATTTCAAATTAATTTCAAAATAGTGGTTGGTGTATTTCAAGATAGGTAAAATTCATTCTGGCTGTCGCAACACTGCCCCTCCCTTTTGGAAAGGGCATGCAAATGTTGCTGATCAGAAATGCAAATGGGGCATGGATTTAAATATCTTGTACCTCATTTGCATACTCAAGTAGAGTCTTGATTCTGGATGAGCTGATTTTGAAAGCCAAAATAGCTGTGTTGAAGGGGTTCCTTCCCCTTCTTTCAGAAAAAAAAATAGGAAGAAGGGTGCTTTCTTGAAAGTGGGACTTCCTTTCGAATGAACCCCGTCTACACAGCTGTTTTGACTTTCAAAATCAGCTCTTCCAGAATCGAGATCCCATGTGAGCATGCAAGTCATGCAAGAATATTTAAATCAGTGCCTCATTTGTATTTCTGATTGGCTTCGTTTGTACGCCCCTTCCAAAAGGGAGGCACAGTGTATCCGCAGCCTCTATGAGGAATCGTGACAATTTCAAAATAGCTATTTCAAAATAGGTGCTGTTAAGACAGGCTGGCTGTGTTTACACTTATATTCTTCTTTCAAAAGAGGAATGCAAATGAGGGAAATCAAAAACACGAATGAGGCAATGATTTACATATCTCATGCTTAACTTGCATAATCTCTTCTCAGAAGTGATCCTTTCAAAAGAAAAAAAGCAGTGTAGATGGGTCTTTTTTTTAAATAAACCCCATGTTTGAAAGAACCCTTCTTCCTGAAACAGAAACAAGGTAATAGATCCTAATTTGAAATAAGTCATGGTGCATCCAATGGCTCTATTTCAAAATAAGCTCCATGTGTGTAGACACTGTGTTTCAAAGTAGCTAAATGTTATTTCAAAATGCATTTTTGTGTGTATCTGTGTTATTTCAAAATACGCTATTTCAGAATAGCTCTTCCAGGATAGCTTATTTCCTGAAACAAAATAGGAAGAAGGGCTCTTTCAAAAATGGGTTTTGTTTTTGAACAAACCCTGTCTACATGGCTGTTTTTGCTTCTGGAAAAGGTTCTTTCAGAAGCAAGATCAAGCAAGACTATGCAAATGAGCCCCAAGATATGTAAACCTGTGCCTCATCCGCATTTTCAATCTCACTCATTTGCATTCCACTTCCAAAAGTAGAATGTAGGGTAGCCACAGCCACCCTGAGACACCAGCAATTACTACTGAGAAATTTTGGATTAATGTTTTCATTTGACTAGTTAAAATCCTTTTAAAAATTCTTTAACCAGTTGTAAGAAACTACCAGAAAAAGTAACGATTAGTAGTGAAAATAGGGAAAACAACAAACTTTTCCTGCTACTTACTAACATATTAACAAGAATAACTCTGCCTTATTGTTCCATATTCTCTGCTATGCCAAGACTCAGAGTGGTACATAGGGAAAAATATATAACACAGAAGTGGTACTTTTATTCCCAAATATCAAGAATTTTCAAATGTAGTGTTTTATGTTTGCTAATTTTAGTGGATTAGGGGCTCCTCACAGCTGTTGACATTAGAAAATATGTCAGAGATATCTGAAGCAGGGATTATCACAGTGCAAATATCTAGTGCACATGTTTTAGAACAGTGTTTCTAAGTATCTCCAGACTACTATGTCCATTTTGAGGGTCTGATTGTCTTGCATATCCCATGTATAAAAACTACAGGAATGAAGCTGAGCATCTTGAAAATGTATCTGTTCAGAAGCATATTGTATGGAAGTGAGACACAGGCGATAACGAAAGATTCAAAGAGAAGGATATTGGCATTCGAGAGGAGGTGTTGTAGAAAGATCCTGAGACTAGGATGGATGCACAAGGTTACCAATGAGGAATTGTATAGAAAGATACAGCTGAAAGAAAATTTACTGCAGAAGATATATAACCCAAGTTACAACTATTCGGGCATATTTCCAGAATTAACAATGAATGAAAAAGACCCTGGTATTTGGCATAATGGACAGTTTGAATAGGAGAGGCAGACCCCACACAGAATGGATAGATAATGTAGTAGATTGGTGGAGAGCTAGTCTACAGAAACTAAGACACTCCACGCTGAACAGGGAAAGATGGAAAGAAATAGCAAGAGACATCAGACACCAACGGGCACTGAGCCCCTGGTTGTTGTTGTTGATGATGATGATGTTTACAAAATGAGGCATAAAAATATAGAAGTGTCACAGCATACTATTACTGAAAATGCTTTTTAAAACAAATTACCATATAAATATAAGATAAATTCATCTGAAATATGAATATTGCATTTACATTACAACATATAGGCTACATCTACCCTAGAGAGTTGTGTTGACAAAACTCACAGAGCTTCTACACAAAATGCATTTTGTTTACAGAAACTGACAGAAAAAAAACATGTAGACTTGCCAGGGGGACTTTTTGTCAACAGACTGGATCAAAAGATCGATCTGCTTTTATGTGTAGATTCTATCTGTTGAGAGAAGTTTTGTTGGAACAGCTCTTCAGACAGTAACTTCTGTAGACAGCTGTATGACAAATTTTAGCTAGTACTTGTTACATAGTGGCCATGTCTACAATAGCCCAAAACATGCTGGCAGCCATGGCACTTCGAATTTGCTGCAGCTCGCTGCCACATGGCTTGTCCAGACGGGGTCCTTTTCGAAAGGACACCAGCAACTTCGAAATCCCCTCACTCCTAACAACAGACAAGAATAAGGGGATTTTGAAGTGGCCGGGGTCCTTTTGAAAAGGAGCCCTGTCTGGATGAGCCGTGTGATGGTGAGCTGTGGCAATTTCGAAGTGCCATGGCTGCCAGCATGCTAATGAGGCACTAAATATGTATTTCAGCGTTTCATTAGTAAACTCCGAAATGGCTATTTGCATGGCCATTTCGAAGTTTTGGGCTAATGTAGACATGGCCACTATATAACAAGTACTAGCTAAAATTTCCTACAGACTTGTTTACACTGCTCTATACACTATGGCTACATCTACACTAGAAGCATGGCCATTTCAAAGTTTTGGGCTAGTGTAGATGTAGCCAGTCTGTTTTAAAATTCGTCAAATATTCTGATGTGTTGTTGTGGCCCCTGGAAGACTTCTGCATATCCTCCAGAGTATGCATACCCCTGGTTAAGAACCATAGTTTTAGAAAATTCTATTCTCTTTCATAAAAATAAAAAACTTCAGAAGTTCTTTCAAGCAGAAGCATCGCAGGAATATTACAAGGGAGTGTTATATGAAGTCACTATGAGGGTCATGAGAGTAGGTCCTTCCAAATGACGATAAAATTGAACAAGATTCAAACTTATTGTTCCAGTTTCTGGGTCTTAAGCAGAAAGGCATCTCATGGGCCCCCACGAAGCTGGTATTGTGTTATTTTCCCAGTGACAATTTTCTTACCAAGAGAAGCACTTGCAGTGCCCATTAGTCTGCTTTAACTTCAGAGATTCATGATTACATTATAGCTTCAGATTTCCAGCTACCTGAGTTGCTTAACATAAATAAATGAGATCCTGAAAGAGTATGTGAAACTTTGAGAATGTTAATACTTTATATTCAATACATATGACTCTACAGATAACCTCTGCTTATCTAATAGAAAATTAGACAGCGTTTCTCTTGTAATGAAAATGTCACTAGTTTATATGCATCAATTCAACATTAAAGAAGGGATGGAACACAGACAGTATTGTTTGTCTGAATACTAATATAGCACTTTCTTTTCTGTTATATTTTATGTGTAATACTTGGTAAGAAATCTAAGCATTCTCTATATTATTCAGAAATGTTTTCATTACTGTAAAAGTGCAGTAAGTTTGGCCGCGTCTACACGTGGATGCTACTTCAAAGTAGCGGTGCCAACTTCGAAATAGCGCCCGTCATGACTACATGTGTTGGGTGCTATTTTGAAGTTGAAATCAACGTTAGGTGGCTACACGTCGAAGTCGCTAACCCCATGAGGGGATGGGAATAGCTCCCTACTTTGAAGTTGAACGTCGAAGTGGGGCACGTGTAGACAATCCGCGTCCCGCAACATCGAAATAGCGGGGTCTGCTATGGCGGCCATCAGCTGAGGGGTTGAGAGACGCTCTCTCTCCAGCCCCTGCTGGGCTCTATGGTCACCGTGTGCAGCAGCCCTTAGCCCAGAGCTTCTGGCTGCTGCTGCTGCAGCTGGGGATCCATGCTGCATGCACAGGGTCTGTAACCAATTGTCGGCTCTGTGGATCTTGTGTTGTTTAGTGCAACTGTGTCTGGGAGGGGCCCTTTAAGGGAGCAGCTTGCTGTTGAGTCCACCCTGTGACCCTGTCTGTAGCTGTTCCTGGCACCCTTATTTCGATGTGTGCTACTTTGGTGTGTAGACGTTCCCTCGCAGCGCCTATTTCGATGTGGTGCTGCCCAACGTCGAAGTTGAACGTCGACGTTGCCAGCCCTTGAGGACGTGTAGACGTTATTAATCGAAATAGACTATTTCGATGTAGCGTGCATGTGTAGACGTAGCCTTTGTGTTGGAACAGACAGTAAAAGTTGTATGAACATTTTTTCACATTGGTCACCAATAATCAGATTTGTCATACAGCTGGAGGATCCTCTCCATGTGGCTGAAGTAATCCTGCTGCATGGCTGGAAGGTTCCTGCCACATAGCTGGAGCAACTCTGCTGGGAGAACAAAGTGTTCCCTCTGCACACCCGGAAGGTTCTGGCCACATGGCTGAAGCTGCCCGGCATGGGGCTCCCACCGGAGCTGCCACATGCTCCTCCAAGTACGGGTGGGGCACATATGCAAGTGGTCTGCCCGTGTACATGCCCCACCTCTGGTGGTAGGAGCACGTGGTGGCTCCAGCAGCAGTCCAGGCCATGGTGGAGGGTTCAGTGTCTGGAAATGGTGGCTCTGGTAAGTTGTCTTTCTTTTTTGGGGAGGGTGAGAGTTAGGATTTTATGGGTGCCAATTTAGCAAACTTCTTGAACAACAGTTCCCAAAGTCTGCTAAATCGGGGTCCCTAAAATCAAAGGTTTACTGTACCAAGAGAGAGAAATCCTTATTCAAGTCCTTAGTCCAAATGTATTCATGCTGAATTTGCAAATGAGTTATAGGTCTGCTGTTTCTTTTCGTACTCTGGTGCTTTTGCATTTGTATTTTTTTTAAAGGAAGGCAACTTTTAAATCGTAGAGTCATAGAATCACAGGGCTGGCAGGGACCTCAGGAGATCATTGCGTCCAGCCCCTTGCCCCAAGCAGGATCAACCCCATGACTATGTCAACCCGTGACTTAAAAACCTCCAGGGATGGAGATTCTGCTAACTCCCTAGGTAACACACTCCAGTGCTTCACCAGCCTCCTGGTGAAGTAGTTTTTCCTAATATCCAACCTACTCCGCTCCTTCTATAACTTCAGACCATTACCCATTGCTCTGTTACTGAGTGTGTGGGGAGGTCAATGTGTTCTCTGATTGGTCTTTGTATGTTATGTTTGCGTCCATTTATCCTTTGACACAGGGGTATCAAGTTTGTCCAATATATATGACAGAAAGCATTGCTGGCACATGGTGACCTATATCACATTAGTAAATGTGCAGGTGGATGAACACCTGATGCTGTGACTGATGTAGTTTGGTCCTATAATGGCATCACTTGTATAGATATGTAGACAGAATGGGCAACAGAGTTTATTGTAGGGATATGTTCCTAGATTAGTATTTTTGTGGTGTGGCATATGGCTGCTGGTGAGTATTTGCTTCAGGTTGTGGGAAGATATTTCAGGAGGTAAGGACTGGCCTGCCTCCTGAGGTCTGTGAGAGGGAGGAATCATTTCCCAAGATAGGTTGTGGATTGTCAAGGTTATGCTGGAGGCTGTAGTGATAGCCAGTGTAGCAGGTGACTTCTGTGTACTCATCTGGATCTGTCAGTCAGTTCCAATGGTGTGTCTGGAAATTATGGATTGCTATCTTCTAATCAGTTAAGTGCATAAGGTGACACAAGGCCAAGCAAACTACTTAATGAAAATCCACAGAATCATTTATTGTGATTGTATAGCAGTTTGATTTTATTTTGATGTTTAGCAGCATTCAACTCTAGGACCAGTTAGATGAACAAGAAGTGCCTTCACAAGGATTTCAAAGAAGGACATGTTTGCATATTTCTTAAAAGGGTTACAGCTTCCAGCAGTAAAATATTTGAATTGTGAAATATGGAAAATATAGATCCTTGTTTCAAAGGATTTATATATTTTTTCTGTTAGGAAATGTGTACATTTGCACATAGGATTTCAAGTATTAATAGAATTGAAAATACTGCTGCAGTCACAGTAAGTTATTCTGTGGATTTTCATTAAACAATTTGCTCCCACAGCATGCACTATGTTTAGTTTTATATAACTGACCATTGTTTTTAGGACCCAAAACTACAATGAGAGACACAATTATTTCCCACTCTACCATTCATCCACGCACATATGGGGAGGAAAAATATATTATTCCCAGTGTTCCCTGTAAGTGAGCACTTGAGCAGCCACCCAGAAGAAATTTAGATGCCATCCCAGCTGATTAACTGAGTGTCCAGAACTGGCAGCATGTGTTTTGACTGGTGGTGCTCATTCACATGTGCCTTAGTGCACATAACAAAATTTATTCTATACAAGGCTGGGAAAAATAGAAGGAACACTGATTGCTTCACTTATGTGTGAAGCAGCTTATTCTCCATTGCAACTGCTACTCTGATCAGCAATGGGAGGGAAGCTCAATGGAAAGGGGGGTGTGGTTCTGAGACTCAGAAGCAGGGAACCACCAGAATCAGCCTGGGAAGGAGCAGTCACAAGGGTTCCTACCTGGTCCCACACATATTCCAGACCCATGATATCAACTTCACCCCCTTTGAGTTTATGCAGGGCAGAGTCCCCACACCATATTTGCATGTCTGAGGTGCTAGCCATCTCTGTCTTCCAAGTTCCATTGTCCTTGCCTATTCATGAATAAGAAGGGAAATGTTACAGCTTCCGCTACTCACCACCTCTGTTTCCTGCTTTTACCCCTTTCTTACAATGAGGAGACCACCTGATCTCTTTGTCATAGACATCATCACAACCTGACCTTAGCAATGCAGGAGTTTAAGAACAGGCCTTAGAAGTTTTATTCCTCTTCATGGCTAAGTGCTGTGACAGTCCACACTGATGGAACTATTTATGTAAATAAATCACTACAAAATTTGGGACTATATATGTGAACTACTCTATTTAAAATATATCAAATCAAGGTTTTAAACCATACATTAAAAACAACACAAGGTTTTTGGTTGGTTGGTTGGTTGGTTGGTTTCGGTATACACATAACATCCCATATTTCAAAAGCTCCAAGGCAGCTGATGCAAGGTATCAGCTTTGGTACTTAATTAATCTTCTTGAACAACCCTGATCAGTGTATTTTACATCAGGGAGACAGCTGAATACATATCGCTTGCAATAATATATTAAATAAATAGCAAATTAGATTAAACTAAATACTAGCACTAGCAGGAAACAGGCAATTTAGAGTTTGAAACAACGTCTCATTTTTGTCTCACAGTTCCCCACTCCTGCTGGTGGAATACCAAAAACAAGGGAAAAGAGGTGTAGTATCAAATCTGAAGGTGACAATTTGAGAGAAAATGAGATGATCACAACATTTTAAAGTAACTAATTAACTTCACTACTGTCCAGTTGCAACATACCCCACAAAAATATAGCCCACCTGAGAAGATAATATGGCATCTTATTTCTATACTATCTTTATTACTTAAATACTTTTGTAAAATCTTTAAGAATAAATAGCACATCGAAGCCAGAAAGACAATTAAAGCAAAGCAACATTAATGGATCTGTCAAATATTATAATTATTGATTTGTCTTTATGGTACAAATGAAGACAGATTTTTAAAAAGTTATATAATAGGAAAGGAGATCAATCTTTATGGAGACTTACATACTGACCAAAGAAGATAAATATGTAAGGACAGACAGCTAGGTGTACAGATAGATACCTCACAAATAACAAACAGTCCACAAATAACAAACAGCACATTAGAGATGAACACACTTATTAGATCATGAGTTTTCATGTGTAAAACCCATTTCATCAGTTGGAAATGGAGTGGAAAAACTGTGGGCTTATCCATAAATGCTTATTTGTGCAGCTACAGACTAACATGATAGATACTTGTTACTGCAAAATATTTTTCTGTGCCATGATCCTTTCTATGTTTATGGAAATAACCTGATCACATTAATCACGTAGATAAAGCTCATGTTGTCTGTGTATTACCTTGTGATTACTAATTATTAACAAAAAAAACCCTATGACAATGTACCTTGAAACCATTTTATTTGACACTGAAAAAGATTCATGGGACTCTTATCATGAAACAAGGATTGAAATGCAAACTTCTTCAACTGATAGAGTAAGATCAGTGTCTCCAATCTCCTCCACAAATTATTGGTGTTAAAGTTCAGGCAATAAACAGTGGTGTTTAGTAGTTCATTTAATTAGAAGCAGAGATTACACTAATATTATTACTTTACTCAACAATAAATTTGGTTGACTATTTTATCAAACACAGACTCATAATAGGATTACAAGGGATTTCTATCAGAGGTTATAAATGGAAAATGTCATTAGGTCAGCAGATCATATTAAAACTTCCTTGGGCAAACCTGAAGAAATATTTCTTCATAATCTCAGGGAAGAAAGAGTATTTTAAAACAAATGAATTATCATCTTGGAAATTAACTACTGCAGGCTCTGATATACGCAGCTGAAAATCTTTCAATCCTGATGCTTAAAGACCAGAAGTATAAAATAAATGGTGATACTTTTCAAATAAAGCATTAGAAATAGACTTTTACATGGATCTGATTCAGCTATTGACCCATATGTAATAATGCCCTGAATTTTAAAATAGATTGCATGAATAAAAATGTAAGTGTAACCCGTCTGCTGGAAGGCGTCGACAGCAACCAGGGCCGGGTTCAACATCTAGGGATTCCTTTTCATACATCTCACACAGAACTGACTCGAGCCCCCACACAGTAGCCTGGGAAACACATACACCCCTGGTGCCTCAGAGGGGCAATGCTTCCCCACTTGCAAGCACAAAATCTGGGTGTAGAAACTAAACTTTTAATGACAGAGGCAGAAAAGTCATACGGTATGAGCTTGGGAAAATTCCACACCCAGAGTTCATAACCAATTGTCCAGTAACTGTCTCAGACCAAATGGATTGAGCAGTGTCCTTTGCCTCTCAGGCTCACCAGTCCAATACTGTAACCAGCTAATCCACACACCCAAACTTTCTTCATACCCCTATTTCAAATGCCCCACTTACAACTCAGTCCAGTCCATGCAGGCCCTAACACATCGCCCTGATGTATTCCCTCATTGCACCTGAGGCAATGCCACCCTTGCGCTGGTCCGGTGTTCTGCCTGATCCCTGCCAGCTGCCAGCCACCCACTGCTTCTCCTAGCAGCCACCTACTCCCATTGAAGACTATCTCAAGGAATGCCTATATCACTATTGTCTATTCACACTGAAGTGTTCAAAATGTGCCAACCTCTATATAGAAATAAATAGTTCCTGTCCAAAAGTCTTACAATGATGTGGGAATTGACTCATCATATAAGTAAAATTAATTGGCTGATGCTTGGGACATCTCAGTGCTTCATTCCAATTTTCAGAATATCTCCTGCGTTCAAGATTTAGTAATACTTCAACTTTGCTTATCAGTTAAATCTTGTAAAAAAATCATCACCTCTCCAACAGCTCTAACATACCCGTATGTTGAGGGCTGCCCAACAGAAAAGTGATAAATGTGCTGTCTTTAAACCCTGCCCACCCAACACCATAGATTCAGATTCTGTGTAAGGGAGACACATATCCTCGTACTGTGGGTGAGACTGAGACCAATTAGTGAAATATTGAGGCATTCATGAGAGCTAGACTAAAGTAATTAGTAACTGCCTGCCCCTGCCATATGCTTTCTCTCAGCCTGTTGGTTGGAAAGATATTACAAAACTGTTGATTTCCTGGGGATTTCTGCAATAAGGTCAGAGTCCCCATAAGAACCAAAACACTCTGTGTAGATTCCCACTATGGATTTTTTTTTATATTCTTCAGTCACAGTAGAGTGACCTTTTCCATCCATCTCCTCCTCCATCAGAAGAACCAAAGAATAGGTCTGGACAAGTACAGGTATTTTGACATTTGTTTGCATCTTGAATTGGAATGGAAAGATCTGGAAATTGTAATTCAGCATTTTTATCAAAAACAAAAATGAATCTTTTACTGTGCATTGCAGCAGTTAAGCTAGAGGTGAAAATATATTTTGCCAGACAACTGCTGACCAATTCTACCAGGGAATTTGTGGGGCTTTCAGGAGATCAGTAAGGATAGAATGATACTGTCCTAGATGGTTTTCGGCCTGTTGCTCTGCTGCCTTGAATTTTGTATAGTCATTTATGCCTGCACAAAGTGGGCCATAATCTGAACTGAGAAATGTAAAGCGTTCACAAAGACTTGTCTGACAGGGTTGAATTGCCTGTTGCCTACACCTGGTGTAGGGGTGGTGGGTAGGAGTGCACTGCTATCTTACAACACAAATTGGATATATTCTAGGACAGGTTCTTCCTCCAAGAGAATAGTTTTTGTGTGTTTGTTCAGTAGAACTCTTGTGTGTTCTTTGATCAGTGGCAAATTAAGATTTATTGGGGGTTTGGGTCCAAAGAACATTTGGACCCCCCACTATTCCCAG
The DNA here is from genome assembly GCF_033958435.1 of Carettochelys insculpta. Classification (NCBI taxonomy): domain Eukaryota; kingdom Metazoa; phylum Chordata; order Testudines; family Carettochelyidae; genus Carettochelys; species Carettochelys insculpta. The sequence goes on along the minus strand of NC_134139.1, from coordinate 157,079,233 downwards.
CATTGGGGTCCAACCACCTTCTCCTTCCTTTCCCCTCAAGGCTCTGCTTCCTGGGCCAGCCAGAAGCTCTAGCCAGGCTGTGGCAAGATCTATCCAGGTAACAGGGCTATGTGGTGAACCCCAGGCCCTCCACCTGCCTTGGTAGTGCAACCAGTGGGTTCGGGTCATAGGCTGGAGTCTGCTTTTAGGTCCCTGCTAGCCCTCCAGGGCAGGTGGAAGGTTTGGGATGACCCACAGTAATTCATTCTCCCTGGAAAGCTCTTAAGAATCAAGCAATCCACAATCTGAAACTCTCTGTACCCAATGAGCTTCAATCATTCTTAAAAACTGATTCAACCAGTGAACATGACAGATGCTAGGAAGGTAGTCAAGAGGGACTCTTGCTTTTATGGAGCTTGACAACATGCAGGTCCCAAATTATTTTTCTTAAAATATCATGTTTAGAGTTTCTTGTAAAGACAGATCTCCTGGATTCCCTCTAAGACTCACCTCAAGAATAAGTGACCATGAATTTCCTGCCCATTATTTTTAGAACATTTCATTTAGTTCCCCTTCTGTACCACTATCTTCCACGGAGCCCTTTATCCAATATCACTAGTTCCCATCTCTTCAATCCCTTTAACCATGGGACAGTCCATGAAGGTGTGTACACTCCATTTCTTTGCTACTACTCGGGGACCAGGGTGTATATGGAATCTACTAATGCATTTATGGAACTCCTGCTTTGAAGTCCCCATCTGTGAAGTTGTCCATGAAGACTGACTATTATCTGAGTCTCTACTTAGGCTGCCTGTTACTGGGGACTTCCTTATTGCTAGTGATCTTATGTAGAAGTGGCTCAGATATTACAGTGATGACCAGTCAGATAAAACCCTAAGATAGAAAGCGAGACATTTGCCTCAGCCAGGAATCAGTTTACCTACCCTACAAAAGCACTCACAAAAAGGGACTGTTGAAACCTGAGAGGCTGCTCACACTGAAAGGAATCTCCATGTACAGCTGCTTAGACAAGTATTGGGGTCCCATAGCCATGTGCTCTCAAAAGCCTCGTATCAAAGAAAGAAGGGGAAGGAAATCAGTGCTATTGCCAGTTGCAAATAGCAGCAAGAAGAAAGTCTGCAATAACTGCCCCTTTGTGCTGCACAGCATATCGTTGGGAGTAAGTGTGAGATCCGTTGGCTCTCAGTGCATCAAAACCTTCTCTTAGCCCAATAGACTTAGCTCAGTGATAGGAGAGGGAAACAGAGGCTAGTTGCATGACAAGCATAATGATTACCTTGGCCAAATGCTCTTAGTTACATGTGAACAGTTTAACAAGACAATGGCAATAGGAATGTGTGGGGTTCACCTGGGGGGCAGGACCCAAAAGTGACGAGGTGCAGGGAGATGTAGCTGTACATCTGTCACCTGAGGGTATACACTGAAGGACCACTGAAGTGGGGAGTGAACAGGAGTCAAAACATAATCTGCCAGATTAGTCTTGATGGTCATGCTACAGGACTGGGAGGACTCAGCAAACCTGGGGTAGTGAGTCTGGGACCTCAGGGACTTGAAAATGAAAGCTGACTCCAGAGTATCCAAGAGTACCATGGGGGAGGAGCCAAAGATGGAAAGAGTCTGGGCTCCGGGGAGACTCTGAAGGTGAGGAGGAGAACCTGTAAGATGGAAAGAAGGTAATGAAAGGGCAGTCTTCAGAGAATTCTGTGGGGGATTGGAAAACAGGTGCTTGGGAGACCTCCACATGGGGGAAGAGGTGCTCAGGCCAGCTCAGGGTGGTGGATGCAGGGGTACTTTGTGCAAAGCTGGGCCCTGTTTTCAGTCTGGCCAAGGGATGGATGTTTCCAGAAAAGAGGAGGGACAAAATAGAAGACCCCTGGGTAGGGTAGAAGAGGAGCAAGGGCAGGAACAAATGTTACAGTGCTTCTGCTGGGCTCTGAAATTACAGGGGAGCCTGTACATGGATTCAATGGGCCTACGTCGGAATCCAGTGCTGACTTTGATAAATAAAGCCAGTTTCGCAACATTCACTGATCCACGAATTCAATGGAATTGTTTCCATGTGCAAGGAATACTTACCAGTAAGGGATTGACAATCAAGCTATAAATATTAAATTAATACAGTTAGTTGTTATCTTCCTGTGTTATAGCTACTTGGTAGCGCCTGAAGATACAAAACACTCCCCGCTAAAAGAAATTTGTTTAGGTAACACAATTCTACAGACCTATACCTGTGATTAACTTTACACACTGTGAAGTGTCCCATTGACTTCTATCCCATTCATTTCAAGACCATATTACAAACTACAAACTTTAATTTCCACAACTCACAGTCTAAAAGCCATCTGTGCTCAAAACTCACTCCTTATCAGCCCCTACCTCCCAGTGGAGCTTATGATGGACAAGTCTAAAATATCCCAACACTTAAAATCACACTATCGACCAAGCAGGAAATTGAAACTTTTGCAAGCACTGCATCAACACACTATGCACTATGCACCAAATAAGCAATTCTATTGTTATCTTCCAAAAAAGAAAAATCTAAGAAGAGAAGAAAGCTGCTGAATCATGGGTTCAGCTTTAGAAAAGCACTCAGATTACTTCATGTCTGCAAAAAATATGCTATGCCCTGAGTTCGCTGATGTTATGCACAAACCTCTTTGCTCTAGGTGGCCAATTTCCACTATTATTTGTAATTCGTATTATAATATTACCTGGAGACCCCTTTTAGATTCAGTAGTAATCGTTCCAGAGGTAACATAAATGTATACAAATGGTCCTTGACCCTAAGACCGTGCAAAAAAGAAAACACAAAAAAAACCAAAACACAAAAAACAAAACAAAACAAAAAAACAAAAACAAAAAAAAGAGGTGCATTTATTTTGAAGAATGGGGGGATTGCTATAGAAATGACTGCCAATTCAATAAATATACTATACTTGGATATATCTTTAGTTGGTGGAAAAAAGGGCAAACAACATCAAAAAAGATGGAAGTGGCTAAGCATTTATGAGAAGGAGATGATTTGCTAAATTAGGGCAGCCATCCACTTTTCCTAAGGGAGGTCTACACTACATGCACAGTATCAGAGAGGTAGCTGTGTTAGTTTGTATCTTTGAGAACAACAAGAAGTCCTGTGACACCTTACACAGACTAACAGATATTTTGGAGCATAAGCTTTCGTGGGCAAGAACCGCTTCATCAGATGCATGAGCATAAGCTTTTGTGGGCAAAGATCCCCTTAATCTCTCATGCATCTGATGAAGCGGGTCTTTGCCCACAAAAGCTTATGCTCCAAAATATCCGTTAGTCTATAAGGTGCCACAGGACTTCTTGTTGTACTACTTGGACAGGTCAAACTAGTCCAACATAAACGTAGTAGTCTAACTCAAAACACCATAGCTTAAATCTGCTTACCATGGAATCCACACTGTAGGGGGTCAAGAGCAAAAAAACTCTTCTCCTGGCAACTTCCTTTACTCATCTCCTTCTAGTTGATCACCAGAGTTGACATGAGAGAGATTGGCAGTCAGTTTAATAGGTCTTTACTACTATTTGCTAAATTAACTGCTGTTGTCTTGATCATTGCTGCATCTATGTACACCCCATAGTGAAGACAAGCCCTCAGCTGTTAAACTTTTAAATTGCATAATAACAATTTTTTAAAGAATTTGGAATCCCGCACAGCAGCTGCTGACACCTAAAGGCTTCACTCTTATCCATCCATGAGAAAGTTTCATTTCCAACCCTTCTGCCCATCATTCTGCTGTACAATCTTCACCAGCCAAATTTATCTTCACCCTCTCTACCTGAACTCCTGAGAAGCAGGTGGGCCAAAATAAAGACAATCTCCAGAGATCACTAAGCAGGTTACAAATATTAATTACACTTCACAACAACCTTGTGAAGGTAGTATTATTCTTGTTCCATAGATGTGGAAACAGGATAGCTATGTGATTTACCCAAAGACCACAGATAATTTATATCACAACTGGGAGTAGAATACCACAGCTCTGAAGTTTCAGGTTCTTAACCCTAAAATCAAAGTGATGCTCTTTGAAATTACAAAGCTTTTTGTTCATTCCATTCCAGGCTGCTTCTCTTGCTACCTCAGTTTCAAAGTTCACTGTTAATTTTTTATTATTTTTTTTAAAATCATATCTGCAGTGTTTTGCAAATGCTTCTCCCTTTTCTCATGCTATTGAGGAGAGAGGTAATAGAATTACATTCATGGACTGTTGTTTTATATTATTGTTGTATGCTTTAAGTTATAGAACGGAGGCAGAGTAAAGGAATGGAGCCTAAAGCTATACAAGTTAAACCTCTCTAATCCAGTACCCTCATCACCTGACCAGTGCCAGAGGAGAGATTTGCAAGACCACGAGAGGTCATACTATCTGGCAGTATTACTAACACCTCCACTTTTCACTGGCCCCTTAGAAGACATCTAGGAGAAAATTAAAGCTAAATAAGAGCACAGAACACTGAGAGCCAGGACTGGTGGCTGAAAACAAACTTTATAGGACCATAGGAAACATGACCATACCCATTATAAGTGGTCATCCAGTTAACTAAAATCATTGCAGATTATGGACTTTGTTGGCCCACAGAGGCCTGGAATGGAGAGGTTCAACCTGTATTTTATAAATTGAAAGAAATCAATAATAAAAAATCTATAAGGCTAAAGAAAAATATATATCTGTTAAGTCTATAATTTCTACTCTTATTTGTTTACTTTTCTTGTTCTTTGGAGATAATCATTTTAATCTCTTTTCCTCAACTTTTCTATTTCAATTAATTTGTTAATTAAATGTGAGCCTGGTTTTGCCACTTTTTTCCTTGTTCTTTGGTTTTCTCAGTTCTTAGTTATTTGGCCTTTGGGCTTTTCTTCCTTTTTCAGTTATTTTCCTATTTTTTAACCTTTTTATATTTTATAGCTTATTTATTGACTTTATTTACTATTTTATTATACCAACATTTACTTATGATAACTCATGCAATAAATTGTCATCTTGCCTCATCTAAATTGATACACACCTTCATATAATTTGAATTTTGCATAAGTCGGGGAGAGTTTTTTCCCCAGGCAGACCTTACATTCTGCAGCAGGAACCTGGAAGAAGCATCAGGAGCATTTGTAGCTCCTTTAGAAATGGAAGTCCTGGGGTTGAGGGGTCAGTTGGGGAGGGTTAAGCCTGGTAGCGGGTTGTGGCCATGGGAGTGGGGCAGGGGAATTAAGCCTGGGGTGGGTTAAGGATGCAGGGGGTGGTGAAGCTCGGCCAGAGCTGCCCAGGAAGTTAGAACCAGTGTGGCAGGTTGAAGTGGAGCAGCATGTGGCTGGGGGTGGGGGCGGCGGTTGAACTGGAGCCATTCATGGGCATGGGGTTTGAACCAGGGCCAGGGGGTTGAGCCAGAGCCATGCATGGGGGTGGTGAGCCAGAGTTGTGCTCAGGTGGTGAGCTGGGCCATGGGGGGGTTTGAACCAGGGCAGGGAGAATTGAACTGGGGTTGGGGTGGGGGTTGAACTGAGGGGTGATTTGAGCCAGAGCCACTCACAGGGGTGGTGAGCTGGGCTGTGGGGGGTTGAACAAGTGCAACACAGGGTGGTGGTGTACTGGAGTCATGCAGGGTGGGGATGAACCGGGGCGATGCGGGGAGGGAGTTAAGCCAGGGCCAGTGGGAGCTGAATTTTGAGTTGCGCTTAACTCATATTAATGCAAGTTAAGCACAACTCAAAATTGTGCATTTCAAGGGTTCACTGTAGTTTTATTTATTCATCACACAATTAAGGATGTCATAGAACTGCAGAAAATTAAGGTTGGAAGGGGCCTCAGGAGATCTTCTAGTAAAAACACCTGCTTTATGCAGGAGCAACCCAAATAAATCATTCCAGGCAGAGCTTTGTCAAGCCTGACCTTAAGAACCTCTAATGATGGAGATTCCACAAACTCCCTAGGCAACCCATTCTGGCACTTCACTCTAATAGTGAACTAGATTTTCCTATTATTCAAACTAGATCTCTGCCACTGAATTGTGAACATTGCTTCTTGTTCTGTCATCTGCCATCACTGAGAATAGCCTGGCTTCATCTTCTTTGGAATCCAACTTCTTTGGAAACCCCCTTCAGGTAGCTGTAAGCTGCTATCAAATCACTCCTCATTCTTCTCTTCTGAAAACTAAATAAGCCCAGTTACCTCAGTTTCTGTTCATAAATAATGTGCTCAGCCCTGTAATAATTTTGTTACTGCCCCCTGAACTCTCCAGTTTGTTCATGTCCTTTCTATAGCCGGGAGCTTAAAACTGGATGCAATATTCCAGATTTGACCTCACCAGTGCTGAACAGAGGGGAATAATCACTTCCCTTGATCTGTTGGCAATGGTCCTATTAATGCAGCACAATATGTCATTAGCCTTCTTGGCAACAAGGGCTTGCTATTATTATTGCCTAAAAACTTATATCCAAGTTTTTCTCTATAGGTGCTTTTCTGTGGACCTCCTGCCCAGCCAGTCAGTCTACAGCCTGTAGAAGTTCATAGGAGTCTTTTCTCCTCTGTGTAGAGCTCCTCACTTCTTGCTGAACTTCATCAGATTTCTTTTGGCCCAATCCTCCAATTTGTCTAGGCCACTCTGGATCTTATCCCTACCCTCCACTGTATCCACCTCTCCCTGCAGCTTAGTGTCATCCATGAACATGCTGAGGGTGCAAATCAACCAAACATCCAGCTCAATAGTGGAGATGTTGAATAAAACCAGCCCCAGGACCAACCCCTGGGGTACTCCACTTGATACCAGTTGCCAACCAGACACCAAGTGATTGGTCACTACTCCTTGAGCTCAACAATCAAGCCAGCTTTCTATTCATCTTATAGTCCATTGATACAGGCCATGCTTCTTTAACTTACTGGCTAGAATCCTCTCCCAAATCTTTCTGTATTGTCTGTGAATAGCTGTATTGCTCTTCCAGCAGAAGTTACGGTGATTGAAGTTCCCCATGGCTACGTCTACACGTGCACCCAACTTCGAAATAGCTTATTTCGATGTTGCGACATCGAAATAGGCTATTTCGATGAATAACGTCTACACGTCCTCCAGGGCTGGCAACGTCGATGTTCAACTTCGACGTTGCTCAGCCCAACATCGAAATAGGCACAGCGAGGGAACGTCTACACGGCAAAGTAGCACACATCGAAATAAGGGAGCCAGGCACAGCTGCAGACAGGGTCACGGGGCGGACTCAACAGCAAGTCGCTCCCTTAAAGGGCCCCTCCCAGACACACTTTCATTAAACAGTGCAAGATACACAGAGCCAACAACTAGTTGCAGACCCTGTATATGCAGCACGGACCCCCAGCTGCAGCAGCAGCAGCCAGAAGCCCTGGGCTAAGGGCTGCTGCCCACGGTGACCACAGAGCCCCGCAAGGGCTGGAGAGAGAGTATCTCTCAACCCCCCAGCTGATGGCCGCCATGGAGGACCCCGCTATTTCGATGTTGCGGGACGCGGATCGTCTACACGTCCCTACTTCGATGTTGAACGTCGAAGTAGGGCGCTATTCCCATCCCCTCATGGGGTTAGCGACTTCGACGTCTCGCCGCCTAACGTCGATTTCAACTTCGAAATAGCGCCCAACACGTGTAGACGTGACGGGCGCTATTTCGAAGTTACTGCCGCTACTTCGAAGTAGCGTGCACGTGTAGACGCAGCCCATGAGAACAAAGTCTCACCTGTAAAACAAAAGGCACAGTGCATGCTGCCTTAAATGGTCATAGACATAATATTATTGGTACAGATAAAACAATTTGGTTGTGTGTACACTAGCTCCAGACTTCGAAGGGAGCATGGTAAATAGGGTGTCAGGAATTATTAATGAAGTGCTGCACTGCATATGCAGTACTTCATTAAGCTAATTCTCCCCCATGGCAACTTTGAAGTGTTAAACTTCAAAGTGCCGGCTAGCGTGTAGCTGCGGCTAACCTGCTGGTACTTCGAAGTGCTTGGGCAACTTTGAAGACCCTTTACTCCTTAAAATTTCCCAGGCACTTCAAAGTATTAGCGGGTTAGCCACGGCTACACATGAGCCAGCACTTTGAAGTATAACACTTTGAAGTTGCCTCGGGGAGAAGTAGCTTAATGAAGTGCTGCATATGCACCACAGCAGTTCATTAATAATCTCCCAACACCCTTCTTACCATGTTCCCTTCGAAGTAGGGAGATAGTGAAGACACAGTCTTTAGCTCTTCAGACCACACTACAAGTGGTGACTAACTAAGACACAGGCCTCACAAGACTCCTGTTTATTATTTAAATATTAGAACCATTATTCAAATTTTGTAACAAATAATCTTGGTATGGAAAAATGGTTATAGACTTCCTCAAATATTTTTTTCTTTGTAAAAATAGTTGAAATAACCATGTGGTCTTACTCATCTGACTATAGAAGTTCATTTTTACATGACCTAAATGCTAGAACTAAGAAGGACTCCAGTTCAATTAAACTGAAAGTTTGCCAAATATTTCAGTAAAATAGGGATCAAGTGTTACAAGGATCAAGCATTAGACAGAATCTCAAAAGGCCTTTATGAGTTACTGAGCTCTTTACCAAATCCAGCCCTGAGTCAATTGTCCCCTGATATCACTAACTCTATTGCAAACAATGGGTGAATCCTATGATATATGAGACCTAATCATGATTCCAATGAAACTGACCTCATACAAGTTCAAAGAACTTTTAATCAAGCATAACATGAACAAAACTAATGTGAATAAACCTGGATAGTCAATAAATGCAAAATAACAAATCAAACATATTATACGGGCTGTGTCTACACTTACGAAAAACTTCGAAATGGCCATGCTTATGGCCAAATCGAAGAATATTAATGAGGCACTGAAATGAAAATTCAACACCTCATTAGCATGCCACTGGCCATGGCATTTTGAAAAGTGCTGCATTTCGCTCATGCACGGCTTGTCTTCACAGGGGTCCTTTTCAAAAGGACCCTGCAAACATCGAAAATCCCCCTATGTAGATGAGCTACGCATGAGTGAAACATAGCACTTCCAAAGTGCCATGGCTGGCAGCATGCTAATGAGGCACTGAATATTCATTTTAGCACCTCATTAGCATTCTTCAACTTGGCCATTAGCATGGCCATTTAGAAGTTTTTCGTAAGTGTAGATGTAGCCAGGCAGTATTGCTGTAGCTGTGTTGGTTCCAGGACATTAGAAAGTACAGGAGAATGATTATAAGAACAACTTTTGTTGGTGAGAAAGAATTTAAGCTCCTTTGCTCATCTTTTGAATGTGTCGTGCAGGTTTCCTTACGCTCTGAGGAGGAAGTCTGGAAAATACATTTTAACACACTCAGAATCAGTTTCATCAAAGTAGATAATACCATTGAATGGACCACTCAAATATCAAGATAACTTGTTTCAATGCAGAAATAATACTTTCTCTGACCAGACAAAATAGACCCAGTTGTCACACATGACACCACAATGGAATTCCTAGAGAGTATCATCAAGTAACTACAAACCATACTCAATTGATATCACAACCCCCCCAAAAAAAATATCTTTCCTGAACCCTTTCTTCTGGTCTTTGTGGATTCATGACTTATTACAACAATCCACTAACAACTCTCCCAGCAGCTTTATCCCTCTTTTGTTCTCCATCCCATGATTTGAGGCATGTTAACAGACCACCATGCCTTGAACTATGCCTTGAAAGGTGTTAACTGCTTATGCTAATCAATCTGTTCCACCTTGTATTTAGCTATGACATTCTCTCAGAATATTTAACAGATGGGAAGAAGAGCTCTGTGTAAAACCTTGTCTTTCTCACCAACAGAATTTGGTCTAATGAAGGATATTACATCACCCATCTTGCCTCTGATACAGATTTTAAATTAAAGAAACCATTAAAATATAAAGTGTGTGGACTGGTAACAATGGTGAGCTGCTAGCAAAGGGAACAGTAACAACAGTTAAATTATCCTTTCATATTTGGGGCAAGATTTTCAGTCCACTCTGATGTCTCCTCGTCTTTAAATCCATAGAGACAGCAGCTTTCCAAGAATTTCACCCACATAAACTCTCTTGTACCAATCCCTTGGTACTACAAGGAGAGTTCACAGGGGAAAGTAGGGGAAGGCAATGGCCTAGGCTCCCTTCAGAGGGTTTTGTAGTTACTAGCTTGATCCATGATACACTCTGGAATTGTGGGGAGAGGCTAATGTTGTCTTTAAAATACCTTTATGCCTTCCCCAGGGTCTTCTGCTGAGAGCTGTATATGGGTACATATACAGGAATAGTGGTCTACAGCCAACTCCCCATTAATTACAATATAACATGGCCTTCAAGTGGTTTGTTGTTCCAAAACTTGTCCCTTGCAACAGTTTGAGGGGGTTTCATTCAACTTTCTCTTCGGAGTCATAGCACACAATTTTATTTTGGTCATATTTCACCATTATTTATATTGATGTTACGTTTTATCCTCTATTAGTTCTATTCTCCATACTACTTCTTTCCTGGTGATCTAGTAGTTCTAACTTTTTGCACATCTACCTTACCTATGAGTTATTTATAATTAATTATCATCATCATTATTTCATAGAGACCAAAATTGTGTTCAGGGCTTTCGATGTGTAAGAGTAAAAGATGATCGGTGCCCCAATTTATCCCCAGTGAAAGAGGATAACAAATTGACAGGGTGGAATGAGGCAAGCAAGGGTGAAGGTGGAATAAGGGTAATCACACAATTCATGTCCGTCTTGGACACAGTTTAGTGTCGCTATCAATCTATCAGTTAATTTATACAAAAGAAATTCATAGCAACCCAAGGCTGTTACCATACAGGCTAAGCTTCAAGGCTGACATTGCCCACAAAAGAGATAGGGGATAAGAGGCGAAATCATGGTGCTGTTAGAATTTGTTAGGAATTTTATGGGGGTGATAGTTACTTTTGTTGTATTTATTTTGCAGCTGGGATATTTGGTTTGATACTGGAATAATGGAAAAATCTGTTAGTTTGTTAGCATATTGAAGAAACATCGAGTGGTTAGAGCATTAGATAGACACTTATGTAGTGGAAAGTAGCAAAATACCATGTTAATATGTGTATGTAAAAATTGGAGATACATTTGGGAGCAAATAAATATAACTTATTTACATATTGCAAAATTGCATTTATTGGTAATTATATTATATTACTGTAATAATTACATATTTGTTGTATATTTTCTCTTTCAAACCCTAATTCTCAAAAAGAAGTAAAGCAGCAGGTCAGGAAATCACTTAAAAATGACATTTTTCACAAAATTGTATAGGTTAGCTCAAAGCTGTAATTTTTTATTTCAGCAAATTCAAGTAATAAAGAACAATTACATTCATATATAATTCACTATATTCACCTGACATAGTAGTATGAAATTTGCCAAGGTAACACCAGTAATAACCTACTCCTAAAAACCTGCAATCTTCCACTGACTCTAACCATCTACAGTCTTCTCTCTATACCTACCATGCCTGTGTGATTTTCTCACCCTGAACTCTCCATCATGCTATTCTGAGCCTACAACAATTTACCTTTGTCTTCAGATTTGTAACCCCTTCCCTGATCTTAGTTTTAGTGTCTCTGCCTCCACAATATCCCTGTTTCTGTTATTCAGTTGTCTCAGTCTCCACTTGCCCTCTTTTATCTCTCTCCTTCAGCTGTTCATTGCCAGCCTGAGGCACAAGCAATGTGAACAACTCCGTGGAGACCCATACCTCAGATATAATACATATTGCCTCTTTCTCTCATTTATAGTAATTCCTCACAGTCTTTCATGATATCCTGGAAGCCTTTCATGATGCTCTGGTAAAATGACAGCTCCCACTTTTTCTTTAATTTATAGAAATGGGAGGTCATCAAGCCCAGTCCCCTGCCCTCTTGGCAGGACCAAGCACCATCCCTGGCAATTTTTTTTAATCTATTTGCCCCAGACCCCTAGATAAACTCACAACTCTGGGTTTAGCAGGTCAATGCTCAAACCACTGAGCTATCCCAGTCCTGTTGCCTTTGAGAGGTAGCGCACAATAATGGTTGGGAAAATCTGGGTTAAAAAAACCCAATCCATTAGAAATACTCCACTTTATTTCTGCCTCAGAAGTCTTATATTAACTTTTTGAACATGGGACAATTTAGCAGTCCCTTGAGCCAGCATTTACACCACTACAAAATGAATGAAAATTAGTTGTAGCAATTTGTGTAGGTGTGAATACTACACAAGAAGAAATGCAGTGGAGAGTTACAGGGAGCTCAGGGCAATCCTGGGCCCCTGAGACACCACCTCCCCTCCTTGACACAGTGGCTGAGGAGCCCCAGAAGGCCTTGGAGCCAAAGTCCAGCCCAGAGGCCAGTCCTGCACCCTGGGGACCACTGGAGGAGCCAGCCCTCGGGACCACCAAGGAGGGGTCCAGTGAGGTGGGGCAGCTCCCCATTGACCCCCTATCCCAGAGCTCCAGCCAGGTGTTTGGCCAACGGGTGTCTCCTGACTGTGGCAGTGGACCGTCAGGTACATACCCCACAGGGCACATACATCTGGGCCTTGGGGAGGAGGCACTAGACATGACAGGAGGCCCCCCCACATGCCCAGCAGACCCCGGCCTGCCATGGCCCAGCCACAGAATGGCCCTGGGACTGTGGTGCAGCCACCAGCGCCTGTCAGCACCTGATCTCACAGACAGTGCTGTGCCCTAACCCCAGGGAAGGGGGGGGCAACCACGTAATGGGGCCACCCACAGGGACACTGTGCCCACAGACAAGAGACAGGGTATGGGGACCTGGAACCCATGGGGGGATGTGGGCATGGGCCATGGACCAGGGCATAGTACTAACGGCCATCTTCTCCCTTCCTCCACATTTCTGCAGCCACACCATCTGAGAACCCAGACAGTCAGGTGCCATCTGTCATTCCGGAGAGCCCCCCCCTGGATTCTGGGACCGCCAGTGCCTGGGGGGCACTGCCAGCACCAGGATAAGCCCATCCCTGCCAGCCCCAGGGGACAGCCACTGTGGATCCTTAGCTCCTGGTGACTCTCTGGCAGCAGGTGGAGGTAGCCGAAGAGAGGTTCCACCAGAGTTGTGAGGAGGCTGCCTGTTGCTGGGCAGCATTGCAGGACTTCATGGGGATCCTAAGGGATATCGCCAGGTCATTCCGGGAGGTTGTGGCCTGCCTTACACCTCCCACTGTCCTCCTGGATGCCCTCCCTGCCTCCCTCCCCACCACTCCACCTGCTGCTCTACCTGCTGCCCTGCCTGCTGCCACACCTGCCAGCCCCCCAGGACTGGAGCCCACAGGGGCTGAAGACCGAGTGGGGGCATCAACCTGCCCTCATCTGCTTGTCCTCCTGGCTCCCAGCCAGCCATGTCAGAAACCACAGACAAGGGGGGGGGCCTGTGACCCGAACCCATTGGGGGTCGTGCCCATCCACCCCCAAACCGGAGCGATGGGCCAAAGGCTGGCCTGTCCACTGCCCCCCCATGTATATAGTTATCTCCCCCATGTATACATAATTGTCCCCCCATGTATATAGGTCCAGTTTGTTGTGCAGAAATCAGAGTTGACATTTAACAATTATCAATAATTCAAAGTTTTATTTTTCCCACGCACCTGTGAGGCATGTGCTTGTTGGGGGCAGGGGTGATGTGTGGGTGGTAGGGGCGGTGTGCAGGTGGTGGGGGCAGTGTGCAGGAGGCCCACCAGGGATGGCCAGGGAGGTGCTCGCTGGGCCCCAGATCAAAATGTGCCCACAGGGCCTCTCGGACAGGATCCCCTCACGGTGAGCCTGGCTACTGGGTGTGACACCTGGCTGGGGGTAGCCCATGGTGGCTGGATGAAGGCCTCCCCCTGGCTGTCCATGATGTTGTGAAGCAAGCAACATGCACCCAAAACCTGGGGGGATGTTCTGAAAGCTGACATCCAGGTGGGTGAGGAGGCAATGCCACCAGCCCCTCAAGCAGCTGAATGTCCTCTCCACCACCTGGAAGGCATGGTTCAGGTGGCAGTTAAACTGCTCCTGTTTGGTGTTGAGTTGCCTGGTGCACAGGCGCATGAGCCAGGGCTGGAGCGGGTAAGCTACATCTGCCACGAGGCACAGGGGCATGGTGGAGTCCCCCAGCAGGATCTCCCTCTGGGGGATGTAAGGTCCCCGCCTCCAGCCAGCGGCACAGGCCTGAGTTCCAAAACACATGGGTGTCATGGGTGCAGCCAGGCCAGTCCACATACATGTCCTGGAAGCAGCCCTGGCTGTCCACCATGTCCTGCAGAACCACCGAATGGTAGCCCCTCCCATTTATATATTGTCCCCTGATGTGGTCTGGGACATGGATGGGGTATGGGTTCTGTCCAGGGCCCCAAAGCAGTTTGGGAGCCCCATGGCGGTGAAGCCTGTGATGGCCATGTCTAGCTCCCCAGTAAGAACGACCCTCCAGAGGAGCAGGGCATTCAGTGCACAGACTACCTGTGGGGAGGGGACATGAGCACCCATGAGGTTGTGCAAGCTGCCACTGACCCCCCAGGCATAGCTCCCAGGCACCCCCTCTGAGTACTCCCCTCCAAGGCAACCCCCTTCCCTGGGGCACACCCCCTCTCCCCAGGCCCCTGCCCTCCAGTGTGTATGCTCAGGCCTCCTTACCTCCATGATGACAGCCCCGACTGTGGCCTTGCCCACACCAAACTGGTGGCCTACGGAATGGTAGCTGTCTGGATTGGCCAGCTTCCAGACGGCTATGGCTACCCTCTTCTCGATGGAGAGGCACACCGCATCTGGGTGTCCTAGTGCCTCAGGGCAGGGGTGAGACACTGGAAGAGCTCGAGGAAGGTCTGCCGGTACATGTGGAAGTTTCTCAGGCACATATCATTGTCCCACTCCCCCATTACCAGGTGCTCCCACCACTCTTAGCTGGTTGCGTAGCTCCAGAGATGGCAGAGCACCTGGCGAAGGGGGAACGGGGAGCATCTGCCCCGGGGAGGGCTCCCCTGCCAGGAGCTGCTGGACGGCCTCCAGCACCTAACAGGGCACTTGCTCCCCAGGCGACAGCCTGGAGGGCTTCCAGCTGCTGCTGCTGCTGCTGCTGGGGGTCCATCACTGCTTGCAGTGAATGTGCAGATCTGGTGTCAGCTCCGCAGGCCTTGTGCTGTGCAGGCCAAGTGTGTCTGGGAGGGGCCCTTTAAAGAAGTGGCTTGCTGTTGCCCTGGAACGGCTAGTCTGCCCTCTGACCCCTTCCGCAGGCTTTCCTGGCCCCTTATTTTGAAAGGGGCTGCTTGTGTGTGTAGATGCTCTGATTTTTATCTGTGGCATCCCCTTTCGATGTTCCCCATCACTACTTCAACTTTGAACGTAGACAGCACCAGCCCTGGAGGTTGTGTAGATGATGTTTGTTGAAGCAGCTTATTTGGATGTTGTTACTTTGAAATAAGCTATTTCAGTGTAGCAGTCGAGTGTAGACGTAGCCTATATGTGCATGGTTGTACCACTAGCTTCCAGACTTTCACTCCCAAAAGTAATTTAATTATGCCAATTTTATTTCACATTTAATTTCAGTTTTCTTTCTTAAAAATGTGTTGCCCTTCACAGCAGGAATGCCGCAAGCTGCCTTTTCCTTTTCATATCAAGACTTTATTAGCAACATGATCAAAACACAGATACAGCATCATATCCCACAATGCACTGCACATATTAGCTTGGCCAACATTTCAAAATCACAGATCATTTGCTATTTGGATGAGTTGTGCATTGTTGGGCTTGTTCACTATTTATCAAAAATAACCAGGAGGAGTGTTCTTACTTTGCAGTTACAGTATTGGGAGCCACAAAGAAGCCTTTATGTAGCTGCCTGTGGCTCCAGAGCCAAAGGTTGCAGACCCATTGTCTAGAGCATTGGAAACATGACTCTCAGTGGCTCCTGAATAAAGCATTCATCTTGATCCCACATTTCAGAATGCCTGAGATGTTTGAATATGATAGCCAAGCTGACAAACAAAAAGAGGAAACTGAAAAAAAATAACCTCTTAAACCAATAAAAATCTCAAAAATAAAAAAGGTTTTCAGGCAGTTGTCTTACCTGCATGCAGCCATTGGTGTTATGAGGCTCTTCTAAGACATGTTTCTGTACATTTATAATGATTAAAAAATCGCACCAAAACTCCACTTACTCTGATATATAGTTATTAAGAAGTGTCTAAGAAGGACCAAACTTTCTCTCACAAGACTGCATTGTATTTATCTGAGAAATCCGTATTAATTTTCCTTTCCCTGTATGTGATGAAAGAACACTTTTGTCCAGAGCACAGTTTACAGTATTGAATTTTTCTTATATTACACTTAAAGCCTTAAAATACTCAACACATGGGACATCTCTATAAATTTCAATTAGTGCTTTTTAAAGTAAGTTACATCACCATGAGAACAAGAAGATACCTGGGCTCACTTCACCATTTTCAATTTCCAGTTAAATATTGGATGAAATTCCTCAGTTCTGAGCACATTCACAAAAGTAACAGTTTTAACCACCTGCACTTCCCAGTGCATCTGGTGATTTTTTTTTTTTTAATGCCATGGGACTCTGTGACTCCCGAATGCTCACTAAGTTTCATGTTCAAGGGATTACACTCACAGGCGTATGCTATTCACGGTCCTTGCCAATATGTGTAGTCTAGACTGGCCTCCACCTGCGAAGGGAGCATGGTAATTAGGGTGTTGGGAGATTACTGACGAAGTGCTGCGGTGCATATGCAGCTTTTCATTAGGCTAAATCTCCATCGCGGCAACTTCGAAGTATGAAACTTCGAAGTGCCGGCACACATGTAGCGGAGGGTCAGCAGTGGATACTTCAAAGTGCCCACGCTACTTGGAAGTCCCTTTGCTCCTCAAGCCAGCAACTACAAAGTTTCACACTTCAAAGTTGCTGGGCGGGGGGAGGGATTTAGCCTCATGAAGTGCTTCATATGCACCAGAGCACTTTATTAGTAATCTCCCAACACCCTAATTACCACTCCCACTTCTAAGTTGTAGGCTAGTTTAGACACAGCCTAAATGAATCAGTAGGCTGATTTATGTGTGTAATGTCTGATTTTCTCTCTCTCTTTTTTTTTTTTTTAACATTCAGATTTATGTGTTTAGGCTTTCAGACTTATGGGCATTTGTTGAATATATACTGTTATTGCCACACTAAAGAATGAAAGAAGAGTCTGCTCAAAGAGGATCTAAGAGATCAGTTTGAAAAAAAAAGTAAAAAAGCAATATTCTTTAAATTTACACTGTTGTTGCTCATTTTGCTCTCTGATCCACTTGGATATTTGATGATCAGACTTTCCATTTCATCTTCTGATACTGAAGAACAAGAACTAAAGTTGCTACACACATTGTACAGTACACAGAAGTTTGTAGAAGTGATAGTTATTCCAGATTATTAATATAGTAGGTGAGCTACAGGGTCATTTGATAATTAAATTAAATCATAATTGTGGGATTCATATGAATACTTTTATTTTTGAATTTGACTTTGCCAAATCTGCACAAATAATTACTGAGCACCACATCACACTATTATTTAAATGGAACATTTCCCAATGACTTTCAAGAGGGCAACCTAATTCCTAAATGTGAGACCAAGGTCAATGCCAGAGGCTAATGGTACACTCACCCGTAGTGCCAGCACCTTGATGAAAATAAGCAGAGTCAAAAATGCAACATGACATCTCATATGAATATCTGAACATCTCATTTGCATCTGCACAGTGGAAAACAAGCAATGAAGACATGGCTTTGCCAGCAAAAGCCCCCTTTGCTGGCAGCCCCTTATCCCTGATTTTTTCCAGGAATTAGGGGCTGGCGACAGAGGGGGCTTGTGCCAGCAGAACCAAGTCTGCACTGATTGTTTTCGGTCATGAATATGCAAATGAGCTGCTCAGATATGCAGTTGATTGGCCATTTTGCATTTTTGAGACTGCTCATTTGCAGCAGGCTGCCAGCAGTAGAGGTGAGCGTAGCACTTGGCAGGAAGACTATGAATCCAAATTATGCTGGTGTTAGGTAAAATCCCATGAATTAATATTATTTTTTAACTAAGACAACTAAGACAAGGATACATAGTTAAATTTTGTGATAAAACATTTACTTTCACACATCAAGAGATTTGTTTAAAAAGAAATACATTGTTAAGGATATAAAGTTAGTTTTCATTATCTTGTACTAGTCATGTTCATGACGGTTTTAGGATAATGTCACTGAAACAATCAAAAAAAAGTAAAAGCAAATGGTCCAGTTTCTGATTTTTGTTGCTCTAAGCTTTGTATGGTTGTTTATTCCAATGTAAAGTGAGTGGTTAAGTGGGCAAAAAATGCTTCTGAATAAAAATGTGTCAAACTCATTTTTTCACTCACTAGCATAAACAGCTACAAAAAAGAAATTGGAAAATTTACAAGCAGATCATGATATCACCAACTCTTCCTGCAAATTTTGTTTTGAATATTAAAATCACGTACACACCTGCTTACATTAATTTTAATCACATGAATCATGACTGGAAAAGTATTTTTGAGCAGACATCTTAGTCTTCATGTTTGGTTGTTTTTGTCTCATGACTATCCATCTTCACTCACCTGTACAGTTTATCTAAAGAGCAAATACCTTATGATCTCATCTCCAAGTCAGTTATTTACTTGAAATTGTATTTGTCAATTTTGTTGTTTATTTTTAATGAAAATTGGAACAATAGAAAGACTGGTGGTATTAATAGTTTTTTAATGGTTAATGTCATTTATTTTGAGGTTTGAACAATTCAAAAATAAAAATGTGTTGTGAAATACAGTATTCTATCCATGAAATATGGATGGAAATAGAAAGATGACTTAAATAAATATTATGGTTTGATCATAAATCCATTATAATCCACAAAGGAATCATATTCATGAGATCTCCCATGAGACCACTGAAGAGCCACAAGGTCTATAGTAACATTTCCCCTTTGTTATGTGAATTGGCCCCATGGCACATTCAGTAGGGTGAGTGGAACAACAATCTACCTTCCCTTCCCCACCCCACTGGAATAACTGGGAAGAATTCCCTGTGGAGTACCTGGATGTAGGTTTCCCTACTGGAATATGAATTCAGATTAAAATCAGAAGTGGTCAATTCTGGAGCAAGTGGGTTGCAAATAGGTCTCACTAATCTCTTGAAATCACTGGAAAGATTCTTTTAACTGGGTGTGACTCACCTCTGTAACAACTCCTTCTAGTTACACAGGAATTAGCTCTTTCAGCCTCTGGAGCACCCTGTTCTAACCAGCAGTGAAGGGTCAGTCTGTGCTCACGAAAGCTCATGCTCAAAACTTTTCTGTTAGTCTATAAGGTGCCACAGGACCCTTCATTGCTGTTACAGGTCCAGATTAACAGGGCTACTCCTCCGATACTATTCTAACCAGTGTCTTGCCCACTGTTACCTGCCTGTTCTCCACTTATGTCTGCACCCAAGCCCTTCCCTTCCCTGAGTGTACTGCCCTGTTCTCTCTCTCTCTCTCTGTCTCTCACTCTGGAGTTCTTTCACTTATGGCCGCGTCTACACGTGCACGCTACTTCAAAGTAGCGGCGCCAACTTCAAAATAGCGCCCGTCACGGCTACACGTGTTGGGTGCTATTTCGAAGTTGAAATCGATGTTAGGCGGTGAGACGTCGAAGTCGCTAACCCTATGAGGGGATGGGAATAGCACTCTACTTCGAAGTTGAACGTCGAAGTAGGGACGTGCAGACGATCCGTGTCCCGCAACATCGAAATAGCGGGGTTTGCCATGGCAGCCATCAGCTGAGGGGTTGAGAGACGCTCTCTCTCCAGCCCCTGCGGGGCTCTATGGTCACCGTGTGCAGCAGCCCTTAGCCCAGAGCTTCTGGCTGCTGCTGCGGCAGCTGGGGATCCATGCTGCATGCACAGGGTCTGTAACCAGTTGTCGGCTTTGTGGATCTTGTGTTGTTTAGTGCAACTGTGTCTGGGAGGGGCCTTTTAAGGGAGCGGCTTGCTGTAGAGTCCTCCCTGTGACCCTGTCTGCAGCTGTTGCTGGCACCCTTATTTCGATGTGTGCTACTTTGGCATGTAGACGTTCCCTCGCAGCGCCTATTTCGATGTGGTGCTGCCCAACGTCAAAGTTGAACATCGACGTTGCCAGCACTGGAGGACGTGTAGACGTTATTCATCGAAATAGTCACTACATCGAAATAAGCTACTTCGATGTAGGGTTCACGTGTAGACGTAGCCATAGTGACCTCTGAATCTTGACTCAGTGGCCCACTGTCAGTCATCATGTAGCACCTAATGTCGGTGGCAAACTGACATCTGAATGGCCACTCATCATTGACAAGTGGTTGGATCTGCTGTCATCCTCCCCTCCTAGTAAATCCCAAACCTCTACACCCACCTTGACAAGGGGGTTTTGAACCTGCTGCTTCCTCTTACCCTAGCAGCCTCCCTGAAGCCCTAAAGCCCTAATACCCTCAGGCCTTGTCTCAGACACCGCACCCTGGGGCTTGCTTGTCCAGTGCTCACGCCTCCCTAGCAATGCTTTCATTTCCTCCAGCTCTGCTCTGTGTTAGGAAGCTCCTGTAGCTTCCTGTGCAGCTTGGTCCTTCCTGCTCCCACCTGGAGCAAGAGTCTTCTCTTGCCTGCCCTCAAGAAGCCCTTTTTTATACATCCCTCAGCTGGGCCCTATTTAGTTTCTATATGCTGCATCTGCTTGCTCTTCAGCCCTAGCCCTCTCCCAGGCTGGATTTAACCCTGCAGGGCCAGTGGGAGGCAGACACCTCATCTCAATTCCCATGGTCTTCAGTGACATTGGATCAATTCATATTGAAGGAAAAATATGATCATTGATGAAATGCGGGCATTTTCATAGCCCCTGTAACAATAGTATCAGAATGCTTCCCACTATAATAATCTCTCCTTCTCTCTTTCTCATATGATTACTTTTGGAAAGGATATGAGGGAAACAAGTGGAGTGCTCATGTGCATAGTGGATGCAGGCTGTGTGCATGCATGTGTGTACGAACTTATTGAGGGAAAGCTGAAAAAATAACCATGTGCAATGTCATTTCTTTCTGAAAATGTTGAAGGGTAGTTTTCCTCTCTTCTGGGAGTGAGTTCCATATTTTAAGGGCTTATATATATAAAAAGCTTGACTGGCACAACAAAATGTAAATTTAATCTATATAGTTAAATCAGTGCAGACCACTGCCTGAACACTCACAGTGATTTGTGTCAGTTTTGCTAAAGTCAGTAAGGACTAGATTAGGAATAGAATGGAAGTTATCCACTTTTGTATCAAAATATAAATGTCTAAAGCGCAGCATGTCCTGATTTTGTTTGCACTGGTTTTAAATTCACACCTTACTTTATACACTTACAATGTAGACGGGTGCTAAGTCCAGGCTCTGTGAAAGTGCCCCCTGTACTTATGAGCCTCTTCCTATTGCTCATCAGTGAGTTCGTGATTAGTGAGCAAATGTGATCTCTTTTTTGCCTGTGAACAATCTCAGGAGAGACTCCTTTGGTGCTCACCAGCAAAGCAGTTCTCTACAGTGCGTTGGGATGCAAGTGCACTAAATGAAGACGGCTTGACATTCAAACTCTGCTGATTTTAAACTTTTTCTAGCATTATCTTTCCAATTTATTTTGAGGATCTACAGATGAAAGTAAGATGTAATGTGGTGTGAATCTACTGTTCAAATCATGAACAAAAATGAAGACGCCTCCATAGCCTAGATAACCCTTTTAGAATAAAAATGGCAAATCTTGTCAATGTGTATTCAAATTATGTATAAAAATCCCTAACTGTGTTATGAAAAAAAAATGGAATTAAGGAAAATGTAATGCAAATACTAAACTGTTAAACTTGCCAGTTCTAAAACACACTGCCAAGAGGAATATTTTGCTGTAGGCAATGAAATCTTTCTCATTGGAGGAAAGTACAGTGTTTCTTGCCTCAATTTCTGAAACATGCGTTTCTGATATGCTGCTGAAGGATAGAATATGTCTCCCAGTGGAATATGACATGATTCTCCTCACTTTATTTCACGCTTCCAATGTGGTGCTCCACTGATTGTTCAGAATGGAATCCTGTTGAAATTTATGATTTCACGCACTTACAGTCTACATTCTAATATACTAGTTATGAGATTACACTAATCAAAAATTAATATAAAATAGAATAGAATCTTCATACATAGGTCAGCAATAAACACGTAAAAATGTTGACTTTGTAATGTCTTGGGAATCTCTCTGTGACACATGTATTGAATTTTCTATAAAAATTCCTATGTTCATGATACTGCAGGCAAAATATTTGGCAAATTTTCTTCATGTGAAAAATTACTTTCTAATTTCTATACAACATATTACTGCATTTTTATTTTGGAGGTGGGGTCACTAATAACAGAATTCTTGATTAATCTTTCTTTTCAGAAATAATTATCAAGGACAAATGTCAGGAGCAAAAACAAGGCATGTGTTTAATTTATTAGGTGACGAGCTTTCATGGGACAGACGCACTTCTTCAGATCAAAAAGAACTGGGTCTGTCCCAAGAAAGCTCATCACTTACTCAATTATTTTTTAGTCTTGAAAGTGCTATTGGACTGTTTTTGTTTTGATAGTATATAGACTAGTGTGGCTATCTCTCTGTTACTATTCCACTGAAAGTAAATTAGTGTTCCTGTTTTCTTAAAGCAATGGACATTGTTATGAACACAGTAAACTGCTCTGACTGATTAATTTAAAATAATGTCTTTGAATTTAAATATATAGTAATCTAGCATTATTTCTTTATGCAGAACTTATATTTAAAATATAAAATCATCTTAGAAATACTGATGAAGAAAATGTAAAACCAATATGTGCTGTATCATGTTATCCTTAATATCCAATATTGTATTTAGCTGGACAACTGTCTTGCCCTTAATACAGAGTATTTGCACCTATATCTCTGACAATCTTCTGAGTATAGATATGTGTATGTATGTATGTATAAAAACCTCTGTTTTATTCCCAAATGTAGTGGTTTTATTTAAGAACTTTCTGCATGTCCAGCCTTTACATTCAGTGGAAAACATGTGGGGAGAAAACATGCCCCTATTTCTTTAACAAGACATTTTAGAAGTGTCTTCTTTTTCCTCGTCAATGTCATTTGCTTAATTTGGGTTCAGGGATTTGGCTGAATTGGGTTAACAGAGAGAAGAGGGAAACAGAGAAGAGCAGGGCAGTAGAAGGGGTCTGGGCAGAGCAGGGGTGGAGTACAGGCAGGGCCACGGGCTCGAGAGCTTGTGTCCCAAAGCAGCAACTTCACCTATTGCCCACGACAAGATATGCTGAATCCCATGAAGCTCACGGTTTGCCACAGAGAACATTGTATGGGTCAAAATCAGTCTTTGCAAGGAGAAAGCAGGCAGGCTTGTTACTCAGATTTTATGATTTCTATAATTCCCGCAGAGGTCTACAACCAAACAGTTCCCCCCACTGCAGTTAGAGTTCTCATTTCTTGGCTGCTGTGCACACTCTCACTTGGAATGGGAAACAGCAATAAGGCCAGAGGGGAATGTGCTTGCCCTAGAATGTATCTTACTGCACAATTATGTGTGTTTCAGAGAACGAGTCTTGCAAGCTGGGTGTAATCTTGTAAACCATCAGCAAATGACCGAGCTGATGGAGGAAAAGTGGAAGGTGACAGTGGCACAGAAGACACGACCACCACCCTCCCGTTTTCTCTCTTCTGTGATCTGGAATCCAGGGGCATTTTGAGGACTGTGCGGGGGGATTCCTAGATGGTCAAAGCTTCTTCCAAGACAGCCTGGTGTGCTAGCAGGAGGAAAGATGCTACAGCGACATGAACCTGTGGTTGAGGTATACCTATTTCCATCACTGGGGAGAGGCGGTGATGTTCTTGGACATTTGTTATTTTGATTCTCTGCAGGATTTTCTCAGTCATCCCTTTACCTCCCACTGTATTAATCTGAGTAACTACACACACTGCCTTCTTGGACCTTACAGCTGAGCTTATTTGTTTAGTCCTAGGGCCTGCCCCAGAGACATCACTGCTGAGCAGAGTAAACTCCTTGATTACTATGATAAACGTTTCAGTGCGCTTACTTCCCTCAACATCTCATGCCTGTTCCCCAGTAATTGAGTCTAACCCAGAAACTACATGTACTGTCATTCTGCTTGTTCTGGTCACTTTCACACACAGGCAGAAAATCTTCTTTGGATGCACATGCTACTGAGCCCCTGTGCATCGTTAGCATATGTAAATGTCTGAGTATATGTTAATATTTTCCTCCTGGGTGTTTCTATCCATCCCTAATTGGGTGGGAAATTTGCAGGAGCATTTCCGGACATTTCAGAGAAAACTGAGTGCTCAGGGCCCCATGCAGGGTCCCTCCACCTATTGCCCTCGTTATGTCACAGCTTTTCTGATCATCCCTGGCATCAGAGATCAGGTCAGACAAACTGCATCTTAGTAACATGGAAACAAAGAGGGTGAGTGGCAAAGGGAGCATTTTAGCTTTGTAAGGATAAAGTGTTTTTTGTTTGTTTGTTTGTTTTTGCTTTTTAAGAGAAGCAGAGCCATACATTTGAATAACAAACACTGCTGTGAAATTTATCTCCTGGCAAGTTGCCAAATTCAATTACAAAGAATGTATTTAATATTGTGCCTACCTGTGTGAATAAAGCTTCCTGGTTTCTGACTTGCTGGTGCTATAATGCTAGGAAAGGAAAAAGAAGAGAGGAATATGGCCTATTTTTCATATCAGCCACTCCTGAAATCAGTAAAAATAAAACAACCTTTGCAATCTGATAACTCATGATAATTTTCTGGGCATGCAAAGTATTTGAATATAACTTCCCCAACCAGAATTTTCTTCATGGACGGACACAGTCTTCTCCACCTATCTAAACAGTCCACACTCACTTAAACATTTTTTCAGAATTTTTTCTTTTTCTTTCTTCATTAAACAGCACACCACACAGGCTTTGAAAATTGTACTTAAAGTACAGACATCACCCCTTTCATGGAATCCCCAGGAGTGCGGTCTTTAAAGAGGCCATTGAGGTGAGCTAACTGTGTGAAGGGTAACCAGCTGTATCTATCAAAACAAAAAGCAGTCAAGTAGCACTTTAAAGACTAGCAAAATAGTTCATTAGGTGAGCTTTCGTGGTACAAACCCATTTCTTCAGACCATAGCCAGACCAGAACAGACTCAATATTTAAGGCACAGAGAACCAAAAACAGTAAGCAAGGAGGACAAATCAGAAAAAGATAATCAAGGTGAGCAAATCAGAGCGTGAAAGGGTGGGCGGGAAGGTCAAGAATTAGATTGAGACAAGTATGCAGACGAGCCCCTATAGTCACCCCCCACCCCTCCACTCTCCGATTTCCTCACCTTGATTATCTTTTTCTGATTTGTCCTCCTTGCTTACTGTTTTTGTTTCTCTGTGCCTTACATATTGAGTCTGTTCTGGTCTGGTTATGGTCTGAAGAAGTGGGTCTGTCCCATGAAAACTCACCTAATAAACTATTTTGCTAGTCTTTAAAGTGCTACTTGACTGCTTTTTGTTTTGATAGTGTATAGACTAGCACAGCTTCCTCTCTGTTACTGTTCAGCTGTATCTAGTGTTGCAGGCTGCTCTTCATTTAAGAGGGCAGAAACAGTCAATTTCCCCTGTGAAATAAGAACAGTCTGTGAACCAAAACAAGGGCGCATCTAAGGAATGTGAACTATGAAGGTGAAGCATCCTTAAATGGGTATTATTCTGGGTAAGGCTGAGGGTGGGTGGGACACAAGCTGAGAAGCAGTCAATAACAGACAAAAGAAATAAAATCCAGGTACAACCCTGAATATTCTTGTGTGGCACTTAGAGAAGTCTAGAGAAATGGCTTGTGGATTCTGGTCCTTGTCCCAGCTCAAAAAAAGTCCTGAAGCTTAGAGCAAGGAAACTCTTTTTCACAGTTTAGTTGTTGCTGGGTTTAGAGATTCAGGACTTTTAGTTAGTGTATATTTTGATTCATTCCTGTTTATTTACTAAAAGTATTTGATTCTTCCTAATTGGAATATTGAGCAAATTCTCACTTTTGGTTACGAACTTGGATCAAAGAGGGAATAATATTATTTTAATGTTACCCTAGTCATCAGCCTGGCTTGAATCTCTGATGTTCATTATCAAAGTATAAACATTTGCTATTTGATCTAAAAGAATAATTTCATTATCTGGCACCAGCAGTAGTTTGTTTTCTTCTGTGTGACCTAAGCTGTGTCTACACGTGCACGCTACTTCGAAGTAGCAGCACTAACTTCGAAATAGCGCCCGTTGCGGCTACATGCGTCGGGCGCTATTTCGAAGTTAACTTCGACGTTAGGCGGTGAGACGTCGAAGTCGTTAACCTCATGAGGGGATCGGAATAGCGCCCTACTTCGATGTTCAACGTCGAAGTAGGGACCGTGTAGACGATCCGCGTCCTGCAACGTCGAAATTGTGGGGTCCTCCATGGCAGCCATCAGCTGGGGGGTTGAGAGACGCTGTCTCTCCAGCCCCTGCGGGGCTCTATGGTCACCGTGTGCAGCAGCCCTTAGCCCAGGGCTTCTGGCTGCTGCTGCTGCGGCGGGGGATTCAGGCTTCATGCACAGGGTCTGCAACTCGTTGTCGGCTCTGTGGATCTTGTGCTGTTTAGTGCAAGTGTGTCTGGGAAGGGCCCTTTAAGGGAGCGGCTGGCTGTTGAGTCCGCCCTGTGACCCTGTCTGCAGCTGTGCCTGGCACCCTTATTTCGATGTGTGCTACTGTGGCGTGTAGACGTTCCCTCGCTGCGCCTATTTCGATGTGGTGCTGCGCAACGTCGATGTTGAACATCGACGTTGCCAGCCCTGGAGGACGTGTAGATGTTATTCATCGAAATAGCCTATTTCGATGTCGCCACATCAAAATAGGCTACTTCGATGTAGGCTTCACGTGTAGACGTAGCCCTAGTCAACAGAGAGCCTTAAGATGCTTCCTTTAGTAGCATGTTACTCCACACGGGGGTAATATTTTGTTAACGATTCTGAGGCTTCAACTACATGAGAAATATTTCACCCATTCTCCACCAATCATGAAATTGTACTGGAGCATGCTAAAGTTTAAATGGTAGTCTAGATAAGTTTCCAGTATTTTCAGGACTCGGTTAAGAAAATTGGCAGTTTCCAGACAAAGAAATAATCACCATCTAACCTGTTAAAGGTGTTAGAACTTGAGTGGTATGGAAGGAAGGAAAAAATTTAAATTCTTAAATATGTTGGGGTCCATTTGGAGGATTGATTTCCAAAACATGTGAGGTAATATTTATATAAGATATGTATGTGACTTCAACTCTAAATAACATTCTATAGTGATGTGTAAGTTTTTGTTCCCAATAAATTCTACTGAATAGATGTTTAATAAATATAAGTTTGTTTGTTTGTTCTATAAAACACCATAGAGCAGGAGTTCTTTTAAAAAGTAGTCAATGTCATACCTATATTCTATTTTCCTATTAAGCTCATCACAATTTAAATATTTCACATAAAAGACATCGTGAAGCACATACAGTCCCTTCCACACAATCCTTTGTTGCTGTTTATTCACATATTTTGTCTATTGAATACATTTATCAGGGAAAGTAAACCTGGTTTGACCTTCTGTGGTACAGCCAAGGTGTTCTCTGCTTGCTCCTAGCTCCTCAGCATTCATTTTTCTTGTGAGGGCACTTTTATCTACCCTACCAGGATGTTTTTCAGACTGCACAGTTCCTTGACTACTCTGTGACTTCCCCAACAAGTCAGGACATGGGCACCAACTTTCCATTGGTCCAGGGTTTTTTTTGGACACCAGGCTCCACCCCAAACATTGCCCTCAACCCATCCCTTCCTTCACAGCACAGCCCCAGAACAGGCTCTTCCCATCCTGCCTCTTACTGCTCATGCTTCATGCCAACCCTCATCTTCTGGCCCAACTCCTGTCTCTTCCTCAGGCATTCCATGTCCTTGCTCCTTCCCTCACCTCACAGCCTCATGCATACTGCAATACCACTTATTGTGGTGGGAGGAAGTTGCGAGCAGGAAAGTCGAAAGAGGGGAAAGTGCTAATCCACAGGGCTGCTGGCTGGTACGAATTGCTGGTGGGGAGGAAGAGGTGCTGACGGGGGGCTGCCAGTGGGTACTCAGTTTTCACTAGTTTTCACCATGGGTGCTGCAGCCCTGGAGACTCCATGCATTCAGCACCTATGAGCCAGGCTAATTGAACAGACTTGTGTCTTCATGTTTATGACAATCCAAATAACTATAATTTTAAGTTCATAGAATCACAGGGCTGGAAGCTCATTGAGTTCAGCCCCCTGCTTCCAGCAGGACTGACCATGACTAAGTGATCTCTGCGTGGACTTTGTAAAGCTGAGACTTAAAAACCTCTAAGGGTGGAGATGCCACCAACTCTCTAGACAATGAATTCCAGTGCTTCCACCACCCTCCTGATGAAGTAGTTTTTCCTAATATCAATCTACTTTTCTCCTTCTTTAACATTAGTCCATTGCTCCTTGTTCTGCTGTCTGTCAGCACCAAGAACAATTTCTCTCAATCCTTGTTAGTGCTCACCTTCAGGAAGTTGAATGCTGCTCTTAAATCATCCCTCGGTCTTCTCTTCTGCAAACTAAACAAGCCCAAATCCCTCAGCCTCTCCTCATAGGTCATGTGCTCCAGCCCTTTAATGATTTTAGTTGCCCTCCACTGAACTTGCTCCAGCATATCCAAATCCTTTCTGTGCTGGGGGGCGGGGGGGGGGGAGAGCAATACTGGATGCAATACTCCAGATGTGACCTCACCAGTGCCAAATAGAGAGGAACGACAACTTCTCTAGATCTGCTTGAAATATTCCTCCTAATGCACCCCAATATGCCATTGGCTTTCTTAGTTACAAGGGTACACTGTTTATTCATATCCAGCCTTTCATCCACCAGAATCCCTAGGTCCCTTTCCTCTATATTGCTGCTTAGCCAGTTGGTCCCCAGCCTATAGCAATGCTTGGGATTCTTACGTCCCAAGTGCAGGACTCTACACTTTCCTTGTTGAACCGCATCAGATTTCTTTTGGCCCAATCTTCCAATTTATCCAGGTTACTCTGGATCCTTTCTCTACCCCCCAATGTATCTACCTCTCCCCCTACCTTGGTGTCATCTGCAAACTTGCTGAGGGTGCAATGCAGTCCCTCATCCAGGTGATTGATAAATATTGTGAACAACACCGGCCCCAGAGCTGAGCCTTGGATCACTCCACTTGAAACAAACCACCACCCAGATATTGAGCCATTGACCACTACCCATTGAGCCTGACCATCAAGCAAGCTTCATATCCACTTCTCTGTTACTATTTTATAGTCCATGTATCCAACCCATACCTCCTTAACTTATGGGCAAGAATATCGTGGGAGAGAATATCTAAAGCTTTGTGAAAGTCAAGGTATATCACATTCACTGACTTCCCCATGTCCACCGAGCCTGTTACCTCATCATGTAAGCTAATCAGTTTGGTCAGGCAGGATTTGTTCTTGATGAATCCATGTTGACTACTTTTGATCATTTTCCCCTCTTCCAAGTCCTCCAAAATAGATTCCTTGAGGATCCTTTCCATGATTTTCCCAGGGACTGAGGTAAGACTGACTGGTCTATAGTTCCCTGGATTGTTCTTCTTTCATTTTTTAAAGATAGGCACAACATTTGCCTTTTTCCAGTCATCCAGGATCAATCGCTATCTCCAAGAGCATTCGAAGATAATGGCCAAAGTTGTGGCAATGACTTCTGTTAATTCCCTCTGTATCTTATGTGCATTAAATCCATCTGGATTTAATGTACATCCAGTTGTACATGGATTTGTGTACATCTAGTTTTTCTAAGTAGCTCTTAACTTGTTCCTTCCCCACAGATGGCTGCCCTCCACCTTCCCATACTGCATTGTCTAGAACCATAATATGGGAGCTGTCCTTGTCCATGAAGACTAAGGCAAAAAAGCACTGTGTACTTCAGCTTTTCTTACATCATCCATCACTAGGTTACCTCTCTCATTCAGCAACGGCCTCACACCTTCCCTGATAATTCTCTTATTGTCAGCATGCCTGTAGAAACCCTTCTTGTTACCCTTCACATCCATTGCCAGCTGCAGTTCCATTTGTGCTTTCACTTTCCTGATTACTGCCTGGCATTCTCCAGCCGTATATTTATACTCTTCCTTAGTCAACTGTTCACGTGTCCACTTCTTATATGCACCCTTTTTGAGTTTAAACTGACCAAGGATTTCCCTGTTAAGCCAAGCTGTCTGCCTACAATATTTTCATTTCTTACTATGCAAGGGGATGGTTTGTTCCTGTGCCTTCTGTAAGATTTCTTTAAAATACTGACAGTTCTCCTCAACTCTTTTCCCCTTCATCTTTGTTTCCCAAGGGATCCAACCCGTCAGTTCTGTCAGGGAGTCAAAGTTTGTTTTTTTGAAATCAAGGGTCTGTATTTTACTGCTCACCTTTCTTCCGTTTGTCAGGATCCTGAAATCTACCATCTGTTGGACACTGTAGCCCAGGTTGCCACCCACTCCTATTTCTCCTACTAGTTCTTCCCTGTTTGTGAGCAGCAGGTCAAGTTGCGCAGAGCCCAGGGTTGGTTCCATCAGCACTTGTACCAAGAAGTTATCCCCAACATTCTCCAAAAACTTCCTGGATTGTCTGTGTGCTGATGTATTGGTCTTCCAACAAATGTCCAGATGATTGAAGTCTCTCATGAGAACCAAGTCCTGTGATTAGGAAGCTTCTCTTAGCTGTCTGAAGAAATCCTCGTCTACCTTATCTCCCTGATCTGGCTGTCTATAGCAGATACCAACTACAACATCACCTCTGTTGCGCCCAACTCTAAACTTAACTGGAGGACACTCAGCTGGCTTTTCTCCCTCTTTATATTGGAGCTTGGAGCAATCATACTCCTCCATTGCATGTAGGGCAACTCTTCCTCCTTTTCTCCTCTGGCTGTCCTTCATAAACAGTTTATACCCTTCCACGACCATGCACCAATTATGCAAATCATTCCACCAAGTGTCTATTTTTCCAACCACCTCATACTTCTCTGTGCCAGGGCATCTAATTCTTCCTGTTTGTTTCCCAGGCTCCTTGCTTTTGTGTACAATCACCTTAGAGAAGTCGCTGATTGGCCCACTTTCTCGTCTTCACCCATAACAAAGAACACTCGGAGGCACTTTAAAATTACCAGGCCTTCCTTTGTCTGTTTTCTGGAGAATATGTTTTGAACCAATGTATGTCAGGATCTTCATTTGGAGGTACTTCTCTGGACATATTATAAGCTGAATGAATTTGCCTAATCACCACCCACACTGCTTCTAGATTCTCCCCTCTGGAATTACACACAGTCCCTGGCCCACAGTAATACATAAATATCATACAGTAAAATCTTCTAAATAAATTTCGGGGGAATTGCTATTACTATCATAGAGTTACTCAGAGATTGTTAGATGTTACATATAAAATCACCTGTAAGTGGTTGAAATATTAAGTGTTACAATTTTAAGTGATTACAATAATATTGAGGTGGTGTGTGTATATATAACTAGGTTAACAAACTATAGTATATTATTACCACTATAAAACATCAACTACATGATAGATGAGGTTATCATTAATTTATTAATCTAGTTAGAAAATTCACTGGAAATTTTTGGATGCTAATGAATATATTTTATAACATCTTGTGTTATCCGTTTATATTTTGCATGTTCTTTGATGTTCATATGATTTTGGACATAAAGAATTGCAATAAAGTCTTGCTACGGAGATTTAAATTATGATAATGGGTAGTCAGTGCAACTGGTCAAATGCAACTCAGATACCTAATTTGATCGCTTTCATTATATAACTGAACTAACAACTAATTAATTAATTAAAATATTTGTCTAACTTTTTAGGTTAGTCATACAATTCTTTGAATAATAGCTGTTTTTATGGTATAACGAATATGAACAACATGTAGAACACAGTATTACAAGTTTAGGGACAAATGTTGGTTACTTTCTTTCTGTAAATAACTAAGACTTCTAAAATAATTAAACGTACACTGGTTTACCTCAGGATTGGCTATAAGTTTGAGGGAAAGCCCAATACTAAGTGTTATTCCTGTGCCCCATCCCAGGCCCATCCACTTTTTTCCATGCTTCCTAATGGTCTTGAAATGGACAGTAGCAGAGATGTAGCCATGTTAGTCTGTATCCTAACAAAAGAAAATACGGTCAGGTAGCACTTTAAAGACTAACATAATAATGTATTAGATGATGAGCTTTCATGCGGCAGACCCACTTCTTTAGACTATCTCTAGATCTGAAGATGTGGGTCTGCCCCTCAAAAGCTCATCACTTAATAAATTATTTTGTTAGTCTTTAAAGTGCTACATGACTGCTTTTGAGGTGAACAGCATCCTGCATTGCCATTTCTCCTTACCACAGGACTGCATTTCAGTTTCATCCTCAGAGCTAGGACATGGCTATAACAGAAAGCCCTGCATTCCTGGAAGAGATCTAGGGGCAGCACAGGTGTCACTGAATATTACAATAGCACATTAAGCCCTTCAAATTTGTGAGAATCAGTTGTTCCAGGTATTGTACTGGAGAACTGCAGTCTGGTCATAGAAGTGCTGGTGATGGTGACATGGAGCCATTCTATGGATAGCTTTGGTCTACTGCAGGTCTAGGCCATGTCTACACTTGGCAAGCTAAGTTGATCACAGATATTCAATTCTAGCTACAACAATTGTGCAGCTAAAATCAATGTATCTGCCCTTGGTTAACTTGGCTGTTCACACTGCGGAAGATTGACAAGAGAAACTCTCCCATCAACATCCCTTATGCCTTGCATCTTGTGAGGCATGCAGGGCTTGACTGTGACTCCTGAGAGGTCAATTTCATATGTCCATTCTAGGTGCATGAAGTCAAACTCTGGAAGATCTGCCCTGAGTGGTTTGATCTTCCAGGGTAGCATAGACGTAGTCCTAATGTAATTCACAGAGTGTGGGGGCTGTCCTTAGGTGTGGTTCAGAGGTAGGGAAACAATGTCTACATGATAAAATGGGGAATAAATTAAATGAAAAGTATCTCATGTTGCTGATTCCTCTGTAGCATCCCACCATGGTCTTTTACATGGGAGAGGTGATTAAGATATTTGCTCCTGAACACAGGAACAAATTTGTTTTTCCCCATTCCCTGACATTTCACCAATAACCCATTCATTTTAAAAACAATTGTCAGTAGTACAGAAAGAATGCACATCATCCAGAACCAGATTTACACATTTGCATGTTTAAATAGTTCACTTACCTGTTTTTATCAATATATCTATTTTTGTAGCAAAATATTCTTTTTTTTTAATTGTTCAACCCCTTTGGTTTATTATTAAAGCCATCAGATCAAACATCTTTAACAATTAATATTATCTCCATTTCACTGACTACTAAGTACTTTTTGCTTTCTATATTCCTCTCTTTTACACACCACTAAAATATTTTTTAGAGTGTTAATTCAAATTAGCTTTTTTGCTGATGATACTTTTTCCCAGTTAGCCCTTCATATTTTGTATATTTTCATTTAGACACCTCAGGTTTCTCAATTGAAATAGTATTTCTTTTAAAAAATCTGATTATAAGGAACATCTCATTCTACCACACAGTGCAGTTCCTTTTTAATTGCATTCCAGTTTCTAAGACCTACAGTCTATTGCACCTTAATTGTATTGTCTTTTAGGATTTTCTATCTGGGGCATTAGTTCAATACTCACTCAAAGAGAAGAACATCTCCTACTGAGTCTCTAGCTCTGCCTACTTGCGGCAACAGTGAAGTGTTCTTTGGAGGTCTTCAAATCTGGTACTGACTGAACCTAAGCCTGTTTAGCTTGTAAAATTTGACAGGCTTACAGCACAAGAAGATATGTGTGCCTGAATTCAGATGCATTTCTGGAGCATTTCACAGACTATTGATAGAAAATATGTAGACATGCTACATTTTTCTAACAGATTAAAGATAAATGATCAGCTTAATAAAAATGAATATTGGATTTTGAAAAACTCCACATAAATGAAAATGTTTATTTAACTTCTATTGATATATCTTGGCCATGTCCACACTAGTCCCAAACTTCGAAATGACCATTTCGAAGTTTGGGGCTAATGTAGACATGGCCCTTGAAAATATATACAAAAATGTTATTAAATGGCATACTCAATTAGTATTTATCAACAAGACAAACCCACTTGTCTAGAAAAAGGGACTTTTACTTCTAATTTTAACAGCTGAAATTTTGAAAATTTGTAGTAAGAAAACAAACATGAAAAAGGTATTTTTTGTTTTATAAGCAAGAACATTATGTCCAAGGATATGTCTACACAAGAGCCTTATTTCAAAAGAAACTTTTCCAGAAGAGCTATTCCACAACAGCTTATTTTGAAACAATGTTGCTACACACAAAAGTGCATTTCAAAATAGGTTGAGGCTACATTGTAGCTGTAACTCAAAATAACTTACTCAATTTGAGCAAGGTAGATTGTGGAAGGTATTTTCAGTTAAGTAATTTCAAACAGTGAAGTGAATGGCACCAAAGTTCGAAGTAAGGGGCTATTTTGAGGTTTCTGCTACTACTCTCACGATGAGTGCTGGCAGAAGTAGAATACTGTGCTTGAAACAGACTTGCATGGCATTTAACCTTGGAGTTGCTTATTCAGGCTACATTTGTAATCTGAAATAGCAACAATAGTGAAGCCATAGACATAGCAGGGAGCTATTTTGAAATACATTGTCTACACACATAAAGCCTATTTCAAAATAGATCCATTGAACACAGTATGGCTTATTTTGAAATACAGTATCTACACACATAGGCTATGCCTAGATTCAGATGAGCTATTTGCAAAAGATAAACAAATTGCGCAAAGCATTTGTGTATCTCCTACGGATGGCTGTGTCAGGAGAGGCCTTCCTGACATTTGGCCTATCTACACGGGCCAAATGTCAAGAAAACCCCCTGTGCCAACACCTCCCTTCTTCCTCCAGGCTCCCAACAAAAGCATGGAATCTAGATTTAGCCATAGAGCCTATTTCAAAATAGAGTCATTGGGTGTACTATGGCTTATTTTGCAACAGGTTCTGTTCCTTGTCTACACAGCCCCTATTTAGAAATAGGCACTGTTCCTCGAGAAATAAGGTTTACTAATTTTGAAATAAGCCAACTGCTATTTTAAAATATCTGATCCATTGTGTAGATGCTTGGTTAGTTATTTCAAAATAATGTCTGTTATTTTGACATAACTTTGCTAAACCAAAAGAACTCTGTTCTTATGTAAGCCCCTGTGTGAAATAGTCAGATTTGCCAACATGCTCAGCATCCAGCAGTCTCAAGAGGGTGGTGAATTCTCTTGAAAAAAACAGGCTCATAATTTAGATTGGCTACCAAATATTGTTGTCCCTGTTTTATCAATGAAAAATTGAAGCCAAGAGAGACTAGGAACCTGAGTCTTATCTCGCTGACTCCAAATTGCTCATGAGCTTAACCTTAAGGATTTGATAAGTACTTGCAGGGCTGGAGCTGAATTGTTTTGTGCTTGAGCATAAAGGAAGACTGAAAGATTGGGCAGATATATCAGACATCTTGATTCAAGATAATCCTGCTGATCTGGACAGAGACACCCCCACCCTCCAAATTAACAAAATCAAAACAAAGTAATAATAGCAGTAGAAGTTGGAAAAGACACTACAAGTTCTATGCTTTGTGCACCCTGTGTTACACCAGCAAAAACCATGCCAATTAAACTGCAGTGCACATGTAAAATAATACTAATAAGAATGTCTATAATACATTTCACAATAGATCCCAAAGAACTTTATTAAGTAGGTCAATGCCAACTCACTATGTCCATTAATGTACACAGCTTGTGTGTCAGTGTAATGAATATAACTGTACCCAGTATACAGGTTTGTAAACCTGAGCTTGCTTTGCACATCATGTGAACACAACATTCCAAATAGCCAATGCCATATTAGCTGTGGGGTAGAAATTAATTTCCAACCTATGCATATACTGCAAGGCTGCAATACCATCCCACGGTCCCACAATAGTAATTTTTTCCAGCCTGTGGCGTAAATTATTGGAAGCGAAATTTTAAGCATTGATATATTCATTTCAATGTTGCTGCTTCAAATTCTATGTATATTGCTTTACAAGGGGCCACCCCATCTAGATTGCCACCCCTGCTATCAAAGGGATGCAGAAGTCATTCTTCACACAAAACAGAAAAGAGCTATTATAACAATTAATTGATGTCATGGACTTTAAGACACACTGCATACCTATGTATATTAATGAATTCCCTCCTCATGAATGAACACTTGTAAACCCACATTGAGATAATGAAGGGATGGGCAACAATTTTTGATGGGGAGCTACTTCAAGATTTTGGTAAGTTGTCAAGGGCTTCACTTTTCTATGGAGGGAGTGTGGGATCTGGAAGAGAGGTTGGGTGCAGAAGGGAGCTCAGGGTAGGGATCTGGTGGGGGGGCATGAGAGGGTATGGGGTCTGAGAGAATTTGAGTGAAGGAGATGGTTGTGACCTGGGGCAGGGGATTGGGGTGCAGGGTCAGGGAGGTGGTACCGGTGCAGGAGAGGATTCTGACTGGGGAAAGGGTGTAAAAGAAAGTGCAGTTCCTTCCACAGCCCCTGACAGCTCACAATGGCTGGAGGCTCCCCCAATGTACTTTTCTGCACCACATGCCCTTAGTGGGGCAGTGGAGGAAAGAGATTTTGCATGTTGCTTCCCAGCTTCATCCCAATCATAGTAGCTCCTATTGGCCGTGAAGTCTTCTTCCCCCAGCAAGGGGTGCAGAGTACTTAGAGGGAGCCACCACCTGTTTTAAGCAGCCTTGGGTTTCAGCAAACAGTGAACCCGCCTCAGGTGCCAGTGGGTGGGCGGTGAGCTAGATCAAAAAGCTTGGGTGGCCAGATGTGGCCTCAGGCCTTTATGTTGCCTGCCTCTGAGAAAAGGACATTATTTATGAAGGAAAAGGAAAATAAATAATATCTGTAGTTTGCAAAAACTCTTCAACAATGAGATCTAGATTTAAGCACCTGACATGTCAACTGGGACAAGAAAAGCACTTGCAAGATGGATTTTCATATACCTCTCATTCTGTATTTTTAACAACTAGTGTTGATTCTTTCTGTTCTTATGTAGTCATAAATTTTACTTCTATGGGGAGCAAGAATGGTCGCTGTGGCTGCACAATGAAATTGACTGTTTAAAAAGTTTTGCTGCCTGGCTTGGTCAATTTTTATAATCTATACATACCTGGTGATAAATATGTTTAGAAGATTTCTGGTGGCTTTATCCTTCCTCCCACCTCTGCATTTTAATATATGTGTGCTGGTGTCAAAGCACAGAGAAAGTAGCAATGCTATATGAAGATAAGAGTAATAAGGTTGTTTCTGAAACTATATATATATATATATATATATATATATATATATATATATATATCCTATTCTCTTTAATAATGATTGCTATTGCTTTGAAACTGCTCTGGCAGTTTGCAAGCAATAAAATAAAGTGAAATGTCTTTTCCTGCTTTTTGTGCAGTTATAGTGCTGTTTTTCAGGGAAGCAAAAAGGTCTGTTTAGAAGGATGGGAGAAAATCCCTCCACAATCAAAGCAGGCTAATGCTTGGTAGATATATTGATGAACACACTCTCTCTCTCTCTCTCTCTCTCTCTCTATATATATGTATATATATATCTATATATATATATCGAGAGAGAGAGAGTGAGAGAGAGAGAGTGTTCATCCTGCACCCTTCCATCCTCTGATCCTTATTTTTGCAACATCTTCTCTACAATAGTATGAGAGGCCTCAAAGTCAGAATATATTGCATAAATAACCTAAATTACTCTAAAGGCTTGTCTACACTTCCCCCCAACTTTGAAGGGGTATGGTAATCAGGGCCACAGGAGATTACTAATGAAGTGATGTGGTGAATGTGCAGAACTTCATTAGGCTAATTTTCCCCTGCGGCAACTTTGAAGCATCAAACTGAGAAGTGCTGGCATGCATGTAGCCTCAGGCACTTCGAAGTGCTTGCGTTAGTTCCAAGTGCCTTTATTCTTTTACTCCCTTTACTCCTTACACCAATGCACTTCATTAGTAATCTCCCGTGGCCCTGATTACCATGCCATCTTTGAAATTGGGGGCAAGTGTAGACCCAGCCTGATACCTATAGACTGCTAAGTGGTGTAAAAGGGACTCACTGTAAATGAGACTCGGGATCAGTGCATTCCCTATCTAGCCAGGTCCAAGTGTCCTCAATAAAAGATCACATAGCAGGATGGGGACCCAACTTGGGAATACAGAAATGCTCCCTTTTCATAAGTGATGGAGTTACTGCCATTGTGTCCTGGACTCCCTTTATTTATTTTTCATTTTATTCATATAAGCTGTGTCTACACATGCAAAAAACTTCAAAATAAATGTCCCTTTTTCGAAAGAGAGGGAGGAGCATCCACACATGTAAACCCATCTTTCGAAAGAAAATCAAAAGAACGGGGTGCAGACTTTAAAATACGAACCCCGATCCCATATCAGGAAAACCTTTTCCTTTCAGGTACACTCCAAAGTAAAAGAGCTGTGCCAGGGATATGCCCTGGCCAGGGACCAGGCTGGATGCTCCGGGGCAGGACCAGCAGCATGCCCCTTCTACAGGGAGCTGTGGAGCATCCTGGAGCCCCAGGAGAGTTCACCCCCTGTGATTTTCCTGGACACCTCCGGGGAGGAGCTGCAGCCCAAGGAGGAGGAGGAGGAGGAGGAGCAGCCCGGATCAGGGACCCAGGAGGGCGAGGGGACCACGGACTGGTCCAGTGAGGAGGGGGAGCTGACCATCATAATCCCCTCCCGCTCCTACAGCTGGGTGACCAAGGGCCGGACATCTCCGGACGTCGCTGAGGGACCCTCCAGTACATCCAGGGAGGGGCGCACACCTGCTTCACAGCGTGGGGGCAACGCAAAAGCTGGCCACCCACGCACGGAACTGGTGGTCCCGGGCTGCACACAGGTCAGCCCCCACATGGAATGCAACATCCCGCAGTGCCACACCAGCGACGCCCAGCACACGGCCCCAGTGGACAGCCCCATAAGCTGCACAGGGGTGGTGGCCGGTCGATGCTGGATGGTGTCCAGGGACCACGCACCGCAGACCAGGAAGGGCCACCTGCAGGAGAGATCCCTGGAATCACACCCAGGATGGGAGGCCCGGTCCTGGGGGGGGGCGGTCAGTGCTCCCTGGAGGGGTCAGTGTCCCTTGGGGGGGGCGGGGACCCAATGGGGTGTGCTCGGGTGGGTAGGCCACAGACAGGTCCCCTCCTTCCAGGGCACACTATTGACATGCTCTCCTCCTCTCCACACAGCCACACCACCTGTGGGCCA
The DNA here is from genome assembly GCF_033958435.1 of Carettochelys insculpta. Classification (NCBI taxonomy): domain Eukaryota; kingdom Metazoa; phylum Chordata; order Testudines; family Carettochelyidae; genus Carettochelys; species Carettochelys insculpta. Next base: position 157,039,663 of record NC_134139.1, on the reverse strand, counting down.
GGAGAGCCCCACGTCATCCCTCATCCTGGAGAGCCTGCCCGCAGCTGTCGGAGGTGTCCGGACTCCACCCCAGGCAGCGCGCCATTGGGGCAGTGGCCAGAGAACCCCCCACCGGGCCGAGGAAGACCGAGCCACCCAGCGCCAGGCCGAGGTGGCCAAGGAGCACCTCCAGCTCACCCGGGCTGACATGGAGTGGTGGAGGGATAGACTGCTGGACACGCTTGAGGGCATTGGCCATGCCATGCGGGAGCATATGGCCACTGTGGCCCGCCTCCTGGCCACCCTGGCATCTCCCCTTGCTGGCCCTGCCCTCTCTGTCCCCACCGAGCCTGCCCCCTCTGCCCTCACTGAGCCTGCCCCCTCCACACCCACTGAGCCCGGCCCCTCCACCCCTACCCGGCCCACAAGTCAGCAATATTTGCCGGTGCTACCAGCACCCTCCCCCGCCTCCCCTGGGGACCCTGCACCTGGGGGCAGGCAGGGGCTCCAGGGGCTGATGGGGTTTGTGTCCCACCACCCCTGCCCCGGAATAAGTGCCTCGCCCAGCCCTCCAAGTTAGGTTTCCCCCGTACATATTTACGAACACCCAGTTTTATAAACATTTCTTTATTATTCACCACTCCGTGCTGTGCTCCTTGGTGGCTGGTGGGTGGTGGATGTGCGGGTGCGGTGCTGGTGGGGGTAGGGGTGGCAGGGATGGTGGGTGACAGATGTGCATGGGATGTGGGAATGCATGCAGGTCAGAGGTGGCCATCGGCAAAGGCCTGCCTGAGAGCCTCCTGATTGCGGTGGCTGTCCCGGTGGGCCTGGTGGATGGGGGCAGTGCCCAGCTGCTCATAGACAGTGCCAGCTGGAGGGCACCCCCCCGGGGACATAAGTGTCCCTCTTTCCCTCCACAGTGTTGTGGAGGATGCAACAGGTGCCCACCACCTGGGGCATGTTGGGGACCCTGACCTCCAGCCGCGTGAGGATGCACCTCCACCGCCCCTTTAGGTGCCCGAAGGCCCACTCCATGACATTGCAGGCATGGTTGAGGCACTCATTGAATGACTCCCGGGTGGGGTCGAGATGTCCCGTGTATGGCCTCGTGAGCCATGGCTGCAGGGGGTACAACTCATCTGCCACCATGCAGAGTGGCATGGTGACGTCCTCCGCCACGGGGATCTCCCTCTGGAGGGACGAAGATGCCAGCCCGCATGCGGCGGCAGAAGCTGGAGTTCCAGAAGACCTGGTCATTGTGGGTGCGGCTGGCCCAGCCCACATGTAGGTCAGTGAACCAGCCCCTTGCATCCACCAGGGCCTGCAGCACCGCCGAATGGTAGCCCTTTCAGTTGACGTACTGGCCGGCACTTTGTGGTGGGGAGCAGATGAGGACATGTGTGCCATCCAAAGCATTGATGCAGTTCAGGAAGCCCAGGTCTTGGAAGCCAGTGACAGTGTTGTCCACATCCCCCAAGCAGACGACCCTATGGAGCAGCATCGTGTTGATGGCCCTGATGACCTGCAGAGGGGGAAGGGGGACACATGCTGTAGTGGAGGTGTGGTGGCCTTTGCCCCCCACCTTAGGCCCATTCTGCCCCCCTCCCATCTGGCCCCTGGCCTGTGCAGTGCCCACCCCCTCCTGTCCATCCCCTGCCCCATCTGGCCCCTTGCAGAAGAGGGTTCCCCTTGCCGCAGCCCCCCTGCCCCCCCGGCCGCACCTTACCTCCATAAATACAGCACCAATAGTGTCCTTGCCCACCCTGAACTACTGTCCCACGGAGCGATAGGAGTCCGGGGTGGCCAGCTTCCAGATGGTAATCACAACCCACTTCTCCAAGGTGAGGGCTGGCGTCATGCAGGTGTCCTGGTGCCAGAGTGTGGGGGCGAGCCAGTGGCAGATCTCATTGAAGGTCTGCCTCGACATGCGGAAGTTCCGCAGCCACCTTTCCTGGCCCCACTCCCCTAGCACCATGTGCTCCCAGCAGTCGGTGCTGCTGGGGTGGGTCCAGAGGCATTGGGGCACCCAGGGGGGTGCCCGGTGGTGCCCCAGTGGGGGGAGCCCTGTGGCCCTGGGGGGACTGAGCAGTCATCCAATGAGCTCGGGTGCAGCTGTGGTGAGGGTGCACAGCACTGCCAGCAGGGTGTCCATGATGAGGGCATCCTCCTGCAGGAGCTGTCGCTGGGCCTCCATGGTGGGCATGAGTGACTCTGCTGGGCTGGAACAGGCTGGGCAGCACTCGGCTCATGCGGAGGGGAGGGCAGAGGGAGGGGCCCTTTAAAGGAGGTGGCTGGCTGCAGCCCCAGAAAGGCTTGTCAGCCATGGGACCCCGTCCGCAGCATTTCCTGCCTCCCTTCTTTCGAAAGAGGGCTTGGAGCCGTGTGGACGCTCTCTTTCGAAAGACCTCGAAGGCACTTCGAAAGAGCAGATCGGAACACCGATCTGAAAAATGGCAGTGGGTGCTCTCTTTCAATGGCTGCTTTTTTGAAAGCTTAACTTCAGTTTTTGCCCTTTCGAAAGGGTGCTTATGTGTAGACACACCTATTATGTTTAAATTTAAAAAAAACCTTTGAATATGTTTGATCAAAAAACCCCAGCCAAACCAGAAATAATTATTTTATTATAAACTCAAACAGCAGAGCCCATTATAGATAGAAGGAATGAACAGAGAAGATAAATGACAATTTCATCTCTCTTTCCTTCAGCCCAGTCTTGTTTTTGTAACCTTTCATCCTCATCTTTGTTTATTTTTTTTCTGAAAAGGTGGCTATTACATCCTAGCTTTCATTAGTATGTTCACTTTTTGAGGCAGGAGCTGTGCCTTCCATTTATTCCTTAAAGGACACACTTTGGGGCACTTCAAAAAAAACTGTGATAGTCATAACTATAATTAATAATTGATAGTAAATTACTGAGGAAAATTATGGAAAGAAAGACTCAGAAATCACTAAAAAACACCATTGTTATCTTTAAAATAAGCCCACCAGAGTATACTTGGTTGAAAGCATCATAATGACTATGTCTATACTAGCCCCCACCTTTCGAAAGGAGGATGATAATGAATACCTAAAACCAAACAGGAATAAGGGGCTTTTGAAGAGTGGGGGGGGTCCTTTTGAAAAGGTCCCCATCTACATGGGCAGAGTGAGATTCAAAAGCAGCACTTTTGAATCGCCGTGGCCAGCATTACGCTAATCAGGCACTGCATATTTATGGCAGTGCCTCATTAGCATTTGCTTAACTGTGTCTTGCCAACTAGTGAAAAAAAGAAAGAGTTGAAAATTATTCTAATTGAAGAATTGAAGACTATGGATATTCATGGAAATATGTATAGGTTATTGTAGAAAGGACAAAATCAAATCAAAATGAAAAAGGTCACACAATTTGCTTTTGACTTTATATAACTTTTGTGTTTTCCATGTTTCAAGTCAAAACAAAAGCAAAGATTATTATAAAAAAATAACACATGAAAACATATAGGTGCACATTGTGCCTCAGGCTGGAAAGCTTGCTTAGGAAACAGGAAACTCCATCAGATCACAAACTCAGAGTTTTCTGTGAATCATGCAGTTATTTCATCTGGAGTTGAATTGAATTTGGCCCCAAGCTTACCAATGGCCAGAATCTGAATATTATATTCCTTTAGTGATACTATCGAGGACAAAGGTATTACTTACACTATGGCCCTTTATGTTGCAGCATCTGCATAGGTTTGAGAAGCAGTTTCAACTCTGTTGAGAACTCACAATGTGGCTCCTGGTCCCCTTCCTTCAAACCCATAGTTAAGTAACATTCTGCTTGTGACTGGTTGCTTGTAGCTTTCCTGAAATCTCTCCTCATCAGTAGGGCTCTACCAAATTCACATTCTGTCTTGGTCAGTTGCACGGTCATAGGATTTTAAGACTCTTCAATTTAATGAATTTCACGTATTTAAATATGAGATTTCACCATCTTGTAATTGTAGGATGTTGTGGGGCAGAGGTGCAGAGGTTGTAAGGTTATGACATGGGGACTGTGGTACTGCTGTCATTACTTCTGAGCTGCTGGTAGCAGTGGTACTGCCCACAGAGCTGAGCAATTGAAGAGCAGCAGTTGCTGGCTGGAAGCCCAACTCTGAAGGCAGAGTAAGGATGGAATGGTATGGTATTGCCATGCTTACTTCTGTGCTGCAGAGCTGGGTGCCTGGGTCTAAAGGCGGCATAGAACTAAGGTTAATACTGCAATCCCCCTCAGATAGAACTAACTAATACTGCAGTCCCTCTCAAATAACCATTGTTAGTGCCCTGCAACTCTTTTTGGGTCAGGACCCCCAAAGACATCCACATAGTACAGGGTGAAAAAAGCACTAAAGACCAAATGTCATGATTCATGACATATTCTCACGGCTGTCAATTTGGTAGGTCTCTATTCATCAGGAAGGTCAGCAGTGTGAGGAAGAAGGATCTTCCAGAAGGGGGATTTACTTCAGAAGGATCCACATTTCCCTTTGAAGGAGCCCCATCTACACTGTAGTTTTTGCTTCCAGAAGGGGATCTTCCAGAGGCAAGGTCTCACAGGAATATGTAAATGAGGCCTGAGATAGTTCAGTCCATGACTTACCTGTATTTTCCACTCCGCTTATTAGCATGCCCCTTCTGGGAGTGGTGGCGGTTGTGTAGGAGGCGTGTAGACGTGGCCTACCAGTGCAGGGCATTGGCACAGTAACAATAAGTAAAAGCAATTTGAATTTTGTTAACAGAATCTGAAGAAAGATAATAAAGAATAGCAGAATAAGAATTTGTTTTTCTATTTCTGAACATCTGAGGTTAAATTTCCAGTCCATCCTTAATCAAGCATCTATTTCTGTCATTATTTATTTGATTGTGGATACAGCCAGGGATTCATATGTCTAAATTCTTGACTGCAGCTGCAAATAATTACAGACACAAAACTGTTCTGCAAATAGTGGATGAAATAATGGAGGACATTGTTTGAGAAATCTGGCCCTTCAAGTAAAATAACAAGCTGAAAAAAAGAACCCCTCCCCACCCGAATAACTAATTAAATAAATAAAAAGTAAAGAAAATTGGAAATAAATTACCACAGTGGAAATCCTTAAACTAGCAGAAAAACAAATTAACTTGTCACCCAGGCCTTTTCCATCCTTAAGACAATTCAGACTTTGTTTTATCTCCATAGTATTGATGTTCTTGTTCAGAAATATCTAACTTCATTCATAATACCACATCAGGGCTACGTCTACACGTGAAGCCAACATCGAAATAGGCTATTTCGATGAATAACGTCTACACGTCCTCCAGGGCTGGCAACGTCGATGTTCAACTTCGACGTTGCGCGGCACCACATCGAAATAGGCGCAGCGAGGGTACGTCTACACGCCAAAGTAGCACACATCGAAATAAGGGTGCCAGGCACAGCTGCTGACAGGGTCACAGGGCGGACTCAACAGCAAGCCGCTCCCTTAAAAGGCCCCTCCCAGACACAGTTGCACTAAACAACAAGATACACAGAGCCGACAACTGGTTGCAGACCCTGTGCCTGTAGCATGGATCCCCAGCTGCCGCAGCAGCAGCCAGAAGCCCTGGGCTAAGGGCTGCTGCCCACGGTGACCATAGAGCCCCGCAGGGGCTGGAGAGAGAGCGTCTCTCAACCCCTCAGCTGATGGCCACCATGGAGGACCCAGCAATTTCGATGTTGCGGGACGTGGATCATCTACACGGTCCCTGCTTCGACGTTGAACGTCGAAGTAGGGCGCTATTCCGATCCCCTCATGAGGTTAGCGACTTCAACGTCTTGCCGCCTAACGTCGAAGTTAACTTCGAAATAGCGCCCGACGCATGTAGCCGCGACGGGTGCTATTTCGAAGTTAGTGCCGCTACTTTGAAGTAGCGTGCACGTGTAGACACAGCTCAGAAGGGACAGAAGAAGAGCCATGGATGCTGAACACATGGCTCAAACAATCAGACAATTAACAACAGAGAAATTTCAGGGAGAAGCCCAAAAAGAAAGGCCTGCCAGTAAATATAATTTTAATCTCTTTTGTTTATTATTTACTCAGCTTTCAATGATTTTTTAAAAATATTTAAAATATTGCAAAATAGATATTATTAAATCTCTTTCATAGGTACTAGTCAGTTTTAATCACTTCTGGAGGTGCACTGATACAGGTTGAACATTTCTAGTCTGGCACCCTCTATACCTGTCCGGTGTGGAACAATTGAATTTGCTGTACCAAGAGCGTGTTTTTTTTGTCTAACTAAATTTATACAAGATTATGGATGTTGCCGGAAAAGACAGTGCCAGATTAGAGAGGTTCAACATGTAGAAAGGAAAAGTAAAGCGTCCTCTGGAGGTTATACCCTCTTTGCTACACTGGAAGTCAGCATTTTCTACTGGCATTTTGTAACACCAGTATATATCATAGGTTAGCTCTTCAACAAACGATAATCAGTGAAGTCCCACTGAATTCAATGGGGTAAGTCAACTCATACTAATTGAGGATTTGAATCACCTAGTATAATTCTTTAGAAACAGATTGACATATTTGTCTTAGATGAAAAGTGTAGCTTTCAAAAGAATCTTTAGCTGTCCAGCACAGCTTTTTGCAACTGCTCCAAATAGCGCTTTTATTAAATTTCTCATGAAGGAGTTTTTCAATGGCTGTGTCTACACTAGCCCCATTCTTCAAATGGGGCATGGTAATCAGCCTGAGTAGGGAATAATATTTTGGGAGTAAGAGCACTTCGAAGCTGCGCAGATACTTCAAAGTGTCCATGGCTACACAACATACCGGTGCTTTGGAGTTTGCAACTTTGAAGATCCTGCGGGGAGAATTAGCCTAATGAGGTGCTGCATATTTATCACAACACTTCATTATTATTCCCTGTTCAGGCTGATTACCACATCCCCTTCAAAGAAGTGGGATAGTGTAGACACAGCCCATGTAAGATAACAATGATACTATCACTATTGTGTTATGCAGGTGCTGCTAAGTGCCTTGAAATTCTCTTGAAATGGGGATGATCTGAAGAACAGAAGAACAGTCATACTGGGTCAGACCAAAAGGTCCATCGAGCTCAATATTCTGTCTGCTGACAGTGGCCAGTTCCAGGTGCCCCAGAAGGAGTGAACCAAACAGGAAGCAATCTCTCTCCTGCGATACATCGCCAGCTTCTAGAGGCAACAGCCAATGTGGATTCTGTGGCAGCATGTGTTTAGGAGGGAGTTATCATGCCTTGGCGTCACAGTGGACAAGGAGTAAGGTAAAGTTACTGGTTCTCCATTGAATAGCACACCTTTCTGCCTAAATCAAGAGAAATTAGACTTTGTCTTTTCTATGGGTTTGAAAAGTCATGCTACCTGCTTGCTGTGTAGGAGTCAAACCAGCCCCACTGACATTCTCAGAATTATTTAAAGGATAATGCGTTGCATTTTCTGGCACTTTGGTAATCATTTCCTGTGGCAGGTACAATTTCAACTTAAAAAATATTTTTGAATAAATTTCGTATTCTGAATTAGAATGTTATAATATCTGGTAAGCCTCTTATCATTAAATACATCAAAATATGTGTTATCCAATGATGAATTGCTGTTAACATAAAGGGCCATTATTTAACTTAAGAACAAAATTTCTCATTTACTTATATCTTCTAACAAGTCTTTTCCTAATTTAAAAGAAAGCTTGGGAAAATTTCCTGCCTTCTAGAATTCAATATACCTCAAACATTTATATATTAGTGCACTTAAAGCACACCATTTCAATGAAAGAGAAACATGATTGAAAAACTTCAGATTTCCTTTTCTGGGTTCATTTTTGATTGACATTACATTTTAACAAGCAATTAGTTCTCTGTCTCATAAGAGATTTAATTTAGGACTAACTGAGAATTCTTCAGAAAAAAAAATTCTTGATAGCATGAATCATTGCTCAGTGAAAATTGTCTTTTAAGGTGTTTTTCAAGGATTCGTTTATGACTTCGGAACCTGTAATCAAGTCATTAGTGAGATTTCCACTAACGTTAATAGGAACTGTGCACAAAAAAAAAAAAAAAAAAAAAGAAGACTGTTCATCTAATGTGTACATTGGATTCTAATTGGTGTTTATCATTGGACATTACTTTATTTCGTTTTAGAATATCTATCTATCTATAGATAGATGGCTAGATAGACAGATAGATATAATATGCTGCCACCTGTTTTTTTCATTCTATGATGAGATACCTCATCAAAGACACCTTTTTACATTTTCACTCAAAGAATTGATCTGAAGCCATGGGAACTGGCAGATCAAACTCTGCTCAAACATATAAACTTATACAGGGGTGAGAAATGAGTTGTTATGGATTTGTGAATCAGTGTAAAACAAAGAAATTGTCCCCAAGAGTAAAGAAGGTACATGAAAATATATGAATCTACAATATGACTCTGTGGGGTGAGCTGTAAATGGTTCTGGTACAGTGGTGAGTGCAGTATAAAACTGTAGTATGCTAAATTGATTGACAGCCAAGGTATGGTCAAGCTGCATTCTCAGATGTCCACAGGGACAATACTGTCAAACACCACAACAGCATATGTCAAAAGCAGAGACGGTGATGGAGAGGCACCCAAGCCAAGACGGCATCTCTGTGACATATACATGCCAAAGAAAATTCAGGCATGAATCCCAGAGAAGGAAGGATAAATGTAGGAAACGGGGCCGATGTATAAAAAAGTAACTGTGCAAAACTAATTCAGGGAGTTGTCTGAAGCACTGCCATCCCCAGACTGTTGGAATACAAATTAGACAGAAACCAAGGATTGCTGGAAGCCAATGAAATTTGGATTTAAATCCTTAAATCATTGGCACACAGGCTGCATCCACACTAGCAACCCTTGTGACAACTAGTGGCGAGCGAGGCAGTAAATTCTGCACAGTAATTAGGCAGATATATGTCCTGTTAAGAACTTTCAAAAGTAATTTCATTTCCTGTTGCAAATTGGCATATTACAAACAGCAGAGCATATAGACCATGTGTCCATCTTGATTATTTTGTAGCAAGCCAAGATTCTGATTCCACTGCTAGTATAATTTGGCTCACTGTATTCAAAGCACATTTTTCATTAATACCTATGTCAAAGGAAGAAATCACTTGATTTAGAAAATAAAAAGATTAAGGGCTTTTTTAACCTGAGCAAATAGTCTAAGGGCATATTTTTGCTTTTCCTAAATCAGAAAATTATGCAACATTATATATTAATAAAACCAGATTATGTTAGACACTAATAACAGATAACTGTGTTTATTTCATGCCAGTCACAGCACATCACTTTTCATCAAGTAGTTATCATTACCTACTTGAAAAATGAGGTGGGATGAAAGCTAGAGAGTTTCTTTACACCACATGTATGAAGTTTCTGTTATTGCATCAATAGGCTTATAGTGACCAACCACATGCTTGGACGTGAAAAAGAGACAGGAAAAGAGAGCGACTAGGATGCCTAAAAATATAGCCTATAGAGGGAAGAGACAAAAATTATTTGCCAGTTTACTGATCAAAGGACCCAAGAATAGGTTAGAGCCTGAGAACTTTTGAAGATATGGAAAAAGAATCACAACAATTGTAAATCATCATAGCTCCAATGGAGTTAAAGGAGGTAAATCAGCTTGTACATCTTGTACAAACCAAGGATTTGTACAATGGCTCTAAATTTCTAACTGGGGGGAGGTTGTATTTTACTAAATGGAAAACAGAGGAGTTTGATTGTATGTTCCTGAAATCCTGCATTTTTCAAGGACTCCATGACAACATAATGTAGTGATAGGGACTTCCAACCTGTTCCTCTGATCTCCTGCCACCTGGCTCGGCATGTTCAATTTACTCAAGATGAAAGGACAATCTGTCAGAAACTGTGCAACTGACAGTAACGCTATCTTGGCTGATCAATATTTTAAAGTCAGCAGGCAACTTTCTGTCCAAACTTTCATTAATTTTGTCTCCTTTTGTGTCAATAAGTATCTGAAGAAACAGAAAGAAGTATTAAGGGCAATTCCAGCAAATGGAACATACATCATTCTCCAAAGCACTCTCTCATGGTAACTTTGTGAAGAAATTTGTTTGAGTTCTACCCAACTAAACACCCATTAGAATTATCTATGTTACATCTAAGCTGTCCAGGCCTGGCATTCCTCACAAAGATGGTCTGCCTGTGCTCTGACAACCTCAGTGGCTGTTAACATTACTCAAGCTTTTGTTGAATTAAAAGTTCTTAGTAATTTTACTCTTTGTGAGGCGGTGACTGGAAAAGAATCAATGAGAACAAGGATGCCTGGTACCTGATGCAGGTAGCTGATGCAAGCAGGCGCGCAAAAGTGATTCCACTAAAACTTTCTCTTTTATGTAGTACCCAGGACTTATATACATCTACCACATATTTGTTGACTACTCCTAATTACCCCTAGCGTCATACTTGCTAGGGTTGTGTGGATGTCACAAATGGATAACTGTAGATATCCAATGGCCAGTCTTCCATTTACGAGGAAACTCAGAGGTGTTCCAGTGTCCATTAAGTGTGTATTTCTTCATCTTATTATATCTATTTTGTTATACAACTTGTGGAAGAAGGGTCTTCCAGAAGGGGGATTTCTTTTGGAACAGCCCCCGTTTACTTCCAAAGGAGCCCTGTATATAGGGCAGCTTTTGCTTCCAGTAGGGTATCTTCCAGAAGTGAGATCTTGTAGGAATATGCAAATGAGGTGTGAGCTATATTAATCCTTGCCTAATTTGTATCCTCTGCTCCGGTCATTACAATGACCCTTCCAGAAGTGGGAGGGGGCGAGTGTAGATGCAGCCTTTGTGTTTACTTTTATGCAAAGACCTTATTCAAAACTAAAAGAGTGAGGAATAGAAAGCATGTTCAAATGAACATTATTGATTAAATATAAAAGTGCAGTGATAGATGTTATGCTTTTAACTTACACACAAGCTTTCCCTCCCCCCCCCCAATAGAAGTTATTTATTGCTTTTGAGCAGTTTTTCAGGCATACCACCTACCATAGAGGGAATCCAGCATTTCACACCTTATCAAGTGACTGTCCTTCAGTTTCTGGATGAAACTTCCAGTTTCAAGTTTACATTTTAAAATACTCATTTCCTTTTCTTTATTTTATTTCTTGTCTCCTGGCATGGTGACTCAGGATATGTCTACGCCATGCAGCTTTGAAGTGACAAGGCTGTATCAGCTGGTATGAACTCTATTTTTCTTTTTCTTTTTTTAATTACAATCTACTTTCACATCCATAAAGGGGTTTTGCTTTGTTAAGAGCAGAACACCTCTGCTGACAAAGAAATATTCACACTTTCACTTGCTGGGGCAAAACGTCATCATTCGTGGGAGAGGAGACTGAGCACCTGTGAGCAGCAAAAGTTTTGTTGAACCAGCGCATTTGTAGACACACCCTCAGCATAGGGGAAATTCTTTGTTCAGTTGGCAGCCAGATTTCCTAGGCTTTATCTACACAACTTGTTGAGCATTTTGGCCACTGTTGGATGGCACTTTTGCCAACAAAATATTTTCACCTCCCACCAACATAGAGCTAGTTACAGAGCCACTTGCCAAAGCAAAACTTTTTGTCTTTCAGGGGGTAGGGCAGGTCACCAACAGTTTTCTCCTTCAGTTGGCAGAGTAGACAATGTTTGTGTTCCCCCCATTAACTTTGCCTATCCTTTGTCATCTTGTGGCTAGTACAGTGCTAAATGCTTGGAGCCAGTCTCACTTGGATGGGGAGGCACACCTTATCTGCCTGCCTCACCACTAAACCACTATAAAGTTGGAGCTCAATACTGCAGCAATAATTATAAGCATAGGTTTTTATAGATGCATAAATGCATACATTTATAATCACACTCTCATAATGACTATCGAGTTCAGAACATTACATTCTTTCATCTCTGGACCAGAGAGCCCCAGGTTGGGAAGCCTGTAGTGGGAGGGCCAGAGGTGCTGGACTGAAGGGAGGGACAGAACAGCTTGTGTCACTAGCCGGAGGTGGCAGCTTGGCCAGGGGCCAGAGCTGGTGCCTGTGTGGCCTTCCACTGAAGCTGGCCTCCAGAGGGCTGAAGCCCCACTTAGCAGCCCAGCCAGGGCTGGAGCTGGTGCCCACAGGGCTACGGCTGGGGCTGGGGCTGGGGCTACAGCTGGGGCTGGGGCTGGGGATGTGCTGGCAGCCCAGATGGGGCTTGAGCTGGCCTCTGCAGGGGCTAGGCCATGTTCAGCAGACCAGCCAGGGCTGGAGCTGGCATCCATAGTTGGTAGCCCAGGCATGGCTGGAGCCAATGTCATGCCAGCAGGTGGAATGGATGGGCAGGAGGAAGAGGGGTCTAGCGGAGTGAAGCAGAGATGGCTGCAGGTTGGGAGCCTGGAGGCAGAGGGTCTCCCATTCTCCAGCAAATTCCTCATTCAGGACTAGTCAGGTAGCGAGGCTGCACAACAAGGGAAGTGCTAATTTACCAGCCTCTGGAATATGTCTGCAACATTAACTTGAACATTACTAATTTAAATTGAGAAAGTCCAGTATAATTCAAATTATACTCTTTTCCCCCTGTGATGTTTACTAATTGCAGTGGGGAGGTCTGTCACTGTCCTCTGCAGCACGGGGCACAGGTCACTTGCAGTTTTAAACTAAAGTAAATCATGAATCCCCTGTAACTTGAAGCCTTTAAACCATATTTAAGGACTTCAGTAACTCATCTAGGGGTCCATGGTCTATAATAGGAGTGGCTTAGTGAGATTATGTGGCTTCCAATATTCAGAAAATCAAACAAAATGCATTTGACAGTCCCTTCTTACCCTAAAATCTGTGACTGGTGTGGCTCTTTGATGACACTGTGGCATTCTCTCTGGCACAAGAGACCAGATGTGATAAAAAACATTCCTTTTTTGCTCTGTAATACAGCCATACATTCCTTTCCTTTCCAATGGAGTTTACCCGTCACTTAAATGAATGCCATATAAGGGACTCTTCCTTTAATATTCAGTCTTTAGGAGGCAATACTTTGTGGCCCCAATCTGGGTATCATATTGGTTTAATATGGCTTCGCTTGTGTGGTAAACTTTCAATCTATTAAAATATACAGTATGGTGTAAGCCCTGACCACATTTTTCTGTAAATGGCAAATGACTTCATTTTGTCTATAATCTCAAAAGCACTGTATTTTATGCTTTTTCACACGAGGTAGTTCCAGAACCAAATTGATTCTGAAAAAAGCTCTTCTCGTTGCATGCTTGACATACCATGATTTTCATAGAAACATAGAATAGTAGGACTGGAAAGGAACTTGTGAGGCCATTGAGACCAGCCCCCCGCCCCAATGGCAGGACCAAGTACTGTCTAAACTATCCCTGATAGACATCTATCTAACCTGTTCTTAAATATCTCCAGCGATGGAGATTCCACAACCTCCTTTGGCAATTTATTCCACTGTTTGACCACCCTGACAGTCAGGAACTTTTTCCTAATGTCCAACCTAAACCTTCATTGCTGCAATTTCAGCCCATTGCTTCTTGTTCTATCCTCAGAGGCCAAAAAGAACAAGTTTTCTCCCTCCTCCTTAAGTCATCCGTTTAGATACCTGAAAAGTGCTAATATGTCTCCCCTCAATCTTCTCTTTTCCAAACTAAACAAGCCCAATTCTTTCAGCCTTTCTTCATAGGTCACATTCTCTAGCCATTTAATCATTCTTGTCGCTCTTTTCTGGATCGTCTCTAATTTCTCCACATCTTTCTTGAACTGCAGTGCCCAGAACTGGACACAATATTCCAGCTGAGGCCTAACCAGCGCAGAGCAGAGCGGAAGAATGACTTCTCGTGCCTTGTTCATAACACACCTGTTAATGCATCCCAGAATCATGTTTGCTTTTTTTGCAACAGCATCACACTGTTGACTCATATCTAGCTTGTGGTCCACTATAATCCCTAGATCCCTTTCTGCTGTAGTCGTTCCTAGACAGTCTCTCCCCATTCTGTATGAGTGAAACTGATTGTTCCTTCCTAAGTGGAGCACTTTGCATTTGTCCTTATTAAACTTCATCTTGTTTACCTCAGACCATTTCTCCAGTTTATCCAGATCATTTTGAATTATGACCGTATCTTCCAAAGCAATTGCAACCCCTCCCAACTTGGTATCATCTGCAAACTTAATAAGCGTCATTGCTATGCCAATATCTAAATCATTGATGAAGACATTGAACAGAACCGGTCCTAACACAGACCCCTGCGGAACCCCACTTGTTATACTTTTCCAGCAGTATTGAGAACCTTTAAGAACTACTCTCTGGGTACGGTTATCCAGTCAGTTATGCACCCACCTTATAGTAGCCTCATCTAAATTGCATTTGCCTAGTTTTTTGATAAGAATATCATGAGAGACTGCAACAAATGCTTTACTAAAGTCTAGGTATACCACATCTACCGCTTCTTCCCTATCCACAAGGCTCGTTATCCTAACAGAGAATGCTATCAGATTGGTTTGACATAATTTGTTCTTTACAAATCCAGGCTGACTGTTTCCTATCACCTTACCATCTTCCAAGTGCTTGCAGATGATTTCTTTAATTACCTGCTCCATTATCTTTTCTGGCACAGAAGTTAAGCTGATTGGCTCGTAGTTTCCTGGGTTATTCTTATTCCCCTTTTTATAAATGGGCACTATATTTGCCCTTTTCCAGTCTTCTGGAATCTCTCCTGTCTCCCACGATTTTCCAAAAATGCTTGCTAAAGGCTCAGATATCTCGTCTATCAGCTCCTTGAGTATTCTAGGATGCATTTCATCAGGCCCTGGTGATTTGCAGACATCTAATTTTTCCAAGTGATTTTTAACTTGTTCTTTTTTTATTTCAGCTTCTAACCCTACCCCTTTCCCACTAGCATTCACTATGTTGGGCATTCCTTCATCAGACTTCTCAGTGAAGACCAAAACAAATAAGTCATTAAGCAGCTCTGCCATTTCCAAGTTCCCTGTACTGTTTCTCCCTCCTCACTAAGCAATGGCCTTACCTTTCCCTGGTCTTCCTCTTGTTTCTAATATATTTATAAAAAACCTTCTTGTTTCCCTTTATGCTTGTAGCTAGTTTGAGCTCATTTTGTGCCTCAGCCTTTCTAATCTTGCTCCTGCATTGTTGTGTTGTTTGCCTATATTCATTGTAATTTGTCCTTGTTTCAATTTTTTATACAATACCTGTTTTATTTTGAGATCATGCAAGATCTCCTGGTTAAGCCAAGGTGGTCTTATGCCATATTTTCAATCTATTTTTGTACAGCTTGGCTTTCTTCAAGATTCTGCTATACCAGCTGCATAATGAGTTTTACTTTGACCCTGATTTTAGATACAAATTTAGTCATTGGTTCCCCTTCTGAGACAATGCAACCTTCCCAGGAGTTGCTGACAAGGTCTAGGAAAGTTCCAATTTTCCTTCCATACAGGAAGTTGAATGGGGCAAACCCTGTTGACTTTTGGGATACTGCTCTGTAAGCAAACAATAGGTGAAGTAGTAGCACCTCACAGCCTCTTACGTTCCAGTCTACATGGCTATCATGAATTTAAGAACACTTTTTGAAACATTCAATGAACCCATGTATTCTGAGTGACATGGGACAGAGTTAACTTGTTTAATCCAACATTTTTTTTACAGTTTAGAGAAGAAGTGGAGAATTATATTTGGCCCACTAAGGCTACATCTACACTAGAGGGTTTTATCAAGAAAACAGGCATTTTGTCAACAAAACCCATTGAGCATCCATGCTAAAAATGCATTCTGTCAACAGTAGATTGACAGAATGCAGCACTTTTGTGGAAAGACTTCTGCCTTTACCCCATGAGGCAGAAGGCCTTTATCTACAGAATCTGTCAACTAAAATCAAGTGTGGATGCTCCATCTGGGCTTTTCGTCAACAGAACGGTACTCCATGACACTGGCCAGCCGACCAGGGAGGACACCCTGTCCACAGCAATCACAGCTGTATGGTCTCTGCCTCCAGTAGTCTCAAAGCTGCAGGGAGCCCCAGAAATCCCATGGCAGGAAGCTGAACTGAGTGAGTAGCAATGTGCCAAGTGGCTCTCCAACATGCCCTCATAGCCACAAGCCACCAGGGATGGCCAAAAGCCAGCCATCCCCCAATGCTCTCAGCGGAGCAGTCTGGGGGGTCCTAGAACCCACTCCAAGGCAGCAAACACTGAGCCCCATCCCGAAACACCCCAGAGATGCAGGACCTGCTGAGACTCTGGGCTGAGGAGGCCATCGTCCTGCACAGCTACACTATGGCTACGTCTACACGTGCAGCCAACATCGAAATAGCTTATTTCGATGTTGCGACATCGAAATAGTCTATTTCGATGAATAACGTCTACACGTCTTCCAGGGCCGGCAACGTCGATGTTCAACTTCGACGTTGCTCAGCCCAACATCGAAATAGGCGCAGCGAGGGAACGTCTACACGTCAAAGTAGCACACATCGAAATAGGGATGCCAGGCACAGCTGCAGACAGGGTCACAGGGCGGACTCAACAGCCAGCCGCTCCCTTAAAGGGCCCCTCCCAGACACAGTTGCACTAAACAACACAAGATCCACAGAGCTGACAACTGGTTGCAGACCCTGTGCCTGCAGCATAGATCCCCAGCTGCCGCAGAAGCAGCCAGAAGCCCTGGGCTAAGGGCTGCTGCCCACGGTGACCATAGAGCCCCGCAGGGGCTGGAGAGAGAGCATCTCTCAACCCCCCAGCTGATGGCCGCCATGGAGGACCCAGCAATTTCTACGTTGCGGGACGCGGATCGTCTACACGGTCCCTACTTCGACGTTGAACGTCGAAGTAGGGCGCTATTCCTATCTCCTCATGAGGTTAGCGACTTCAACGTCTCGCCGCCTAACGTCGAAGTTAACTTCGAAATAGTGCCCGACGCGTGTAGACGCGACGGGCGCTATTTCGAAGTTGGTGCCGCTACTTCGAAGTAGCGTGCACGTGTAGACGCAGCTTAAGAGGCAAGATGCCCCTGTATACACCCACCTCGCCACAGCCCCGTCCAACAAAGGACAAGCTGCCTTGCACCCTGAAACAGGTGCAGGCCAAGGTCAAGGAGCTGAGGCAGGGGTACTTCTGGTCCCAGGATGCATGGTGCAGGTTGGGGACAGGACTGGCCACCTACCCCTGCTATGCCAAGCTCCACCAGATCCTAGGGGATGACTATAGCTCCCCCAGCACAGCAGTCATTGAAACAGACAAGGAGGCCCCTCCACTGCCACCAGAGTCAGAACAGGAGCAGCCAGGGACCCCACTGATAGCACAGCAAGAGCCTGAGTCGAACCCCAGTTCTAGCCAGGGCATGCTGGTCATTTGCTTGGACTAGGGCTCCTCCAGTGAGATGACATCCAGGGCATCTCCGGACCTCCTTGAGGGACCCTCTGATGAGTACCCCGTGGGGCATGGGGGTGCAGATGGGTCATTCCATAAACCTAGCTTGGCCAGTTAAGGTGGGATCCCATGCTGTGGTCCCAGCACATGCAACCATGTTCAAGGCAGCGTGTCCCACTTGGACCCAGAAAGAAGCTCCTGGGCATGGGCACTGGCCTTCTGTCAGCCCCATGGGGTGGGGGTGCACTATCCCCAGTGCCCCAAGAGGGGGGCCTGCTTGCCTCTGCCATGGCTGGGAGCAGGTCAGCTACATAGACAACAGCCTGATCCCAGATACAACATCCAAAGGTGTGGCTAGCAGTTCGTGGGCTACACTGTCCCTTCCCATCCCTATTTCTCCCCGGACTCTCCAGGTGCTGCGTCCCCTTCCCCCCGTGGGGCTGCTCTGGCACTATGGCTATTTGGAAAACACAAAGTCTCTCTCAGAAAGTGTGAGCCATGCAGTGACTATGCTGTCTCTCAATAAGTTAGGCAAGTCTCAGCATGGGTAGGGAATGTGGGTGTAAGGATGCTCCTAAACAGGGCTCCCAGGAGTGCTGGTCAGTGATGTGATCCTGTTGGACAAGGTTCTAGGGTCCATTCTATTGGAAATGTCCACTCTCTATTGATAGAGCGATCTGCTTTCGTGTGTGGATGCACTCTGTCAAAAGAAGTTCTGTTGGAAGATCTCTTCTGACAGCAATTTCTGTTGACAGATCACTTTAGTGTAGACATAGCCTAACTGACAATATTTCTTTTGGGAAACCTACACTCCTAAATGTGTAAAGGAATACAGCTGCAGTTTCTGCCTCTACATTATATTTTTCCTACTTCTTTAGAAAGTTTAGGGGATGAACCAAGAATGTCTATGACAACCATATGGAATCCAGTTATAGGCAATGATTGCAGAGGTCCTTTTCAGATACATGTAGTCTTTATTTCTTTCTTTCTTTCTCCATAAGTCAAAGGAGTTACAATATTCCTTTACTTGTGGGTTTACATCAGGCCAGGGTAGAGCTGGGGTTTTTGTCTGTTTGTTTGGTTGGTTTGGTTTTCTGAATTAGGCCTTTCAAATTAAGCCTTATAACAAATAGGGAGGAAATTACTGAGAATTTGAAAGTGGAAGGATGCTTGGGTGAAAGTGATCATGAAATCATAGCATTCACAATTCTAAGGAAGGGTAGAAGGGAAAACAGTAAAATAGAGATAATGGATTTCAGGAAGGCAGATTTTGGTAAACTCAGACAGCTGGTAGGTAAGGTCCCATGTGAAGCTAAACTTAGGGGTAAAACGGCTGAGGAGAGTTGGCAGTTTTTCAAAGGGACATTATTAAGGGCCCACAAGCAAGCTATCCCGCTGCATAGGAAAGATAGAAAACATGACAAAAGACTGCCTTGGCTTAACCGGGAGATCTTGCAGGATCTCAAAATAAAAAAGGAATCATATAAGAAATGGAAACTAGGACAAATTACAAAGGACGAATATAGGCAAAAAACACGAGCATGCAGGAGCAAGATTAGAAAGGCTAAGGCACAAAATGAGCTCAAACTAGCTACAAGCATAAAGGGAAACAAGAAGGCTTTTTACAAATACATTGGTAACAAGAGGAAGACCAAGGAGAGGGTAGGGCCATTGGTCAGTGAGGAGGGAGAAACAGTAACAGGGAATATGGAAATGGCAGAGATGTTTAATGATTTCTTTGTTTCGGTTTTCACTGAGAAATCTGAAGGAATGCCTGACATAGAGAATGCTAGTGCAAAAGGGGTAGGTTTAGAAGATGAAATAAGAAAAGAACAAATTAAAATTTACTTAGAAAAATTAGATGTCTGCAAATCACCAGGGCCTGACGAAATGAATCCTGGAATCCTCAAGGAGCTGATAGAAGAGGTATCTGAGCCTTTAGCAATCATTTCTGGAAAATCGTGGGAGACGGGAGAGATTCCAGAAGACTGGAAAAGGGCAGATATAGTGCCCATTTACAAAAAGGGGAACAAGAATAACCCGGGAAACTAAAGGCAGTCAGCTTAACTTCTGTGCCAGGAAAGATAATGGAGCAGGTAATTAAAGAAATCATCTGCAAGCACTTGGAAGGTGGTAAGGTGATAGGGAACAGCCTGCATGGTTTTGTTAAAAACAGATCATGTCAAACCAATCTAATAGCTTTCTTTGATAGAATAACGAGCCTTATGGATAAGGGAGAAGCGGTGGATGTGGTATACCTAGACTTCAGTAAAGCATTTGACACGGTCTCACATAATATACTTATCAATAAACTACGCAGATACAACTTAGATGGGGCTATTATAAGGTGAGTGAACAACTGGCTGGATAACTGTACCCAGAGAGTAGTTGTTAATGGCTTTCAATCATGCTGGAAAAGTATAACTAGTGGGGTTCTGCAGGGGTCTGTTTTAGGACTGGTTCTGTTCAATATCTTAATTAACGATTTAGATATTGACATAGAAAGTACACTTATTAAGTTTGCAGATGATACCAAGCTGGGAGGGGTTACAACTTCTTTGGAGGATAGGGTCATAATTCAAAATGATCTGGATAAATTGGAGAAATGGTCTGAGGTAAACAGGATGAAGTTTAATAAGGACAAATGCAAAGTGCTCCACTTAGGAAGGAACAATCACTTTCACTCATACAGAATGGGAAAGGACTGCCTAGGAATGAGGACAGCAGAAAGGGATCTGGGGGTTATAGTGGACCACAAGCTAAATATGAGTCAACAGTGTGATGCTGTTGCAAAAAAAGCAAACATGATTCTAGGATGCATTAACAGGTGTGTTGTGAACAAGACATGAGAAGTCATTCTGTCGCTCTACTCTGCACTGGTTAGGCCTCAGCTGGAGTATTGTGTCCAGTTCTGGGCACCGCAGTTTAGGAAGGATGTGGAGAAATTGGAGTGGGTCCAGAGAAGAGCAATGAGAATGATCAAAGATCTAGAGAACATGACCTATGAAGAAAGGCTGAAAGAATTGGGCTTGTTTAGTTTGGAAAAGAGAAGATTGAGAGGGGACATGATAGCAGTTTTCAGGTATCTAAAAGGGTGTCATAAGGCAGAGGGAGGAAACTTGTTCTTCCTTGCCTCTGAGGATAGAACAAGAGGCAATGGACTTGAATTGCAGCAGGGGAGGTTCAGGTTGGACATTAGGAAAAAGTTCCTAATTGTCAGAGTGATCAAACACTGGAAGGAATTGCCAAGGGAGGTGGTAGAATCTCCATCACTGGAGATATTTAAGAAGAGGTTAGATAGATGGCTTTCAGGGATGGTCTAGGAAGTGCTTGGTCCTGCCATGAGGGCAGGGGGCTGGACTCGATGGCCTCTTGAGGTCCCTTCCAGTCCTACTCTTCTATGATTCTATGAAATATCCACTCTAGTCCTACATGTCCAAGTCATATGCAGTCAGGCTGCATTTGGCTTTTTGTGTGGTAGGAGTTGTTCATGGGGTTCCTCAATTCCCTTCCTTTTACCAGCTGGGGCTTCCCATATTAATCCTACCCTCTCCTATAAAATCCTTCCTGTCTCTGAGGGATTTGCTATGAACTGCTTCTCTTATGCTCTCCAGGGAAGGTTTGCATCTGGCTTTTTTGAAACTACTTCAGTGAGAGAACCTGACACTCTCCCTTGCCCCCCAGAGACAAGTCCCCACCCTGCAATGCTGGCAATATGTCCTTGTTTGTTACTTCTGCCCTTTCCTCCCCTGGATTAGACAAAGGATTTTCTGGGATGCACACTTTTTTTTAAATTGCAAGTTAGTATATTAATAACTGTAGACTTGGGTATGATACCTTTTCCACCAAATTGTCTGCTGGAAACCTAAATTCCAACTTTCAAAACATATTTTAATCTCTCCCTTCTTTCATGGCCAACACATAGACTGTGGTCACATTAGCCAGTAATTTCAAGAGCGATTTTGAAATGAGGGGTGATTTTGAAGTGAGCAGCAGAGCAACTACACACAAATCACTCGTTTCAAAATCAGCATCCGGATAAAAAGGCAGTTATTTTGAAAGTGCTGTTCCACTCCTGATTGGGAATGCACCCCATTTAGATGTTGATTTTGAAAGCAAACGTGTGTAGCTGTTCCCCTGGCTGCCATTTTGAAATCACAAGTTCTCTATGGAGCTGGCCCCTCCCAGGAACACATCAATGTCTTGGCCAGCAGCCAGGGCTCTATGGCTATCAGATCCAGCCACCTTAAAGCTGCAGAGACTCAGAAACCCTGTGCAGGAATCTGAGGGTGTGCTGGCCATAGGAGAATGTGCTTCCTGCAGAACACTCTTCAGCACCCCTCAAATGGCAGCAATGCAGATGGCTGGAGCCATGACCAGCACAAAGGACTCCCAGGAGCCTCAGGGATCCCAAGACACCCGGAGGCAGGGCTCTCAGGCCCCTGAGAAGTCCTTGAAGAGGAGGGGTTCCTTGTGGCTGGAAGCTAAGGTCCAGGACCTGCTGGCCATCTGGGGGGATGAGGACATCCTGCTGAGGATGGAGGGGTGGAAGAAGAATGCAGTCACCTTTGCCCAGCTGGCTGAGACCCTGGCCACAAGGGACCATCCCCCCTGGACCCCCAACCGGGTAAAGTCAGAAGTCAAGGAGCTCCTCCAGCGGTATGTGAAGGTGAGGGACTCAGCCAGGTGGTCAGGGGCAGCACTTGCCACCTGCTCCTACTAAGATGACCTGCACCAGGTCTTTGGCCACAGGGAAGCTGGACTGCTGGAAAAGATGCAAGGAGCTGGGACCCTCTTCATCACTGATAACCCCACACCCAGAACCACCGGATAACAACAGGAACAGAGGTGGAGAGGGTGGGAGTGAGGGGACCATATATAGTGCCACACCATTGGAGGGCACAAGCTGGGCCACCTCCACCCGGGACTTCCCCAAACCCTCAAGGCACCCTCAGGTAGGGCAAGGCATGGGGCATGTGGGCATGTAGGGGGGATGGTCCCTGCTGCTGCTGGCACGGGCTCAGGCACACAGCAGCGGCCATGGACCAGGAGCCCTGGGAGGAGATGTGGCCCACAGTCAGGGACAGGCCCATGTGTTGGGAAGTCACCGCATGGAGCCATGGACAGCCATGTGGGACATGTGGCTGGAGAGGGCAGAGGCGGGGGCCAAACCAGCCCCACCAATGGCCCAGCATGGAAGGCCCCCACAGCATCTGGGCCACCCCAGGGCCCCCTCCCACCGGCAGGGAGGGATGGTGATGGGGACATGTCCACCAGTCCACTGTACCCAGTTGCGTGACTGCCCTCTCCCCTTATGTCTTTACAGCTTCGATGTCCATGGGCCACCCCTGGCCCCTGGAGGTGCCAGAAAGCCCCACAGAAGACAACGAGGGGGAGGGAGAAATGCCCCCCAGGACCAGGTGCTGTTCTGAGTAGGGTTGCCACTGCAGCCAGGCCTACGACTCAGAGGCAGCCCACACAGCCATGTGGCAGGAGCAAAACTTACTGCTGCTGGAATGGCTCTCCATGGAGAAGGTGGCCTGGGATCAGCTCTCGAGGCACCTCAATACCATAACCCAGGACGTCACCAACCGCCTGGCCCAGCCTCATTCTCCATGGATGGCCTTTCCCACAGCCCCTGCTTCTGCCGCCATGCCACCCCACCTCCGCCCCTGCCATTCTCACCACTCTCGCCACCCTGCTCCCACCTCTCATGAATGCTGATGACAGGGAGGAGCTTGTGTGGTATCTGTGGGCAGGCATGCCTGGCTTGGCCATGACTGCACCTCCCACCCCCCGCGAGTCTGAGGCCATCACATCCCCAGTGCACCCCTACCTATCACTACTCCTGCTGCCATCCCAGCCTTGCAGGGGGCAGTGGAGCTGGAGTGGTCATGGCTCCAGAGGCCAACATCGCTCCCATCCCCCCCACCCCTATGGATGAGTGAAGACCCTCACCCCCCCTTTTAAATAGTTCACCGCTCATCTCTCCTTGTAAATAGTTCATCCCCTGGATCCCCAGTTACAGAGTTTGTCCCTTGCTCCTCCTTTGTACATTGTTGGTGGAATTGTGGGTTCAAAAAATCAACCATTAACTTTATTGGACAGTGTCCATGTCATGCCTCAGGAGGGGATGTTGAGGGACATGTATGCAGGTGGGGGTGCTGCTGGGGCAGAGGTGGGACAGGGGTGCAGGGGGGCTTGCGCAGAGTGGGCCAGGGCTGGGTTCTCGAGGGCATCCCACACCCACATACGATCCCGGTGCTTCTGGCAGCATGAGACCACACCTGGCTGGTCATACCACAGAACAGCCTTGTCTGCCCAGAGTGCCACAAAGAGTTTGTGCTTGCTCTCCACAAGATTATGGAGAGTACAGCATGTGCCCATGCTGCAGGCTGCTGGGGAGGCCCCCCTCCAGGCGCATCAGCAGGTGCCTGAAGTGCACCTTCAGACTCCCAAAAGCCTGGTCCACCGTGGTCCTGGCCTGATTGAGCATGGCATTGTAGAAGTCCTGGCTCTCATTGGTGTGGCCCATTCAGGGGCACATTAGCCAGGCCTGGAGGGGTTAGGATGCATCGCCAAAAATCCATGGGGCATGGTCCTGTCCCCCACCGGGAGCTCCTGTGGGGGGACGTAGGTGCCCTTGGCCATCCTGCACTCAAGCCACAAATTCCAGAGAATACAGGTATCATGGGCCCTGCCTGACCAGCCCATGCAAGTATCTGTAAACATCCTTGTGCATCCACAAGGGCCTGGAGGAAGATGGAATAGAAGCCCCACTGATTAATGTACTATCCATGGCTGTGTGGTGGGGCCCAGATGGTGACATGGGTGCTGTCCAATGCACTGATATTATTGGGGAATCCCAGCTGCTGGAACCCTGCCATGGCGGTGTCCCTGTCCCCCAAGTGGATGAGCTGGTGAAGGAGGATCTGGCTGATGGCATCGATGACCTGCACAGGGTGGAGGGCACAGGTGCCCGTGAGCATGTGGCGGCATGCAGGAGGACGGTCTCCCTGGGTCACCCCCGCCCCCCGGGACCCACTCCCTGGGACAAACCCTGGGATGCCCTCTCCTGGACCCTCCCTGGGACCCCTTCCCTGGGATGCCCTCCCTGGACCCCAGCATGGGCGTGTGACCCCAGCTGCCTTACCTGTAGAAGGCTGACCCCGAAGGTGACTTTCCCCATGCCCATTTGGTGGCTGACCAAGTGATTGCTTTCAGGGGTCACCAGCTTCCATACAGCGATGTCCACCCTTTTCTCCAGGAGGAGCGCAGGTCACTTGTGGGTGTCCTGGTGGTGAAGTGCTGGCACAGCTCCGTGAAGGTGGCCCGGGTCATCCTAAAATTGTGGAGCCACCACTCATTGTCCCAGTCCTCCAGGATGATGTTGCCCCACCATTCCTCCTGGTGGGGTACCGCGAGAGGTAACAGTGGGCCTGGGGATGGGGGTGCTCCAGATAGACCGTGGGGTGGGGTGCTGTAGGAGGCCAGCCATGTGGTGGGCAGCATGGAACCTGAAGTAGCAGGATGGCCATCAGGCTGGACATGATGTCCAGGACATCCCCATTCATGAAGTACTGCGGGTCCATGCCAGGCTGCAGTGTTGGGACTGAGCAAGGCTCTGCTGGTGCTGAGCTGCAGCTTGTGTGCTGCAAGCAGCCTGAGCCCTCAGCATGTGCACAGAGTGTGTGAGTGTGTGTTTGGGAGGGGCCCCTTAAGGGAGGCTCCTGGCTTGTGCTCCAGGAAGTGCATGTCGAAGACCCTTCCCTCGCCGTTTTCTGCCCCATTATTTCGAAACAAGTCTCTGGGCTGTGTAGCTGCTCCCATTCAAAAGGACAGGTTGTCTCTCAGATGTTACAGATCACAACGTCAATCTGCATTTTGTATGTAGTTGCTTTGTTTCGAAACAACTCACTTGGAAGAGAAGGATTGGGATTACGCCTTCTAACGTCGCTTCCTAGCGTGGCTGCAGCCATGCTGCTTGAGAAATGAGTGCACAAGGACTGCAATGATTTCTATTCTTACAGTTATATACATATTAGAAGATTCTATGAAGTTTTCCCCTCCTAGCCTCCATCAATCAAAGGCCTGATCCAAAGCCACTTAAAGTTAAGGGAATCTTGCCACTGATTTCAATGGGCATTGGATCAGAATCGTAAAAGTTCAGAGATACTTTTCCATATAGCTCACAAAGGCCAACATTATTTAGGGTGCGTAGAACCAATTCCACCAAAGCCAATACTTCACACACACTTACAGTGATTCAATTTATCCCACAGATTTCTGTTTGCCTTATGCTATTCACAAATAAATAAATAATAAATCCTTTCTCTTCAGAAGGTTTGTTCTAGGAATCTATCTGCTGGACTGAAAGCAGGAAAGTTTCTGAGGAAGGCACATCTTCTTCTCATCACATTATCACATTACCCAACAGAACTTTATCAGTAGAATGAGGAAGTCAGTTGTTTGTAAGTTTCCTAAACTCAGACTGTACGTGTTCATCCATATTTTAGACAAAGATGAATGCCTTCTGTTGTTCAAACATTTATAATCCTTTCAGGGAAGCTGTAATAATAATATCATTTAATATTCAGAAGTAGCAACCCTGTCCATAAGACTACTGAAAGAAATTCACATTTCTAATAAGCTGTTGTGAAATTTCTGTGGTAAAGAAGAAGGGCACAAAATAGAAGAGAAGATACTATTTGCCCTTCTCAGTATGCTGATGAGCTAAAGGGGAAAGGCCTGAAGAGAGAACACATTCACTGTTTCCAGTTATACCCTTTCTTCTGAGGGTCTATTTTTGGCACATCTCATTCTGAATAGTCCCACTGACTGCAACAAGATCATGGCTACGTCTACACGTGCACGCTACATCGAAATAGCTTATTTTGATAGTCTATTTCGATGAATAACGTCTACATGTCCTCCAGGGCTGGCAACGTCAACGTTCAACTTCGACGTTGGGCAGCACCACATCGAAATAGGCGCTGCGAGGGAACGTCTACACGCCAAAGTAGCACACATTGAAATAAGGGTGCCAGCAACAGCTGCAGACAGGGTCACAGGGCGGACTCAACAGCAAGCCGCTCCCTTAAAGGGCCACTCCCAGACACAGTTGCACTTAACAACACAAGATCCACAGAGCCGACAACTGGTTGCAGACCCTGTGCATGCAGCATGGATCCCCAGCTGCCGCAGCAGCAGCCAGAAGCCCTGGGCTAAGGGCTGCTACACACGGTGACCACAGAGCCCAGCAGGGACTGGAGAGAGAGCGTCTCTCAACCCCTCAGCTGATGGCCACCATGGCGGACCCCACTCTTTCGATGTTGCGGGACGTGGATCGGCTACACGTGCTCTACTTCGACGTTCAACTTCGAAGTAGGGCGCTATTCCCATCCCCTCACAGGGTTAGCAACTTCAACGTCTTGCCGCCTAACGTCGATTTCAACTTCGAAATAGCGCCCAACACGTGTAGCCGTGACGGGCGCTATTTCGAAGTTGGCGCCGCTACTTCGAAGTAGCATGCACGTGTAGACACGTCCCATTTGTGCAAGTGCAGCTCCTCAGAACACAGTCTTTGTATAGTACGTGCCTTTAAAATTGTCATCTTTTTAAATAATTTTCTATGCTCTGCAGTGTATCCATAGCAAGAGTACCAGCAGCAGTACAGCACTCTCTGTGATTCTGGGGAGTGCTAGCGCTAGTGCTTCTTTTGTGCTGGTATGGACTGATTCTCCATACCAGCACCTCGGCAGCGCTGGGGGACCCAGCTGGAGACAGGAGAACTCCAGCAGCCCTGTGGCTGGGAACCCCACAACCCCACAGGCAGCAGCAGCCCCTTAGACTTCGCCAGGCCAGGGGAACCCTGGCAGCATTGAATTTGGGAGCTGGCTAGGGTGCAGATTCCCACTGGCAGCTGCAACCCCAGGGACTCAGTCAGTGCCGGGGTAACCCCAGCATCCCTGGCCTGGGAGCTCTGAGTGCCCCCCCATTTTTTTTTTTTTTTTTAACAATAAAAGCACTGGCTAACACTATGAGAGACTTTGCCTCCAGGTAAATTTGAATTTGTTAAGTAACATCTGAATATCTCCTTGCCTGCCCACTCCTTGCGGTGCTTGTGGGAAGTTAATGAGGGAGCATTGAATCTGTTTAACTAAGTGCAGGATCCATAGTTCTGCCATACTAGGAAAAAAAGGAAGAATAAAACTCCTTGCTTATTCTGTGTACCTGTCTAATGGACATGCAGAATCTGAACTCTGGTGCCATAAGAAATGAACAAAAATATCTCTAGAGCTTTCTCAGCAGGTTTTTTTCCACTCTAGTTCTTCTGACTCGGATCTAGAAATCCATAGAAATAGATATCCAAAGAGAATAGAGCAGTTAAACATAGAAGTTTCCATGAACTGAAGTACAAGTTATTTTCTTTCACAGATGTTCACTTCGACCAGTCTGTGGACAATAAACTTTTAATGTACATGAAAGTGAAACTAGATATGTTTGTAAGTTTTCAGTGAATCCAGCGAAAGTCAATTTAGCATAACAAGGTAGCCTTCGTAAACACCTATTATATGCATACATTTCTCTAAAAAGAGTACTTTTATTTGTGGAATGAGGCAATCTCTAACAAGTTTGGAATGGAAGTAACAATGTATTTCTAAAGCTGCAACAGGAACTTAATGGGACAATAGCAAATGTCAAATAACAGGAAAACAAAGCAGATTAATTTTCTGTGTTACGTAGTGGTAGGTATTGTTATTTGGGAACGTGAAGCTGAGACCCAATCAGGATTCACTGTTCAGCAACAAATGATGCTGACTGGATGTTGTGCATAATTCTTCCAGCATTCATAGGCTGTGTCTAGATGGCACCCTAATCTCGAAATAAACTATGCAATTTGCGCTATGCAAATTGTGCACCTTACTTTGAGTAGATTTTAAAACAGGCTATTTTGGCACGTGACGCTGTATAAACAGCACCACCTGCCAAAATAAAGCCCTATTTTGGGGTATCCCTGTACTCCTTATATGATGAGGTTTGCAAGGATGCCAGAATAGTGCACCCATTATCTCAAAAACTGATTTGAGACAACAGGCATGTTGCATAGATGCAGGCAGCAATTTCGGGATACCTATGTATCCCAAAGTAGCACCTGCCATGTCGACATAGCCATATAGTGACTGCACAAATACAAGACAATCAACATTATGAAAATTATTAATATACAGACTGACATTCTAAATCCCTCATTATTCTAAATGCCTAGTCTGATTCAACTTTTCTGAACATATTTTAGGAAAGCAGAGAACTGACTACACCTTAGATGCTATTTGTCCTTTTCTTTCATTTTTCCATCACACCTTATTGTCGGCTTATCGATTTTAAGTACATCTCCTTATGGAATAGTCCTATTGTTTGTTATTAGCATACTTTGCAGCCTAATGAAATATATGTCTGCCACTTAATTCTACTGCAATTTGTACACATATTTAAGTTTATTTTCCTGTATACCTATATTACACATATTACATATTTTATACATATTAAACATCAAGAAACATAGCTTGCATGAATACAATGCAGAATGGGAGGATATTTGCATTTCAAACATTTTTAATTTATCAAATACATCATATGACTTAAAGCAGTAACAATTGAACATCTAGCACTTAATGACCTCTCCCGGGGGGGAAAACCTATTGATTTAATTACAATATCCCTGAGTTAACCTGGGGCTCTCCCAAGTGATCTCAGACTCCACTGTATCTGTATCGGTGCACTGATGGTAATTTTGATCCTTCCTTTTAAACCAGTATAAATAAAAATCAGTTCCACTGCAGTCAGTGGAATGATACTGGTTTAAAAACAGGTGCAAGAGTGTGTAAACCAAGATTTTTTTCTTTCCCTAAAACCTTAACGAGATACAAGTTGTTTGCTTTCAGGTGCCAAAATAACCACGACAGTAAAAACACACACCCATCACAGCTGCTCAGAATTGTACCCTAGATTATGGAATACCGACGTGGACATAGTGACCCATGTATTTCTGGCCAGCAGTTTTGACTACTGCAGCTTATTATATCTAAAATGATACTAAATGTCTAACAAACTTCCATCTGGGACAAAACAGAGGCTGTGATAAGAAGATCATTCCAATGTTCTATTATTTGTGTTGGTTCACCACTAGCTGTGGTCCTGTTCGACGTCTCCATTGTAATATTCAAAACTCTATAGCTGCGTCTACACGTGCACGCTACTTCGAAGTAGCGGCACTAACTTCGAAATAGCGCCCGTCACGTCTACACGCGTCGGGCGCTATTTCGAAGTTAACTTCGACGTTAGGCGGCGAGACGTCGAAGTCGCTAACCTCATGAGGAGATAGGAATAGCGCCCTACTTCGACGTTCAACGTCGAAGTAGGGACAGTGTAGACGATCCGCGTCCCGCAACGTCGAAATTGCCAGGTCCTCCATGGCAGCCATCAGCTGGGGGGTTGAGAGACTCTCTCTCCAGCCCTGCAGCTCACTGGTGGCTGAGTGGAGCGGCCCCTTAAAGGTCCCCTCCCCCGCCCTGACTGCAGGAGGCTGAGGCAACGTGCAGGCTCCTGCCTGCACACGCGGCGGCGAGCCTGCACAGCCCTCAGCCCCTGACAGCAGCCATGGCTGCCCAGCAGCCCCCCCAGCGCCCCCAGGGGACCCCCCCCAAGAGGAGCCACAGCAGCCAGGGCAGCCAGAGGGCCACGCAGTCTGGGAAGCGGCAGCGGGGCCCCTCTTGGACGGAGGCCGAGATGCGGGACCTGCTGGGGCTCTGGAGCGAGGAGGAGGTGCTCCAGGTAATGGGGAGCAAGAGGCGGAACGCGGATGCGTTCGCTCGGCTGGCCGATGGCCTGGCTGCCCGGGGTCACCCTGCCCGCACTCCGGACCATGTCCGGAGTAAGGTCAAGGAGCTGCGGCAGGGTTATGCCCGGGCCCGGGATGCGGCCAGCCGATCTGGGGCCGCCCCCGTCACTTGCCCCTTTTACAGGGAGCTCAGGGACATCCTGGGCTCCCGGCACACCTCCTCCCCTCTGGCCACCCTTGACACCTCGGCTGACGAGCCCGAGCAGGCCCTGCAGCCGGGCTCCGCCCCGGAGGTAAGCCCCGCACCCCGGGGGCCACCCCCGGAGGCCATCCCTGGGACATCGTGGCAGGAGGAGGAGGAGGAGGAGGAGGGGGGCTCCTCCTCCACCGATTCCAGCCTGCAGATCCTCTTCCTGCCATCCCAGAGCAGCAGCAGGGCCTCCGACCCCCGGGGATCTCCAGACCATGGGAGCGGACCCACAGGTAGGTACCCCTCTCTGGTGGACACCCCGGGGCTTGAGGGGCGGGGGGAACAGAGATGTGTCCAGGGCCCCCCACACGCTCACATGGCCATGGCCCCAAGGACACCAGGGCCATGGCCCTCACAGCACTGCAGCCATCAGCCCCTGCCCCCCGCCACCCTGCATAACAGTGCCATGCCCCATCCCCGGGCCAGGGGGGAGTGGAACCTCGAGGGGCCCCCGGGCGGAGGGGGTGGGACACCCCGCAGCAGCAGCATGCGATGGAGTGGGGGGAGTGCCAAAGGGAGACTCAGGCTACATATGAGCCACCCGAGCCGAGGAGCTCCCAGGGCCAAAGGAGGATCCTGGCGCTACAGCTGGCAGGTGACACCTCTGCCCTGAACAAACAGGAGGGAGGAGCCGAGCTGGCTTGGAATTGGGGGGTGAGGGCGGGGGCCACAGGTAGAGGCTAGGGGAAGGGAGAGCTGGTAGGCAGCCAGCCAGAGGAGGGGGAAAGCTGCATCCCAGAGGGGCCTCCCTTGGGGTCTTCTCCCCACGACGGGTTGGAAGGACTGTCTCTTCCGACAGCTGGTGCTGTCACTCCTGCCAGAAACTGGGCATCTGTGGCCTAAGAAAGCTCTCCTGCTCTCAGACCCTGCGGGGTGAAGTGAGAGTCGCTCCCACCAGGGGACGGGGTGCAGGGCAGGGGGACCCCTGAACCCCATCCATCACAGCAGCATCTCCCGGGGACGGGGATGGGGAACCTGCAGCACAGGGCGGGGGGGACAAAGGCCACGGCTCGGGGCCCACACTAACGCCTGTCTCCATTCTTCTTTCCCCCCTCCTCTCCTGTGTCCTGCACCTGCACCATCCGAAGGACCAGAAGAGAGCACCGGCGAGGCCTCGGTTGTCCCGGAGAGCCCTCCGGGACCCTCGCTCCAGGGCAGCCCCTCGGCAGAGGAACGACCGGCCCCGCGGAGGGTCAGACGGTTGACCCCGCGCCTGCTACTGGCGGCAGCCACGGACCCCCAGCTGCTGGCCATCCTCCGCCGGCAGCTGGAGGTGTCGGAGCAGCACCTCCGGCTGCAGGAGCAGGTGCTGGCCTGGCGCAGAGAGGCATGGGGGGCCTTTCTGGAAACTATCAATCGGCTGATTGATTCCCTGGCCCCCCATGCCGCGCCGGCCGCGCCACCGCCCGCCATGCCCGCTCCTGCAGCCCCACCACCGGCTGCTCCAGCCGTCGCCGGGCCGTCCGCCGTCGCCCCACCACCTCCCCCCGAGGGCCACCGCGCCGAGGGACCCCTGGAGCCACCCGCGACTCGCCGGCGCCGCTACCTTCCGGTGGAGCCCGCTCCCACCCAGCCGCGCACCAGACTGCAGGCCCGGCGGAGCTCCCGGTTGGGCATGCCCACTGCTGGGCTGTAGGGGCGAGGGGCCCGGGACGTGGCCCCCCCCTCTTGTTGGACAGACTTTGGGGACTGGGTGGGTGGTGTGGGTGTTTCCCCTGTTTTCCCCGTCCCCCCCTGTACATAGTTCTCCCCGTTCTCCTCCCTGCTTTTTGTTTTTCTTTTGATGGCGCACAGTGCTTTCATTTTTATTGTTGTACATAGTTTTATTTGTGCCCATCTTGGTTTTGTTGATTGTTTGTCCCTCCTTTTTGGTTTCTGTCTCACATATATATATTTTTTTATTTAAAAAAAAAAAAAAAATTCGTGAGGACAAAAAAAACATTTACGTTCACCCACAAGTTCGTGCTGTCATTTCTCCTGGACAAGTGGGGGCGGGGGCGGTGGGGTGCTCCATGGTGTGGGCGTTGGGGCAGGAGTGTGGGGGAGGAAGGGGCGGGCAGTAGGGGGCCTGGGCACAGTTCACCCCGCGGCCTGGTCGTCGAAGTGGGCCCGCAGGGCCTCCCGGACCCGGGTCCCCTCTGGGTCCACCTGCCGACTGGGGGCAGCAGGTGGCTGGAGGTGTGCCCTGCCGGCCTCGGCGGCCCAGCCCTGAAGAAAGCTCTCCTCCTTGCTCTCCACGAGGTTGTGCAGGGCGCAGCAGGCACCCACAATCTGGGGGATGTTGTTGGGGCTGGCATCCAGGCGGGTGAGGAGACATCGCCATCGTCCCTTGAGGCGGCCAAATGAGCGCTCCACCACCTGGCGCGCACGGTTCAGGCGCTGGTTGAAGCGCTCCTGGCTGGCGGAGAGGTGGCCCGTGTAGGGGCGCATGAGCCACGGCCGGAGGGGGTAGGCCGCATCCGCGATGATGCAGAAGGGCATGGTGGTGTCCCCCAGAGGGATCTCCTGCTGGGGGATGTAGGTCCCCGCCTCCAGCCGGCGGCACAGGCCCGAGTTGCGGAACACCCGGGCGTCGTGGGTGCTGCCAGGCCAGCCCACGTAAATGTCCTGGAACCGTCCCCGGCTGTCCACCAAGGCCTGCAGGACGACTGAATGGTAGCCCTTCCGGTTGAGGTATCGGCCTCCACTGTGGTCCGGGGCGCGGATGGGGATGTGAGTCCCATCCAGAGCCCCGAAGCAGTTGGGGAAGCCCAGGGTGGCAAAGGCGGCGACAGTGGCACGTGGGTCCCCCAGCCTCACGAGCCTGTGCAGGAGCATGGAGTTGATGGCACGCACGACCTGCAGAGAAAGCACATGGGACAGCCCCAATGCGGGGTGAGCAGGGTGTGCATGGCCCTGCCCTGGCCCCCCTGCCCTGCTCTGCCCTGGCCCCCGTGGCCTGCTCTGCCCTGCCCTGCCCTGCCCTGCCCTGGCCTCCCTACCCTCCCCTGCCCTGCCCTGGCCCCCCTGCCCTGCTCTGCCCTGCCCTGGCCCCCCTGGCCTGCCCTGCCCTGGCTCCCCTGCCCTGCCCTGCTCTGCCCTGGCCCCCCTGCCCTGCCCTGCCCTGCCCTGGCCCCCCTGCCCTGGCTCCCCTGCCCTGGCCCCCCTGCCCTGCTCTGCCCTGCCCTGCCCTGCCCTGCCCTGGCCCCCCTGGCCTGCTCTGCCCTGCCCAGCCCTGCCCTGGCTCCCCTGCCCTGCCCTGGCCCCCCTGCCCTGCCCTGCCCTGCCCTGCCCTGCCCTGGCCCCCCTGGCCTGCCCTGGCCTCCCCCTGTGGGTTCTCTTACCTCCATGAAGACAGCCCTGACGGTGGCCTTTCCGACGCCAAACTGCTGCCCCACGGATCGGTAGCTGTCCGGAGTGGCCAGCTTCCAGACAGAGATGCCGACCCGTTTCTCCACAGGGAGGGCACGCCGCACGGCAGTGTCCCGGTGCCTGAGTGCGGGGCTGAGCCACTGGCACAGCTCCAGGAATGTCTATCGGGTCATCCTGAAGTGGCGGACCCAGTGCTCGTCGTCCCACTCCCCAAGCACCAGTCGCTCCCACCAGTCGGTGCTGGTGGGGTAGCTCCACAGCCGCCGGCGTGTGAGGCGGGGGGTGGAGAGGGGTGCTGCAAGGGTAGGGGCTGAGCCCTGCTGCCCTGGGGGCATGTCCTCCCCTGGGGCAAGAAGGTGCTCAGCTGCCCCCAACATGACAAGAGCCAGGGCAAGCCCTGCTCCTGCTGGGAGGGCTGGGTGGACCTCTAGCTGCTGCTGCTGCTGCTGCTGCTGCTGCTGCTGCTGCTGGGGGTCCATGACTGCGGCGCTCGGGGTCTGTGTGCCTATATGGCTCGTCAGACCACGTGCTGTGCAGGCTGAGTGTATGTGGGAGGGGCCCTTTAAGGGAGCGGCTAGCTGTTGCCCCGGAAGCGCTAGTCCGCCCGTTGACCCTGTCCGCAGCTGTGCCTGGCATCCCTATTTCGATGTGTGCTACTTTGACGTGTAGACGTTCCCTCGCTGCGCCTATTTCGATGTCGGGCTGCGCAACGTCGAAGTTGAACATCGACGTTGCCGGCCCTGGAGGACGTGTAGACGTTATTCATCGAAATAGCCTATTTCGATGTCGCAACATCGAAATAAGCTACTTTGATGTAGGGTGCACGTGTAGACGTAGCCTTTGTGGGATTGATGAATCTATCTTTAACTATCCTATCCAAACTGACTGCCTACTATTGCCGTATTTCAGTGTAAGAAATTATCTGCTGACCAAATGAGGAGGCTCATTGGTGAATATAAGCTAGGTCCAGCAATTATGGAAATGATTATTACAAGACATGAGAATGACCCTGGACATGTAAAAGCAAAACTAATGTATTTACCTTAGTAAGTTCTTAACTCAGGCACACAAAAATATATAAAGAAGGCAAAAATGTCTCCATAAACTAATCCAACTCTTTCTCCTACAAAATTAGAAAAAAGAGAGCACTTCATTAATTTTTCTACCTATTCAGATACTGTGGTGACAGAGTTTCACAGAAACACCTGGGTGAACTGAATTTCATGTAATTAATATACCGTCATTCTGCATGTCTTTGAGTTTTGTGCAATTAACACAATGTTTTGCTGTGTGGATTGCTTATGCATAGTTTTGTCTATACCATGGCAGTGCCTACCTGGTCTCAACAGAAGTGTCACAGGCTGGCTGCAAATCGAAGGCAAGATTTCCTAGGTGTTGGGGTGGGTGGGGGGGAAGGAGAGGTTATACTATTTTTATTTATTTACTTACTTACTTACTTACATATTTATTGCCATCCTCATAACAGCCTGGAGGCCTGGTGTTAGTATAACAGGAATGTGGATAGAAATGAGAAGTTGTACGATTATAAACGGAGTTTG
This sequence comes from Carettochelys insculpta, assembly GCF_033958435.1. Taxonomy (NCBI): domain Eukaryota; kingdom Metazoa; phylum Chordata; order Testudines; family Carettochelyidae; genus Carettochelys; species Carettochelys insculpta. Next base: position 157,004,302 of record NC_134139.1, on the reverse strand, counting down.
TAATTTCATTTTGATATGCAAGTGCCCCATTCTCTGGATCATCACCTTGTCACGGTGAGCGGGCTTGTGTGTTCCAAAGAACCTACGAAAGTTGATGTAGGGAATCTCTTCCTTCCAGTGGGGACACCCATGACAACATGGTCAAGAAGGGGGGACCAGACAAAGAACAATCCTAAAAGTCCTCAATGGCAGACCCGGCAGTGAATAGCAAGGGTAATGCAACAATGGCTCTGAAAACGGATGAAGGCTGCAGTGGACAGGAGACTACCAATCATCATGCATCACATGCCATTAGACCTGGGACTTCTGTCCATCAAGGATTGTGTTGTGGCTGCAGTGCAACAGTCTCCCCATGTTAAAAGAAGTTACACAGAAGAAGAAAGTGGGGAAGGAGGCCATAGTTCACAACCACTAGCACCAGCTGTGCCAACAGCTGCCAAAAGCTTGCCAACAGCTGCCTTCTGTGGCAAGAAGGGGGAGAGGCACCACTCTGAGACCCAGAATGGGCAAGGCCAAGAATTGTCTGCTGTCAGCTCAGACTGGTGCCCCCCACCCCCTGCCTCACAACCTCATGCACTTGGAACAGTGCTGCCACAACAGTCCAAAAGGGCCTGGAGATCTTCTAGCTGCAGCTGCCAAAGTAGCAGTGATGGTGATGGAAACTCTTAGCACCTTTGAAACACCAGGCCTGGGGCAATTGTCCCTTTATGCCTCTCCTTCTCCTATGCGTACTAACTCCCTAAGCTTAAGCCCTATGGCGACTGTTGAATGGCAATGGGAGCAGGATTGTGAAATCTGGAAGCTTTTCGTTATAGACAAGTATGTAAGTGATGAATGTATGTAACAGTCATTCCATTTTGAGGACTGAGGTGGTAGAGCAATCTGGCAGCTTCATCCATGGCTAAGCAGTTCTATTTATAATCCACTCTGCTCACCTTGCATGGAGAGGGGCTAGAAAAGGTGCCCTAAACAAAGTCCACCTCAACCCCCCGACTGGACAAACATGTCCAGTGGTTTCACCTCTATGTGGTAAAGAAGAAGGGTAAACTTTGGAATATTCAGTATTTAATGTATTTAATGTACAACTGAGACAGTGGGTGGCCCAAAAGTAAGTGCCTGTGAGCCATGATGATTCAACATCAGTAGAGCTTCCCTGGCAGAAATATGTAGACCATATATTCTTTTCCAATTGCATAAAATCTTAATATTGGCATCAATAGTGTAAAGCTGCCACTAGCCACTGACAGATTTTAACTTCTTCTCCCAAGCAGTATCTCAGCAGATAAGCAGAGTTACCACAGCTGTACACAGTGAGTATTATGTCATATTTTCACATGCATAAACTGTTTGTGAGCAGTTTCTTTTTGAAAAGTTCCTGTACAAATGGACTTATCAAAACATAATTTTTGAATTTCTTTTAATCCACCCAGTGCTCCAACTTCTTTTCAGCGCATATGTTTACCTTGGATGTTGTTAGGAAATACCAGACTTCATGTATGATTTCTCCTTCATTCCTCTCAGGCCGGCTGTTTCTGCACATTCCACTTTCTCTGAAAGTGGCATGCCAATAAACAGCCCAAAGTATGCTAATGAGGCATGCATGCAAATTCCCCATGCCTTATTAGAATAAGGTCACATGATTTGGAGTCTGGAAGATGCTCTTCCAGACTCCAAAACAACGAGTAGAAACATGGACCCTGGGGGGGTCTTCCAGAAGGAAGTTCTCCTTCTGGAGGCCCCTCCTTCCCAAAAATTTTTGGGATGGGGTTTACTTTTGAAAAAGCAGTGTCTACACTGTTTTTCTGATTTTAAAGAAGCTATTTCAAAACAAGAATATACAAATGACATGCCAGATATGCAAATCTGCACCTCATTTGCATTTTCAATTTCCCTCATTTGCATACCTCTTTTGAAGGAAGAATGCAAGTGTAGACACAGCCTCACGGTACCTGTGGCTAGTTCTGGTTGTTGTTCTCTTACCTTGTATTTTGTGACAGCGGGAAAGGAGGACATAGCTCACGTGGTGGACAAACATTAGCACCAACTATGCAAAAAAAAAAAAAAGCTGTCACGGGCCCCATGGCAAAATGGGAGGGAGGCACAACTCTGAACTCCAGCAGGGACAAGGCCAAGAGCAGTCTGCTGTCAGCTCAAACCAGGTCAGAGGGCTGCCTCACACTGCCAGCCTCAGCACTGCCATGGCAGTTCAAAGGCTCCTAGAGCTCTGCCTGCTGCCACTTCCAAAGTAACTGTGGTGGCAGCTGAGACTCTGAGCTCCTTTGAAACACAAGGCCCAGGGATAAATGCATCTGGATGATCAATACTTTCAATATGAGGTTAAAACTATTTCATTAAAAAGTAAACTGCATTCGTAAGATATTTTAATAGATAAAAGCTATGTGCAAACTATATACGGTAAATTCTTTCATATCTGGCAGCCCCGGGTTTCTGGATATTCATACATTCTGGATAACAGAGAGGTTTACCTAGCAATGCATACTACTGAAGAAAAACAAAATTAGATATTAAGAAACAAACAAAAATATACGCAAAGTATTGTCTTTACCAATAACTATATTATTGTACAGTGTAAACTTACACTGTATTTTCTCCATTTATTTGTATTTACTTTCACTCTACTGTACTTATGGAAAACATAATGAAAATGTACTTAGGGTTAAAATGCTGGTTATTTTGAGAGTTCTAGATGATAAAATGACAGATATAAAATAGTTTCTTGATGTGTGTCTCTCTGGAAAGATAGTCCTTTATAAAAGTAAATTGTTATTTACAATTTCCACTTTTTTATTCAGTGTCCTAACAGATGGTTGCCTATGTGCCTTGACATATTCCTCTATTGTAATTTAAGAAGTAATTATAAAGTAGATTTTTGCCTGGAAGCAACTTAATCCGCATAATTTTTAGTTTTAAAGATGAACATTACTAGTGTATCCCAAGAGAATGCTTGTTAGAATCTGTTTTATATGAACTGTTTTATTCATAGAACTGAAAACTAACCTGTTCAATAGCAAATGTTCTATTGAATTCAGAAAGTAATAGTCTGACAAAAGTTTTTTTTAAATTATAGCTTGCTAATTGTCAATATTTAGTTCTAACTCCAGTAAAGTAGAATATTGTGTAAATATTCAATGTCTGATCTTGCCACAGAATAAGAAAGATTAATAGTTTTGAATATTTTTAGATACCAATAGCAGTAGTAGTAGCATCCTTCAGTCTACGTAGACTATGGATCGCGCCCTTCGTAGTTCCTTTTGGCATCCTCATTTGCAGCGTCGGCTGTGACTGTGAAGACCCACATGAGAGTGACAGTCCTTGCTGCATCTGTTGCATATGTAATGGGTGTCTGGCAGGTCCTTGCTGTGCTTTCTGTGGGCTCGCTTCTCCTTTGCTAGCTGTCTGATCCTCAACTCACCCTTCTGAAGGCCCTTGTATAGTTCCTGCCTCCATCTGCTGCGATTGTCTGCCAACTCCTCCCAGATGCCTGGCTTGATGTCTACTTCCCTGAGATCTCTCTTGCAAACATCTTTGTAGCGCAGCTGGGGGTGTCCGGGAGGTCTTTTGCCAGAGGCTAGCTCACCATACAGGATGTCTTTCGGGATCCTTCCATCATTCATCCTGTGGACGTGGCCAAGCCAGCAGAGCCGCCGCTGCCTGAGGAGGGTGTGCATAGCTGGGATTCCAGCTTGCTCAAGGACGGTAGTGTTGGACACTCTGTCCTTCCAAGATATTCCAAGGATGCACCTGAGGCAGCACAAGTGGAAGACGTTCAGCCTCTTTTCCTGGCGGGTGTACAGCTGCCTCAGAGAGGACCATGTCAAAGGTAGATCTCTCTGCATGGAATCCGCACTGTGATTCAGGATACACCCTCTCAGCAATCTTCTGGAGTCTGCCGAGGATGACGCGAGCGAACAGTTTACCAGTGATGCGTAGGAGGGAGATTCCACGGTAATTGTTGCAGTCGCTTCTGTCTACTTTGTTCTTATACAAGGTTATGATGTTAGCGTTGCGCATGTCCTGTGGAACCTCTTCCTCTCTCCAGCACAGGCGCAGTAGCTCATATAGGGATTCCGGGAGAGTGTCCATGGCGCACTTGATTACCTCTGGTGGTATACCTACTGCAAAAGGATCTGCAAATGAGGATGCCAAAAGGGCCTTTCCTACTGCAGTGTTGTTGATGGCTTTCTCCAGTTCATCCACAGTTGGTTCCTGGTCCAGTTCTTCCATTACTGGTAGGAGTTTGATGGCATCGAGGGCTGAGTCGACCACAATGCTCTCGCATGAGTACAGCTTGGAGTAGTGCTCGACCCAGCGCTCCATCTGTTTGGCTTTGTCAGTGACGACTTCACCAGATTTGGATTTCAGAGATGCCATCTCGTTCTGGGTGGGTCCTAATGTCTTCTTGATGCTCTCGTACATTCCCCTGAGGTTACCAAAGTCAGCACTGGTCTGGATGCTGCTGCATAGCTCAAGCCAGCAGTTTTTGGCACAGCGCCTGGACATCTGCTGTACTGTTTTTCTGGCTGCTTTGAGCGCTTGCAGGGTATTCTGGCATGGTGAACGTTTGTACTCCAGGAGCACAGCATGCTTTTTTTCGATGGCTGGAATCATCTCAGCGGAGTTAGCTTTGAACCAGTCCTTTGTGTTTCTAGCTCTTCTTCCAAACACCGACAAGGCCGTGTTGTACATTGTATCCCTCAGATGCTGCCATCAGGATGTCACATTGGCACCCCCAGGGCTGCTGTGCAGATTCTCCTCGAGGGTCGCTCTGAACTTTCCAGCTTTCTCTGAGTTAGCCGTCTTTCTGGCATCGACGCGGGGTCTTCTAGTTTAGAGTGGTGCAGCTTCTTGGGAATCACCTTGAGTTTGGAGCAAACTAACGAGTGATCTGTATCGCAGTCAGCACTATGATAGCTGCGTGTCAGAAGGATGTTTTTGAGATTATCACGTCTAGCGATGACCACGTCTAGTTGATGCCAGTGTTTTGAGCGTGGGTGTCTCCATGACACTCTGTGCTGTGGCTTGGTTTGGAAAAATGTGTTTGTGATGTACAGATTGTGGTACGTGCAAAGTTCGAGAAGACGCTGACCGTTTTCATTCATTTTTCTCACACCAAAGTGGCCTAAGCAGGAAGGCCACGAGTCACGATGGGCTCCAACTCTCGCATTGAAGTGACCCAGAATGTACAGTTGTTTGTGAGCAGGTATTTGCGCTATGGCAGCACTAAGCAAGTCATAAAACTTGTCTTTTACTTCCGGAACGGCGTACAGGGTTGGGGCGTAAGCGCTGATCAGGTGGAGAGGACCGGCGCGAGTTTGAAGTATGACCTGAAGGAGTCTTTCTGATCCACCCATGACTAATTCCACCATTTGTAGAAGGGTGTTTCTGATGGCAAAGCCAACACCATGCTCTCTGGGTTCTTCTCGGGCTTTACCCTGCCAGAAAAAGGTGTAGTCCTTTTCCTTTAGAGATCCTGAATCTGCGAGACATGTCTCTTGCAGAGCAGCAATGTCAACTTGGAGCTTCTTCAGTTCCTCATTGATGACAGCGGTCTTTCGATACCAATATAGCTACCGGATATAGATACCAATCTAACTACTTTTTTCAGCTACTGGTAAGAAGTACACCTTAAAATCTGTGAAAAAAAAAGCAGTCCAGAATGGGAATTTTCTGAGTCACTATAGCGGCTCGTCTGCATACTTGGCTTAATCTAATTCTTGACCTTCCCCCTGCCCACCCTTCCATTCCCTGATTTTCTCACCTTGATCATTTTTTTCTGATTTGTCTTCCTTGATTACTGTTTTTCGTTCTCTGTGCCTTAAATATTGAGTCTGTTCTGGTCTGGCTACGGTCTGAAGAAGTAGGTCTGTCCCACGAAAGCTCACCTAATAAATTATTTTGCTAGTCTTGAAAGTGCTACTTGACTGCTTTTTGTTTTGATAGTATATAGACTAGCATGTCTTCCTCTCTGTTACTATTAAAATCTGTGATTATTTTATTCATTTGGCTATCTACCTACATTATCACATTTAACCAGGTAGATATGGGGGAAAAAAAACTGTGCATAAGGGAAGGTAAAAAAGAAGTATTATTATAATATTAATTGACTATGCTTGTATAATGGAATGCCAGTAGTCCTGCAAGCTAAAATCCTCTCAATACACATAGAACAGATTTGGCCTGTTATTGACGAGTATTAATTTTCCATGCTTTTGAATCCATCAGTAGAAGGCATACCACTATTGGGATCTGATCCAGTGTCCAGTTAAGTCAAAGGAGAGAATAATTTCAGGACTAATAGGTCCTGGAAGATGACCCCACAGAGACATTCCACCTCTGACTTATGCTACAGGTAGCATCTGGGAAAGAAAAAGCAGCGAGGCAAGAAGACCTTTTGAGATTTTGCATAAATCTCCTTCAGCTTTCTTCATATCACCTGTATACCAGCAAATTCTTCTACCATCCATCACCTGATGGCTAAAGTAAAGTTTTATTGCTCCAGTATTAGTCCAGCTTATTGACGCTTTACTGTCACGTATTTTTATTAATGTTGGTGGCATGAATATCTTTTCCTCTTTCCACCCATTTCACCATGTGTGCTGTCATCATCATCCTGATTCTTTGTGTGAAAAGTGTGTGTGTGTGTGTGTGTGTGTTGCCATCTATCTTATAAGGATGGGGGAATAAGCAGCTCAATCTCAATTGCAAAAATGTGGCACCAGACGACAGACAGGCAACCTCTCAAGTAGATAGGTCCCAGGATTTATGGGTCAATGTGAGCACATTAATCTCACCCAGAGATTAAGAGGTAGCCAATGCTAGTCTAGCTAGCAATACCAATACCAATACCCTAGCTCTAGTGTTGGGGGCTTCTCGTGTGATACATTATTTACCACGTGCACTTCTGCATTCTGCATCCATATCAGCTTTAGACCTTATCTACTGTACAGGCACTACAGCACCATAGTTACAACACCATAACTGTGCCCCAGTAACTAGATACAGTAGATGCAGACTATAGCAAAGGAAGATAATTTTCCATCACCATAGGAACTTTACTTCTGCAAGCAGTGCCAGCAAGGCTGAGGGAATCATTCTGCAGTCGACCCATTCACATCTATACTGGGGATTAGGTCAGCAGAGCGTGGATTAACACCTCTGAACAAGGTGGCAATGTTAGCCTAAATTTTCAGTGCAGACCAGGCCTGAATTTTTAGTGTGGACCAGGCCTTACAGTGTTTTTAAGGTACAATCCCTTGTAAAGTGAATTAGAGCAGTTTAATTTTTAGAAATACACTTACAAGTTCACACAGACATATATATGTACATATATAGATAGATAGATATAATTAGTAGAATTAGTAAAAACAATAGTAAAGAATAAAATTGTCAGACACGTAGAAGAACATGATTTGTTGAGCAAAAGTCAACATGGTTTCTTTAAAGGGAAGTCGTGTCTTACTAATCTATTAGAGTTATTTGAAGGCGTTAACAAGCATGCGGACAGGGGGGATCCAGTAGACATAGTATACTTAGATTTCCAGAAAGCCTTTGACACAGTCCCTCACCAAAGACTCTTATATAAATTAGGTGGTAATGGGATAGGAGGAAAGATCCTTTTATGGATTGGGAACTGGTTAAAAGACAGGAAACAAAGAGTAGGAATAAATGGTAAATTTTCACAATGGAAGGGGGTAACTAGTGGCATTCCCCAAGGGTCAGTCCTGGGACCAATCTTGTTCAACTTCTTCGTCAATGATCTAGAGAAAGGGGTAAGCAGTGAGGTGGCAAAGTTTGCAGATGACACCAAACTGTTCAGGATAGTCAAAACCAAAGCAGACTGTGAAGAACTTCAAAAAGATCTCGGCAAACTGAGTGATTGGGCAGCAAAATGGCAAATGAAATTTAATGTGGGTAAGTGTAAGGTAATGCACATTGAGAAAAATAACTCCAATTATACATACAATATGATGGGGGCAATTTGGCTAAAACAGATCAGGAAAAGGATTTTGGAATTATAGTGGATAGTTCTCTGAAAACATCCATGCAGTGTGCAGCGGCAGTTAGTAAAGCAAATAGGATGTTAGGAATAATTAAAAAAGGGATAGAAAATAAGACAAAGAATATCATACTTCCCCTGTATAAAACTATGGTACGCCCACATCTTGAGTACTGCATGCAGATGTGGTCTCCTCACCTCATAAAAGATATATTGGCATTAGAAAAGGTTCAGAAAAGGGCAACTAAAATGATTAAGGGTTTGGAACGGGTCCCATATGAGGAGAAGCTAGAGAGACTGGGACTTTTCAGTCTAGAAAAGAGGAGAATGAGGGGTGATATGATAGAAGTATATAAAATCATGAATGGTGTGGAGAAAGTGAATACAGAAAAGTTATTTTCTTGTTCCCATAATATAAGAACTAGAGGACACCAGATGAAATTAATGGGTAGGAGGTTCAAAACTAATAAAAGAAAGTTTTTCTTCACACAATAGTTCTCCCCACACCTGTATATAGTTCTCCCCATTCACCTCCCCCAACAAATGTAAATAGTTCCCCCTGAATAACGAGGGGCACAGTTTTTTGTTATTGTAAATGTTTATTTTTATGGTTTACCCCGTGTCCCCCATGCATATGTGCTGGTGGGTGTATGTGTGTGTGCAGGAGGAGGGTGGGTGGATGGGTGGGGGTGTGCAGGGTACAGATGGGGTGTGTGTGTGTGCGGGGGGGTTACCGTGGTCCCCGCTCAAAGGCCTGGCACAGATTCTCCCTTACAAGCATCCTGTCCTGCTGGGCCTGGTGGCACGGGGCAGCAGGGGGCTGTTCATACCCACACCCCACCTCAGAGGCCCACCTCTGCATATAGGGTTCACATTTCGCCTCCACCAGGTTATGGAGGGTGCAGCAGGCCCCAGCCACTGCCGGGACATTGGGGAAGCCCACCTCCAGCCTGGTGCAGAAGCATCTAAAACCCCCTTGAGGCAGCCGAACGCCCGCTCGACTGTGCTCTGGGAGCGGTTCAGCTGCTCATTGAAAAGGTCCTTGCTTGGCTGGGTGAGCCCATTGTATGGCCACATCAGCCAGGCCTGCAGGGAGTAGGCCACGTCCACCACAATGCAGGGAGGCATCGTTGTGTCCCCCACTGGGGAGCTCCTGCGGGGGGATGAAGGTCCCCTCGGCCATACGATGTCCCAGTCCTGAGTTGTGGAAGACCCTTGGATTGTGGATGCGGCCAGACCAGCCCACACAGATGTCCTGGAACCAACCATTGGCATTGACCAGGACCTGCAGGACCACCAATTGGTAGCCCTTGCAATTGACGTAAGACCCATGGCTGTGCTCTCGGGCCCAGATGGCAATATGGATGCATCCAGGGCCCCGAACCAGTTGGGGAAGCCCAGCTCCTGGAACCCCTGGATGGCATCATCCAGGTCCCCGACATGCACCAGCTGCCTCAGCAGCACCTTGTTGATCACCTGGATGACCTGCAGGGCACAGGGGGGCGCGCTCATGAGCATGGGGTGGGGTGTGGCTTGCCCACTGATGCCCATCCCCATCCCCATCCCTGCCCCTGGCCCTGGGGCGCCCGCCCTTCTCCTGACGGTGCCCTTCACCAGGCTGCCCCCCAGCAAGCAGTCTAGGTGTGAGCTGGGCATGGCTTACCGCAAAGAGGATGGCCCCGATGGTGGCTTTGCCAACCCCAAACTGGTGGCCAACGGATTGGTAACTGTCCGGGGTGGCCAGCTTCCATAGGGCAATGGCCACCCTTTTGTGCAGGGGGAGTGCCAGCCTCAGGTGTGTGTCCTGGTGCTGGCGGACTAGGGTAAGCCAGTGACACAGCTCCAGGAATGTTCCCTTGGTCATCCTGAAGTTTTGTAGCCACCGGTCATCACACCAGTCCTCCAGGATCAGCTGGTCCCACTAGTCACTGCTTGTGGGGAAGCTCCATAGGCAGTGGATGACCCAGGGGACTGGCTGGGGGCGTTGCACTCTGAGGACGGCTTCCAGGAGGGTGGCTACCATGGTGGCCACCCGGAGCCACTGCAGCACAGCGGCCAGGACTGAGACCAGGGCGCTGGCCAAGGCTGCAATGGAGGTGGAGCGCTGCTTGGGGTCCATGGGGGACCAGGATGCCACCTCTGATGACTCTTGCTCTCGCTCTCTCTCTCTGCCTGGGGACAGGGTTGCCGGCTGTCAGCGTGTGCAGGCTGAGATCTGGGGGGCCCTTTTAAGGGGACGGTGGATGGAGGCCCTGGAAGGGCCCATCCTCCATGTGACCCTGCCCATAGTACTTCCTGTCCCTGCTCTTTCAAAAGAACGTGCTGGCATGTGTGGACACTCTCTTTTGAAATTGTGCTAGTGGCCTTTTAAAAGAAGGGACTGAACCTTCGATCCCTGCTGGTGTGTGTGGACGCTCTGTTTCAAAAAGCATCTTTCAATGTTCTCTTTCAAAAGATGTTCTTTCGAAACAGAACTGTAGTATAGACGCAGCCATAGTGTATTGCCCCTTAATTTACATCTTGCTTTAGGTCATGCAAGGATTATTCTGACAGTTGCTATACAGTTGTTTCACATTCTGTAGATTTATCTGTCAAGGCTGCTTTTACTTCTCTCAGATGAAAAGCATTTGATAGAAAAAATGTTACCATGCATTTGTCAGATAAATTTCCTATTTACCTTATTTTGCTTACTGCATCATAAAGGAGGAGGACAGAAACATAAAGACCATGACTTACTCTAATGGAAAAGTGAAATGGAGAGCTCAAGGACAATTAATAGAATTATGTTTTTGTGTTCAATGATGTAAATATATTTTAGAAAAATGTGCTTTTAATCAGCACACTTGATATGAAAAATAAATCAGTGAAACTAACCTATGAAAACCTATAACACATTTTCTAGAATATTCTTTGTGCATAAGAAAAGCTGAATAAAACATCCTTTCTCAAAAACTGATATAATTACATGAACCTTACGAATGTTAGGAAAGTGCTTCCTTATACAAAGTACTGTATGTGAGAATAAAAAAGCAATATATGTAAAACAAATGCCTGCTTCTTCATGGAACAATAACCTGCTACAAAGGAATGGGGAATTCAGGAATTTCACTTGCTTAGTTTTAGCTAATTCATATGATTTACCTGACAGCGGCTACGTCTACACGTGAAGCCTACTTCGAAGTAGCCTATTTCGATCGAAATAAGCTGTTTTGATGAATAACGTCTACACGTCCTCCAGGGCTGGCAACGTCGATGTTCAACATCGACGTTGCACAGCACCACATCGAAATAGGAACAGAGAGGGAACATCTACACGCCAAAGCAGCACACATCGAAATAGGGCTGCCAGGCACAGCTGCAGACAGGGTCACAGGGCGGACTCAACAGCCAGTCGCTCCCTTAAAGGACCCCTCCCAGACACACTTGCACTAAACAGCACAAGATACACAGAGCCGACAACGAGTTGCAGACCCTGTGCATGCAGCATGAATCCCCCCGCTGCAGCAGCAGCAGCCAGAAGCTCTGGGCTAAGGGCTGAGGCACACGGTGACCATAGAGCCCCGCAGGGGCTGGAGAGAGAGCGTCTCTCAACCCCCCAGCTGATGGCCGCCATGGAGGACCCCACAATTTCGATGTTGCGGGACGCGCAACGACTACACGGTCCCTACTTCGACGTTGAACGTCAAAGTAGGGCACTATTCCTATCCTCTCATGGGGTTAGCGGCTTCGACGTCTCGCCGCCTAACGTCGATGTTAACATCGAAATAGCGCCCAACATGTGTAGCCGTGACGGGCGCTATTTCGAACTTAGTGCTGCTACTTCGAAGTAGCGTGCACGTGTATACACGGCTGCCATGTAATAAGGTCCTGATCATAAGGGTGCTTCCAAAAGACTGAATTTGCTTTCCTTTTCTAGTCTTATAGGCTACATATACATGCGAGGCTTTTCACCTCAATAATGAGCTTTTTTCAGGAAAAATAGCAGAGTGTAGACAAAACCCAGCACATCCAGCAGAGGTGTTATGCCTCTCCCAGTTCAGGCATAACACCTCTCACAACAGTGTTCTGTCAACAAAGCAGCCATGTAGACACTCCAGGGTTCTTTTGTCAACAGACAGGGCTTCCAGTTCACTGGGCAGCCCTGTTTGCAGAGCTTCTGGTCAGCCATTTGTCGAAAGAGTGGATTACTCTTTAGATGGCATTTTTGCAGAGAAATCCCTTCTGACAGTGGCTACGTCTACACGAGCCCCAAACTTTGAAATGGCCACGCAAATGGCCATTTTGAAGTTTACTAATGAAGCGCTGAAATGCATATTCAGCACTTCATTAGCATGCGGGCGGCCACGACACTTTGAAATTGACGCGCCTTGCTGCTGCGCTGCTCGTCCAGACGGGGCTCCTTTTCAAAAGGACCCCACCTCCTTTGAAGTCCCCTTATTCCCATGAGCTGATGGGAATAAGGTGACTTCGAAGTAGGCGGCGTCCTTTCGAAAAGCAGCCCTGTATGGACAAGATGCGCGGCGGCGAGGTGCGTCAATTTCAAAGTGCTGCAGCCACCCGCATGCTAATGAAGCGCTGAATATGCATTTCAGCGCTTCATTAGTAAACTTCGAAATGGCCATTTGCGTGGCCATTTCGAAGTTTGGGGCACGTGTAGACACGGCCTGTGACTCAGAAAAGCAAAGCAAACGGGAAAATACTAAATAAAAGGGTACAAATTGCTTCATTTGCCCCAATTCCATGATCAAATCAGATTTCTGAATTAGAATATAACTCTCATAGCAGTTAATTTTCAAAGTAACTTGCACAACATGAAAGTAAAAGCAAAGCTGTGGTCCCTTTATATTCCAGTGCAGAACACTTTGGTTTTTTAACCTATAGCATGAACAAAATAATCATATTGGTGTAAATAAAACATACTCAAGAAAATGTGGTCCAAATATCTTCTGAGGAGACTCTCCTATTAACAGCGAAAGGGTGGTTGTTAACACTATGTTCAGTATTTCTAAATGTATTGCTGAGAGTGTTGAAACTAATTGTTACCTGTTTCAAAATCTCAGATGCCCTTTTTATCTATTTTGCCTTCAGCATTCTTCCAGAAGAAATTCCCATGAGAAGCACAGAAGAATTATTTAGGTTATTACAAAAGGCTAGAAAAAGAATGAGTTGGAATATAAAAAATAAAATACAGTATCAAGAAACTCAGTCAGGGAAAGAGGGAAAACACCAATATTTTAAAAATATATTTGGACAAAACAGTAGCAAATATATTGTAAGGAAGTCCTGCACTTCCAGGGAAATGGACAGCTTCTTGCAACTCCCAGTGGCCATAGTTTGATGTTCTCAATCAATGGGATCTGTACAGGCCAGGCCACCCTTTTCTACCTCTCCCATGGGCTAGTAATACCAAACTGCAGCCACTGGGAGATGTGAGAGGCCATATCTGTGGATTATTAGGTACATGAAGCATCTGGCAGTCTTCATGAGGTTAACCCTGGCAGACCACTTCTGCCCTCTGGGCCAGTTATTGCCCACCCCTGCTTTAACATCATATGCTACAAGCAAGTCCAAATATGTGTAACATTGCTCTTTCTCACATATCTGCTGAAGAAGTAACCTGTAACTAATTTTTTTCTTTCACGATATAGACACAATAGCTATGGAAAATTACTCTTCAAAATAAAAAGAATTAACATTTTAAATTAATTTTAAGCATTTACATGTATGAAGTAATGTTATTACACAAATATGTGATGCACTGGCAAACTGTACCCTATTTTGGAACTGTTGGCCCTACTTCAAAAATAACACAGCTGAAAGAGAAATCATTTAAATATGATCAATAAAAATGGCTAGCCTCAAATTTACAGATAAAAAGACATTCAGCTAGTTTGGATTTTTTAGTCCATATTGAAGACTGGGAGAAAGTGGAATATAAATTGAGGAATTATGTAGTAAAACAGATTAGAAAAATTACTACCTTAAATTTAACATAAGCAAAAAGTAATGTTCTGATAAAACATACATAAACAATGTCTGATATTTATTGGTGCACCAAGACATTGAGAGAACCTGTTTAGGAGGATTAAAAAAGACTTTGCTATTTAATTATGATGAAGAACATTTGCATCTACTACCTATTCAAATAACTGCTTTACCAGCTAGCTTTCTTCATTGAGCCCGTTCTCATGTAGCCTCAAACATATTCAATACAATTTTATCTTGCACTTATCAAAAGTGCTCCACTTTAAGACATGGGTGTTTCTGACCCTTTAGTAATTGTTTGAGACAGGTTTCAGAGTATATGCTTGATAGATCAAGAAGATTTAAGTAATGTGAATTCTTATGCTTCATTACATTTATGTCACAGACATATCACCTACAGAGGTAAGGATAAAATTCCATCCCCTCATATGCACACACTTATGCCATGATAGCGTATTGTTCACAGGTTACTTAAATTCAGATTTCTTGTTCACCTGTCTTAGAAGAACTAAGTAGCTACAGTAGGATCCAGAATCAGTGAGTCTGCTTAAATATATTAAGGCTACACTAATAATTAAATGTAGGCACAGTGATACTTTGCTTTATCTCATGTAACTTTTAGGAACCTAGAAAATTATGACGGCTATGGCTGCAATAGAGGCATCTGTTGACAGTAACGTCTGTCAACAGAGTTGTGTTGACACAAATTCTGTCGACAGAGTACATCTACACACAAAAGCAGATCAACAAAGCAATCTGCGCTGTTAACAGAGAGCAGCCAGACCGCCCTGCCTTCAGTCAACAGACTGTCTGACTGCAAGCTCTGCAAACAGGGCTGTCCAGTGAACTAGAAGCCCTCTCTGTTGACAGAACTGCCTACACTGCACTTCTCTCAACAAGATGCTGTTGACAGAAGCATTATTCCTCAACTTTTCAAGGGATAACACAGATGAGACAAATGCAACTTTCTGTTGAGACTCTGTTGACAGAACATTTTATCGCTGGATCTACACTACAGAGTTCTGTCGACAGAAGATGCCTTCTGTCAAAAAATAAACAAACTAGGGAGCATCGACACTACAAATACATTCTGTCAAGAATCCATTAACAGTTTTCCCAGCAGAATTCTGTCTTGACCATATGAGCCATAGCGCCTCTGTTGACAGATTCTGTTGACAAAAAAAAAAAAATTGGAGTAATATGCTCCCGGGGGTGGAGTGGGTGCCTCTGTCAACAGAGAGGGCTTCCAGTTCACCATGCTGCCCTGTTTGCAGAGCTTCTGGTTGGCTGTTCTGTTGACAGAGGGCTGGGCAGTCTTGCTGCTCTCTGTCGACAGAGGGCATCAACAGAGGGAGCCCCTATTAGGTATGGATGTGCTCTGTAGACAGATGCTCTGTCAGGAAATATCTGTCGACAGTGACTTCTATTGACAGAACTCTGAAGCATAGATACAGCCTAAGATTCACAAGGTCAAAGTTCAGTGCTCAGCATACCTGTGTAATGAATGGAAAGAGATAGGCAACTCAGAATGGAATTCACTGAGTCAGCAAGCTTGCTAGCTCATGGCCTAAGATAGGCATGGGAGAAGCCAAGCTGAGGCATGCTAAATCTTAGCTAGATGGAAGCATGGGGAGTTATACACACTTGGGAACTTGAGCTCCATGCCGTCTTACTTGCTTCCCACCCACCTAATAAGATGTCAGAAAGTAGTGCGAAAGGAGCAGCTGGAAGAGGAAACGGAGGAGATTCTTCTTTGTAACTTTTAGTTCAATGGTTAGAGTTCTCCCTTGGGATGTGGGAGACCACATCAAGTCACCACCATAGTCTCAGCAAGGAGAAAAGATAGGAACAGGGCTTTGCCCCCAGGTATCCCATGTTGTGGCTTCTGCGAGTTTGACACAGGGCCATGGAGAGCAAATTTTGCCTCCAGACTGCCTCTGCAGAGGCGGGTGTCTTAACTGTGGGAAAGTTCACTGGGTAAAAAGATGTGGTATGACTCATTTATAAGCAAGGGTGATGAGCTTGTTGCCATGACTACCCTTGCTGAACAAGTGGTTTTGAAAGTGATTATTGTGCAAGGTATTTTTGTCTCTCTTGTGCTTCTCTGAACACCGGTTTTTAGCGTTACCACCTCTCAGATCCCTCCAGAGTCTGTAGAAAGGAAGCTGAGCCCTACCTTTGTTAGAAGGATGCCTTTGGGCTGTAAAGCAAATCTTGTCTTTCACAAACAGGTTTTATGTTGTTTGACAATGCCTCCAAGGTTCAAAGTTTTCCTCAAGTAGAGGATTAATAAATGTCTTTGTTGCTGCTGAAGACATGTCCTGTTTTTTGCTGTGGGAGTTTGGTATATTTTTAATATGCTAGTGATCTGAGAATAGGCACCCTGCCCCTATGATAGGTGAACCTTTGCCTGGGAAAATAGTATTTGTGACTACAACAAAGCATGAGGTTGATGAAGCAGGGCCTGGGACTCAACAGTTTCCAGAGGTTTCTGAGGATGTTGTTGCTAGGTGTTCATTACTCTTTTGCCACCTGGGGAAGAAAGATCTACTCTTTTTGTGCCTCTTAATTCAGTGAACTCTTGGTTTGAGTCTGCCTGTGGAATAAAAGCTGAGTTTGTTACACTAGATTTCTTGGCTGGGAATTCCGGCTTGTTGCAAAAAACCCTGTTGCTTAAAAACAAAACAAACAAACAAACACCAGGTCATGGAAGTTATTGGGGGCCCTAAATTCTCAGGCTGTATTTACACTAGCTTTCTACTTCGAAGGGTGCGTGGTAAGTAGGGAGTCAGGAGATCACTAATGTAGTAGGGAAGCTAGCAAAGCTGGGAGCTAGCATAGGCACAGCCTAAATGTGTTCCTAAAGGGGATGATTTAGGCAATGGAGTGGCACAGGATATCACTGATGTTGCTGAGGTTGGCCATCTGTCTGGAAACGTGATGTTGCCAGGGGGTTCTTAATCTCATGCACTCATTTCCATCAGCTTCCTTTTCCAGTCTCTGGAGGCCCTTCCCTCAAAAGAGTGAGACCAAATCTGAGGCTGGGTTCTTTCAGACCTAGATACTATTAAATCTCTGGATGAGAACAAGCAGAATTATGGGATAGAGACGGAACATTGATTTCTTGATTATAATCTGTTTCTGCTGTCAGCTCAATATGCTGTAAGGTATTTCTCCTTGTCTGGTGCTGATTCAGAAAAGTGAAAACTGATGACTAGAATATGTGTCTCTGACCAGTTGTAATATTGGAGATTAGCAGCTGTAGGAGTTTTTAGTGTTTTTGTTTGAGGATTTGGAAGATTTTTTTCCCCTATCTTTGACAACATATTATTTTTCCCTGATATCTTCCAGCATGATGGACAGTTTTTGTGTGCTTTTTTAATTTTTTTCCTGAATGTGAATGGGTGCAGGGATCGTAAAAATAGATATGGCTCTTTTTGAGTATATATCCCAGAGGACAGTGGCTATTTCATTTTGCAAGAGAGGTGTTTGGTAGCAGGCAACTGAACAGATAGGTTAGCTGACTACAGAATGGGGAATTTTCGAGGCATGTCTGTACTGTGAGTGTAGGAGTTGCTCTTTTGTTTGCAGACAAGGTGAATCCTGCTTGGTGGTGTTTCAAGAAGTCATTCCAGACCACTCAATGACAGTCTGAGCAAATTTGAGCAACCTTATATATTTTGATTAATGTCTAAGCTTCTATGTAGGTAAAGACTGTATGTTTATTTTTCAGAGTTTGGGTTCTCTGGTTTTCAATTGATTGTTGAGTAAAATTTTAATTTGTGAGTGCTTTCAAGAGCACTCTTAAAGAACATTTGTATCAACTGTGTGTCCAGTGACTTTTAACTCCTTTACATGCTTATGACCTTACATGTGGCATCATTTTCAGACCCATGGACAACAGTATAGCTGGTTGAATGCTTAAGTCAGCTGTTTAGTCTGTTTTGAATGGTTTCCTGTTTGTACTGATCATTTGTCTTATTAAATTTCTAAATGTATTGTCCCTAACGGGATGTCGGATCACAGGTTGGTCTTATTTGTATTGTCTTCCCTCTACTCCACACCATCATCCATATTAGCATTTTAATATTCTCCCTTTTACACTGTATGAACTTTCAGAATTCTTTTTTATTACTTCTGTGGATTCTAGATTGTTTTGGAGATTTTTTTTGGTCTTTGGCCGTGTCTACACTAGCCCCAAACTTCGAAATGGCCACGCAAATAGCCATTTCGAAGTTTACTAATGGAGCACTGAAATACATATTCAGCGCTTCATTAGCATGTGGGCGGCTGCGGCACTTCGAAATTGACGCGCCTTGCCGCCGCGCAGCTCATCCCGATGAGGCTCCTTTTCGAAAGGACCGTGCCTACTTCGAAGTCCCCTTATTCCCATGTGCGTGGCCATTTCGAAGTTTAGGGCTAGTGTAGATGTAGCCTTTGAGGGGGGTAGTGGATGGAGTTAGTATTTGAAGTTTTTGTCAGCAACACATGAATCACATAACCTGTACTTTGTTGTACTAAGGAAGGGTGAGAGTTGGGTACTGTGGAACTTGAAAAAAGCCTTCAGTGGAAGTAGTAATGTTGGGTTATATGAGAGTTTCTCATATATATACTGGCATTGGCTATTTCAAGACCTTTCTCAAATGGAAGTACCTACTCAGTTTTCTGTGTATAACCTGAAAAACAAACATGCAGAGTAGAAGGTGATTGGTCACTTCAAGATGTCTCTGAGTCAAATGCTTTGGGATATTGTGGGATTTTGCTACTTTTTTCCTCCCACACATCAGTATGCTATCTCTAATTTCCTTGAGGATATCCTTAAGAGCTCTATGATGGATATAGACAGACTTGAGCAATGATTTGGTTCTCTTGGAATAAACTTCTGCTCTAAATGCCTCTGCACTAGGGAAGGCATCTAGTGTTTATGGTTTACCTATTGAGGTCTACAAGGTTGCTTGGGCCCCTTATTTCTTCTTATTCCTGGTCCTTCAGGACAACATCATCAAGAAGCCGTTGCCATTCAGTTGACACTGAGTTGTTCTTATCCTGTTGCCTCAGAAGATATGAAGAGCTAGAAGCTTATATCTCTGATAGCATGTCATTATACGTTAATACATGGTTCAGATTTGAATGCACATGCTGGTGCTCTTTTAAGCAGGTTTCCTCAACTTCTGATGGGAGTTTGGCTCAACTCTTGTCCCCAGTGCTTACTATGAAATTATAATGGCTTTAGGTCATTGTAAATTATTCTTGAACCAGAGGATTTTGGGTCAGTATTGAGAGGAAATGATGGGAAAGTTGGAAGGAAGTTGCAGATGTTGAAGTAGTGTTTACCTCAACTCTTTTTCTGAGGCTGGTTTTTCATAATTAGCAGTTTATTTGAGGTTATTAATTTTGTATCAGAGGAATTCAGAAGATTCTTTTGGACTTTTTCTGGGGTCACCATCACTGAATAAACACAGCATTCTGCATCTGCCTCTTGCGAAAAAAGAATCAAGGTTTTACTGATCTTTTGATCAAAGTTATTAATTTTCATGTAGAGACTCTGCAGCAGGTGGATTTTTTTTTTTTTTTGGAAAGTCTATTCCATAGACTCAACTGACCACCATGCTAAAACCACAGGATAAGTGTCTGTAGTTCTATGACTGCCTTCTGAAACCTGTATTTCTAACTCTGCCATACACACACCCAGTCTCATCCCTTATTACAGTAGGTATAACAAAATTGTTTCTTCTTTATTTTGATAATCTTACCGTACCAAGGTCAGTTCCACTCTGGACCCCTGACCACTGTTCAGTTCACAGTCCCACAGGAGCTTGGATGCTATGGTTCAAGTCCTACTTGCCTTTGCTCAGGTTTGAACTTCTGTCCCTCAGCCAGAAGGGTTTGGTGGTAGGAGCCCCCAGTTTGCCTGAAGCAGGGAAGTAATCCACCCTAGCTACTGTCTGAACCCTCAGGCTACCTGAGGGGAGAATGGAGCTCCAACACACCTTCTCAGAGCACCTTCCCTCCGTTGCTCTCTCTGGTAATGCTTGCTTTGTTCATTCATTCGTTTGATCAATCAATCCTTGCTTGCTTGCTTATCTGTCACTCTCCACCCCGATCCTACTGGGGAAGGTTTTTTAAAAGGTCCTGAGAAAGCCTCAAGTGAGATCAGCTGACTCTAAGTGATTTATAGCAGTCCCCAACCCAGCTGTTCCCACTGTGCCAGTGATAACTCCTAATTAGACATAACTATCTTTGCTTTTTTAGAGCTGCTTCTCTCCCCTTCCCCTCTGGCATCACCTTGTCACGCTTACATAGATTTCAGTGGATAATTGCTAACCTTGGTTTTCATTCTGATTCTCAAGTTTTTAGATAAAGACAGTAGAGGCAGTATTGCCATTCTAGGTATTTCCTGTTTCTAACTACACTGAAGTAAAACAACTAGTGGCTGTATTTTTCAGTTATTATCCCTTGATCCCACACACTGTTTATGTTTATAGATATTTATAGATATGTTGTATCTTGTGAAATTTACCTCGGATTAAGCAAAGGTAACTATTTTGAAAAGCAGAAGATAAAAATTACCTACCCCTGCACTTGCTGATTCTCATTGTTTTTATAGCTTTATTTTTTGAGGGTTCCAGTTGTTTAATCCCTTTCTCTGGAGTTTAGATATTTACACACGATCTAAACCCATTCATTCGGCAGTGGGCTTTAAGAAGAGCTGATATAGGTGGAAAATTGTTTTGAAATCTATAACTTTTTGTTAACCTGCTATTTAATGACTTTATTAAAATATTTTGAAGGTAAAACTCTCTTTTTCCACACCTATGACTCTTCCATTATTTAGTTCACAGATTGAATAAGAGAAACCAAGAACACCACATCAGACAATCCCATAGCCAAGTAGTTAGCACTCACCTGAGAGGCAGCAGAGCCCAATTTAAATTCTTTCTCCCTTCAGGTGGGAGGTGGACTTGAATCAGGAAATTGAATTGAATGAGTATCCTAACCACAGGGCTTAAAAGTGACAGAGAGGGTTGGTCCTCTTCTTACTAAGAAATGACATATACACCTAATACTGAAGTTGAGAATCCCAGGCTGAGGAAGGCCCCTTAACTTTGTATTTTGCATTATAAATGAGGGTTACCTAACATACTGATCCTTGTGACTCCCATTCTTAGGCATCTGTCTCTCTGCATTCATTATTGAGGGAGTCTAGGCACTGCAGTCTGTGAATCCATTTTTTTTTCTGAACATGTAAAAGTTAGGCATGGTAATGCATAGTGTCCACACACCTAAGTTCCTTTGTGAATATTGCCCTATGTTTCTAGGGTCCTATAATATATTACAGGAAAAGTATAAACAACATAGGCCCAAGTGCCATAATAATTTTATTGGGAGTGCAGACACTCAGATTATTCAGGTTAAAATGAACGTGTTGTTGCTGTAGGGAGCTGTTACAGAAAATTACAAAACAAGCAAAGAAAAAAATACAGTAGGATTTAGACTGACAAAATTATGCTATTAGAATTATATTGTGTGTTCATTACTGGATGAATAAAGGTATATTCAACCAGGTATGTGCAATCCTGCTCTCCTCCTCAGTTACTTGAGGTCCAATGGTGTAGTAGCAGTACTCAGGACTCTGAATCCTGTGGCTGGAGTTCATATCTTACTGGGGCCTTTGGCTTAGTCACTGTAAACCTCTGCCTCTCTAAGGCTGGGATTCTTCCTTTCTTTAAGGGAGGAAGGGATAACTCAGTGGTTTGAGCATTGGCTGGCTAAACCCAGGGTGGTGAGCTCAGTCCCCAAGGAGCCCACTTAGGGATTAGGACAAATAGATGTCAGCGATGGGGCTTGGTCCTACCCTGAGGGCAGGGGACTGGACTAGATGACCTCCCAAGATCCCTTCCAGCTCTAGGAGATGTATATCTCCAATTATATAAAACAACAAACTCTATGCCTGGTCACCTGATGTCCTTGACATTAAAGGGGATCCTCTAATCACTCTTCTGTTGCAGTCCTTTCCTCCTAAAGGAATTTGAAATTGGTGGTGTCTCTACCTGGCTCACCTCTGAATACATTCACTGGTGTGCCTTAGAAATGTCAGGAATAAAACCATTCTAATTATAATCTATAGCATGGCTCTAACTCAGAAATACCACTCATAAATATATAATATAAATCTAATATGCTTAAATTAGACTTAATATAACTTAATATAAACATAGTGGGTTTATCAGTCTAAGATTAAAATTACTCATAATTAAATCCACAGTGTGCAGTTGAATAAAATCAGTGAAAAAATATAGGATTCAATAATTAATTAATCTTATCTGACATTTAAACTGCCACTGTTTACCCACCCCAAGTATTCACTCCTCTGGATTTTTGAGTCCCAAGCTCTCATGCGGGTGCACTTAGTGATCTGCAACTGGAGACAGCACAATGCAGGTTCTCTTTATAGGTCTAGTCAAGGCAATAAGATGCACAGCCATCTGAAGGTGACAGCTGGATCCATTGAATGTCAGCAGCTTTGGGTCCTGATCAATAGGAAGATCACTCTGCCTCTCCTCAGAATCAGAGCTGTTATTAGGATATTTTGCCCTTAGGACAAATATTATTTATAGACACCCTTTGCCTCCATATTTGAAAATGTCTCTACTTTACTAATTTTATTTACCTTTACTTCAATAAAAATCCACAAAAATATTAATTAGTGAAGTAATATAACAAAATATAGGAACATACTTAACATAGAAATTAGGAATAGAAATCTATATATAAAACAGGACTCTTAACAATTATATAAATAGAGGAACATATAATAAATGAAAAAATAATTCTAATTCTTATTATAAAGTTATTTTTTGCACATTTAGGCCGTGTCTACATGAGCCCCAAACTTCGAAATGGCCACGCAAATAGCCATTTCAAAGTTTACTAGCGAAGTGCTGAAATACATATTCAGAGCTTCATTAGCATGCGGGCGGCTGCGGCACTTCGAAATTGACGCGGATTGCCACCGCGCGTCTTGTCCCGATGTGGCTCCTTTTCGAAAGGATGCCACCTACTTCGAAGTCCCCTTATTCCCATGAGCTGATGGGAATAAGGGGACTTTGAAGTAGGTGAGGTCCTTTTGAAAAGGAGCCCTGTCGGGACGAGAAGCGCAGCGACGAGGCGCATCAATTTCGAAGTGCCGTGGCCGCCCACATGCTAATGAAGTGCTGAATATGCATTTCAGCACTTCATTAGTAAACTTCGAAATGGCCATTTGCATGGCCATTTCAAAGTTTGGGGCTCGTGTAGACACGGCCTTAGTGAGGCAAACTCATTAGAAAATAATAAGCTTAAAAAAGCAACCCTCCAAAGACCTTATTTTCCTTATAAGAGCAGACACCAAATTACCAAAGGGCTAGGGCTGACCCAATGTATATGGAGGCAGGGTAGAACCAGGAAGCCCAACCCTGAACACTTAGAGAAGTCCACCCTTGCCCCACTTCCCAGAGCAGGGTGCAGAGACCTGCAACTTGGGAGAAGGGTTTAACCTCTTAGCTTCTCGGAGCTGCCCACAAGGCCTAGGGCAGGGGGCTGCACAGACAATCTGGAAAGAGAGGGAGAGGGGTCTTACAATTTACTGTAGCTTCACCCTGTTTATGCTGCACTGCATGAACACTTTGCCCAGCCTCGTGACAGTGATGCTCAGATTCCATCTCTCTCTTGTGCCCTTCCCCAACAATCACTCTTCCAAACAACAGCCACAGGGCTATGTCTACACTACATTCCCCTTTTGGAGGAGGAATGCAAATGAGGGAGATAGAAATTGCAAATGAAGCACTGATTTACAAATCTCATGCTTCATTTGGATGATCTCATGAGATCACATTTCTGGAAAAGACTTTCAGAAAACAAAACAGCTGTGTAGATGGAGTTCCTTTGGGGAAAAACCCTGTTTTTCAAAACACCCTTCTTCCTATTTTGTTTCAGGAAGAAGAGTGCTTTCAAAAATGGAGCTTTTTTTCTGCAGGAACCATGTCCACATGACTGATTCTGTTTTCAGAAAAGTCTCTTCTGGAAAAGCAATTGCATGAGTTTATGCAAATGAAATGTGAGATTTGCAAATTGCATTCCTCCTCTAAAAGGGGAACATAGTGTAGATGCAGTCTTAGGTGTAATTTGTGCACTTCAGGCACTGCTCAGTCAGCTCTGGGAACAGCAGCTGTCACTTCCACACTCTAGGGGAATCCACCAACAGCTTCTAGCGTCTTAGAAGTCATTTCTCGTCTATACAAAACTCCACACCAACAACTTGTCCCCTCGCTCCAAAATGGAGCTCATAGCCTGCTCTACCTGCCCGGCTTGGAAGAGAGAGGGGTCTCCCATTTTCCTCCAGAGCATCATGGGAATTGTAATGTCTAAGGATAGATTATAGCATACAGGATTTTCCAACTGAAATATTCCCAAAAAAGTCAGAGGCAACTTATGTTCCTGTAGGTAGAATGGTTGTTACACTACTAAGGTATGTCCTTCGCGATACTGTCCATTTGAATGGATTAGCTTAAAAGATTTAAACTAAAAGTGCTGATTTTTACATCTCAAACCTTTCTTTCCATTCCTCCATTAACAAAATAGTTTTATTAGAAGGCTCTTGAACAGTAATATTAATCTTTTTTCTTGCACTGGTAAAGTCTTTACATATGAATCATGATCACTCCAAATAAAAAAAGATAATTGTCATTAAAACCAAAAGGTATTTTGTATAATCAGCAAGTAACTCCTTTCTTTCTTTGTCCTCTATCACCTGATTGCCAAAGGCAAGGATGAAGTGTTGTTGTATGTCAAGCCATAAACTCCACTCTGCTTGGAAAATATAAATTGGAGACGTAAAAATTATTTATATTTTTTTTGGAGAGAGAAATAATTTAAGGAGCACTGTTTAATTTTAAATTTAAATGTCTAAACTTTTCTCTAGTATGTGATTGGTGGGTCATTATCCTGTGTCCTGGATCCAAAATTAAAAATCTGACTTATAAACATTTTGCCAAAGTATTAATATTTATCATTATTCTATACTCCTCCTCAATAGTAAATCAAGTCTCAATGGCCATTTCTACACAGGCCACTTCCTTCGGAAGTGGCATGCTAATACACAGAACTTAAGATGCTAATGAGGTGCAGATACAAATTCCCTGTGCCTCATTAGCATAACATCACGTGATTTGGAGTCCAGAAGACCATTCCTTCAGACTCCAAAATGCTGTGTAGAAGTGCGGCCCCGGGGGGGGGCTTCCAGAAGGAAGTCTTTCTTCTGGAGGCCCTTCTTCCTGAAAATTTTTGGGAGGGGGACTCTGGAAGGAGGACTTCCTTCCAGAAGCGACCCCCCTCCCCCGGGGCCACACTTCTACACGGCATTTTGGAGTCCAGAAGAACAGTCTTCTGGAGTCCAAATCATATGACACTATGCTAATGAGGCATGGGGAATTTGCATCCGCACCTCATTAGCATCTTTCATTCTATGTATCAGCATGCCACTTCCAAAGGAAGTGGCCTGTGTAGAAATGGCCACAGGGTATGTCTACACTTGTATTCCTCTTTCGAAAGAGGTAAGCAAATGATGTAAATTAAAAATGCAAATGATGCATACATTTTCATATTTGGCACCTCATTTGCATATTCTAATTTTGAAAGAAGAAAGCCAGTGTAGACACTGCTCTGCTGAAAGTAAACCCCATCTTCAAAAGAATCCTTCTTCCTATTAAATAAAGAGAAGAAGGATTCTTTCGAAGATGGGTTTACTTTCGAAAGAGCAGCAGCCCACTCCACTCCCCCCACTCCATCACATGCTGCTGCTGCTGCTGCTGCTGCTGCTGCTGCTGGGTGTCCCACTCCCTCCCCCCGGGGGACCCTGGAGGTTCCGCTCCCCCCAGCCCCGGGGATGGGACACGGCACTGTCATGCTGGGGGGGGCAGGGGTTGATGGACTCTTCTGAGGGACATGCCACTGCTGTCCTTGGGGCCATGGTCATCTGGGCATGTGGAGGGCCCTGGCCACATATATATTACCTCCACCCCTCAACCCCAGGGGTGTGCACCGGGGGTGTACATACCTGACGGTCCACTCCCACGGTCGGGGGACACCCGGTGGGCAGACGCCCGGCTGGAGCTCTGGGACGGCATCATTATTTGGAGCCCGATGTCGCTGGAGGAGGAGTCCCCCTCCTCCTCCTCCTGCTCCGGTGCCCCGGGGGTGGGCTCCGGGGGGGTCCGTGGGGTGTGGGGCTTGCCTCTGGGGTGGACTCCGCCTCTGGGGCCTGCTGCAGCTCCTCAGCCGAGGTGTCAAGAGTGGCCGAAGGGGAGGAGGTGTGCCTGGGGCCCAGGATGTCCCTGAGCTCCCTGTAAAAGGGGCAAGTGACGGGGGCGGCCCCAGATCGGCCGGCCGCATCCCGGGCCCAGGCATAACCCTGCCGCAGCTCCTTCACTTTACTCCGGACATGATCCGGAGTGCGGGCAGGGTGACCCCAGGTGGCCAGGCCCTCGGCCAGCCGAGCGAACGCATCCGCGTTCCGCCTCTTGCTCCCCATTACCTGGAGCACCTCCTCCTCGCCCCAGCATGTCCCGCAGCTCGGCCTCCGTCCAGGAGGGGCCCCGCTGCCGCTTCCCCGCCTGGCTGCTGGGCTGTGAGCCCTGGCTCCCCTTGGGGGTTTCCCCTGGGGGCGCTGGGGGGGGCTTCCGGGCAGCCATCGAGTCGGCTGTGGGTGTGGGTGGCCGCGGGGGAGCGTGCAGGCTAGCCGCGTGTCTGGGCTGCAGCCTGCACGTTCTCTCAGCTTCCTGCACAGGAAGGGAGGGGGCGGGGACCTTTAAGGGGCCGCTCCACGCGGCCACGATTGAGCTCAGGGGCTGGAGAGAGCGTCTCTCAACCCCTCAGCTGATGGCCGCCATGGAGGACCCTGCTATTTCGGTGTTGCGGGACGCGCAACAACTACACGTTCCCTACTTCGACGTTGAACGTCGAAGTAGGGCGCTATTCCCATCCTCTCATGGGGTTAGCGGCTTCGACGTCTCGCTGCCTAACGTTGATGTTAACTTCGAAATAGCACCCAACACGTGTAGCCGTGACTGGCGCTATTTCGAAGTTGGTGCCGCTACTTCGAAGTAGCGTGCACGTGTAGATGCGTCTCTGATGTGATATATATATCAGCTAAATATATTGAGGGCTCTGCAGCTATGAAATTCATCCCCCCAACTTACTTTATTGTCAGAATCTATTAACTTTCCAATTGTAAGCCTCTTTATTCTTCTCATCTTCTGAGCATATCACAGGGGTAGTGGAATTACTTTGAAGAAAGCTGGTAGAATTTGTAAATTTATTAATGTTTTTAGACAAAGATCCAAACTACGCCATTTTCCTAACTTCTTTTTAGGTACCATAGTGAATAGCAGATATTTTCACAGTTAATTTTTAACATCAAAATCTAATAGCAACACTTTGTTCTGACACAATTAAGAGACCTTAATTTATATTGTCTCTCCCTGTCTCCCACATGTGTTGAAAAATGCTTGGAAACTTTAGACTATTGTTCTACTGATGAGCCTTGCTGGGTTTTTATCCCATTTCTAAATAACTTTTTAAAACAATCTTGAAAGGAGCTTATTACTGTCAATTTAACCACAGCAAAAATATCTTCCTTAAAAAGTGCATAGGGAATTAAATGACATGCTTATCGCAGCCGTGTGTGTGTGTGTGCGTGTGTGCGCGTGCACCACAGTGAATGCCAGGGCTATAACTATTCAACTACTCCCACAAAACATGTCATTTTAATCATTTGTTTCCGCAAAGCTTTACAAAAGTCTAGTGCTCCTAATATAAATAGTAAATAGTTTTCACAAATAAACTGATGCCAGGTATTTGAAATCTGAAGTACTAATGAAATTTCCTGGCTTAACCATGCCCTCAAATAAGTTATCATACTATTTTCTCTTTTATTTCACTTTACTTTACATTTTAGAGAATTGCCTGTGTTCAGTGGCCAGATAAGATAAATTAGTTTTGGAAAATATGGAACATAAGTTCATTTCAGATGCTTACCCGAAACTTACCTGAACTGTATTAAACTCTTAGGTCTATAAAACTGCTTTATCATCTTACAAGTGGAGGCTCCCTGGTAAGACTTCTGGCATTTCAACATCTGTTCTGTCAGTTGACTGTGTCTCACTCCAAACAAAAATAATTACTCATGTATAGAGTCAAAAATTAATGCTTCTGACATGAAATTTTTGTAAGTCACACACAATTCCAAAATATCACTATGGGCTTTTTTATACTTGCCCCCAACTTCAAAGTAGACATGTTAATCCTTGTGAGGAGAGATTATAAATGAAGTGCTGTGGTAAATACGCAGCACTTCAGTAAGCTCATTCTCCCCTGTGGCAACTTCAAAGTGTCAAACTTTGAAGTGCCAGCATATGTGTAGCCAGGGGCACTTCAAAGTTCCCATGCTACTTCGAAGTGCCTTTACTCCCTTTTACACGCATGCCGGCACTTCAAAGTTTTACACTTTCAAGTCACTGCAGGGGATAATTAGCCTAATGAAGTGCTGCCTATTCACCACAGTGCTTCATTAGTAATCTCCCATCACACTGATTCACATGCCCCCTTCGAAGTTGGGGCAAAAGTAGACCCAGCCTTTGAGAGCCAAAGTCCAAGCTTTCATCCTAAGAATGTCTGCTCCTAGGGTTACTTTCTCCACCAAATTCTTCTCCCTAGATTTGGCTGTACTTCAAGTTCTTATCTAAGGACTTCTCTGTTTTGCATTCTAGTTCCTTCTTCAAGAGGGCTATTCTTCTACTACAGTACAAGAATTTGAATAGCATGACCACATCAATCCAGAAATGGGAGGGTTGTCATCCAGGCTTGTCAGAGGAAAGCATTAGTGCTTTATAGCAGGTAGAGGGGGAGGGGCCACAGCCAGAAACTGCAGCGAAAAGATGGATGGTGGTCAGCTTAGGAGCAGTGACTCACTCGCTATGAATGGAAAGGTGGAAGGCTTTAAAGGTGCAAAACTTTAGAGCTGGAAACCCCTTTCTCCATGCAGCAGGCAAGGAAGCAGCAAGCACTCTGGTCAGCATGGCTGCAGGTGGTTGCCAGAGAGTGAGATTGAGGAGAAGGGAGGGAAGATGTCCTGTTCCCTGGGCAGGGACAGGCAAGGTTAGGGTAGAAGCAGTTTGGATGAGTCAGCAAGTGCGATTGCTCAGTGACAGACCGAATCTGCAGTCATAGCTCCTTCTCATTCCCACCCTGCTTTTACCAGAGGCGGGGGGATCTGGTTTAATTTCCTTCCTGCTGTGGCCAGATTAGAGATGTGAGAGATGGTGATAGGAGGGTTAAAAACAACTGCACAGAGCTCTTCTAGTGCAGTTGCAGGGGTGCACCTGGATGGGACTCTAATGATATTGCATAGCTGTAGCAAGTTCATCTGCATTTGTCGCAACAGCTTCAAGAATCTGTGGGTAACGGGTCTGGTCTGGGTTCCAGGGGATGCGTATCATGAAAAGACAATTGAGAGTTGGGAGATAAACTGTTGGGGCAGACCTCCTGCATCTGTCAGGGAGGGAGCGGTGTGGTTAAAACTGCTGGGTACAACTCACTGGTCATTAAGGCACATAGACTCCTGAAATAGAGTTGAGCTTCCCTGGGGAGCTATGAGGCAATGGGGCCCCAAGGATGCCCCATCAGTCCCAAGTATGGTTTGCTGATATGGGTAACCTGATGAGATTTCACCTCTTCAATAGGACTAGGGGTAAGAACCATATCGAGTCCTCTTTTCAGTACCCAGACAATCGAAATCCATTTGTCTTTTATTTGGGAAGGAGTGTAATAAGTACTGTCAAAACAAGGCAACATTTATTGGATTACAGTTTCCTGAAAGTTTCACTACTGCTCAATGAGATAACAAGAGACTCCTGTCAGCATTCTACCTGTCACCCTTACATCCTAAGATCAGCTGCCAGTGCTGTCTTCGTGCTTACTTGTGTTAAAAAATTGACAGTTTCTAATGCTTCCCATGGCCTCTAGATACTGCTGACCAGTACCAAATGGAAGTGAATGAGTCCTTTATCTTTATCAACTTGCCTAACTCCGTCTAAAAATAGATTTATACCAGTGTTATAGATCATCTTTTTTGTCATTTCTGATTCTAAATTACAGAAGTATTTGTCCAGAAGACTTGATCAGACATTTTCTTTGACTCAAAAGTATTTACTTTTTCTTACAGACAAAGGGAAAATTGGAGCTGGTCAAAAAACATTTTTATTTCCAAAGAAAACTAAAATAAATTATTCCTTTCGCTCTTCTTTTTCTCCATTTTCTCTATTCTTTTTCTTTTTTTCAAGAGGGAGAGTAAGAAATGGAGTGAAATTGAGGAGGAAAGGAGGGCAGGATTATTTTTTCACAAAAAAATCTACTTTGAGACAACTATTTTTATTGAAAAAAATCAACACATTTCAACTAGCTATATCAAGAATGTAATTTTAGAAGAAAAAGTGTCCTGAGCAGCACAGAGATCAAATAATAGTGAGTGTTTATAAAGCCTGTGCTATTGTCACATAACTGCTCACTTAATCAATTAAGTTCACAGCTGTCCCTTATACTCTTCATCCTTGATTTTACTTGATGCAATTACTTTCAAGGCTTAATTAATTTTTTTATTCTTTTATACAGATTAATCTTTCAAGTTCCCTAAAAGCAGGACAAGCTATAAACAAAGATATGGTGGCCCTGAAAGCATCTTCAGTATGACTAAGGAATTTTGAATGGCCCACTAGTTTAGTTTGCTTTTTGGCCAAATTAGGCTTTTTTGCATATAGCAGCTCAATGGCTTGCTGAATCTTTATCATTGCTGTTATGTACACACAATTCAGGTACCCCTAGATGAATGGGGCCATACATTCCTATAATTTTTAAAAGCAGAATTCCTTATTGATTTCAACAGGAAATGCTGCTTGAAAACTCATGATATTATTTAGCTCCTGGGTAGGACAGAGTATAGCATGTTAATACTTATTCCTGTACATTATTGTAGGAGCAATACTATATTTTTCACCTTCATTGTCAGAACGACAATCTCCTGAAATGCCCTTACAGCAGATGGGAATATATTTTGAGATTATTCTGTCGTCTATATAAATGTAAATGTGAACATGTGAAATGAAATATTCCCCTTTTCCCCCCTTGTAAGGTCATTTTTGGACGATTCATTAGTTACAATATTAAAAATTACAAAACAGTTATTTTTAAACATTGCTTTCCAGCATGATAAGATTTTGTCCTTAAGGTATCAGAGTAGATTTTGGTGCCATATGGCAATAGGGTTTCTGTGGGAATAATTCATTGTTACTGAACTGTAGGGTAATTACTCAGAGCAAATTCCAGTCAACAGACTTAATTCATGTAATTCTTTTTCTTTCAAGTTTAATCAAGTATTTTTAAACCATGTGTGCCGTAACCACAAACTCACAAAACTTCTGAGATGAAAATTGTGTCTGTTCCCTCAATACTTCTGAATGCACAAATAAAAGGTAAGTGACTAGATAAGTAATATGAGTTCAGAAATAAATTTAAAAAAAGAGGTGATATCAAAGATGTCTACAGTATGGTGTTGATAAGTAACAGGTTGCTAATCCCCATGGGCTTTGACTATAGGGGAAAATGCTATCCGGCTGAGTGCCCAAAAGACACAAAGTTACACAAGTCTTTGAATAACACTAAAAGAATATATTCTTTTTTGGGGGGCTTGTGGGACAATGTATAATGCTATTTGGTATTTATATATGGATTTTAGGTGTAAAGGAACAATAAATACATACATAAATAAATATAAATAAAATAAATACATAAATAAATAGGGTAATGTTTACATTTATCTTTTTTCAAATCTTTTTTGTTCCATTTCTAAACACCCCACTCTGTGAAATTCCTTATGTATATGACTATTACATACAAAGATAAAAAGTACACACACACACATAGACAAACACAACCTGTTTTGGTTTATTCTTCACAGGACGAATGATACCTAGCGTACCATGTCCTGTCTCGGATGTTTCTCAGAAAATGACAGATATAAATCAACACAGTTTTCAGTACTGCTGAAACCAAGTTGGTCACAGAATATGAGGAAGATATATTAAGAAAATATGACTAAATCTTCCTTCAAGGCCCAAGTGAAAGGATTAGAATATAAAGTAATATGAGTTTTATAAAAGAGACCTACATATGGACAGAATACTGGATTATTTTCCCATAACACTGGTGCATGGTGTGAGGTATCTATACAGCCATAACATGACCAATACTATAGATCATATTTCTCTGACCTTCCTAACCTGTCTACGCTTATCCTTGACCATGATCCAGTTCTACCACTGTGCACTGAGAGAAATCCAAAATGGAACAGTGTACATCTCCTTCAGTGCCCATGTAAATCTGATGTGTACTGCTGGATATTTTGGGAAACGAAGCTTCTTGCTGCTAAAGAAGGTTCATTTGGCACGTATTTGTGAAATTCCCAGTGTTAAATTGGGAATATATGTACATCAAAAAAGATGAACTCTTACAATATAGCCAAACATTGAAGGCTTCTACTGAAGAATTGAAAAAAGAGTGGAGAATCATCATGTTTGTATGAAGTGTTCCATGCCTCTGGTCAGTCATGCTTATCATGAGGAGAAGCAGAGACAACCCAATCCAATGGTGATACACTTGAAAAGCAAAAACTCAGGTATTGGACAGGAACAGTAATATAATAGAAGAATAATTTAAAGTAAAATCAAATATTTGCTTAGGAAAATGATCGATTGTAAATTACCTTCAAAGTAAAAGGACTTTTTCAACAATAAGCTGTGATACCCCCGAACAGAATTATCTTCTCCGCTCCCTGGATTTGCAATGCTGCCTGCTGTCCTACTGTCTCCCCTCTCAGTCTCATGAGGCTTCTTTGCTTTTATGATGCAATGCCCACACCCTTTTCCACCAGGTCCACCTTCCATCACAGCACTTTAGATAGAGGACACATACATTCCCCATATGATCAAAGCTGTATTAGTCTCTCAGTGATCAGCTGTACCACTCAAGCTGTTCTGCCCCCTTAGTCCTTCCTCTTTAACCACCTCCCAACTTCTCCCTTTAGATGTATCCTGAGCCTCCTCCCCGGCTCGAACTGTCTTCTCACTGTTTGTAGTGTTTTTCCAGATCAACATCCTCTGCTGGTGTATCACAACAGCAACAGGTTCTATGGCAGGGTTGCGGTTACTCCATGTACACTATTCCCAAGAGGATGAAGTATCATCCTGTGACTAATGCATGGAACTGTGACTCATAAGGTCTAAGTTCAGTTCCTGGCTTTGTTACAGGCTTACTGCTCGAGCTCAGAGTAAGCACATTAGGTGTGTCTACACTACAAAGTTTAGTCGACAGAAGAGGCTGTCTGTCAACAAAACTAGGGAGCGTCCACATTACAAACGCATTCTGTCTAGAATCTGTCCACAGAACACAACCATTTTCCCAGCAGTTATGTCTTGAAAGTTGGAAGGATAGAGCCTCTGCAGACAGATTCTGTAGACAGAAAAATAGTGTAGACACTCTGGGGGCCACTCTGTTGACCGAGATGGCTTCCATTCACCTGGTAGCACTGTTTGCAGAAGTTCCAGTTGGCTATTCTGTCCAAAGAAGACTGGGCAGTCTAGCCACAATCTATCGACAGAGACTATGTCTACACTGGAAGCAGCTGTCTACAGGGAATTCTCGACAGCACCTCAGTCAACAGATTGCATCTATATCGACACACAACTTGCTCTGTCGACAGAGAAGTGCCAGACTGCTCTGCCCTCTGGTGCCAGAAAGCGGAGCGGCTTCTCTGCAAAGAGGGCTGCCTGGCAACCAGCAGTCCTCTCTGTTGACAGAAGTGTCTACACTGCACTTCTATCGACATTACTCGGTCGCTAGATTGTTATGACTAAAATTTTTGAGGGATAATACTGTTGAAGAAAATTCAGAGTGCTGTTGAGACTCTGTCGACAGAATCCTTTAAGTATGTAGGCACTCCCTGCGTTATGTCAACAGGATGCTCAGCCAGAGGGCATCCACAGGGGAAGCCCCTCCCTATTAGGTGTGGACATGTTCAGTAGACAGAGATTCTGTTGGCAAAACTCTGTTGACAATGACTTCTGTAGAGAGAACTTTGTAGTGTAGAGCCAGCTATAGTGTCCCGGTGTTTCAGTTCTCATGAGACATATTCATTAATGTTTTGAGAGATGCTCAGTTACTACAGTACAGCAACCATGTTAGTAAAATTCTTATGCTGATGCCCTCTGTGATACTGAGTAAGTCAGACACCACTCTATACCTCAGTTGCTCTCTTTTAAAATGGTGTTACCAATGCTTTGTAAAATGCTTTAAACTTAACAATATAAAGCACTATGTGATGCCTTGTCTTATTTATTTTAATATATGTTTTGGACAATCAGCCTGTATATTAATTTTCATTTAATCTATTTAGGCCATGTCTACACTAGCCAAAAACTTCAAAATGGCCATGCAAATGGCCATTTCGAAGTTACTAATGAAGCGCTGAAATACATATTCAGTGCCTCATTAGCATGCGGGCGGCTGCGGCACTTCGAAATTGAAGCAGCTCGCTGCCGCGTGGCTCGTCCAGATGAGACTCCTTTTTGAAAGGACCCCGGCTACTTTGAAGTCCCCTTATTCCTATGAGCAGATGGGAATCAGGGAACTTCAAAGTAGCCGGGGTCCTTTTGAAAAGGACCCTCGTCTGGACGAGCTGCGCAGCGGTGAGCTGTGTCAATTTCAAAGTGCCGCGGCTGCCCGCATGCTAATGAGGCACTAAATCTGTATTTCAGCGCTTCATTAGTAAACTTCAAAATGGCCATTTGCATGGTCATTTCGAAGTTTTTGGCTACTGTAGATGTAGCCTAAATGTAACGTGTTAACAGAATAGAGCTAAAGTAAGTATAAATGCAATGTATTTTTTTGTGTATTGAGAAGAACCTTCTGACTAACATTTCTTTGCATAACAGACTTTAACATTTGATCAGTAGCTTGTTCTAGCACTATAATTGACACTGATAACATAAAGAGGAAGGAAGTGAAATGACTATGGAAGTTTATAGTCAATAATATTAAACAGCAATAATTTATTGAAAAGTAAATCTATAGCAGCATCTTGCACCTATTTTCATATTGTGTCAAACAGAACTAGGTATATTCAATATGAAACTAATTTCTGAAGCCTCTAAGAAATTATTGATTTCATGAAAATTACATGGTCAATACATCAAACTGGCATAAACTCCTTTTGAGCAAGTTAGAAATTGTCTAGATTGTACACTTATGTACATTTAGACACAGTCAATAGCAATGCATTGTGCCATCAATGTTAGCAATCCTTTTGGAGGTTTGAACACTCTCATGCTCTACAGCATTGTCCGTTATTGAAAGTCAACATGGGTTTCAAGGCAAGTATCCCTCTTCAATGTGTTGATAATTACACATTTTTGAATTATCTCTTCTTCTTTTTCACTCATATCTTCTCTTGTTGAGAAAAGATCCCATTAGTAAGAAAATATGATACACAAAAATGCTCAAATACTAAACATTTCTCCTGGGGAGACTTTTACAATAAATATATCGCTGCACAGATGCCAAACAGGAAAGGTGCAAGATGTTTATGTAAATAGTAATGAGCAAGTATGCTAAATAACATTTGAATGGAATCAGCTTCAGTGCTGCAAATTAATTTGTCTTTTTTGTTTTCCTCTCTAAATTCAGAATGGAAAGTTGATGGTCATGGTTACTTTTAAATGAAATACAGTGTAGAAGCACATATTCTATGACTTATATCTTATTTTTTCATTTCAAGAATTATGGAAGGCATTACACAGCAAGATATGCAATTTGCATTACAAAATATGACAGAGACTCACTATTCTAGTCTAATACATTGTTTTATATTGATTTTATGGTATGTATTTTATCAAGCCTCCAACAGAATATAGTGTTCTAGATTATTTCTAGATTAGACCAAATTCATAAATTCTAGAACCATGATAGAAATATGCCCATACCACTGAGTATTACCCTATCATTTCACATGGGAAAGGATCTCACTTCCAGAAGCACAGCAAATATGTGCCAACGTTGAGCAAATAGCTTGTGTTTTTCAGTACTTTGGATGTTTTTCATGCTCTTTCCCTGATAGATAACATTTCCTGATGAAAGATATGTATGTTAATTATATGCTGAAGTTTGGAAGCTATGTAAGTCGTGTTACAAAAAGGAGACAGGTCAGCCTGATGAACTGTCAAGTTATGTTTTATCCTGAATATAATACAGAAAATGAAAAGCATCATTTAATATTGCTATAGCTAGAAGAACCGAGTGTGGTTTGGGAATCACTAAAGCTGTGTCTACACACACAAATTGTCAAAATAAGTGGCCCTCTTTCAAAAGAACTGGAGGAGCATCCACATGTGTAACACCATCTTTCGAAAGAAAATTGAAGGAATGGGGCGCAGATGTCGAAATCTGAACCCCGATCCCATAACAAGAGGATCGTCCCCTTTTGAAAAACTAAATAAAAATATTACACGTGTAGATGCTCCACATTCCACTTTTTCAAAAGATGAGTCCCCCCATGGTGCCGGTCAGCTGCAGCACAGGGCTGCTTCAGCTGGCAGCAGTGGGGCTCTATGATCCCTACGTCCAGCCACCTTAAAGCAGCATGCATGTAGGAAACCCGTGACAGGAAGGTGAGAGCATGCTACGAGCAGCCCCCGCACGTGGACCAGCCCCATGCTCCAGTGCTGCAACCATGGCCAGCGGCCAGCCCCATGACAGCCCCATGGCCCCGCCTCTGAGCCCCTTCAGGGCTCCCAGGGTTGTGGGTGGGAGAAGAAGAAAGACCTCTCCTGGACAGCCGGAGCTGCAGGACCTCCTGGACCTGTGGAAGGTGGAGGGGGTCCTCTATGAGATGAGGGTTAAGCGGAGCAATGCCACAGCCTTCAGCCGCCTGGCTCAGGGCCTCCTCACCAGAGGCCATCCAGAGCATACCGCTGAACAGGTAAGCTCCAAGGTGAAGGAGCTGCAGCAGAGCTATGCCCAGGCCAGGGACCAGGCCAGCTGCTCCAGGGCAGTCCCAGCCACCTGCCCCTACTTCTGGGTGCCCTGGGGCATCCTGGGGCCCTGGGACAGCTCCCCACTCCTGGCTCTTCTGGACACATCTGTCGGTGAGCCGCAGTTGGAGGTGGAAGAACAGCCTGGACTGGGAACCCAGGAGGGCGAGGGCACTACCAAATGGTCGAGTGAGGAGGGGGACCTCACCATCTACGTCCCCTCACACGCATCCAGCCAGGTGACCAGGAGCTAGGCATCAAGGGACTCTCTGGTACATACATGGAAGAGTGTGCACCGACTCCATAGGGTGGGTGGGGCAAAGCAATGGCTAGTCAGCCACACATAGGACTGGTGGTCCCAGGCCACACACATTCCAGTGCACCATGGTATGCAGCACCCTGTGGTGGCCCATCAGTGTTGCCCAGCACTCATCCCCAGTGGACAGCACTGCAAGCCACACA
Source organism: Carettochelys insculpta (assembly GCF_033958435.1). Taxonomy (NCBI): domain Eukaryota; kingdom Metazoa; phylum Chordata; order Testudines; family Carettochelyidae; genus Carettochelys; species Carettochelys insculpta. The sequence continues at coordinate 156,966,667 of NC_134139.1, read as the reverse complement.
TGAGGCAGTGGCTGGTTTGTGTTGGACAGCACCTGTGGACCGCATACTGCAGTCAGGAAAGGGCCACCCTCATGAGAGGCTCCTGGATGCACCTTCATTGGATGGGATGCCCAGCCCGTCGGGGGGACAGGTTGGTGCCTCTTGGGGGGAGGGTTCCATGGGGGGGTGACCCTTGGGGAGGTGGAGGCCCCATTGTGGAGCCTTGGGAGGTGGGCCATGGCCAGACCCACCTCCAGCTGTGGCATATTACTGGCATGCTGTCCCCCTCTCTATACAGCTGCACCATCTGTGGGCTGAGAGAGCCTAGCGTCTTCAATCATCCCCAAGAGCCCCCTGGCAGATGTTGGAGGAACCCAGACACCACCCCAAACCACACATCATTGAAACTGCAGCCGGAGAGCCCCCCACCCAGCAGCGGAATTGCCAGCCAGCCAGCGCCAGGCCAACGTGGCCAAGCAGCACCTGCGGCTCGCCAAGCCCGAGATAGAGTGGTGGAGGGTAGTGCGGGAAGGACTGCAGCACACCCTGGAGGGCATAGACCAGATGCTTAGGTGGCCATTGGCAAAGGCCTGCCTGAGGGCTTCCCTAGTGCGGTGGCCATCCCAGTGCACCTGGCAGATGGGGGCAGTGCCCGGCTGCTCATAGCCAGAGCAGACTGGAAACCACGCCCCCCAGTGGACATAGGCACCCCACTTGCCCTCCACATCATTGTGGAGGATGCAACAGGCACCCACCACCTGGGGACACTGAGCACCCTGACCTCCAGCTGCATGTGAAGGCGCCTCCACCACCCCTTTAGGTGTCTGAAAGCCCGCTCCATTGAAATTGCAGGCATGGTTGAGGTGCTGATTGAATGCCTCCCGGGTGGGATTGAGGTGTTCTGTGTATGGCAGCATGAGCCACAGCTACAGAGGGTATATCGCATCTGCCATGATGCAGAGCAGCAAGGTGATGTTCTCCGCCACTGGGATCTCCTGCTAGGGAACGAACATTCCAGCCACCATGCGCCGGCAAAGCCCCAAGTTCTGGATAGACCCGGGCATCATGGGTGTGGCTGGCCCAGCCCACATAAATGTCTGTGAACTGTCCCCTAGCATCCACCAGGGCCTGGAGCACCACTGAATGGTAGCCCTTCCTGTTGATGTACTGTCTGGTGCTGTGTGGCGGGGCGTGGATGGGGATGTGCATGCCATCCAAAGCACTGAAGCAATTTAGGAAGCCCAGGTCCTGGAAGCCTGCAAAGGTGGTATCCAGATCCCCCAGGCAGACGACCCTGTGGAGCAGCATCACATTGATGGCTCTGATAACCTGCATGGGGGGGAGAGGGACACGTGCCCTAGTGTAGGTATGGCAGGCCGTCACTCCCCCCTCCACAGCTTGGTTCTGCCCCCCCACTCCCTGCCCCAGCCACTTCCTGCCCCCTGCCCCAGCCTTGCCTTTCCTCCCTAAGTACGGCCCCGATGGTGGCCTTGCCCACCCCAAACTGTAGTCCCACGGAAAGGTAGGAGTCTGGGTCAGCCAGTTTCCAGATGCCGATTGCAACCCATTTCTCTAGGGTGAGAGCAGGTCTCATGCAGGTGTCCTCATGCTGAAGTGCGGGGGCGAGCCAGTGGCAGATCTCGAAGGTCTGCCTTGACACGAGGAAGTTCCGTAGCCACCTTTCCTCGCCCCACTCCCCCAGCACCAGGCGCTCCCACTGGTTGGTGCTGTTGGGGTGGGTCCAGAGGCACTGGGCACCAGGGGGCACCCGGTGGTGCCCTTGGTGGTGGTGCCCCCATGGCCCTGGGGGGACCACCCAGCCACCCAATGAAATCGGGTGCTGCGGCAGAGACGGTGCAGAGCACTGCCAGCAGAGTGTCCATGATAAGGGTGTCTTCCTGCAGGAGCTGCTGCTGTGCCTCCATCTTGGAGCACAAGTGGGCTCTGCTGGGATGGGAACAGCTGAGCCACACTCAGCTCATGCGGAGTGGAGGTTGGAGGGATGGGCCCTTTAAGGGAGTAGCTGGCTGCAGTCCCGGAATGGTTTGTCAGCCATGGGACCCTGTCCATGGCGTTTCCTGCCTCCCTTCTTTCGAAAGAGGGCTTGGAGCCATGTGGACATTCTCTTTCAAAAGACCATGGTGACACTTTGAAAGAGTGGATAGACCCGTCAATAAGCTAATGGCGTCCAGTTGCTCCCTTTCGAGGTCCACTATTTATACCGCCGAACGTCGATTTTTGCCCTTTTGAAAGGGTGCTCACATGTAGACCCAGCTTAAGTGAAGTTCTTTGTACTCTGTTCTGAATGTATGGTATGTCCACACTATCCTTAGAATCATCCATGACACCTGCATCAGAAAATATCTTCCATATCTTTTGACTGAGACCAATGAGTCTACATGGTGGTTTTGTCACCAGGAAATACTCAAGAAAGGTGTTATACTTGAACGTGGGAACTATGTCTATATGAGAGGATTTTTCCAGCAAAGCTGGTCTTTTGTCAGAAAAACCCATGGAGTGTCTACACACAAAATGTGCTTTGTTGAAAGTTTTTTTACAAAACTCAGCACATCCACCAACATTGTTATACATCTTACCATTCAAGTATAATGTCTTTCTCGACAGTTTCCTGTCGAGAAAACATCCATGTAGACACTTTTGTCGACAGATGGGACTTCCAGTTCACCAGGAAGCCCTGTTTTCAGAGCTTATGGTCAGATGTTCTGTTAATAAAGGGCTGGGCAGTATGGCTGCTCTCTGTTGACAGAGTGGAGTTTTGTTTCAATGAGGAGTAGCAAAATCAGAATACCATGCTTGAAATACTACTTCTATTTTGAGCAAACTGTTTAGCTACAGAGTTTCTATTTTAGGATACATTTGTACCCTGAAATATTAACTATAGTGTAGCCGTAGAGTAAGTTTTCTTTCTTTCTTTCTTTCTTTCTTTGGATCATTTATCAGGGATTAGTTGTTAGCAGTATATGGGTATATCCAAATAGCTGATTTTATGTAACTGTAGATGGATGGTCATTTGTTCACCTTTTCCTCCCCCATTGTCTTTCTATACGATTTTCCTAAATGGGAGTCCTTAAGGGGGATCAAGAATAGATCATGAAGTTAAGAGAAATTATGGCATCAGTACTGTCCTTAGTTTGTACATCATTTTTGTGTGCATTTGTCAAACTTCAGTATATCTATTTGGGAAAGAGAATTAAATTTATTATTTAAATCAAAAAGAGAAGTTAACGCCTGTGTGCTTATATCTCTAGTGAGCCATTATTGTAATGTGTGTGATAGCTCTAAAAGTCGGGAATTGAATAACCTGAGATGGCTAAATTAAAATAACTTTAAATAAAACCTTAGTCACTCTTTAAAAATGCATTATGGAACACATTAGTCAACTCATTTTTCATGTTTTATGGTTATTTCACTCTCTAAATTGCTAATTGTTAAAGATGTCATATTTGAGAAGCTTTCTCCCTCATAATCTTTCTCCTCCTGCTGTTTGATGGCATTAAGAGGTTATAATTTTTTGTTTATGATGTTGCAGTCTGTTACTTGGAGTGTCTTTGTGATCTGCGTGTAACTTGTTAGCTTCAAGTAACACACAGAAGATAGGTTCTGAACACAAATATTGAGTTTTAATGGTGAACAATGCCAACATTCACAAATAGTTGAGAAGTAAAAATAATTCATACATATTAGTTGTGGTCTTATTCTATTTCTGACTGATCACAAGTTCTGCTTATGGATTAGTTACAGTAACGTCAGATGCCTCCATGAAATATTTGGTCATACTTTTATTGTCTTTTATTTGTTTCAGAGTGTGGTTACAGTACCATGGCCATTCAAACATTTGGGACTGAAAGGATGAAAAATATCTTATTCCATTTCTTGAAATTTAAACAAAAATAAGTAAAGGCTTGCATGCCGTTAGGGCTTTCCTGACCCTACCTTGGAGATGCTAGGAATTGCATGTATTGTTTATGGCATAAGGAGCTGGCAACTTTGCAGAGAAGGGCAGTTTTGATCAGCTGCCTGGGTGGGTGCCTGAGCTTGTGCTGTGCAGAGAAGAGCAGTTTGCAAGGTGTGAATTGGGGCAGTTCCCTGCCAGGTGAGCCTTCAAGGGCTGAATAGACTGGAGGCAAGGCTTTGAGCCAGGCCTGACCAGCCAGCAGCTCTCTCTATAAGAAGGGAGCTCCCAGCGAACAGGGGGCAGCAGCTAACAGGGAAGGGAGTTTGCCTCTGGGAGTTCACCGAGGGAGGAGCCCTCTCTTTGTTTTCCTTTTCAGGTATGGTGTTCCAACTATGCCCTGCAAGGCAGCACTACCAGGAAAAGGAGTCTCTGAAGAAAAGAGCCTGAAGAGCGATGGGGGAAGGTGGACCTGGGGGTACTGAGAGCAGCTGAGGGGAGAGGGGCCAGTGCAGTGAGGAGGGCGAACATGGGAGCAGATGGGGGTAGTGGGTTTGGGAGGGTCCTATGATGATGGTAGCTGGGAGGGGGCGAAAGATAGGGAGGAGGGTCCTGGGGATATGAGGTCATTGCTCCACAGGAAGCCATGGTGACAGGGAGTTATGAAGTAGTGGGATCCTTAACCACATCCTCCACACCCCACTGCCTTGTGGGTTATCCTGGGAAGGAGAAAGGCTAAGGGAGTGAACCCTGACAGAAAATCCGGAGTGGAGTCTGAAGGCGGTTCGGTGTCAACTTCTGGCACTGTCCCAGCAACTCCTGCAGCTGAGCTGGTACCAGATGTGGAGGTTATCCTCTCCTTTGGACTACATCAGTAAAGCCGAGAGGGGGACACTGGTGTCTGGGCAGCCCAGAGTCTCCATAATAAACGCCCAGGCTCACGCCTGGAGAGGTACTCCGGCATCACTGAACAGCATTGAGTCAACACGGGAGGCAACAGATACCGGTTATAAGCTCTTGCTCGATTGGCGTAGAGAATGAGTGCCAGGGGTTGCCTTCGATGGTGGGAGAGATTCTCGCATCACACTGGACAGTCACCGCCCGCCTCAAGCTGGGCAGCCCCCAGCCAATAAGGTACTGTCTCGTCACAGTTCACCTGCCTTGCTGGGTGCGTGGGGCTTAAGGTTCCTGAACCTGACAAGTGACTGAAATTTGGGCACCAGGCAAACCAATAAGAAAATCAACAAGAAACGAGAAATATCAACAATTCAAGCTTGCTTGCTGGAATGAGCGGACCATGCTGACCAGCTTGACTGAAGATCTTCAGGCCATCAGTGACACCTGCAAGACCGCTATCATCAACGAGGAACTGAAGAGGCTCAGAGTTGATATTGCTGCACTGCAAAAGATGCAACTCGCCGATTCGGGATCTCTAAAGGAAAAGGACTACACTTTTTTCTGGCAGGGTAAAGCCCAAGAAGAATCCAGACAGCATGGTGTTGGCTTTGCTGTCAGAAACACCCTTCTACAAATGGTGGATTTAGTCATGGGGGGATCAGAAAGACTTCTTCAGATCACGCTTCAAGCTTGCGCCGGTCCTGTCCACCTGATCAGCGCTTATGCTCCAACCCTGTACGCCACACCAGAAGTAAAAGACAAGTTCTACGACATGCTTAGTGTTGCTGTAGCGCAAATACCTGCTCGTGAACAACTGTACATCTTGGGTGACTTCAATGCAAGAGTTGGAGCTGATTGGGCCTCATGGTCTTCCTGCTTAGGACACTTCGGTGTGGGAAAAATGAAAGACAATGGACAGCGTCTCCTTGAACTGTGCACATACCACAATCTGTGCATCACAAACACATTTTTCCAAACGAAGCCACAGCACAGAGTGTCGTGGAGACACCCACGATCAAAGCACTGGCATCAACTAGTTGTGGTCATCACCAGGCATAATAACCTCAAAAACATCCTTCTGACATGCAGCTATCATAGTGCTGACTGTGATACAGATCACTCGCTAGTTTGCTCCAAGCTTAAGCTGAGACCCAAGAAGCTGTACCGCTCTAAACCTGCTGGAAGGCCCCGCATTGACGCCAGAAAGACGGCAAACTCGGAGAAAGCTGAAAAGTTCAGAGACACCCTCCAGGAAAATCTGCGCAGCGGCCCTGGGGGCACCGATGTGACATCCAAATGGCAACATCTGAGGGATACAGTTTACAACACGGCCTTGTCGGTGTTTGGAAGAAGAGCTAGAAACACGAACGACTGGTTCGAAGCTAACTCTGATGAGATGATTCCAGTCATTGAAAAGAAGTGCGCTGCACTCCTGAGCTGCGTCTACACGTGCACGCTACTTCGAAGTAGCGGCACCAACTTCGAAATAGCGCCCGTCGCGTCTACACGCGTTGGGCGCTATTTCGAAGTTAACTTCGACGTTAGGCGGCGAGACGTCGAAGTCGCTAACCTCATGAGGAGATAGGAATAGCGCCCTACTTCGATGTTCAACGTCGAAGTAGGGACCGTGTAGACGATCCGCGTCCCGCAACGTCGAAATTGCTGGGTCCTCCATGGCGGCCATCAGCTGGGGGGTTGAGAGATGCTCTCTCTCCAGCCCCTGCGGGGCTCTATGGTCACCGTGGGCAGCAGCCCTTAGCCCAGGGCTTCTGGCTGCTTCTGCGGCAGCTGGGGATCTATGCTGCAGGCACAGGGTCTGCAACCAGTTGTCAGCTCTGTGTATCTTGTGTTGTTTAGTGCAACTGTGTCTGGGAGGGGCCCTTTAAGGGAGCGGCTTGCTGTTGAGTCCGCCCTGTGACCCTGTCTGCAGCTGTGCCTGGCATCCCTATTTCGATGTGTGCTACTTTGGCGTGTAGACGTTCCCTCGCAGCGCCTATTTCGATGTTGGGCTGAGCAACGTCGAAGTTGAACATCGACGTTGCCGGCCCTGGAGGACGTGTAGACGTTATTCATCGAAATAGACTATTTCGATGTCGCATCATCGAAATAAGCTATTTCGATGTTGGCTGCACGTGTAGACGTAGCCCTGGAGTACAAATGCTCACCGAGCTAGAGTACCCAGCAAGCGCTTAGAGAGGCCAGAAGAACAGTACAGCAGACAGCCAGGCGCTGTGCCAACAACCACTGGCTCCAGCTATGCAGCAGCATCCAGACCTGTGCCGACTTTGGTAATCTCAGAGGAATGTACAAGGGTATGAGGAAGGCATTAGGACCCACCCAGAACAAGATGGCACCTCTGAAATCCAAATCTGGTGAAATCATTGCTGGCAAAGCCAAACTGATGGAGCGCTGGGTTGAGCACTACTCCGAGCTGTACTCATGCGAGAACATTGTGGTTGACACAGCCCTCGATGCCGTCGAGCTCCTACCAGTAATGGATGAACTGGATCAAGAACCGACTGTGGATGAACTGAAGAGAGCCATCGACAGCATTGCAGCAGGAAAGGCCCCTGGCCAGGATGGTACACCACCAGAGGTAATCAAATGTGCCACGGACACACTCCTGGAACCCCTACATGAGCTACTGTGCCTGTGCTGGAAAGAGGGTGAGGTTCCACAGGATATGCGCGACGCTAACATTGTAACGTTGTATAAGAACAAAGGAGACAGAAGCGACTGCAACAACTACCGTGGAATCTCCCTCCTAAGCGTCACTGGTAAACTGTTTGCTCGCATCATCCTTGGCAGACTCCAGAAGATTGCTGAGAGGGTGTACCCTGAATCACGGAGCGGATTCCGCGCAGAGAGGTCTACTGTTGACATGGTCTTCTCTCTAAGGCAGCTGCAGGAGAAGTGCAGGGAGCAGAGAAAGCCACTCTACATAGCCTCCATCGACTTGACCAAGGCTTTTGACTTGGTTAGTAGGGATGGTCTGTTCAAACTGCTCCACAAGATAGGCTGTCCTCCACGGTTACTCAAGATGATCCAGTCGTTCCACGAAGACATGAGAGGAACCATCCAATATGACAGCTCATTATCGGATGCTTTCAGAATCAGGAGCGGCGTCAAACAAGGATGTGTGCTTGCTCCGACATTGTTCGGGATCTTCTTCACACTCCTCCTGAAGCATGCCTTTGGATCTTCAACAGAGGGCATCTTGCTGCACACAAGATCTGATGGGAAACTGTTTAACCTTGCAAGGCTGAAAGCTAAGTCTAAGGTGCGGGAAGTCCTCATCAGAGACATGCTGTTCGCAGACGATGCTGCTGTAGTGTCTCACACAGAAGACCAGCTTCAAAAACTGCTGGATCAGTTCTCCAAAGCGTGCAAGGACTTTGGGCTTACCATCAGCCTAAAGAAGACAAACCTACTCGGTCAGGATGTTGCTGAATCCCCATCAATCAGCATTCACAACTTTACGTTAGAGGTCATCCACGAGTTCGTTTACCTCGGGTCCACCATCACTGACACCCTGTCGTTGGACACTGAGCTAAATAGGAGGATCAGAAAAGCGGCCACAACACTGTCCAGACTCAGCAGGAGAGTGTGGAATAACAACAAGCTGTACACTCACACCAAAATGCAAGTCTACAGAGCCTGCATCCTCAGCACCCTCCTTTATGGCAGCGAGACTTGGACCCTGTATGCCTGCCAGGAAAAAAGGCTGAATGTCTTCCACTTGCGCTGCCTCAGGCACATCCTTGGAATATCATGGAAGGACAGAGTGACCAACACCACCGTCCTTGAGCAAGCTGGAATCCCAACCATGCACACTCTCCTCAGGCAGCGTCGACTCCGCTGGCTTGGCCACGTCCACAGGATGAATGATGGCAGGATTCCAAAAGACATCCTGTATGGTGAGCTAGCCTCTGGCAAAAGACCTCCTGGACGCCCCCAGTTGTGCTGCAAAGATGTCTGCAAGAGACCTCAGAGAGGTAGACATCGAGCTGGACAGTTGGGAAGAACTAGCAGACAACAGCAGCAGATGGAGGCAGGGGTTACACAAGGGCCTTCAGAAGGGCGAGTTGAAGATCAGACAGCTAGCAGAGGAGAAGCGAGTGCACAGAAAGCACAATAAGGACTTCCCAGACACCCACTACATCTGCAAGAGATGCAGCAAGGACTGTCACTCTCGTGTGGGTCTTTATAGTCACAATAGACGCTGTAAATGAAGTCCTCAGTTGAAACTTTAAAGGGCACGATCCATAGTCTATGCAGACTGAAGGATGCCTACTACTAAGGAGCTGGCAACAGAGGGGCTTTTTTACTGGCAGGAGTATGTCCACATGGCCTCTTTACTGCCAGCACCCTCCCCTACCCAAAGCGAGTTTTCATGCGGCTATGCTAATGAGCCTCAGGACCATGCTAGTAAGCAGCCATTTGCAATTACAAGGCTGCTCATTAGCATGGAACTGCTGGGAGAGCTGCTCTGTCTAGAACTGTGTAGACCCAGCCATTGTGCTAGAAACCCCACCTGGCTGACGGCAGACACAACTTCCAGTGTCTTTGTTCACATGTTCATAACGATACAAGAATATAAAAAATCAAATGGGCAAACAAAACCCAAAACTGTATATACGGCTCTAAGGGCTAGAATGCTATCACTAACATATCCTTCTGCTGAGCAAAAATACTGCCAATGGTTGCTTACTTCATTAACAATGCAATTCCTATGAACTACAACACAGATCCTATCCTGATCCTGAAAAGATTGATTTCCTTTGCGCCTAGGCAATGTCCAACTGACTTCAGTGGGGTTCTGCTCTAAAGGAAAAGTTGGCCTTCCCAGGACAGTTTGCAGTGTCTATTTTTAGCAAAAACATATTAGTGTAGACATTGGTACCAATGCAAGACAAACCAAATCATTTTTTTATCCTTCCTCCTAAGTCACATGCTATTATCATTTATGCTCCTTTTAAGTGCTGACTGGAAAACGTTCAAAAGACTATGCATTGATAATATTTTCCATAACCAGTCCAAAACCAAAATCTTTAAATCACGAAGAGAAATCAAAACAAAAGTAATTCTCTCAAAAACAGTCCAGCTTAGTCTTCATTTTACAAATAATCTTTGACTGCCAAAACCCCAGACAGTCTAGAGCAATCTACAATCCCTCAGGATTTTCCCTTGATCCTGGTTTAGGTATGTTAGGCTATGTCTACACGATGGGAGCTATTTCAGGATTTCCAGGTATCTGAAATAGCTGCCCCATGTCTATGAAACACTCCCTTTATTTTGAAATATTTTTCAGAATAACAGGCATGCTATTTAGACATTCATGTACACCTCATCACAGGAGGAGCAAGGGATGCCTCAAAATAGCACTTTATTTCAAAATTGACTCAAAATAAGCTACGTGCATTGGGTAGCACAAATTGCATAGCTTATTTTGATCTGAGGCTGTCGTATAGACAGAGCCTTACTGATCTCTTCCATACTTGTCAACATGTTCATCTGTTCCAGAATTCCCTAAACACTATCCAAGGTCCTGTTAGCTAAGTAAGTTATATCCATAACTCAGTAGCAACCCAGAAACCATTGCTTGGTAACTTCTAAGAAGAAACAGAGAATGTGGTTGGTTAATATACAGATGATTTTTACTAGAGCAGAGTTCTAGACCTTTACACTGCTTTTATGTCACACGACATGGATCAGTCTCTAATTATCAATACTGGTACCCTGTTACAAATAATTGTAACAAATGCTAATAATAATGTATTCTCTTTCACCCCAAATGGATTCTAAATCAGTAAAAACCTATGTAGATAGCTACTGACATTCTATTACTGGGATAGAAACTGGTAGTTGCTTAAAGCCATAATTAAGCAAAACTTTTAAGCATGTGCTCTTGTCTCACTGAATTCAAATGAAGTTCAGCACAGGCTTAAGTAATTTGCTCAATCAAGGTCAAACAGCATATACTGACACAATAGATGAAGGAAAGAACAGAAAAATAATCTGGATAAAAGCCAAATTACAGCTAATATGCAAAGAACATCAGCAATACAGTTGTTATTAGGCTGATTCTGATTTATCCTTTTCAGCTATGGGAATATATTCTCCTCTTTATTTCTTCCCCAAACTTCCAGTGGCCTGTTGTAAGTTTTCACTGAGCCTTGAGACTCATGAATGGAAAGAGTTGGCATAAAGGTAATAAATACATTTACTATCATTGTTAATACACACTTAATAATGATGTAGAGAGCTGCTGTGTCATTAAGCAATGATTGTGTTACACTGGAAAGTTAAAATTAATTTCAAGTCACAGACTATATCACTGAAAAAGGAAAGCTCTGGCTGCCTACTTTATCAGACACTGCTTCCTGATGCACCATTTTCTCCTTTTACTACTGTCAACAATGTTTAGGTGTTTGACTGTTTTGAGTAAGTGGTAAATGCAAAATGTCAAAAGGAAAAAAGAACAAGAAGTCCCATGGCACCTTATTGGTGCATAAGCTTTTGTGAGTAAAGACCATCAGAAATGGGTCTGATACTTGTCACCACAAAAAGAGAAAAGTAATAATAAAGAGAACAATTGTATTTGTCCAAAGTTACTAACTGCAATGCTCAGGGCATTTAAGCCTCTTTTTATAAACTTTGGTCAGACTCTCTGGGCTTTCCCCTAGGAGAGATTCAGAGCTGCATTTCTTCAGTATTGGATTGTAAATTAGGTTATGTGTAGCGTGCATCAGCAGCCGTTGAGCCACAAAAGGAATATGTGACAGAGTGAATGAGGAGAAAGAGTATTACTTTATGTGATTTTGGCTCAGAAGAGCAGTAGCCTGTGTGATAGTCCAAACACTTAAATTAATTATCAGGGAGAGGGAGAATTATCGAATCCTGCTTAAAGCACAGGATTAGGAGTCAGCAGTTCTGGTTTCCATTCCTGCCACTGCCACAGACTCTGTGTGACAGTGAGTTTGGTTCTCAGCTCAGTCACAGAATTATAGAGATGTAAGTCTGGAAAGGATCTCTGGAGGTCATTTAGCTCTTCTCCTTGGCTTACAGGTATGCAAAGTACTTTTGATCCTGACAGCTAGTCATAAGTTGTCCTCCTAAATCTCTTGGTTCAAGACAGCCATGAAATGAATTCATGGTTTTTTGTTTTTTTCCCCCCAGAGACCAGCAGTTCTAGACTGGGAACAGCTTTGTGCCCCATTCCCAGAACTCCAGGGAAAGAGCATGCTCTTTTAAAATGAAAGAAAGTTGACAATGAAAAGGCTGATGAGCGCTGGAATTTGAACAATGTTTTTGAGAGAAGTAGCCAGAGAAATACAAACTAGCTGGAGAATGGGAATAAAGATATGGCTGAAGAACAAATTCACTTTACTTTCACTACACATAAGAACTCTTGAACTTGAAAAATAAAGTATATAACAGGAAGGTAGATTCTCAGATGTCTATGGATGGAGTCCACTGCCTGCTGCAAGCAGAACATGGCATATACTACAAATCAAAACTGTTTCTTGGATTTGGTTTGATGAACAGTAACAAGGAGCAGCCTGAGTTTGTCCTTTCCCTGCCTGGTTCCTGTGATTTTCTTCATTCCTCATTTTCTTTGCCTAAGAAGATCTTCCCTACCCATCTTATACAAATATACTGGAACTAATAGTAACCTGGTTTTATTCTGGAGTGACTTAGCAAAGAATATGTCTATGTCTCTATGTAGAGTTCAAGAATAGAATGACTGAACTGCAGAGCTTTGCATCCTCTGGTGTTACAACATTTGTTTTTTCATGTTCAAGAGTGCTCCTAAAAATGTAGAGGAGGATATGTAATATGTCCATATCAAGGTGTTCTCTCCTATCAAAGGTATGATCTACAATAGGTGAAGAGCTCTTAGATGCCAGGGGTATAATGATGTTAAAATTAATATTCTGACTGTGGACCTTGGAGCAGATGGAGTTGATGTAATCAGGGTAACTTCCAGATTTACATGATGTCTAGGATGAGAACTGCCCCTGAATGTAAGATACTCCAAGAATCTAGGTGACTGCCTCTCAAGTACACTTATGTTCTTCCAACATAATTTGGGAATAATGCTTTACTATTCTCTTTTAATATATTTTAATTAGGTTGTCTGTAGACTAGCCCCCAACTTCAAAGGGGGCATGGTAATTACGGTGTTGGGAGATTACTAATGAAGTGCTGAGGTGAATATGCAGAACTTCATTAGGCTAAATATCTCCCAAGGCGACTTCGAAGTGTGAAACTTCTATGTGCCGACTTGCGTGTAGCCACAGGTCAGCTGCGGGTACTTCAAAGTGCCCGCAACTCTGAAATAGCACGGGCACTTCGAAGGGCCCACGACTGACCTGCAGCTGCACGCATGCCAGCACTTTGAAGTTTCACACTTGGAAGTTGCCAACGGGGGCAGGGGGGAGACTTAGCCTAAAGAAGTGTTGCATATGCACTGCAGCACTTTGTTAGTAATCTCCAACGCCCTAATTACCATTCCCCCTTTGAAGCTGAGGGCTAGTCTAGACACAGCCTAGGAGTTTTAACCTTGATCCTTTGAGAAAGGAAGATACCTCATACTTGAAGTTAGTCCCTTATATAAAGGAAAGACAAGGCTGCTTCAACCAAATACTGAGATTTTTGTACCTGACACCTGAGCATCTGACTGCAAATAAAATGTGGCCTCCTTCTAGATTTGTGCTCCTAGTGGTGATGCCTGTGAGTGATTTCTCAGACAGGAAAGAGAAAAGACCTGCTGTTAGTGATTTTTCAATTTTCATTTTTTCACTCATTGCCAGATCATTTTTCCACTGATGAAACAGAAGCTGAGGAGCAAAAGGTGTTGTATGACTCAGAGACCAATTCAAAACTGTTTCTGCTTCACAAGCTATAGCTAGTACCCAAATGAGGCTGAGAAAGTGGAAAACATATATATTCATGATCCTTTGATTGCTCCCATTCTTCCCAGGAGACTTCCTTTAATTGACAAGGGCCCCCAAAGCACAGAGATGCTTCTAGTTGGATGCATGCCTAAGATTGAATACTTCTGGTGTTAAAAAGAAAAAAATCTTTTTTTTTTTAATTCAGATTACTTTGCTGTCACACTTCATCAATTAGCTGATTTCATCATTTCACTTAATTACATAAGATTGATGATACTGATAAACCAATACCAAAGCAAAGTGGAAAACAACCTTAATCCAGTGTTTTGAGAGGATAATTGTGCTGCCTTATTTCCCAGATTGGGTTATTTCATTCAGTCCTCACATCTGAGTCTCCTATGAGGCAAAATTATCCAAATGAAGGATCAAATCAACCTTTGTTGTAACTCCACGGATCTCACTGATAAAGTTACTTCAGAAAAGATACTGAAACCAATTCTTTAAATATATGAAATTCTATAACCGCAGTGACCAGTGGACAATATTTCGCCCAGTATATTGATGGAACTTTTCTGATCATACAAAAATCTGAAACTACACTGCTGCACTTAAACTGTCATCAGCACAGCAAAATATCCCAACTTTAATTATATATCTGCCTACAGTACAATGTGTGTAAAATTGCAAAGAGGCTGTGAGAAGTTAAGTTATTCCCCACCCCCCAAACACACTATATGTTGCCTTCAATGCAGGAAAATTACTTACATAAGAGTTTATTAACAGAATCATGGAAGTTTACGGCTGGAAGAGACCTTAGGAGATAATCTAGTCCAGTGTTTCTCAAACTGGGTATGTGTAAACTTGGAGGGTACACCGGGGCCTTCCAGGGGGTGCATCAGTTCATCTAGATATTTCCCTAGTTATACAATAGGCTACATAAAAACATCAGTAAAATAAGTACAACTTAAAAGTTAATTCAGACAATGACTTGCTTCTATTGCTTCATGTGCCTTATGCTGAAATGTAAGTACAATATCTCTATTCCAATTCATTTATTTGATAAGATGGTAGAAAGTCAGCAACTATTAAGTAGTCATCTTCTCTGATATTTTTGCATGTTTTTTGTAAGAAAGTAGTTTTTAAATGAGGTGTAACATGGTGGTATGCAAAACAAATCTGACTCCTGAAAAAGGCACAGTAATCTGGAAAGGTTGCGTGGCACTTGTTTTTACACTTCATATTGTCTTAGGTCCATGTTTCCCAACTGGTGGTACGTGTACCCTTAGAGGTATGTGAGAGAAGTCTGGGGGTACTTATATTTTTTAAAAAGGGGCACTTTATAAAAAAAAAGTTGAGAAACACTGATTCTAGTACAACTTCCTTCTCAACTCAAACTGAACTAGCCTAGCCTTGGCTTTTTCAATCCTGGCCTTAAAAATCACTAAGGAAGGAGATTTCACATCCTCTTTAGGTAACCTTTTCCAGTGTTTCACCACTGGGCTTACTTGAACTTAAACCCATGTACTCCAAGTGGAGCATAGGTCATTTGCAAGTCTCCTCCACTTCACTCTGTCTCAGGATAAAACTTCTCGTTGACTCCAGGAATACCCCAGTTATTGTCCTTCAGTCTCAGCAGATCTTCTCCATGTTGTTCAAGGTCTTCCTTTTTTGCATTTTCCTGGTGGGTTCCACCTGAGACCTTGATGAAGAATTGGCCTTGTAAATGCAGAGTTGTGAGCTAAATCCTCGTGGATGCCATTTAGGAGTCTTGAGCAAACAGATTAAAAAAAAATTGTTAGGGGTGGTGCTTGGTCCTGCCAAGAACCCAGGAGATTGGACTCATGACCGCTTGAGATCCCTTCCAGTTCTGTGAGAGATGTATATCTCCATATATAATATAATAGATAGTTTTCTGAGGGTGTGGCCTAGCCATCCCCACTTTCTTCTCTTTATTTGAATGTCAAGTAGTTCTCATCCCGCTTGTTAAAAAGCTCCTCATTTGTGACATTGTTTATGCATGTCTGTAGCTTGTGATTTGAAGACTATTTAGTACACCACATCTCACATCCATAGAAGTGTTAGTGTTCCACCACACTCCTAATTAAATAGATTTTTTTTCCTAATCTTCAGTCTAGATCACCCTTACTGCAAATTGAGTCCATTGCTTCTAGTTTCATCATCTGCAACTACTGAGGATAACCTGGCCTCTTTGAAACTAATTTCATGTTTATTTTGAAATTTTCTTAATGTCACTATATTAATCCACCCCTCACGACCCATTAATCTGCCCGTAGCAATGTCAGATTTGTGCTTCTGGGACCAGTATTATTGATGAGTAGCAGGGATCACTGCTCCTGAAAATAACACTTTTTAGATGGCACAATGTGACACAAACTAGTAAGCAGTGTTGACATTAGTAATACAGGAAAAACACTGTCTTTATGTTTTTCTTTTTAGGGATCTGAGGGGTAAAAGTGAATCATAGTCATTAAAAAATATAGAAACCCAGAAACCCAATAGAACCCCAGAGGGGCACAGGGAAGTTTGATGGTGTTAATAACACCTCATTTCGATGTTGATTTCAAAATGAAACTCATGTAGTCACTCCACCAGATGCCATTTTCAAAGGACACAGAAACCCCGTGCAGGAAGCTGAGAGTGTGCGGGCAGACATAGGACAAGGTCCCCAGAGAGCACTCTAAAGCACCCACAGAAACCCAGAATATGCCTTGCCTGGAACCATGGGTGGCAGGCCTCCCCTAAGGAGGTGGGGCACCCTGTGGCTGGAGGCCGAGGTTTCGGACCTGCTGGTCATCTGGGTGGGACAAGGATGTCCAGCTCTGAATGGAGGGATGCAAGTGAAACATGGCCACCTTCGCCCACCTTGCTGTCAACTTGGCTGCAAAGGGCCACCCCCTCCAGATCTCTGACCAGGTCTGTTCTGAAGTGAAGGGGCTGTGTCAGGGCTACACAAAGGTGAGGGATGCAGCCTGGCAGTTGGAGGCAGTGCCTGCAACCTCTCCCTACTTCACATAGCTCCACCAGCTCCTTGGCCCCAGGATGGACATTTCCACAGCACCACCTGCCCCTGCACCCCTCTTCCCCTGCACCCTGCTCTGCCCCTGCATGCCACAATTCCCCTCCTGTTCCCCCGCCCTCACTACTCTGCTCCCAGCTGCCATGACCATGGATGAGTGGGAGGACCTTACACAGTGGCTGTGGGTAGATGGTTCCAGCCCCTCCCTGGCTCCACCCACCCTGCAAATATGAACCTCTCTCACCCCTGGCATGGCCCTACATACCCATTCTCCCCACACTGTCGCAGCCCTGCCATGGGCCTTGGACCCAGGAAGGTTGCAGCCCCAGGGGCCACCATGACTTACAGCCCACCACCACAATGGAGGACTGACGTCCCCCCCCCCAGTGTAAATAGTTCACCCTCTGACCTCCCAATGTAAATAGCACATTACATCATAGGTTTTCAACAACAAACAGTTAAATGTATTGAACGGTGTCTGTATTGTGCCTCAGGTGGGGATGGTGAGGGAAATGCATGCGGGTAAGGGTATTGATGTGGCAGAGGTGGGTGCGGGAGTTCAGGGTGGGTTGCGTGGGGCAGGCTAGGGTTGGGTCAGGGGTGGCCCAGGTGAAGGCCTCCTAGAGGAGCTCTCTCATGCGCACCCCGTCCCAGTGAACCTGGCAGCACAGGACCACACCTGGCCGCTCATAGTTCAGCACAGCCCCAGCTGCCCAGTGCGCCACAAAGAGCTCCTGCTTGCTTTTCATGAGGTCATGGAAAGTACAGCAGGTGCCCACAACTGTGGGCACTCTGGGGACACCTACCTCCAGGTACGTCACGGGGCACTTATAGTGCTCCTTCTGATGCCCGAACGCTCACTCCACCATGTTCCTAGCCTTGTTGAGCCAGGTGTTGCAGCAGTCCTGGCTCTCAGTGATGTGTCCCATGTAGGGGCGCATTAGCCAGGCCTGGAGGGGGTAGGCCGCATTGGCTGCAATACACAGGGGCATGGTTGTATCTCCCACTGGGAGCCTCCATGGGGGATGTAGGTGCCATAGGCCATCCTGCACCAGAGCCATGAGTTCTGCAGGGCACAGATACTGTGAGCTTTGCCTGGCCAGCCCATGCATATGTCCGTAAACCATCCTTTGGCATTCACAAGGGCCTTGAGGATGACGGAGTGGTAACCTTTCCAATTGATGTAACATCCTCAGCTGTGTGGTGGGGCCCAGATAGCAATGTGGGTGCTGTCCAATGTGCCAATGCAGTTGGGAATCCCAGCTGCTGGCACCCAGCCATGGCAGCATCCATGTTCCCCAGGCAGATAAGGTGGTATAGGAGGATCCTGTTGATGGCATTGACAATCTGCATGGGGTGGAGGGTACGGGAGCCCGTGAGTGTGCAGCAGTATGTGGGGGAGACCCCCCACCCCCACTTGAGACCTCCCCACACCCACTTGAGACCCCCCCCGAGACCCTCTCTGTGTGACTCTGTCCCTGGGACCCCCTCCTCAAGGGCCATTTCAAAGTTTTTGGCTAGCGTAGATGTAGCCAATGTCTTCTAAGAGCCCAGGAAGCAGTGGAAAGTGTTGGTAATGCTGCTAGACAAAACTGACCTCCCATGGCCTGGCAAATTCTCTTGTTTGGCACCGGTCAGGTTCTGAGGGTACCAGACTAGAGATATTCAACCTCTATTTATTTATTCTAGGCAGACTGGTTTTATCCTCTCCAAATGGAAATTAAAACTCTCTTCAGGTTTCAGGGCAACAAGAAACCACCATGATTTTCCTTAAAGGAAAAGTCTGATTTGTGTGGCAGTGTGACTTTTGTGTTGTCCTCTAAATACTCTTCTGCAAATTCCCATTTCATAGGCTATTTATCTGGTGACTTTTCTAGCCACAGCCACCTGCAGAAAAATAAATATGGATGATATATACAGATGCAACTAAGTCCTCTTCCCACAAACTGAGTTCTAGAGAAGCCTCCAATCTTACCATCAAGGAAGAAAGTCAAGGACAAAGGACTTCCCTCTCTACCCTACCAGACAGAAAACATTTATTTCTACTCCTTGATCAACTGTCCCCCATGGAGACATATAGAAATGCTCCTCTAGCCTAGCCTTTGTAGAATGAAGGCACCATTATCCAACATACAACTGGCAATGTTTAGAAGAGAAGAAATGCTGTTATATGAAACATACTCCATAAAGTCTTGCTGCCTAAGTCTACACTAGCCAAAAACTTCGAAATGGCCATGCAAATGTTTACTAATGAAGCGCTGAAATACATATTCAGCCCCTCATTAGCATGCATGCGGCCATGGCACTTCAAAATTGATGCATCTCACCACCACGTGGCTTGTCCAGATGAGGCTCCTTTTCGAAAGGACCCCACCTACTTCAAAGTCCCCTTATTCCTATGAGCAGGTGGGAATAAGGGGACTTTGAAGTAGCCGGGGTCCTTTCGAAAAAGAGCCCTGTCTGGATGAGCCACACAGTGGAGATCAATGTCAATTTCAAAGTGCAGTGGCTGCCCGCATGCTAATGAGGCACTGAATAGGTATTTTGGCTAGTGTAGACATGGCCGCTGTAATCTATTTTTACCACTGATATTGCCTAGAAATAGACTGGACTTCTTCATATTTCTGAGTTTATAGAGTAAATACTTTTACTACATTAATTTTCTGAGTTTAGAGAGTAAATACTTCTACTACATTACTTTTCAGTTGCTCAGAGACCATAACCAATATCCTACCATGTATTGAAAGGTTAACCTTTAAGAGAATTAAAAGGCAGTGGAATTAGTGATTATAGAGTTAGATAAGTAAAGCAAACTTGACTAATAATTTCAAAAATGAAAAATGATCTCCAGGTTCTATGGCACATATTAATATCATTCTTTTATATACCTGTAGCTTATTCAAACTTCTCTTCCTCAACAAATAATTCACTGCCCTTCAATTTTCGATTAAAATTTTAAATTAATAGATATTGTTGTCAATTTCTGATGTGCCAGCTGAAGACACAGTTTTTCTAAGCAAGATACCGGAACTTACAGTGGCTTACAGAGCTGTTTCTCTAACAGTTATTTGGTTCTGAATGCTTTCAAATGAATTTTTGGAAGCAGTATTGATATTATGCCTTATGCCTTCATCAGTCAGTTGTTTCCTGTAGCTTTAATTAAAATGTTAATATATGGTACAATAAAGGATCATTATTTTTAGCAATACTAGTAAATTAAACAACAACAACAACAATGGATTGATAAGGAAGCTCTGAGAAGTAGCTTTTCACATACTAACTGTACAATTGTAAGCTATTACTTCACAATTAACATTTCAAGTTTATTTTTAATGTTTAATATAATGTTCAGGAGTGTGGTTGTAGGAATCTAGCTGGCAGTCCTACCTATGGCAAAAAAAAAAAAATTGAAGAAAGACCAGTGTAAATACAAGCATGTTTCAGATTTAGTCCTCCTTGGACCAGCTTCTAAGCAGGTGTAGCTCAGCATGGTTCCAGTGAGTTTCAATGTACCTATGTCAGTTTATAGCAGCTGAGGAGTAGGCCGTCAGTATCATTCTCTAACGAAAAAGCATGTAGCACAGTAATAACTCAGTGTTTATTACTACTAACCAATAACAGAAGGACAGACAGTTCCTCAAAATACATATACAGAGGGGAAGTCCTCTGTGGTGGTCCCTCTTCTTATCTGAATGGTGAGGACAGGACACTTCTGTACATTGTTCTCCCATTTCCACTCTTCCACTGCCATCTTACAGTTGGACTACATTGAATAAGCAATCTGAGAGGAGGTGAGGTTTGGGGAGAAAAGACAGATGTCTGGTCAAAAAGGGTTTCAGGCTAGGTAATCTTTGCCCAAAATTCTTGCTCCTTTCCCCTGCTACCCTAACAAGAAAGAAAGTAAATAAGCAAGAGGCTTTCTTAATGAGCCTGTGTTGTACACTCTCATGAGGAAACTTCCCAGAAGCAAATGTCAGTTGTTATATTGCTGGCAGCATGACACTAGTACAAAACCACTACCCAGTTACATCGGTGTCATGGGTTTTCTGCAATGCAGGGCTAACCAGCCAGATCAAGGTCAGTATGGCTGCGTCTACACGTGCACGCTACTTCGAAGTAGCGACAGTAACTTCGAAATAGCGCCCGTCACGTCTACACGTGTTGGGCGCTATTTCGAAGTTGAAATCGACGTTAGGCGGCGAGACGTCGAAGTCGCTAACCCCATGAGCGGATGGGAATAGCGCCCTACTTCGACGTTCAACATCGAAGTAGGGACGTGTAGACGATCCGCGTCCCGCAACATCGAAATAGCGGGGTCCTCCATGGCGGCCATCAGCTGGGGGGTTGAGAGATACTCTCTCTCCAGCCCTTGCGGGGCTCTGTGGTCACCGTGGGCAGCAGCCCTTAGCCCAGGGCTTCTGGCTGCTGCTGCTGCAGCTGGGGGTCCGTGCTGCATATACAGGGTCTGCAACTAGTTGTTGGCTCTGTGTATCTTGCACTGTTTAATGAAAGTGTGTCTGGGAGGGGCCCTTTAAGGGAGCGGCTTGCTGTTGAGTCCGCCCCGTGACCCTGTCTGCAGCTGTGCCTGGCTCCCTTATTTCGATGTGTGCTACTTTGGCGTGTAGACGTTCCCTCGCTGTGCCTATTTCGATGTTGGGCTGAGCAACGTCGAAGTTGAACATCGACGTTGCCAGCCCTGGAGGACGTGTAGACGTTATTCATCGAAATAGTCTATTTCAATGTCGCAACATCGAAATAAGCTATTTCGAAGTTGGGTGCACGTGTAGACGTAGCCTATGTGTTTTGCTTTTCCTTTCAGCACATCATTTATGGTTGATTTTCAAAAGTGATGTAAGCACTTATTCTGGGCTTATGTCTCTTGTCTTACAAAACTCAATGCTGTATTTTTTTCGTCTAAAACAATAGACTTTGATCTATCACCTGGCTGAGGTGAAAGCATACCATTTTCAAATCACACTTGGAATAGAATCACATTTTTACTTGTAATTCCATTTCCTTTATTTTTGTGCAGTAATAAGGCCATTGCCATTTATGTACCTCATGAAGATTACAAGATAGCTCTTCAGGTAGTGAAAGTGTATTCATTATGCTATACTTACTTCATAATTTGTTCCTAGTCTTTCCTTAATTTGTTTATTGTAGCCTCAGCACTGTTCTCTGACACATGGGCTTGTACTCCATGCTGTGCATTGTAAAATTGCCTCTGGTTGTTACTCATATGTGCAGTGATATATTTTTACAGTAAAACCTTTTTTGTATTGGAAGTATGCCTTGCAAATGCACACAGAAGATTTCAGTTTGGGTTTAGTTTGGCAAAGGGAAGGGCAGAGAAGGAAAAATGTCAGAGAGGAGAGAATGAGTAGGAGAGTTGATGTCAAGAAAATCCTGTGGAATTTCCTCTGCAGATTTTCATCTGAACTCTTTAGTAAGGAACCTGGGCTTCACTTCATGGAAGAAGCAAAGATGATGCCTATATAAAAATAAATTTTATCAGCATCTGCATGGACCTCAGGTCAGGTCTACACTGCTGCTCTGTATCAGTATTATTATGTCACTCGGGATGTGAAACATCCACGTCCTTGAGATCTGTTGTGTGTAGACTCTGTATTTTGAAATAGCCAAGTACTATTTTGAAATGCATTGTATGTGTTCCAGTGTTATTTTGAAATAAGCTATTCCAAAATAAGGCTGCTGTGTAGACATACCTTTAGGCTATGTCTAGACTTCAGGGTTTTGTCCACATCCAGAAAGGAGTGGTTTTG
The DNA here is from genome assembly GCF_033958435.1 of Carettochelys insculpta. Lineage (NCBI taxonomy): Eukaryota > Metazoa > Chordata > Testudines > Carettochelyidae > Carettochelys > Carettochelys insculpta. The sequence continues at coordinate 156,944,158 of NC_134139.1, read as the reverse complement.
TTGACAAAAGGTGAGTCTGGAAGTTCCAGGAGCCCTTCTGTAGACCAAAAGGGCCTCTGGCACCCTGTGCATGTGTCCTGGTAGACACCCTGTTCACAGCAATCAAAGATCTATAGTTCCTGCCTCTGTCTTTTCTAAAACCCACAGGGAGCCTGGGGAACTCCATGGCAGCAAGCTGAGAGTGTGGAAACTGTTGAGCAAGAGTTTGCAGTCCCCACTCCCACACCACCACACCTTCTCACACAGCAGTGACATGGCTGAGCAGCAGGCAGCCTGAGAACTCCCTGGGCCCTCAAGGGAGCAGCCTCAGGGGTCCCAGGATCCACCCCAGGTGTCCAAGAGACAAGCCCCTTCTGGAGTGGGGCTAAGATCCAGGCCCTATTGGAGATATGGGCAGAGGAGGAGACACTTCAGGACCCCAAAGCTTACCGAAGGAATGTGTACATTTACAGATGCATGGCTGACAACCTGGAACAACAGGGCCACCGCTGCCACACCCTGGAGCAAGTGAGGATGAAGTCAAGGATCTGCAGTGGGGTACATAAGGGTTGAAGATGTGGTGAGATGCTCCGGAGCAGAACTCCCATCCTGCCCTTACTACTCTGATCTCCACCCCATCTGGGGGTGAACACCTCACCTCCCTGGGCTAACCCTCGACTTGGGTCTTTAGGCCTCCCTGGTGGAGCAGGATCCAGATGATGAGGACCAGCCACCAGAGGGCCAACACTTGCAGGAGCCAGACTCTGAAGCAAGCAGCCTAGTGACCAACTCCCAGGCCTCCTCTGAGCTTGGAGATGGTTGCTCTGGTAAGTGCCCCATGTGTCATACCACCCCAAGGCATGGGAGGTGTGTGCAAATGGGGCAAGGTGCAAGAGTCACTTGGCCAGCTCAAGCAGGACATCACACTATGGTCCTAGCATGTAGAATTATATGCAGTGGTAGTGTACACCATCTGCAACCAGCAGACAGCCCCAGCGCACAGGTGGCATCCTGCTGCAAGAGTCACAGGAGGGCAGACAAGTGTCAGGCCCCAGTGGAAGCACCTGCCATGGCTGGAGCCAGGATAGCCACAAAGGTACTATCCTGACCCCCAACACACCAATGAGTGTGGCAAGCAACATCTGGGCATGCCCACAAGCAGGAGGCACTACCTGTTCCTGCAGGCAGTGCTGCAAAGCCCAGTTGTGTGAGTGGACCCTGGGGAGGGATAGGCTGGTCCCGGCTCACCCACCACCCATTGGGGGACACCTCTGTGGCCAGACACCCCTCTCGGCCACTAGTCTACTGAGTTGTCAGCACTGTCCTGGAGGTACTGTGGATTCCCCATTTGGACCCCACTGCACAGACCATACATGGCTTTGGGCCCAGGAGGTGTTGGTTGCTTCCCACAGTGTGGGGCATGGCCTCAGGGCATGAATGACCTCACCATCTCTCCCTCCTTCTGTTCCACATAGTTGGACCTGCAGCAGCCGAAGGCTGAGTCACACCTTCCACCCCTCCTGACCACCCCCAAAGCCACAGGAGGATGTGGAGTGGCAGTCACAAGCATGAGACCAGTTAATGTCCCACTGTGACTCTGTTACAAGCCTCTGGTGGGACAAGCTGGCCCAGATGTTCACTGCCAATGGCCAACACCCGCCTGCCCTCCAGCAAGGTGCTCTGGACCCCCACTTGCTCCCTGGGCTATGGCCATGTCCCCAACTCCTGTTCCCCAGGCCCTCCTGCTCTCTGCAGCACCATGGAGCAGTAGGCCTTCCTGTTGATGAGCTTGGCCACGCAATGCTCTCAGGTGCAGATCAGGATGTGGATCCCATTGATAGCTCCAGTAAAGTTCGGGAATCCCAGGGCAGTGAATCCATCCACAACCTGATCAAGGCCTCCCAGATGGATGACCCTCTGCATCAGGATCGAGCTGATGGCCCTCACAACCTGCAGAGGGAGGTAAATGATCACATATGACAGGGACTGATAGAGGGAGTACCTGGACTCTGGGGAGTCCCCAGCCGCCTTCTGTCTGCTCCCCCTGAGCTCTCTGGGAACCCCCCATGTGACACCACCCACCGTGAGCAGAAGGATTGTGTGAGGCTAGGACAGCATGATCCCCTAGGGATGGGGCTTCCCCCCACCCAATCCACCCCTCACACCCTCCAATTCTGCTTCCTGAGGGTCCCCCTTTAGAGGGAAACCCTGTGGGTGGGAAACGCAGCCCAAGAGTGCAGTACCTCCATGATGAGGGCCCTGATGGTGGACTCCCCCACATCAAACTGGTTCCCCACCAAATGGTAGCTGTTGGGGGTAGCACACTTCCAGAGGGCAATTGTGACCTGCTTTTCCATGGGGATGGTGGGCTGCAGTTGGGTGTCCTGTCTCCATAGGGCAGGGGACAGCCAGACACAGAGCTCCAAGAAGGTGGCATTCTTAATGTGGAAGTTTTAGAGCCACTGCTGATGGTCCCACTTCTCCATGAGCAGCTGGTCCCACTGTCCAAACTGGCTTGGGGCCTCTGGAGCTTCCCATGCACAGGCGGGTGGTCAGTGCAGGTGTGTAGCTCCTGCAGCCAGGGTAACAATCCTGAAGATCTTCTCGGGGTCAACCTTGCCAAGGAACTGGAAGGCAGCTACCAGAAAGTTTCTGCACAAGCTGCAGCATGTCTGTGTAGGCCCATTGCAAGCCCAGGGGCAGCTCCGGCATCATGGCACCCAGACACTGCGTGTGTCATCTGCAAACACGGAGCAAGCACAGCAGGCACTGTGAGAACTCTGTTGTCCCTCACAGATTTAGGCAAGTCCACGGCAGGGACAGGGAATGTCTGTCTGTTGGGGTCCCTTTAAGTGCGTGTCTCTGCAGGGCTCTGTTGACCTGGTGAAGGAAATGGTGACCTGCAACCCTGGCTGACATGATTCCGAGTGGCCGTTTTGCAATAGAGTGGCCAGGTTGTGTGGCCATTCTCTCTCAACAGAGTGGATCACTCTTTCAATGCATCTTGGCGTCTGGACACAATCTGTCAACAGGCGTTTTGTTGCAAGATATCTTCCGACATAAGCATCTGTCAACAAAACCCTGCAGTCTAGACATAGACTCAGAGAATTATAAAGAAAACAGTTTATATAACCTTACAACATTAGGGAAGTTTGTAATCAGCACAATCAATATGTGCAGCATTCTAGAAACATTTTAGAAAGTCTAAAAGCATTATTATCAATCTAATACCTATTTTAATAACACTAACACAGAGATGATCTACATTAGCTTACAGCTGTGCATCTGTTAATATTTAGTTCGGTCCTAAAGTACTTGTCATGAGCTCACGCCTGGTCTGCCAGTATCACAAGAGGTTGCACACAGACACACTTTTAGTTGAATAATACTCAGCCCTGGCTCAGCTGCACTTGTGCCTGATGCTTGTTTTCAACACATGGTAGTTTCTCTAGTAATGACAGTGCATTAAGGACTTTTGTGCATATGCTCACTTCTATATTTTTCATTTTCATTCTCATTTTGTAGCCTCAAAATTCTTCCCAGAGACATTAGTCGATTTCTTCTAGTAACAGTAAGCATATTTCTACTCTATTTATCTATATTTTCTATGCTCCATCCAACTAAATTTTTACTAAATGACAAAATAAAATACACACATTTGTGGCATTTATAGCCTCTAAAATAGTTTAATAATTTAAATGTTGGCTTTGTAAAAAGTGATCTCTAAAATCACAGGTTTACATGTCGTAGTGTTCAGCACATAAAATGAGTACCATGCTCTGTGTTGTACAAGAACCTGGCAAATGTAATCATCTTCTTTTTACTTCCAGGAAAACAATATTTTAATAGTTTCCGTTGAAATTATCTGTAGCTAGTCAAGATACATTTATAGGCTCATGTTATGTAGTAGGTCAGCATTACCTCAGTATTACAGGTCCAGTCCTAATGCTACTGAAGGGAGTTGTAAACTCCAGTGCTACAGGTTGTTGTCCAGAGATATTTGAGAAGACAAACCACAGAAACGTACATTTATAGCTCATGGGTGCCCAGCACGTACCTTGTTCGGCTCCCACAGAATAAAAAGGGATTTGAGTGTGCTCAGCACCTCCTCATCTCTCATGTCTCGTAGTAACTCAGTAATGAACCGGGGTTTCTTATTCAATGAAATAATCATTTCTGTTTTGACATACACTTTTAACTACTGTATTGTTACACTTACCAAGATGTAACTATTAATAAATGCTACTTTTCAAAACAAGTTTTCATTACTTTGAAATAAGTATTCACTGACTAGAACTGGTATTCAATTGAGGCTTGTAATTCAAAATCAATTGTGCTGCAGTCAACATTTCTAACAACGCAGGTTTTTGTTTGGCAAAGGATTTGGGCTTCAAATGAGGCAGATTTTTCAGAATGACAATTAGTTATGCCAACACTAGCAGATTTGTAAAATTAGGGTGGTTTAAAGCTGTTTAAAACAAAAACAAATCTATGTTGTATCCCCGTCACCACAGTTAGGTCACAATAATACTGAAAATTAACATCAGTAGCACATCTGGTGAAGCTGCTCTAAGATGATGGAGAGAGTTCTCTCATTGGCTTAAAAACTCCATCTCCATGACAAATAGTAACTGTGTTGGGCAGAGTTCTGACAATATAACACTCTCTACATGGCGGATTAAGGTCAGTATGTCTTTGTTACTTGGGGTGTGTGTTTTTCATAACATACAAACACAATGGACAACATTTATCATCATCATATTAATTCCAGTTTTAAAATTGTCTTGCTTGCTTTAATAATAACAATATACCAGCCCAGAATAATAACCCCCAATCCAGGTGAGACATTATTAAACCTATTGCACCAACACCACACAGATTCTCCTAATTTTTTTCAGGAAGAAGGGTGCTTTCTGAACTGGGGCTTCCTTTCAAAGGAATCCCATCTACATGGCTATTTTACATTTTGAAAGCAGCACTTTCAACATGGCGAGTGGCCGCCATTATGCAAATGAGGTGCTGAATAGTCATACCAGTGCCTTATTAGCATTTTTGATCTGCTGTATTTACATGCCCCATCTGAAAGGGAGGGGCAGTGTAGACGTAGCCTAACAGAATCTAGCTTGGAGATCTGTAAATGACCATTTGCTTACAACAGAGAATAGCCTGGAAGGCACACTCTGGTCACAAGTCAGAAGAGCACTGATTCTCAGATGAATATTCCAGGACATGAGCAAGAACTGCTGGTGCTCACTTTGAACTATAACTGGTTAATCAAGTGTAGCTAGGTTATCAGAAATCTTTCTTTTCCGTGCTGTCCTTAGCCTAATACCTTTTCAATTAGTGGGAAACACATAGGGATTGTGCCTACAATGCCTAGTACCTGAAGCTCCTGAAATGCTTACCTTCACGTTTCAGTGCTACTAGCACCCTAGGGCTGTGTCTACATGGGAGCCCACCATCAAAAGAGCAAAATCAAAATTCAGAAATCAATATACTGTCTTTCGAAAGAACACTACCACATGGCAAAGGCAGATCACAGTTCCAACCCACTTTTTTGAAGACCTCGTCCCATTATTTTGAAAGAGAGCGTCCACAAGTGTACGGGCGTTCTTTCGAAAGAAGGGAGGCGGAGATGCCGCGGATGGGGTCGCATGGCTGCCAAGCCCTTCTGGGGCCTGCAGCCAGCCGCCGCCTTAAAGGGCCCCCATTCATCTCCCCAGCCCTGCACTAGCCGAGGCCTGCCAAGCTGCCAGGAGCAACGCAGGACCCCAGCGAAGCAGCACCATCGCCAACGACACCCTGCTCCTCGCACTGGATGCAGACATTGTGGGCACTGTTGCCCAAGTTGTCTGCACGGTTGCCGCAGCTGCTCCCCTCCTCCTTGGGAGACAGAACAGCCCCCCTGAGGACACGGAGCACACCCAGCCTGCACCCCACCCCCTGCCACCCCAGCGCCTGTGGAACCACCCCAGCAGCATGGACTGGTGGGAGCGACTGGTTCTGGGGCAATGGGATGATGTCACCTGGCTCCGGAACTTTTGCATGAGCTGGGACACCTTCCAGGAGCTGTGTCACTGGCCGGCACCTGCATTGAGGCATCAGGACACCACCATGCAGCCTGCACTCCCCCTCGAGAAGCGCGTTGCCATTGCGGTGTGGAAACTGGCCACCCCAGACTCCTACTGCTCAGTGGGTCACCAGTTTAGGGTGGGCAAGACCACTGTCAGAGCAGTGCTCATGGAGCTAACCCGGGCCCAGGGCACACTCCCACCATGGGAAGAGGGAATGGAGCCCATGGACACAGGGACCCCTCGGGGGTCACTGGCTGGGGATAGCTGGGAGGGGAGGTTGCTGGATGGGGGGGACAGGAGAGGGTTGCCAGCGGGGAACACCCGGCTGCACCCTCACGAGAGCGCACGGCCTCCATCTCTGCAGGTTGTCCATGCCCTGAATGCCATGCTTCTGCACCAGGTCATCTGCGTCAGGGATCTGGACTCCGTCGTCGAGGGTTTCTCTTCGTTGGGGTTCCCGAACTGCTTTGGTGCCCTGGATGGGATGCACATCCCCATCTGCGCCCCACCACATGCTGCCGGCCGCTATATCAACCGGAAAGGCTACCACACGGTGGTCCTCCAGGCCCTGATGGACCGCAAAGGACAGTTCATGAACATCTATGAGGGCTGGTCGGGGCAAACCCACGATGCCAGGGTCTTCCACAATTCTGGCCTGTGCCAGTGTATGGAGGCTGGCACCTTCATCCCCCATCGGGAAATGCCAGTTAGGGACACTATCATGCTGCTGATGCAGCCCTATACTGTCCACCTCGACCCCAGCAGGGAGGCCTTCAACGCCCACCTCAACCAGGCCCAGCACATGGTCGAGCGGGCCTTTGGCCTCCTCAAGGGGCAGTGGCAGTGCCTTCTTGCCCGCCTCAAGGTGGGGATACGCAATGTCCCACAAGTGGTGGGCACCTGCTGCATCCTCCACAATGTTGTGGAGGCCAAGGGGGATGCCTACATCCAGGGGTGGGCAGCTGAGGCCACCATGGGGTTTGAGCAGCTGGCTGCTGTTGCCAGCCGCCAGGCAAACTGCGATGGTGTCAGGATCTGGGAGGCCTTTTGTGCAAGTCTCACCCCAGGGCCACACTGAGCTCCTTGATGCCCACACCTCTCCGTTTCCCCCATACATCCACCCCCCACCACATGCACCACCACCACCACCATGCCATGCCTCCCCCCCATGGGACCATGGGACACAGGTAGTGGTGCACAACATAAACCTTTATCAATAATAAACTGTAAAACACTGGTGTAAAAGTTCAAGAACTATGTACAATGTTGGGGGAGTATAGGGCGGGGGCTAGAACTGGGAGAGGGGGGCCTGAACTTGGAAGGGGGTGGGGAGGGTGCTAGACTTGGGAAGGTCACTGGGGCAAGGAGGTTGTGGGCCAAGAGCCATGCCGGCCCTGAGATCCCCTTCCCCCCCAGGGAGTGGGTGCCACAGCGGGGATGGGATGGGGTGAGAAGCACTGGAAGGTATGGGCTTGGTGGGACAGCAGGGGGGCATCTGTGTGAGATGGGGTGGAGGACTCTGGTGGGGGTGGGCAGGGGACCCTGGGTGGAACCATTCTTGGGAGGACCCTGCAGGGGGTTAGGGGATTGGATAGTTGGGGGAGGAGGTGCGGAGGGCCAGGAGCCGGGCCACATTGCCCACGTGCTCCTGTAAAGTCCCATGAATGGCGTCGAGGTGGGACATGAGCCTGTCCCAGGCCTCCCTCCACCATGCCAGGTCAGACTTCTCCAGCCAGAGCCAGTGCTTCATAAGCTGTGCCTGGTGGAGGTTGGCGGGGTCATCCACTGGGTGACACTGTGACCTCTGGCTGTGCATCTGGCGTAATGCTGCTGCTGAGGGTGCCCAGCCTCTGTCCGATGCCTCCGGGGGGCTCTCGGGGACCACCGACGCTGATGGACTGCGTGGGGCCTCACTTGCTGCACCTGCAAGGGGTGATGGATAGCATGTCAGTCTCCAAGCAGGACCTCGTCCCCATTTCCCCAGGACCCCGTCCCCCTAGGGCCCCACCTCCCCCGACCCTCCCAGGGCCTGGTCATGGTGGACATGGCACCCCTGTGTTGTCAAGTGCACACAGGCTTCCCTCCTGGGTGGAACAATCCCTCTGTGTGGGCTGTTTTGAATCAAGTTAGCCCAAACTTCAATTTAGTTGAATCAAGTTAAAAATTTGTTATGGGCAATTCCAGCATGACTCTGTATCCACCTGAGTTGTCACACTGGGACACAGGAGTTGTAGTCTGAGTGCCTCATTCCCCTATTCTGTCCAATGGATTGGGTTCTGTGGGTAGAAAATAATTCCCCTGATGTGCCATGGCCTACTCTTTTGGTTGAGCAATTCTGCTACATTGTGGGAGGTGTAAACCACTGGAAAGCTTAGTCCATAAAATGGATTGGGCATGGAAGAGGACCCCAAAACCAATATCTATGCCACTGCAGAAGTTTAGACAGACGGAGATTTAAATTGAACTGAGCCAAAAATGAATGATTTTCATTTGAAGATGACAATTCAGCATTTCCAAACTGACATAATTCTGAACTTTACAGTTTCCAATGGGACAGAAATTCTATTTTTGTTCACTTCTAGTATTGAGCCTATTGCAGTTAAATGTCAACAGGTACCTGAGGCAGATTGAAGAAAGGTGGCAATCACTTTTTGATCTTCCTGCATTAACTCTAGAAGGAAAAGATACAAAGGAGAAGAGATCAAAGATTTTTCCTCAATCTTAGTTGTGTATCCCATGCCACGTACCAATCCTCAAAGCAAATGCTGTTTCCCTAGCAATCCAATCTGGTCCTTAAAAATCCATTTTCTGAACTGAGGAAGAGTTGTGTGTAAGCTTGAAAACTTGTATCTATCACCAAGGTACATTGGACCAATAAAGGGTATTACCTCATCCATATTTTATCACTGATTTTCTGGGTTGCAAAATTATTGCATACCATCTGGACAGGATGATCATTTCAGTCATTTTTGTAAAACAAAAAAGTCATTTCCAGATCTGAAAATGTGCATCTGTCCCATGAAAGCTTATCACCTAATAAATCGTTTTGTTAATCTTTAAAGTGCTAGAAAACTGCTTTTTTTTTTGTGAAGATTCAGACTAACACAGCCACCTCTCTGTGACTATACAATCATGTTGGTGAAAGACACAGAAAGTATTTGTAATTTATTCTATACTATAAAATGAAATCGTGAGACCATCCTTTTGGTTCAATAGTTTTAATCAAGCTTGTTATTCACTGTATGGCTATGGCCAACCTCAGAGTTCAATTAAAGGAATTACCAAGAATACATAAAGCTAACCACTGTTTTCTCTATACTTATTAAGGGATGCAGATTTCATTAATAATTGTTACATTTCAAAACAATCTTATTTATGTAACAATTTTCTATTATGTTTAATCATGTTGTAACATTTTGTTGCCAACAACATTTTTTGTGGATTTCAAAGAGATGTTATATCTTCTTGGAAAGATGTTTGGATTGCTTGATCAACTGTTTTAATAAATGGTGTTTGGGGGAAAAAAGTCCTTCAACATGTATGTACTCTTTTCTGACCTAGTAACAGAATACTTGTTTTCCTTTGTTTATCCTCAGTGTACTTTGAATAATTACTCTGTTTTCTGATATGTGTGAAAATGGAATATTAAATGTTAACATTGGAGTGCTCTCTAAAAAAGATCATTAAGCAAGAAACTTCCCAAAATAAAGGGTAAAAAAAAACCCTAATGACTGGTCATTAAAATAATGAAAGTGGATTCTTAATAGTTAGAGCAGTATTTATATTTTTATAGTTGTCATGACAGTATTTACTTCACACCTTTTTAAGAAAGATTATTACACACCTTTTAATTTCCAAAAAAAACCCATGGTATTTGAAATGTTTGTATGAAATGGAACTTTATTTGTGAAAGAAGTAGCCACCACTGTAATCTTGTCATGTCTTGGGGTGTACCGTGGCATCCCTGTACTGCTGGGAAGATCTTGGCTCAAGTCATCTTCAACCATCTGATTGCCAGCATCTCGGAGGAGAACCTACCAGAGGCACAGTGTGGTTTTCGCCCAGGCTGCAGCACCATTGACATGATCTTTGCTGTTCGTCAGGTCCAGGAAAAGTGCATAGAGCAGAACTTGGATCTGTAGGCTGTCTTTATAGATCCAACCAAGGTGTTTGACACCATCACCAGAGAAGCCCTGTGGACTATCCTGTCAAAACTTGGCTGCCAGAGAAGATTCATTAACCTCATATGCCTGTTTCACGATTAAATGACTGGCTTTATTCTTTCAAATGAAAAGTCCTCAGATCCATTTGAGATATCCAATGGTGTGAAGCAAGGGTGTGTGCTGGCCCCAGTGTTATTCAACTTCTTTTTCATGCAGTTAGGGACCTGGACCATAGAGTCTACATAAAGTACAGACTTGATGGGTCACTTTTCAACCTTTGCCATCTGAATGCTAAAACCAAGACACTTGAGAGGCTCATCTTTGAAGCCCTTTTTGCTGACGACTGTGCACTTATGGCACACAAGGAATCTGATCTCCAGCTCATTGTCAACAATTTTGCTGATGCCACTCACCTCTTTGGTTTGACCATCAGCCTAGGAAGACTGAGGTACTGTTTCAACCTGCTCTAGGATCTGCTGCTCTCCCCACCCAATCTTTATTGAAGGAACAGAGTTAAAACAGCAGAGGAGTTCACGTAACTTAGCAGTGTGATAACCAATGATAGCCCCCTTGACAAAGAAATCAATGCCAGAATCTGCCAGGTCACCTGGGCACTAGGATGTCTGACAGCACGAGTGTTGAGTCCGCACAATATTCGACAGTCCACTAAACTGAAAGTGTACAAGGTTCTAGTCCTGACCTGTCTCCTGTATGGCTGTGAAACCTGGACCTTGTACAGAAAGCATATAAAACTGCTGGAGCGCTTCCACACACTCAGCCTGAGGTCAATACTGCACATTCAATGGCAGGACAGAGTTACAAACCTGGAAGTCCTGGACAGAGCAGGAACCACGAGCATTGAATCCATGATTCTGAAAGCCCAGCTTCACTGGACAGGGCACTTCATATGAATGGAGGAGTCAAGAATCCCTAAGAAACTCCTCTATGGTGAACTCTCTCAGGGCAAAAGGAATCAAGGTAGGCCTCGCAAGAAATATAAAGACTGCATGAAGGCCAACATTGCTCATGCTGGTTTAAAACCAGATCAGCTAGAGCAGCATGCATCATCCTGCAAAAATTAGGGGATCAATCCAATAATCCCTTAGCTGGCAAAACCACCATTAAAGTCAAAGGAAATTTTTGGCATAGAATTGTACCTAGTTTTTATTTTATCATCTTCATAAGCATTCATAACAGAAAGACTTTTCTAGAAGTATCAGGTAAGGATACTAATAAGTATAGCAATGTCTTACATGGCTGTTTTCATGATTTACTTTAGTGTGCTGAATTCATTGCAGACATTGCTTTTCCTTTGTAAATATATATCATACTTGAATCTTTACAATAAATGTTCTGCAAAATGTTTATTCCCAGTAATATGTTAATCAAAAGCTTCGTATAAGTAGAAATATCCTTATCAAGTAGAAATTGAACACTAGGGCTTTGTCTACACTACATAATCACTTCAAAGTTAACTTCAAAGTAAGGAAGTACTTCGAAGTAGCTTGCAGAGCATCTACACACACACTTTTCCTTACTTTGAAGTTAACTTTGTAGTAAGGGAGGCTAACTTCAAAGTCACTACCGCATTCCCAGGAATGGAGTTGTGCCCTACATTGAATTTTAACTTTGAAGTGGGATGTGTGTGGATGTTCTGCACTCATTACTTTGAAGTAAGATGTCCACCACTGCAGTGTTCCCACCCCCGCCCCCCGTCCCATCCTTATAGCAGTGAGACATTCTAGCCGGACCAGGCAGAGGTCTATGGTCTCTGCTGGCCACCAGACAGGAAACAGCTCTCTGACAACCCTAGGCAGGAAGCTGAGAGCATGCCACAAGCAGAAGCAGCCTAAGTTCCCACTCTTACTGCCCCTGCCAGATGCACCAGCCAGTGTCTACAACCCCTGGCCAAAATGGCAGCACAGCAGAATCCCTCTGCCCCTCCAGGGCCCCAGATGATGAGTACAAGGGCTCACAGAGCACAGGCAAGGTGTGTGCCAGGAGGGGACCCTCCTGCACTGAGGATGAGCTGAAGGATCTCATCACTCTGTGGTGGGAGGAGGAGGTTCTTCAGCAAACCAGCACCCAGCAGTGAAACACAGAAGCCTATGACAGGCTGGCCAGCAGGCTCGCTGCCTGAAGCCACCCTGACCACACTGGTAGCAGTGTGCAGGTGAAAGTGAAAGAACTGAGGCAGGCATACTGCAAAGCCTGTGATGCCACCAGCCAGTTGGGGGAACGGCCTGCACACTGACCCCACTATGGGGAGCTGTACAGGCTTCTGGGGCCAAGGGAGGTGGCCACTTTTGAGCATCTGGTGGACACCACTGGTTCCCCTCCCAGTGGGCATCGACAAGGAGGCAGACCTTTCCAGTGCCACCAGCCCCTCACGTGAGGACCAGCCCACTGAAACCAAAGGTAATGACAAGGGCTTCAATGACAGGACTTTGTCATCGCCATCCCCTCTTGGACACCCAGCTGTGCCTTGTCAAGCCTCACCTCACCTGAGTCCTGGAAGGTTGCAGCCGATATTTACAGGGTGAGAATGATGTCGCCAAGCCCAGGAACACCACCCCCAAGAACAGCACTGCAGCCCACATGCTTGTGAATTGGGGCGGGGGGTTGAACACGTCCTGACCCTGACCAGGAGGGAACCTGTGGGCACACTGGATCCCATGAGGCTCACAGGCCACTGGGCAGCAGCGGAGCAGGGTGGGGGCCAGGGGAGTGGGGGCATGGCTCCCCTGGAGTTTGGACCCAGCACTCACAGGATATCTCCTGTCCCCTTCTGTCTCCACTGGTCCATTGCTGGGTAGCTGCCACAGTCCTCTGGAGCAGGCCACAGCCACAGATGGTCAGGAGGCTGCCCCATCACCCCCGCCTGCATCCTCATGTGGACGCAGCTGAGCCACATGGAGATGATGCTGGAGGGATGAGGAGGCAGCCGCCAACTAGGCGGTCATGCAGGAAATGACTGGCATGCTCCGGGAGTGGCTAGAGATGGAGTGGGAGGTGTGGGTGCAGCTGGCTGGCAGCCTGGACACCATGGCCCATGCCTTGGCTACATGCCTCACCCTACCTCCCACTCCATCACCAGCCTGGCCCAGAGCTGCACCCCGGAAGCTGTCCCCCTGTCAGCCACCCCTCCAGCAGCTGCTCCTCACAAGGGCAACCACCGCATGATGGACCTGATCCTGGCTGCTCGCATTGCTCTGGCTTGATGGCTCAAGGCTGGAGCAAGCACACCTGGCCCATCCTCAGTGCCCCCCATACACACCCTGTCGAAGCTAAGACCGCAGAGGCCCCAATCCACCCCAACCTCCCTGTTGTCCTGGCTCTGTCACAGCCCCACAGGGGACCCCAGAACCAGAGTGGTAGAGGCAGCCACGGTGGCTGCAGCTCCCAGCCCCCCATGCTGCTGGGCCACTGAGTCTTCTCTCATCCCAGTCCCCCTCTGTCTCCCCACCCAGACCCCATCTAGGTTCAGTCCCCCAAATTAGTCTCCCATCTCCCATGTGTGGAATGTTCCCCCTGTGCACTGAATATAGTTTGATATATTCTGTTTCATCAAATACATTTATTCCCTAACAGATATGTGCATTGGTCCCACTCTAACCCAAAGTCCTCCTTGTGTGGTGGGAGAATGGTGGTGGGGAGAGCCAGAGGGGTGTGTTTGTGAGGGATTGGGGAATGTGGGGGCATGTAGTGCAGAGTATGGCTAGGAGATCAGGGCAGGCCCTGCACAAAAGCCTGGCACAAGGCCTCCTGGACGTTGATCCCATCCCTCTGGGTCTAGTGGCATGGGACAGTGGGTGGCTGTTCATACTCAGACTCCAGGTCCATGGCCCAGCCCTGACAGAAGGGCTCCCACCTTTCCTCCACAAGATTGTGGAGGGCACAGCATGTGGCGACCACTGCAGGGACATTTGGGAGGCTGACATTCAGCCTCATGTGGAGGCTGCAAAACCTCCCCTTCACACTCCCAAATGCCCACTTTGCTGTGTCCCTGGAATGGTTGAGGTGGCTGTTGAAGGTGTCCTGGGTTGTTGTAGTGTGTCCGGTACAGGACCACATGAGTCATGGGTATAGCAGGTACAAGGTGTCAGCCATGATACGGGGTGGGGGGGGCGTATCATGATGTCCCCAGGCAGGGACTCACACCAGGGGACATATGTACCTCCTACATCCAGCTTCCCAGCCACAAATTCCAGAGCACCTGGACATCATGAGCCCTGCCCGACCGCCCCATGCACACATCCAAGAAACAGCCCTTCATGTCCACCAGCACGTGCAGTACCAACAAGTGGTACCCCTTCCTGTTAATGTAGGAACTCTTGCTGTGGTCTGGAGCCCAGATGGCCATGTTTATCCCACCCAGAGCTCCAAAACAATTTGGGACCCCTGAACTGAGAGTTCAGTGTCCAGTTCCCTGAGGGTGACGACTCATCTCAGAAGCACTGTGTTCATGGCTCGGATGACCTGCAGGGATGGAAAGACCACACATCCATGAACATCAGACCAAGAGGCCCTACTTCCCCTTGTCCCCTCCCCACCAAGGGCCCCCTCCACCTTGCCCAGTATCTCCTCCCCAGGGTGGGTCTGTGGTGGGGTCCGGACTTATTTATCTCAGCACCACTCTGATGGTGGCCTTACTGACTTCAAATTGGTGGCTGACAGACTGGTGGCTGTGGCGGGGCAGCCAGCCTTCCCAGTGTGATGCCCACACTCTTCTGCACTGAGAGTGCTGGCCACATCTGGGTGTCCCAGTGCTGGAGGACTGCGGCAAGCCAGTGGCAGAGGTCCTCAAATGTCTGATGGGTCAGCCTGAAGTTCCTGAGCCACAACTTATCGTCCCAGTCCTCAAGCACCAGCCGGCCCTACCACTTGGTGCTGGTGGAGAAGGACCACAGGCACTGGATTGGGAGGCCCAGGAGATGGGCAGTAGGGCCCTGGCCAGGGCGTGGAGGCTGTGGCCCATACGGGTGACCCAGCCACACTGCTGGAACAGCATGGCTACCAGCATGGCCTGCAGGCTGACCAGGGTGGAGAGGAGGTCCTCCTTGAGAAGTGTCTGGGTGGGCATGTTGTGCAGCTCCACTCCTCAGCATGTGGTCTGTCCTGCTTTCTGAGGAGCCTTGAGCACGTGCAGGGTGGGGATGTTGGGAGGAGCCCTTTAAGGGGTCAACTGGCTGGTAACCCAGCAGGCTTGTCAACCATGCAGCCCCCTGCCTGCATAATTTCCCGGCCCCTTACTTTGAAGTAGGGGCTATTGTGTGTAGAAACTTCAAAATGGAGGGAGCCTACTTCAAGGTAAGGAGAGGTGCTTTTTGTGTGTAGACACTCTACTTTGAAGTAAGCAACTTCAAAGTTATTTTGCAGTGTAGAAGTGGCCCACTTGATATATAGTGAAATGGCGCCAGTTATGGTATCCAAGGATAAGTTGATATCTTGTGTGGGGAAGCCACTGTTGGAGAAATGCACGGCCACAGAGTCTGGGTCAAAGGTGAAATAATATGTAAGGGCAGACTGTTACATTACATATTAAAGAAACAACATGATGCTCACAGTTTGACAGTTTTAGTGTTTCTTACAAAGTTGGCACACAACCAGAGGCAATGAAATGGCAGTTTTAAGTAGTCTAATCTATGACCAATGGCCGTGTCTACACTAGTCCCAAATTTCGAAATGGCCATGCAAATGAGCAGATGGGAATAAGGGGACTTTGAAGTAGGCGGGGTCCTTTCGAAAAGGAGCCCCGTCTGGACGAGCCGTGCGGCAGCAAGACGCGTCAATTTCGAAGTGCCGCGGCCGCCCACTTGCTAATGAGGTGCTGAATATGTATTTTAGCACTTCATTAGTAAACTTCGAAATGGTCATTTGCATGACCATTTCGAAGTTTGGGGCTAGTGTAGACACGGCCAATGTGTTTATATGCAGAGTGTAGACTGAGGTTAGTTAAAGTAACTCGAAACTATAAACAGCAGCAAGGGAGGTTGATGTTGGGCATTAGGAAAAATTTCCTAACTGTCAGTGTGGTTAAACATGGGAATAAATTGCCTAGGGAGGTTGTGGAATCTCCATCACTGGAGATAATTAAGAACAGGTTACACAGGCATCTACCGGGAACAGTCTAGACTGTGCTTGGTCCTTGCATGAGGGCAGGGTACTGGAAGGATGACCTTCGATGACCTCTCGAGGTCCCTTCCAGTTCTAGTGTTCCATGATTGTGAAATAAAACCGAAGACAGGGTTCAGTCAGTAAAGTTCAATTCAAAACTAGGGTAAAAGTAACCACCACCTTAATACTAACCACAACCCTTAATATCAACCATAACCCTTAATATTAAAAGTCTTTGAGCAACAGCTTTGACAGAGAGAAAAAGTTAGCAGTTATGATTCATCTATGGCTATGGCTACACTAGAGCGTTTTGTCAACAAAAGCCCGGTTTTGTCAGCAAAACTGATGCCATGTACACACACAAAATACATTTTGTAAACAGTATGTTGACAAAAGCTGGCAATTTTTCAGACAAACTTCTGCATCTCCCAGATGAGGAAGACTGCCTTTGTTGACAGATTCCTTTGACAAAAAATCTGGGGTGGGGGACTCTTGTCAAAATACAGGGCTTCCAGTTCACCAGGCAGCCCTGTTTGCTGAGCTTCCAGTCCACCATTCTGGTGAGAGAGGGCCAGGAAGTCCAGAGCAGAATCACTGTTGACAGAGCAGATTGTTCTTTCAATCCACTTTTATGTATGGCTGCACTCTGTCAATAGATGTTTTGTCAGAAAATTTCTTTGTACAGAAACATTGGTTGACAGATGTTTCTGGTGTAACCATAGTCTACAGGTGTGGACCAATCAGAGAGGGTCTGGAGGACAGGAGAACTTGGGAGGATAGGTATGCTAATACTATGACAGAAAAATAAGAGAGCAGATCAGGCCAAAGACAGTATACATTGCAGATTTAACATGCTTGTACATGCCATTACGATAAGAGAGGATATATTGCGATGTTTTCTTGGACATTACTTGAAATCTGAATCTGACACAATTTCAAGACACTATTTTAAAAGAGTATTTTCTTAATTAAAAAGACAGTGAATATTTAACTTAGATAACAGATAGCCAAGGGCGGTATGATAGACATCCATATAAGCATGACTGGTATGAAGAAAGTGAATAGAGAATGTTATTTACGCTTCATCTAACAAATGAACTGTTAGTCTATAAGGTGCCACAAGACTTCTTGTTGTACATGTAACTGATTAAATAATTATATAAGTTCATAGAGGATATCATCAGTGCATATAATCAAGATGGTCATGGACACAGACTTATCTTTTGCTGTCCTTAAAGTTCCAGTTGCCAGAAGCTGGAACTGGACAAGGGGGCTGCGTCTACACGTGCACGCTACTTCGAAGTAGCAGCACCAACTTCGAAATAGCGCCCGTCACGTCTACACGCGTCGGGCGCTATTTTGAAGTTAACTTCGACGTTAGGCGGCGAGACGTCGAAGTCGCTAACCTCATGAGGAGATAGGAATAGCGCCCTACTTCGAAGTTCAATGTCGAAGTAGGGACAGTAAGACGATCCGCGTCCCGCAACGTCGAAATTGCCGGGTCCTCCATGGCGGCCATCAGCTGGGGGGTTGAGAGACGCTCTCTCCAGCCCCTCAGCTCACTGGTGGCCGTGTGGAGCGGCCCCTTAAAGGTCCCCTACCCCGCCCTGACTGCAGGAGGCTGAGGCAACGTGCAGGCTCCTGCCTGCACACGCGGCGAGCCTGCACAGCCCTCAGCCCCTGACACCGGCCATGGCTGCCCAGCAGCTCCCCCAGCGCCCCCAGGGGACCCCCCGCAAGGGCAGCCAGAGCAGCCAGGGAAGCCAGAGGGCCACGCAGTCTGGGAAGCGGCAGCGGGGCCCCTCCTGGATGGAGGCCGAGATGCGGGACCTGCTGGGGCTCTGGAGCGAGGAGGAGGTGCTCCAGGTAATGGGGAGCAAGAGGCGGAACGCAGATGCGTTCGTTCGGCTGGCCGACGGCCTGGCTGCCCGGGGTCACCCTGCCCGCACTCCTGACCACGTTTGCAGTAAGGTGAAGGAGCTGCGGCAGGGTTATGCCCGGGCCCGGGATGCGGCCAGCCGATCTGGGGCCACCCCCGTCACTTGCCCCTTTTACAGGGAGCTCAGGGACATCCTGGGCTCCTGGCACACATCCTCCCCTTCGGCCACCCTTGACATCTCGGCTGACGAGCCCGAGCAGGCCCTGCAGACGGACTCCGCCCCGGAGGCAAGCCTCGCACCCCGGGGGGCCCCCCCGGAGACCATCCCCGGGACATCGCGGCAGGAGGAGGAGGAGGAGGAAGAGGGGGGCTCCTCCTCCGCAGAATCCAGCCTGCAGATCCTCCTCCTGCCATCCCGGAGCAGCAGCAGGGCCTCCGACCCCCGGGGATCTCTGGACCGTGGGAGCGGACCCACAGGTAGGTACCCCTCTCTGGTGGACACCCCGGGGCTTGAGGGGCGGGGGGAACAGAGATGTGTCCAGGGTCCCCCACACGCTCACATGGCCATGGCCCCAAGGACACTAGGGCCATGGCCCTCACAGCACTGCAGCCATCGGCCCCTGCCCCCCGCCACCCTGCATGACAGTGCCATGCCCCATCCCCGGGCCAGGGGGGAGCGGAACCTTAAGGGGCCCCCGGGCGGAGGGGGTGGGACACCCCGCAGCAGCAGCATGTGATGGAGTGGGGGGAGTGCAAAAGGGAGACTCAGGCCACATATGAGCCACCAGAGCAGAGGAGCTCCCAGGGCCAAAGGAGGATCCTGGCGCTACAGCTGGCAGGTGACACCTCTGCCCTGAGCAAACAGGAGGGAGGAGCCGAGCTGGCTTGGAATTGGGGGGCGAGGGCGGGGGCCACAGGTAGAGGCTAGGGGAAGGGAGAGCTGGTAGGCAGCCAGCCTGAGGAGGGGGAAAGCTGCATCCCAGAGGGGCCCCCCTTGGGGTCTTCTCCCCACGACGGGTTGGAAGGACTGTCTCTTCCGACAGCTGGTGCTGTCACTCCTGCCAGAAACTGGCCATCTGTGGCCTAAGAAACCTCTCTTGCTCTCAGACCCTGCGGGGTGAAGTGAGAGTCGCTCCCACCAGGGGACGGGGTGCAGGGCAGGGGGACCCCTGAACCCCATCCATCACAGCAGCATCTCCTGGGGACGGGGATGGGGAACCTGCAGCACAGGGCGGAGGGGACAAAGGCCACGGCTCGGGGCCCACACTAACGCCTGTCTCCATTCTTCTTTCCCCCCTCCTCTCCTGTGTCCTGCACCTGCACCATCCGAAGGACCGGAAGAGAGCACCGGCGAGGCCTCGGTTGTCCCGGAGAGCCCTCCGGGACCCTCGCTCCAGGGCAGCCCCTCGGCTGAGGAACGACCGGCCCCGCGGAGGGCCAGACGGCGGACCCCGCGCCTGCTACCGGCGGCGGCCACGGACCCCCAGCTGCTGGCCATCCTCCGCCGGCAGCTGGAGGTGTCAGAGCAGCACCTCCGGCTGCAGGAGCAGGCACTGGCCTGGCGCAGGGAGGCATGGGGGGCCTATATGGAGACCATCAACCGGCTGGTTGACTACCTGGCCCCCCATGCCGCGCCAGCCGAGCCACCGCCCGCCATGCCCGCTCCTGCAGCCCCACCACCAGCTGCTCCAGCCATTGCCGGGCCGTCCGCCGTCGCCCCACCACCTCCCCGCGAGGGCCACCGCGCCGAGAGACCCCTGGAGCCACCTGAGACTCGCCGGCGCCGCTTCCTTCTGGTGGAGCCCGCTCCCACCCAGCCGCGGACCAGACTGCAGGCCCGGCGGAGCTCCCGGCTGGGCACACCCACTGCTGGGCTGTAGGGGTGAGGGGCCCGGGACGTGGCCCCCCCCCTTGTTGGACATAGTTTTTGGTGGACTGGTTTCTGTTGGTGTTGCCCCTGTTTGCCCCGTCCCCCCTCTGTAAATAGTTCGCCCCATTCTCCTCCCTCCTTTGCTTTTTTGTTGATGGTGCACACTTTTTTATTTGCTTTGTGGTTGTATTGTTTTATTTGTGCCCATCTTGATTTGCTTGAACGTTTGTCCCTCCTTCTTTTTGGTTTCTGTGTAGGGGCGCATGAGCCAGGGCCGGAGGGGGTAGGCCGCATCCGTGAGGATGCAGAAGGGCATGGTGGTGTCCCCCAGAGGGATCTCCTGCTGGGGGATGTAGGTCCCCGCCTCCAGCCGGCGGCACAGGCCCGAGTTGCGGAACACCCGGGCGTCGTGGGTGCTGCCAGGCCAGCCCACGTAAACGTCCTGGAACCGTCCCGGAACCGTCCCCGGGTGTCCACCAAGGCCTGCAGGACGACTGAATGGTAGCCCTTCCAATTGAGGTATCGGCCGCCACTGTGGTCCGGGGCACGGATGGGGATGTGAGTCCCATCCAGAGCCCCGAAGCAGTTGGGGAAGCCCAGGGTGGCAAAGGCGGCGACAGTGGCCTGTGGGTCCCCCAGCCTCACGAGCCTGTGCAGGAGCATGGAGTTGATGGCACGCACGACCTGCAGAGAAAGCACATGGGACAGCCCCAATGAGGGGTGAGCAGGGTGTGCGTGGCCCTGCCCTGCCCTGGCCCCCCTGCCCTGGCCTGCCCTGGCCCCCTGCCCTGCCCTGCTCTGGCCCCCCTGCCCTGGCCTGCCCTGGCCCCCTGCCCTGCCCTGCCCTGCCCTGCCCTGCCCTGGCCCCCCTGCCCTGCTCTGCCCTGCCCTGCCCTGCCCTGGTCCCCCTGCCCTGCCCTGCCCTGCCCTGCCCTGCCCTGCCCTGCCCTGGCCTGGCCTCCCCCTGTGGGTTCTCTTACCTCCATGAAGACAGCCCCGACGGTGGCCTTTCCGACACCAAACTGCTGGCCCACGGATCGGTAGCTGTCCGGAGTGGCCAGCTTCCAGACAGCGATGCCGACCCGTTTCTCCACAGGGAGGGCACGCCACATGGCAGTGTCCCGGTGCCTGAGTGCGGGGGTGAGCCACTGGCACAGCTCCAGGAATGTCTGGCGGGTTCATCCTGAAGTTCCGGAGCCAGTGGTCATCGTCCCACTCCCCAAGCACCAGCCGCTCCCACCAGTCGGTGCTGGTGGGGTAGCTCCACAGCCGCCGGCGTGTGAGGTGGGGGGTGGAGCGGGGTGCTGCAGCAGTAGGGGCTGAGCCCTGCTGCCCTGGGGGCATCTTCTCCCCTGGGGCAAGAAGGTGCTCAGCTGCCCCCAACATGGCATGAGCCAGGGCAAGCCCTGCTCCTGCCGGGAGGGCTGGGTGGACCTCTAGCTGCTGCTGCTGCTGCTGCTGCTGCTGCTGCTGCTGCTGCTGGGGGTCCATGACTGCGGTGCTCGGGGTCTGTGTGCCTATATGGCTCCTCAGACCGCGTGCTGTGCAGGCTGAGTGTATGTGGGAGGGGCCCTTTAAGGGAGCGGCTAGCTGTTGCCCCGGAAGCGCTAGTCCGCCCGTTGACCCTGTCTGCAGCTGTGCCTGGCATCCCTATTTCGATGTGTGCTACTTTGACGTGTAGACGTTCCCTCGCTGCGCCTATTTCGATGTTGGGCTGAGCAACGTTGAAGTTGAATGTCGACGTTGCCAGCCCTGGAGGACGTGTAGACGTTATTCATCGAAATAGACTATTTCGATGTTGGCTGCACGTGTAGATGTAGCCGGGGATAGATAATTCAAAATTGTGTTGTTCTATTCATTCCCTCTGAAGCATCTTGCATCGGCGATTGTCAGAGATAGGATATTGTGCTAGGCTGACAATTGGTTTGACCCCAGTACGGCTATTCTTATTTCTTTGATGTATGATGCTGCTAAAAATTATTATACAGCCATGATGCAGAAATTGTTAAAGGGTTCATTTTAACATCTAAATGTTGGATTTTCTAGATGGCCAACCAAATAAACTATTTATTTATAAAGTAATTATTATCTGTAGTACAGCAGCATCTTGATCTTCAGTTGAGATTCAGAGTCCTTTGTACTAGGTATTGTACATATGTGCTGTAAGGAAGAAACTCCGTTATGCAGCGCTTGCAATGTAAATAGATCCAAATAAATATAGAAATATGTGAAGTAAATCTAAAATACAGAAAATGGGTGGGAGAAAAGAAATATTATTAGTGAATGTGATGTCTTTGTGCATTTATGCATGTGCAAACAATATAGATTCCAAAAGAAAATTCATGTTAATAGAAAAGAGAGAAACAAAATACCTGCCGGAGGGTTTCTTCCAAAGCAGATTTGCTATGTATTCTACTCAGGCCAAAGAAGAGTTTTGTTTTTTTTTTCCCTTCTTACATTAGAGAGATTAGTGTGAGGGTCTTCTATCATGATCTTCTAAAGAGAATAATATGCAGACACTATGGAATAATTGGAAGATTACTTCAGAACTAGCGCTCCAACTCAGCCGAGACTGCCTATGCCAGAGAAAAGAATGTAAGGGAAAAAAGTGATATAAGATTGGAAAATGCGTCTTATTGAAGAAGAATTTTCAGTCTGCTTTAGAAAGAGAAGCTGCTGAACTCTCTTTCATATTCAAATTTGGCACATTTTCACATAGTTTAAACCGGGATGCAAATTTTCTGGAACATTATAGGAGCTCTTTGGCATACTTGGCTTAATCTAATTCTTGACTCCCCCACCTGCCCCTCTGCTCTCTGATTTGCTCACCTTGGTAATTTTTTTCTGATTTTTCAACTTTGATTACTGTTTTTGTTTCTCTATGCCTTAAATATTGAGTCTGTTCCGGTATGGCTGTGGTCTGAAGAAGTGGGTCTGTCCCACGAAAGCTCACCTAAAAATTATTTTGCTAGTCTTTAAAGTGTCACTTGACTGCTTTTTTGTAGTCTTTTAGTGGACTTTGCATGCATAGTCTCTTTCTCAGCACTCCAGTAGCAATAGCTGGAGTTGCAGAGAGTGAATAGGACTGATATACGGTTTAATGAGGACATTTCTGTTCTTCAAGGAAATGCTGATGCCTTGTTTGGAAATCCATTGTCAGGGAAATACATGAACAGAGAGTCTGGGTCAAAGGTGAAGATATATGCAGTTATAATACATTAATGGTTGGTATATAAATGGGTTTCACCTATGTGAAGTCACACAACTAGTTGAATTTACATTGGTGAACAAAAATGGCTTTCTACCTATCCCTGAATATGTATATCTTGGATAAGAAATGAACCTGGAGATACACAGTTAAACATGACTGTGAAGGAGTAAGTGGAGGGCCTGGCAGTGTGGGGTTAAAAAGGACCTTTTTGCCCAGTTAGCCCCACTCTGTTTCACCTACGGCCAATGCCATGCCTGCAGTGAGAATAAAAGGAGGGAACCTGGCTCATTAAGGGGTTGACCAGCAAGAAGGCAGAAGCTGGTTCTGCTGTCTGCAGGACATGAGCCAGAGTTGCCTCTTAATCCAAGCATAATTTTGGAATCTGTGGTTACAGTAGATCAATTATTATGCTTCCCTAAATGTTTCTAAAAAGATGGTTGTTCTTCTCTCATTCTCATAGAAGAGCTGTAATTATCACATCTGAGAAAATTAATTTTGTGCTGCAATATGTAGCATTTGTAGACCATATGGACACCTCATCATGTCTTTTAATGTACTGTGCCATTAATCACTATTGCTTTCTTCATCTTCTGGACTGAAGCTCAAGCATTCAGTTAATAGCTGGATACAAATTACACTATTTTTTCTCCTCACATTTTTCTATCAACTATTGAAAATTCGGAGTGCTATTAAAATTCAGTTTAATTACAGTGCTTCACATTTCCTTTTTGCACTTCCTATGCTGAAATATTAGATAGGAGCCAAATAAATAAAGATATATCTATTGAATTTGCTAGCTTGATAGAAGACTAAATAATTCATCAGCTTGGTATTTTGTTTTTGAATATATATTAACAACATCACATGACAGTCTTCGGAACTTTCAACATTACACATTTGTGTGAACATTATTTCTTTACTTTATACCTCCTGCACAGTCTTTATACCTCTTGGGAGGCCTACCTTGATTCCTTTTGCCCTTGGAGAGTTCACCATAGAGGACTTGCTTTGGGAATCTTAACTCCTCCTTTTGTATGATGTGCCCTGTCCACCGAAGCTGGGGTTTCAGAATCATGGCTTCGATGCTCACGGTTCCTGCTCTGTCCAGGACTTCCAGGTTTGTAACGCTGTCCGGCCATCAAATGTGCAGTATAGACCTCAGGCTGCGTGTGTGGAAGTGCTCCAGCAGTTTTATATGCTTTCTGTACAAGGTCCAGGTTTCCAGCCATTCAGGAGACTGGTCAAGACTAGAGCCTTATACACTTTCAGTTTAGTGGACTGTTGGATTTTGTGCTGATTTAACACTCGTACTCTCAGACGTCCTAGTGCCCAGCTGGCCTGGCAGATTCAGGCATTGATTTCTTTGTCAAGGGAGCCATCATTGGCTCTCACACTGCCAAGGTACTTGAACTCCTCTACTGTTTTTAAATCTGTTCCTTCAATAAAGATTGAAGCAGGGAGAGCAGCAGATCCTGAAGCAGTTTGAAACAGTATCTTGGTCTTTCCTAGGCTGATGGTCAACCAAAGAGGCGAGTGGCATCAGCAAACTTGTTGACAATGAGCTGGAGATCAGATTCCTTGTGTGCCATAAGTGCACAGTCGTCAGCAAAAAGGGCTTCAAAGACGAGCCTCTCAAGCGTCTTGGTTTTAGCATTCAGATGATGAAGGTCGAAAAGTGACCCATCAAGTCTGTATTTTATGTCGACTCCATGGTCCAGGTCCCTAACTATGTGGCTGAGAATGCATGTGAAAAAGAGGTTGAATAACACTGGGGCCAGCACGCACCCTTGCTTCACACCATTGGATATCTCAAATGGATCTGAGGACTCACCATTTGAAAGAATAAAGCCAGTCATGTCATCGTGGAACAGGCATATGAGGTTAATGAATCTTCTTGGGAAGCCACATTTTGACAGGATAATCCACAGGGCTTCTCTGTTGATGGTGTCAAACACCTTGGTTGGGTCTATAAAGACAGCATACAGATCCAAGATCTGCTCTATGCACTTTTCCTGGACCTGACAAACAGAAAAGATCATAACAATGCTGCTGTGGCCTGGGCGAAAATCACACTGTACCTCTGGTAGGTTCTCCTCTGAGATGCTGGTTATTAGATGGTTGAGGCAGACTCGAGCCAAGATCTTCCCAGCAGTACAGAGAAGGAAAATGCCCTGGTAATTTCCACAGTCAGTTTTGTTGCCCCTGCGTGAAGGCCAACATTGCTCATGCTGGTTTAAAGCCAGATCAGCTAGAGCAGCATGCAAAAGACTGAACAGTCTGGCGTGCTCTTGTACGACACAAGCATGACAGCTTTGAAGAGCAGCAATGTGTACACCTCATTGATGCTCATGAGAGGACAAAGGCAACAGCAGCACCTGCATCAAAGAGCCAGGACAATTCCCTTGCCCCCACTGTGAATGCCCATGCTGTTCAAAGCATGGACTCCTCAGCCACATGCAAGTCTACAACCAATGAGCCTATGCAAGTTCAAGACGTCATCGTCGGACACGATGGACTACCTTCAAAATTTCTTTACTCCTTAAACTTTATATATTAAATCTGTTTGAATGGACACTGTAGTGACAATAAAGGCCACGATGGAAACTGCGTAAAGGTGTCACAAAAATGATCCTAACTTATTTTTATTTAATTCAATAAATTTAGAGCAAAGACTATCCCAGACATTTTAAGGACACAGTGAAAAAGAGAAGCGTGTGAATGTGGAACAAGACACAGAAGTATGGGTTTTTTTAATGTGAATCTAGTTAGAATTATATGTGTGTACTTAAGCATATATATGTAAGTTAAAGTTTCTTATTATAATAGCTACCACTAGATAATATAGGCATGTTATTCACAGTACCAGATTCTAATTTACATAATACAGAGTTCTATATTATATTGTTCCATTTAAATGAAAACGTCCATGTTTAGTATGTGCATTTAAGTGTAAAACTTCTTCCTTTGTAGGGGTGGAAGCTCAAATTCTTGTTTAAAGCTTAATTGAGAACAGAAAGAATTTTGTGAGGTTTTTGAAATGTAAGTGGTGAAGAAAGTAGGGTGTTAGGTTATGAAAATAAAAAAGTTAAAAGTCTATTTTCTGTATCCCAGCTAAGGCAAATTAATTGCCTATAAATGGTAAAATGTAGTTGATTTAAAAAAAATCACTTTTATTTATCGTAACAGCACAGTTCATTATTTTAAAGAAATCAGATCATAGTTTCTCAGCATTCAGAAAATTCTGCAACATTGCATTTGTTTGTGTTTCTCCTTTGTAGCATGCTATAAATTTTCCTAGATGCCTATGCAAACCTCAGTTCTGTGGTATTTGAATGAAATCAAATCACAGAGACAGAAATATTCCATAAAATGTGAATAAATATAGGAATATTTATGTATTTCTTTTTGATTTCCCACCACCCTTCATGAATGAACTTCTTAAGAATTTTTTGCACAAACATTCTTGGAGAAATCTCTCTTTGTTGCACACCTTTCAGTGCCCCTCCATTCTTTGTAACAACAAGATGACTTTTAGTGCCATTAGAAAGTGAGATACTGTGTAGACATTTTTACTACACGAGGAGCTTGTCTACACTACCTCCCTACTTCAAATGGAGGATGGTTAAGTAGGGTGTTGGGAGTTTATTAATGAAGTGCTGAGGTGCAATATGCAGCACTTCATTAAGCAAATTCTCCCCCTGCGGCAACTTCAAAATGTTAGACTTTGAAGTGCTGGCTCGTGTGTAGCTGTGGCTGACCCACTGGTACTTCGAAGTGCCGGGGCAACTTTGAAGTCCCCTTATGTCTCACAATTTTGAGGCTTAAAGGGACTTTGAAGTTTCCCAGGCATTTGGAAGTACCAGCGGGTGAGCCATGGCTAGACGCGTGCTGGTACTTAGAAGTTTAAAACTTCAAAGTTGCCACAGGGTGGAATTTGCTTAATGAAGTGTTGCCTATGCATGGCAGCACTTCATTAGTAAACTCCCAACACCCTAATTACCATCCTTCCTTTGAAGGAAGGTGGTAGTGTAGAAGAGGCCTACAAGTGCCAGGATCTGCTCACATTCATGAAAAATGGAAATCCTTAGTCTCTCCTACAGTGGAATTAACCTCTTTCCCCCTCACTACTTTGAGTATAATGGCTACAAAAAAAATAGCCTATTTGTAATACTTAGTCTGTCGGAGATAGAATATATATATTCAAACAGTTTAGCTGTCACTCCCTTTCTCCAGCGTTATACCAACAACTCCTCTCCCTGCCAAGATCCTCTCAACCACTTGCTGGTCCAAGCCAGTTTCATATCCTCGTTATCAGAGCACAGTGCTGAGATCTTCTGCCCCTATCCTGACTTGTCCACCCTTTCCCACCTCGAAGACTTGCAAGAACTCAGCCAGCCCTCTATGGACCTACCCACCCCTTCTTGACAAAGGGGACACACTATTGGAGGAAAATTACACACACTCATTTCCTTCCTTGATTTCTTCTAGGTGGAGCAAGCAGTGTTCATGTCGTCGTAACAGCTCTTGGTACTGTTTTATATTACGTGTAGCACTGTGACTGCCACTGAGTTGTCCACCTGCTACAAGTGCTCTCCATTGCTACCATGGAGATACCTGGACCTGCAGATTTCCATGACCAGCATCTGATGAAGTGAGTCTGTGATCACGAAAGCTCATGCTCAAAACTTTTCTGTTAGTCTATAAGGTGCCACTGGACCCTTCGTTGCCATTGCTACCATGGTTACCTTTACTGCATTCCAAGAATGATTTTTATCTCAGCCTCCCTGAGAACCTAAGAGTCACCTGATTCTCCTGGACACAGCCAACTCCCCCCAACAGGTACTACAGACATATGTAGCCATAATATACTTCTCTGTTGCCTGCCTTCTTGCTGCTAATTTTCTCCAGGGTGAAGAATTAGTCCCAGACAGAAGGAAGGTCTCATAATTGCTGCCCTTAAGGGCTTAGGTTGCACCCTTGTCTTGAGGCAAACAACAACACACTCCTTCTCCTGAAGCTGAAGAAGATAGTGGATTCCCAAGAGGGAAGGAAACAAAAGAGAAAAGTCCCTAAAAGTGTCAAGAATTTGCTTTCTCTACCTTCAGCATGTAAAGTCACCCCATCTCTGAGGCTGCAAGAGGCATTCTGTAAAACATAGGCTGTGTCTACACGTGCACGCTACTTCGAAGTAGCGGCACTAACTTCGAAATAGCACCCGTCGCGGTTACACGCGTCGGGCGCTATTTCGAAGTTAACTTCGACGTTAGGCGGCGAGACGTCGAAGTTGCTAACCTCATGAGGGGATCGGAATAGTGCCCTACTTCGACGTTCAACGTCGAAGTAGGGACCGTGTAGACAATCCGCGTCCCGCAACGTCGAAATTGTGGGGTCCTCCATGGCAGCCATCAGCTGGGGGTTGAGAGACGCTGTCTCTCCAGCCCGTGCGGGGCTCTATGGTCACCGTGGGCAGCAGCCTTTAGCCCAGGGCTTCTGGCTGCTGCTGCTGCAGCGGGGGATTCATGCTGCATGCACAGGGTCTGCAACTCGTTGTCGGCTCTGTGGATCTTGTGCTGTTTAGTGCAAGTGTGTCTGGGAGGGGCCCTTTAAGGGAGTGGCTGGCTGTTGAGTCCGCCCTGTGACCCTGTCTGCAGCTGTGCCTGGCACCCTTATTTCGATGTGTGCTACTGTGGCGTGTAGACGTTCCCTCGCAGCGCCTATTTCGATGTGGTGCTGCGCAACGTCGATGTTGAACATCGACGTTGCCAGCCCTGGAGGACGTGTAGACGTTTTTCATCGAAATAGCCTATTTCGATGTTGCCACATCGAAATAGGCTACTTCGATGTAGGTTTCACGTGTAGACGTAGCCATAGTGTGGTGGGTCTATCTTAGACTCAAAAGAGTAATTTCTCATTAGACTCAATCCCTAAATTGGTAGATCATTGCAACACCCTTTGAGGCAGGAAATGCCTTTTTATTGTATTATGTGAACTATGCCTAACAAAATGGTGGATGGTATCTGACTAGAACATCAAGACACTACCACAAATAACAGCAATAATAATCAATATCCTTTCATCATTCTGAATGGATTAATCAGGAATAATAAGCATATAAACATCTAATGTCAGAATTTGTCCTTGTATTTATAAACGGGTAATTTTTTAATTGTCCATTATAAAACTGGTCAGCTATGCCGATTTTCAAATTTTCCAAAAAATTAGGCCTATGAAATATTTGCCATCCATCATATTTTAATCTGTAAAAGAAAACTCTCCAAATACTGGGAATAGTCTTGAGCATTTAGTTTCCTCCTTTCAGCATTCAAATCCCTCTGAAATTTGTTTAGAACTCATTCTTGTTCCTTTTTAATAAATTAATAAAGACTTAGCTACAATCTTTCATCTCAGTGCTGAATTAGCAAAATTAACATTTCTAGCTACATTAATGTTGATTTTAAGTAAGAATATATCTCACATTTTACAGGTAGCAGTTTCAAATCAAATACCTTTGTCTTATTCAGACTCTGTTAACTGGCACTTTATAAACCCAATATTTATAAAATAAATAGTTCAGTTCAATTGAACTGCAGTAATAATGCACATTAATGAACCTCTTCCTGAAAGGAAGCAAAGACGGTTCAAATGATGAGTCAAAAGTATTTAAGTAAAAAAGGAAGCAGCAACCACATTAATGACAATTACTGATAAATAAATCACAGACTATTTTATGATTTCTATTAAAACAAAATATATTATTTATTACCTTTTGGATCTGATCTATAATTATTTCCTTCATGAAGGCATTACCATTTTGAATCTACTTGACAAACATCTTCCAGCAGCAAAATAATCTAATTTGCAGTGGTTAGCTTTCAACTTTCAGTTCATCATTCACCTTATTTTAAATATTTTCAAGCCTAATTGTAAAGTACCAACTTTGAAAAATGATGCTATTCATTATTTACAGGAAATGCACAGGATACTCGATAATACATGGTTTACAATGGATGTCATCATGGATGTCATAATGAAAGCTATCTTAACAATTTCATATAATATGATTGAATTAATTATATCTTTAAGAGAAAATCAATAGTTTATAAATACAACCAATGTCATGAGTGTATTGACTGATTTACTCTCCATTTGTGAGTTTATATTATTAATGTGCAAAAGAGAGCCCTTATTTAATATCATATAGGCTACGTCTACACGTGCCCCAAAGTTCGAAATGGCGATGCAAATGGCCATTTCTAAGTTTACTAATGAAGCGCTGAAATGCATATTCAGCACTTCATTAGCATGCAGGCAGCAGCGGCGCTTCGAAATTGATGCGCCTTGCCGCCGCGCGGCGCGTCCAGACGGGGCTCCTTTTCGAAAGGATGCCACCTACTTCAAAGTCGCAAGGCGCGTCAATTTCGAAGCGCCTCTGCTGCCCGCATGCTAATGAAGCGCTGAATATGCATTTCAGCGCTTCATTAGTAAACTTAGAAATGGCCATTTGCATGGCCATTTCGAACTTTGGGGCACGTGTAGACACAGCCATAGTTTGCTAGCATCAGTGTAGGAACATGTGCACGCTGTAGTTGAAGGAATTATGGCAGCTCATGCAGGCATACTTATACTAGCTCTAGTCTACCTGGAACACATTTATAAAAAATAGCAGTGAATTCACTAGGTCATAGGCTTTAGCACAGGCTATAAAAACCCGCACTGTTCCAATTCTATTTTTAGACACTCTAACTAAAGTCATTATGAGTATGCCTACTCAAGCTGCACACATACCTCTGAATTCAGTGTGGGCACACTCTTAGGCTGTGTTTACACTGAGCCCCAGTGCCAACAGTTTGAGGCAAATAAGCAGTCTTGAAAAGCAAAATATCTCATTTGCATATACTAGCAGTTAATATGCATATTCATGACACTAATTTGCATTTGGGACTGCTAATTTAACTGTCATCACTAGGGCTCAGTGTAGATACAGCTTTAGGGTATGTCTATCCAGAACATTATGCCTGAGCTGTAACTCAGGCTCAAATTCAAGTACCATTTCCAGCCATGCAAAAATTACTGACATGGACCAGAAAATCCTCAAGAGGCAGGTCTCCTGATCTTTCTGGGCATGGTGAGATCAAAACCCAAGTCCTACTGTGACATGGGTCACAGCCTTGGCATTTTGTAGTGTACATGCAGCTTAAGTTTGGATCACCAAACTTGGCAGTAAAGAGTTCACCAGTGCTATTCCATAATCCCCTAGGGCTTCCCTGACTATCAATTGAAAAGGTTGCTGCTTACTTTTCAGGCATTGGCAGGAACCTTCTAGTTCAAGTGAAGCTGTTTAGCTTTTAAGCCTTCTTTGCTATGTAGCTGTTGATCAGTTCTGTACTAGATGAGAGGGCTACTCTGTGGGGAGGGGTAGCTCAATGGTTTGAGTATTAGCCGGCTAAACCCAGGGTTGTGAGCGCAATCCCTGAGGTAGCTATTTAGGGCTGTGAGGCAAATAGATTTACAAAGACAAGAAAACTCTTAGGGCGGTGATAGGCCCTGCTATAAGTGTGGGCAGACTGGATTCAATAACCTTTTCAAGGTCCCTTCCAGATCTAAGAGTTAAGTATAACTCCATATTAACCTTTCTAGACATCCCAGTATTCAGTTAACTAAAATGCCTGTTAAGGGTTTAATGCAGAAATAGTCCTGTGCTGGCAAGCAGCTGGTTGAGTCGATAGGGAGAGAGTAATTTCTGAGTTGAAGCAGTTTTCTGCTGGTTGAGTCCTTTGTGTAGAAAGAGGAGAGATATAATGATGAATGAAGTCTGAAACCTGGCTCAGAAGTTTTCAGTAATATCCAAACCTTGGCGAGAATCTTGAAATAACAGATATGTAAGTAGAAATGAAATGTTTAGTAAAACACAATCAACTTATTATTTTTATTTTGGGTTTTGTGTTAGACTTCTCAGGGTGGCTGATGTACGCCCTGTACACTGTAACATTTAAACTGAATCCCAGGGAACTAATTCTCTGTGCTTTAATCTACCTTTTTAGTTGCTCTGTAACACCTACCAACAAAATATCAAGTATGTCTTCTTTATTTTGTTCGTGAAATCACCTGTCTTAAGGCCATGATTTGATTCCTGTGTCCTAGATCAGGTTCTGTGTGTACATATGCCTAAGGCTGAGAGCTCAGATATCATAAATTGCAGCTTTTTTTGTTTGTTTGTGTTTTTTTTAATGTTTTCAAGCTCTCTCTTAAGGGAGGGTTAAGAGCTTTGGACTACCCCACAGGCAGCCATCCCAAATGTGTCCTCCTTGATTCTGAAAAGCATAGTGGCAGCTACTTCCCAAGTTCAGGAAATCTGTGATCTTGGGATACTTTCAAGCATAAGCCTATGGAGGCAATGTACTTTTAAGGCCCCCCGCCTTCTGCACTCAGAATGCCAGAGCGGGAAACATTCTTTACAGGTTCACTGGTAAGTTTTTAGATAGCTGGAGAGCCCAATTCAGCCTTTGCAAATTTTCCCACAAAATTGACAATTGTGATCTTGAAGGAGAACATGTTGCTGGCTGGATTGTTGTTTCCTTTCTTTCCTCCCTTGCTGCTTTTTTGTCTCATGGACACATCTGTTTTCCTCATGAGCTGTGGCTTGGTATATGGTGTGGCTGGCCACTGTGTTCTGTTCCACAGCAAGTCCTTTGAGTTTATTGAGTTAATGCCTCCTTTTTAAGGTGTGTTTTCAATATGTCTTTCAAGCTCTTCTGCTGCCCTTCTTTTCTCGCTTAACTGAGAGAAGAGTACTTATTTTGGGAGGCAAATTTCAGCCATATATCCATAGAGGCCTATCCAGTAGAGTTGGTGTTTCATTACTTGCTGATGTTAGTGAATTGGTCTTCCTAGCTGATCCTGAGAATTCTCCTGCAGCAGCACTGCTGGAACCATTCTACTCATGTGATATTATCTGTAGGACAAGCAGGTTTCACACACATAGGGGCCACTGTCTTCCCCATTGTAAAGAAATGAAATGAATTGTCGACTGTACTGTGCACATGATGTTCCTATATGACCCTTATTGCCATAGTACCTTAGTACCTCGTAATCACAAACATCAGGACAATACTTGACAGGCCAAGATTAGTTCCAGAAATGAACGTCATTCCCTAATCATCCAAACAGTGATCAGAAATAAAGGAGATTAGCACTAAAGCTGCACTGCTTTTCTCATGGACCACTCTCCGTGATGGACTCATCTTTCAAAATGTACCTCTTTGCAGTCATGATTTCAAGAAGCTGGAGCTTGAATTTTAACCCGCAAAAAGATAAAAGGAAATATGTACTGCAGATTTGGGGGCTGAATTACAAACTACTTGAAACAAAAGGCAAACCTTACCCAAAGGAAGAATGTAAGAGAAACTCACTGGGGGAAACTTCATGAAATTTCCTGATCCCTGTATACATATTTCCTCACAGAACTATACTGTGCACTGTAGTTAAAAATCTGATGTCCAGGACAGTCACATTATATGTGGCTAATGAAAGAATATACAGTATAGAACTGATCTTGCTACAGTTCAAATCAATGACAAATTTAACACAGACATTAGCAGAAAAAAGATCGTTATTGTGCTTGATTAAGAGAAAAGTTCATGCAAAATCTACTTTAAGAACAGAAAGGAAACTTACAGGGTGCTCATTTTTCCTTTATATGCATTATTATTTTGACATTCTGAAGGAGAAACAAATTAAGCAAAAATGTAATAATACGGTTGGTTAGTTTTCCACTATTTGCGCTAATTTACTATAATAACTAATAGCTGTTAGGAAAGAGCTAATTTAATTTAAGAGTAATATATACCATTAGGATGTTTAATTGCATCTTATGTGAAATGTGTAAAGCATGTCACAGTAAGATATGTGAATAAAGGACCTCTGGCCATCTTCTCATCATATAAAGGCTTGGGGGTACCCATGTTAGTCTGTAGCTTCACAAATATGTCCTCTGGCACATATAGACACTAACAAATTTATTAGGACATGAGCTTTCATGAACAAAACACACTTTACTAGGACCTAATAAATGTGTTAACCTTTAAGGTGCTACAGGACTGCTTATTATTGAATAGAGAGTTCCACTATTCCCAAGAAAGGGGAAGAGCCAGAGTTGTCAAAAACAACAAAGAGGCAGAAGATGCCTCACCAAAGGCCCTATTCTCATCTTGGCACATAGTACTTGATTTTCTGTTTGTTTTTTCTTTCCCTAAAGGCTGGTTAGGATTTTAACTGACTCACACTTCACCTTGTCTCTTAGGAGGATGGAGAACACATAGAGGGAAGAGTAGGGCTTTTCTGGTTTTGTCTAGCAAGGGATCTTGTAGGTCAACAGTATTGCATAGTGTAATTTACCTAATCTATTTTGCTTGCTCATTTCTCACGCCATGTATGTGTGTTATGTAACTGGGGGCTGGCCTTAGACCCTGTTCCTCACCTCAAGTCAAGAATGGCAATGTTTACAGAAGTACTCCAAGCATGATGAAGCATTGAAGAATCAGGCTTTTTAAGTCCATCTGTTTGTTGCTTGTATGACCATTATTATGACAGAATCAGAGCTCCTCCCAGTTTTCAGTACAGCAAACTCTCTTTTGACAGGTATTCAAATAACTGGACTTCTGTATTAATTGGCATTCCATCACATCTGGCAGGTCTTCTGCTCTCCCACCCAGAAAGGCATTGTGCCTCATCCAGACTCAGTTACTGGCATCCTAACAAATGGACCATCCATCATACATTTATTCATTGTAGGGATTCTCTGCCTGCTCATAGTGGGAATCACACCTTCTGTGGCAGTGTGGACATATCTTATATCAAGCACCATTGATTTCAATAGAAATTTACTCAAGAGGAACAGATTGAGGAGTCAATGTCCAGTCTGAAAACTTTTCATGTTCCCTGACCTGAATTTTTTAACTCAGTCCTTCATTGTGAGGGAAATGTAGCTTTGCTTAGCAAAGCAAATGAAGTGGAGGGGGATTTGACATGCTTGATTTGACATGATTTATTTTTTCAATCTTGTATATAAAATCATACATGTAAAAATCAGGGAAGAAAGTACATTTGAAGACTACCCTACAGACTGCACCTCAAAAATATTAAAATCCCATGGATCCGTGTGTTAACCACATGAGTTGTTCAGAGTAAGCCAGCTACGATTTTCTGTTTGATTTACAGTACTACATTGGTACACTGGAATAACTTAAAAAAAAGTATTCTTGTTTCATAATTGTATACTTTTTCATGAAAACTGAGAAAAATAATTCTATCCAATTATCGAATACTCTTTTTATAATTGTAATTATGCGAAATGATGTAATTGCAAACCTATTATAAATAACCTCAATCATTTTCTGACAGCTTGTAATTAAGTAATTATGGTATGAATTTATGTGATTGTAATACAAAACAATGTCTAATAGTGTCTGCCTAAGACTTGACTGTCACCAAGGTGAGCAGGTAAATTGGGTCTGCCCCCAAAGAACCAGAGCTTTCGTTCTAGACACAACCTCCATATTAGTGCAGTCTTTAGGTGGCTAGTACACATCTGCCTTTGAAATGTCTGATAGAACATTCAAGTCATCACACCATTCAGCTGCATAAATATCA
Source organism: Carettochelys insculpta (assembly GCF_033958435.1). Lineage (NCBI taxonomy): Eukaryota > Metazoa > Chordata > Testudines > Carettochelyidae > Carettochelys > Carettochelys insculpta. Next base: position 156,908,217 of record NC_134139.1, on the reverse strand, counting down.
GCCTTCTAGTATTATTTTGTGTTTTCCATCTCATTGCATGTAGCAGGGCTCAAAGTGTATCTCCACCGCTTCTAGCGCTTCTGGTGCTTGTTACACAAGCTTTTTTTTTATTTTTCCTTTCAAAGTTTCACAGTTTCTTGCTCCCTTTTTGCTGTACAAAGCTGCAGGCTTGTAAGTCTCATATATACTATTCTACATTTTTAGCCACATTGGTTATGCTTTGCAGCTCATTCTGTAACAGTTCATTCTCAAGTCTCTAGAATTTTTGAAACCCTTTCAGTTGCAACTCCTGGATAAGAAATTAACTCTTATAAGTCCTCTTCTGAAAACGTTTGGAAAAAGAATGCAATCGTATGACCTTAACTCAGAAGGATGTTTTTATGGATGTTTTCTGGGAGACAACTCACAAGGAGACTGGAAGACTGCTTTATGCCTGTTTAGCAATGGTGTCACCCAAGTGCTCTTCATTACCTACAGTGCAGCTGAATGTATTACCCTGCAAGATATACAGTTTGTTTGGATTTAATGTGTTGAGAACTATGAATAATTGTTTTTGTCAGATGATCTACCTAGGGCTTTGAAGAACACAACTCCTGGTCTCTATATATGGCAGTGAAGAGAATAAAATATGGCCAAGGGTTTTGCAGATTTCCTTGGGTTGCTAAGCAGGCAGTGCCCTCCTGGCTGGATGATATGGTCAAGGGGAGATGCATGAGCCAGAAGTGACAGAAGTCATTTGCAAAGTCCCCTGATGTTCTTGCCAATATAGACATGGGTAAGGTTACTGTGTAAAAAAGAGGGCATCTCTGAGAGTGATTGTATATGTATCAGTATCTATCAACTTGCGTTTTATTAATGTCTTATAATATATCTAGTACATTAATGCAACATGAGTTGCTAGACACTGATACAGATACACACCTTCTTAGGATACACTCCCTCCTTTTTTTTGAACATTCAAATAAGGGAACCCTAGACATGGGCAGAAGGTAGAATTTGGCTCGGAACTGGCAAGTCTTTTCTGCAGGCAAGACGGGAAGGAATCTTCCACCCCTTCAACATGTAACCTTTCTGCTGGAAGGAATTGGCAGCTATCAGGGCCGGGTTGAACATCTAGGGGTTCCTCTTCATCCATCTCACACACAACTGGCTCAAGCCCCCACCCAGTAGCCTGGGAACATCACACACCTGTGGACGCCTCACAGAGGCAATGCTTCCCCACTCGCAAGCACAGAGTCTGAGTGTAGAAAAGGACTTTTAATACAAGAGGCAGAAAAGTCAATTAGCATAAGCTTAGGAAAATTCTCACACCCTGAGTTCATAACCAATCCTCAAGTAACTGTCCCAGCTCAACTGCATTGAGTAATGTCCTTGGCCTCTCAGGCTCACCAGTCCAATACTGTAAACAGCCAATCCACACACCCAGCTTTCTCTGCACCCATCAATTCAAATACACCACTTACAACTTGGTCCAGTCCGTGTGGACACTGACACCTCATGCTGATTCAGTCCCTCATGGAACTTGAGACAATAACACCTTTGCACTGGTCTGGCGTTCTGCTCACTCCTACTGGCCGCCCTCCGGTCACGCTGTCCGTCCGTCTGCTGCTCCTCCTACCAGCTGCCTGCCATCCACTGCTCCTCCTACTGGCCACCCACCAGTCACACTGTCCATCCATCTATCCATCTGCCACTCCTCCTACCAGCCACCCACCAGTCATGCTGTCCTTCCATCCGTGCACTGTGGGTCTGGCCTGAAGCAAAACCCTGTGATTTCAGCTCTTGATATCTACCAAAGTGTAGCCTCATAAAAAAACATTAGTATCCAGCTCTACCTTTTAACAGGTGGGGAGAACTAGTCAAACCAGGCTTATAGCTATATAGCCAAGGCATAGGCAGGGCCAAGACACTCAGCTAGCTGATTCAACCCATATTACTTCCCACCTGCTTTACAATGCTTTAAACCAGGGGGCCCTGTGTAATCCAGGTCTTATGCAGTTATATCGACTGCCCTGTCCCCCACAATGACTTTGAGCCTTGGTGAGATTTCACAGTTCTTATACTGAGTGTTAGCATAAATTGTGATTTTACAACAATGTGTTTACAAGATACAAAATCTCATTGCTTCCTTGCTACCCATCAATCTTTTTTTTGCAAGGTATCACATATGCACACCTTTGCATTCTCATGCAAATGATCTCTGAGAGACACATTCCTCCCAGCCTTCAGCAGCATTGAGTTCCTGCTGGCACATTCCTCACAAAAAAAGAGGCTGGAGCTAACAATTAGGCACATTTTACAGGTAATTGAAGAAGTCCTTGGGATGTTTAAGCAGGAACATGAGTTTAGGAAGGAAACGAGATGGTGGAAAAACCTTTGAGAAATTGAGGAAATTCGATAAATCTAGGGACATACAGTTTACAAGATGTAGTGGTCCCTCCTTCTGGCATCGGAAGACGAGCCTGACCAGTTTGAATTTTCCATATAATCCATCAGACTTTGTTTGAGGCCTGCAATATTGGGAGTCCAGAACCAGAACCCTGACATGTGGAATTTATGAACTGTGTGTTTCTTCCCTGAAACTTATTAAATGAAACATGCTTGTTTTGATTAGTTGGTTTTGGTTATCTCTGTCCCAGATACTTCAGAAGGAACATTTTGATGTCCATGTTGATGTAAAGTACAGGTCTACAAGTGAGCACACAGGGACAGGCCACAGCTGTACACACCTCTAAAGAACTTTGAATAGATTGTGCTTGGGTAGTTAATGTTGCATAATTTACGTTCTGACATCTGGCATTCACACCTTTTTAGTTTTCAAAATTTTATAATTTGGGAGCTGAAATATCCCAGTACTTGAAAGTGAGATTATTTGGAAAGTTATTTTTGTCCTTATCTGCACACTTTATGAGTATGTCCTATTCTTCTTATTGTTGTTGTTGTTGTTAATAAATAATAATAATAATAATAATAATAATAATAAATATTTTGAGACCTCTAAAGCATTATGGCAGGCACTCTACAAGCATATAGTCAGTGACAGTCCCTCCTCCTAATTACTCTCCATATAACATTTTTAATGCAAGCTGCATTCACATAGCCTAACTGGGAATAGTGAAAGGCATATTAATGCAGTCAGAGCTATCATTATGCGAGAAATAAATTATAATGGGGAGAGTGGGAAAATACACTTTCCCCATTATAAAGACAATATGGCCTGGAGATAGCTTCTTAGTAGAAGTCCATTTGAGTATGCCGGTGAAGGCAGGTTATGATTTGGCAAAGTTATTGCAAAGCTATTGAAAAATCACACTGAACACAGATATAATGCATGTGTAAAAACTCACAGATTGAATTTTGTTCTGACATGAGCATACTGGCTATTAAACTAGAGCAAGATCTTTCCACTGTACCCCTTCTGTTATCCTGGGTCTGCAAGCAAATGGGAAGAAACTGCGCAGAGGGGAACAGGGACGAAGCAGACCATTATTCTGTTATAATAATATTTAGAATATAATAAGCACCACTGAAAGACAGCCACATATGAAATGAAAGGTGATCTCTACCTGGTATGCAGTCTACTGTGTAAGAAGGTGAAATTCTGGCCAAGGACCCTGGGGCAACCTCGAGTATTACTAGAAGTTCCATGGGTAATTCGCACCTAATATTTTGAAAGGGCATCCACAAGGTTTGCACTTTTCCACATAACTACATGAAGATGTGTACATTCACACACAGCACTCACAATTTGTTTTCTTACAGGGTCATAAATATCAGTGGTGTAGCAGTGTCAGTTAGAATTCACAAAAACAAAGAGATGTCCTGTGGCACATTAATGGCTAACAGATTAATTTGGGCAGAAGCTTTCATAGGCAAAACTCCACTTCGGAAGATGCATCTGCCTACATGAGTTTTCACCCATGAAAGCTTATGCCCAACTAAGTTTTTAAGGTGCCACGGGACTCCTTGTTGCTTTTAAGCAGTCCTAAGTGACTCAACTGTTGTTCACTAATCCATATGTAAAGTAAAATTGTGGATGGTATACCATATTGTATCTTGATGCAGAATATTTTTTACAGGAAGGCAGTGACTTTACAGTTAGATCCCTACATGGATAGAAAAGTTTGCCTATGGATAGACATTGGAATCCAAGATCTGGTGGGCTTCTGCTCTCAAGATCCATTGTGGCCAAAGGAGGGGAGCATGCTCTCACTAAGCCCAGGAGCCAGCACCCTTCTTCAGCAACTCCTTCTGGCAGTGTGGCTGTACCACCCCAGCCATGTTATCTGCTGTCTGGCATTGTACAGGCCTGCTGGTGGAGAGGCTGAGCTGCTGGCACAAGGTTTTGACTGTCAGGTGCAATGGGACCACACTCTTCACTGTTGACCACAGTGGCTCTTGGGAGTAGAGATGCTAGGATCTGCAGATGCTGATGTTTATCTGCAATCAGTGGGGCTGAGAGCCAGAGTGGATTCTGGGGCAAGGTGGCAGGGAGGCCTCACTCCACACCTTCAGGACAGGAATGGTCAAGAGTGGAAGATACAGGCCCTATAGTAATGTTGCCCCTACCCACAGATACACACAGTAGCACTGCCATGGCAGCTCCAATGGGCCCAGAACTAAGGCCACCGCCACTGTCCAAGTAGCAGTGGCAGCAGCCAGAAGTCTGGGCCTTTTTCATATGCTGAGCCTGTATGGAACTGCCCTTCTTTCCTCCTACTGGATGTCTGCCAGGCCTACTGAGCAGGCCTGGCAGACATCCACATCCACAGGCAGACATTGCTACTAGAGCAGGGCTATATTTACAATGTATGACAAAAAACATAACTTTAATATACTGAGTATAGGAGTTCTGATTCTTCAGAACTGCAGGTATGAAAGCGATCTGTTTAGCAATTGCTTTTTAAACCTGACTAGTCATTTTAATGGTTTAAATTTCATTTACTCAGATCCTTATTGATATTTAAATTTTAACCACACCTAAATAATTTAAACCGTAAGTGAAGTTAACACTTTGTGAAGTCTTAAGAAACTGTACTAAAAATATATTACTTTAAAATAATGTAAATGTAAAATGGATATATCCATAATTGTAAAACCATATGAGTAGATTGTTAGCATTCTGACACAATTTAAAATAACAGCACAGAAAGTTTAAAGCAGTGAATTAGACAGCACGCATATGTTTAACTTTACAGTCTCGGATAGCCCCGTTTTGTTCAATGGTCAGTATACCAGCTGAGTTCAATGGAACTTCTCATAGATAAAATTAAGCATTATTTGCTAGATTGTGGCCCAAAGCAATAACAATGGTTTTCGCCCACATTACTCCCTACCCTGCCTCCTTGATCAACACATTCTGCACGCTGGAGAACTAGAAATCTTCTAGGACTATTTTGTAGGCTTGACAAGATATGAACTAGAGCAAACCCACCCAACCAGAGCCAAAGAGGGTAATTTTTTTTCTCAACATGAGCATAGATTGGTAGCTATCTTGAGGAAAAGGGACACAAACACTTTCCCTGGCTTTCTTCCCACACCTGCAGTAATACCCAGGCTGCAAATGGTGAAGGGTGGGTGTGGGCCTGCTTACCTGGGGAGCTCCAGCTGGTGTGGCCAAAGGTTGCTAAATGTCACACTCCTACATCCCCCTATTTCTGTCTCTTCCTCATCCCATCCCTCTGCCCCATCCCCTTTTCTTTTCCTTTACATTGTCTCCTGCCCCATCTCCCTCTCCTCCCTGCCACATAACCTTCCCCCCATCCCGTTCCCCATCCCCTTACCTTCCAGCTCCATCTTCCCAACCCAGCCCCACCCCTACATGGTGCATTTCAGGGATCCCAGAATACATAGAATGGTGAGGCACCTATTAGCTGCGTCTACACGTGCACGCTACTTCGAAGTAGCGGCAGTAACTTCGAAATAGCACCCGTCACGTCTACACGTGTTGGGCGCTATTTCGAAGTTGAAATCGACGTTAGGCGGCGAGACGTCGAAGTCGCTAACCCCATGAGGGGATGGGAATAGCGCCCTACTTCGACGTTCAACATCGAAGTAGGGACGTGTAGACGATCCGCGTCCCGCAACATCGAAATAGCGGGGTCCTCCATGGCGGCCATCAGCTGGGGGGTTGAGAGATACTCTCTCTCCAGCCCTTGCGGGGCTCTGTGGTCACCGTGGGCAGCAGCCCTTAGCCCAGGGCTTCTGGCTGCTGCTGCTGCAGCTGAGGGTCCGTGCTGCATATACAGGGTCTGCAACTAGTTGTTGGCTCTGTGTATCTTGCACTGTTTAATGAAAGTGTGTCTGGGAGGGGCCCTTTAAGGGAGCGACTTGCTGTTGAGTCCGCCCCGTGACCCTGTCTGCAGCTGTGCCTGGCTCCCTTATTTCGATGTGTGCTACTTTGCCGTGTAGACGTTCCCTCGCTGTGCCTATTTCGATGTTGGGCTGAGCAACGTCGAAGTTGAACATCGACATTGCCAGCCCTGGAGGACGTGTAGACGTTATTCATCGAAATAGCCTATTTCGATGTCGCAACATCGAAATAACCTATTTCGAAGTTGGGTGCACGTGTAGACGTAGCCATTAGGACCAAGGAGGTGGCATCCATCTGTACGGTCAATGACCTGAAGCAGACCGTCTCCCTCACCCAGCAGAAGAAGTTGCATGGTCCCATGCTTCTACTCCCTGCCTGTGCCAGACTTGCCAGAAGAGAGGCTGAGTGAGCTAGAAACTTGATAGGGGTGAGGAGCAGCATGTAAACAACTGATCCTCCCTTTCCTCCATTCCCCCATAAGCAAAGCAGAGTAAGTCCAGGGCATCTCTGTGCTTCCAGAAGTTAGGGGGTGGGGTGGGGAGAAGGCAGTGAAATAGAATCCTTATGCCCCAAGATGCCTCTCCCCATCCTTCCCAAACTATACCTATGTTCCTGACCCAAACCCAATCCTTTCCCCAAACCAGAGTCAATACCACCACTTCTCCATAGTTTTGGCTCTCATCTTCATGCCCATTGAGTACACCAGTGACTGTCTGCCCTGCTACAGAGTGAGAGGTGATGATATTCCTCAGCACACTTATTCCATAGCACTCATCGTGTACAAAACTGGCAGGGGCTGATGGAATAGAGGCACACAGCAAGGGCTATGTCAACCTCATGAGCATGCAGAGGAGGGTCAAGCCAGCACTAAGTGGGTCCAGATGTTTTTCCTACCTGACAGGACTCCAATTCCTGAAGCAAAGTCCTGCTGGGTTTGTATCGGGGTATAGGGCTCTGGTGTCTACTGTATCTTTTCATGTGCAGGTTCTTCTTTGTTATTACTGTTTGTTACTTTGTATGAAGTAATTGTTCTGTGCTTTGCAAGTGGCAAAAGAAAGACTGTCTCTGGCCTACATAAGCTGCAAGTTCAAAGACAAGCAAAGCAAAAGAAAACACATTGAATAACTTGTAAAACACAATAGACTTGCACTTGTGGTATTCTGTAGGCAAGGTGCCATATTAATGCTACTAGTCCTTTAACATATTTCTTAATAATTCTCTTTCTCCTAACAAGGTGTCTGCCAAATCATTTTTGTCGCTATCTATTCAATCTACTATAATATATAGTTCACTATCTGGCACATATTTGCATGGTATTTTCAGTTTTTTCCCTACAGTAGTCATCTAAATACATGAAGTATGCCACAAAGTGCTTTATTTTACCATGTGACTTTATATTGTAGCTGTACCACTTGAGTGGGGTTTTCATCAGCATTAGACTTACACATTTGAATGGTAACTAGTAGCCTTATCCATTGAAAATTCATTTCCTTCTTCATTCCCAAGCATAGTTGCTCCAGTCGCAAGCACCTGCTAACTCCTTTAAATATTTCTGATAGGTTTTGTGTTCAGTTAGCAATCTGAGTATCATATTTAATCCTTAACTGCACACAGTTACACCACTATCAATAGCCAGCCATAGAAATAAATTGATCTAATTTATTCCTCTATTTTCAAATTCAGGCATGATGATCATTTTCCAGTTGTATTTAAGTACTTCCATAAATCTTCAGAGATTTTAAATTGATACTTATCTAAAAGGCGTCTTACGTTGCCTAATCCTCAGTACCTTGTAGAATGTGCAGACTCATCAGTTTACAACAAAGATAATGGGAATTTAAGCTAAGGGCAATGAAGGCGCAGTTGATCAGTGGTTAAGGCACTGAAAGCTGTGTTTCCATGCTTTTCTGGACTGCATATTCAAATCCCATTTCCCATTCCTCCAGCTAAAATTTGTGTACCAGATCCATGGTGTTAGCCAATGAAAGGCAGACAAATGTGCTGCTGGTAGCATCATGCATTTCTAGACTGTGAACTATGAAACTGATGTGCATTTAATCATACCAGCCTGAAGAGCCATTACCTTAGGGAAACAGTGGTAATTTTCCTGGAGACATTGAAAAAGTTAGGATACCAGATCTAAATAGAGGTTGAACCTCTCTTCCAGCACCTTAGGGACCTGACTGGTGTTGAAGGAGAGAATTTGCCAGTATATAGGAGGTCAATATTGTCTAATACATTGCCAAAACTTCCACTGCTTACTGGGCTCTTATAAGACATTTAGGGGCAAATTATAATAAATAACAGAACAGGACACTGAGAGCCTGGACTGGTGTCTGGAAACAAACTTTATGGGCAACAGGAAACTTGGCCACACCCATGATAAGTGGTCATCTGGCTAACTAAAATCATACCAATTATAGATATCAGACAAGAGAGTTCCATATTAGAAAGGTTCAACCTGTACTCTCTTCTCTACTATCCAATTACGCATGATGTCCATTTAATGAGCTCAGATGATTTACTACTCTTTCTTTATAACTGTGGATGAAACTTCCTGTATTGAACATTCAGCACTAATTCATGTTCATCTGCAAAATGTAACCTCCTGTTTACTACATTTAGGAGGAAAAGTAACTCCAAGTAGGGTACGCACTGTTTATTAAAAGCAAATACCAGCATGAGGAATGTGTCTCTTCAAGCTTGATCTAGGGGATCTGCATTCTGAGCTGCACCCAGAAGTATCTACTGGTTGTACTCCCTGGTCCAGTAGCCTTAGGATCTGATCTGTCCTGAGCTAGGGAATCTGTCAGAGCAGGGGCTGCAAGGACCTACTCTAGCAGCAGCACAGGAGCTGGCATTGATCAAGCTGGGATGCTTGGCAGAAGAGGAAAGATGGCTGTGCTCCTGTGCCCTGGCTGCAGAGCTCCACAGCCACCCTACCAAGCATTTGCTGTCGCCACCGCTCCCCCTCTTTCCATCAGATAAACACTGCAAATGATCTATTTGCTGTACTCCAAAGGCTCTGGAAGGGTCAGAGAGGAGCTACTGAGCATGGGGCCTGGCTTTTCCCATGAATGATCCCATCTGGAGGCACCCATGAGAATATCGTATTGCAGATGTTGTTGGACTGTGGAAGTCTGGACTATCAGGATCCAACCTGTATAGAATATCTGTCTGTGAGTCCCTGCTGCTGGATTTGGTTCTATGCCCAGAAGTCAGAGGGGCTAGTATGAGAGCACAGCCGCATTCAGAGCAAATAAGGGTGCTGGGAAGAAGGCCCAGGAACCTCATGCAGTCACAGTGGATAGCTGTTGGCACAATCTGAAAGTATTTAAAAGTATGTATTTTCCAAAACAAGGTTTCCAGAACATTCATAATGCCTTTTACAATAATATTCACCAAATCCCACCTCTTCATCAATCATTCAGCAATCACTTCATTTTTGTAATAAAGGTTCTAGAAAGAATTGCAGCCTTTCCAAGTTGGGGCTCTTGTGCCAGGTTAATCAACCATTCCCTGAACTGTGTCTGAAGTTTTACAGCACATCATAAGACTATACGATATGAGTAATTAATAATATTCTTGTTGATTGTGGCTTTGGGCCATTGTCTTCAAAAACTATTTAACATTATGGTAGTTTATTAAAAGTAGTCTCAGATTGTTATTTTATAATATAATTTGGCAACCCCAGTGAGACTTTAGTGCAATTTATTCTACTGTTTTCTTAATCCTTTTTCATTGGAAGTTATTTTTTGTCTAAACTAATTATCTTCTTTTCTAGTGATTTGTTATGAATAATGATGTGCAAATGTTTCTCTCTCTCTCTCTCTCTGTATTTGAAATCAGTTGGATGAGCAACAATGAGATGGGAAAGCCAGAGCTGTCATTATAAAAATGAAGTGACAGAAACAACAGAATGGCAGGATATAATTATTGGAAATGTTCTTTCTCACTGTGCAATTTCGCCTGTTGCTGTAACTCTGGAAACTGCTTGGGGACACAGCCACAGTGATAATAGCATCACTGTCTTTGTATGCCAATTCCCACCTTCAGAAAATATTGCCAGCCAGAAAAGATGTGCTGTGCGGGAGCACAGAGTATCACCACAATTCTGGCTCAGGGGACTACACTCGTGTATTTATCGTGGTTGGCAATATCTGCCAGAGGAGGGAATTCTGTGCACTTAAAGGACTCAGAGTCTCCTGTCTTTCCTGGAAGCAGAGTGGAGAAAAGACCCTTCAACAGTGACAAGAGCATATTTTCCTCCTGCTTGCAACAGCCCTTTACGTACTTGAAAATGTTATCATGTCCCTGTCAGTCTTCACTTCTCTTCTCCAAACAAAAGAAACCTGATTTTTACAATCTTTCATTATAGTTCATATTTTCTAGACCTCTATTTTTTTCTATTTTGTTGATCTTCTTTGGATGCATCACAGTTTCTAAAGTGCATTACCCTTATTTTGCTGATCTTACTCCTTCCTTTCCTTTGACTCATGACGTTTATCATTTCATGATCACTTTCACCGAAATTACACTTCAGTTTCAGATGCCGTACCATTTCATCCCTCTGGGTCAGAATCAAGTGTACAATGGCTGTTCCCCTTTTTACTTCCTGAAGTTTCTGAAACAAATTGTCCCCAGTGCATTCAAAAAAACTCACTGGAAATTATGTTTTGCCAAATATCTTTCCCAACAGCTGTCTGGGTAGTTAAAATACCTCATTTCTATCAGCTCTTGTATTGTGGGATATTTCTTTTATTTGTACTTGAAATACTTCATTCATATTTTCTGCCTTACTTGGTGGTTTATGGTAGATCCTCTACCATGATGTTATTGCTATTTTTTTACCCCTTTTATTTTGACCCAGATACTTTCAACTGGTCTGTCTTTCATGTTCTTCTGGACCTTACCACAATACAACCTCCCTTTTTATCCTGCTTATCCTTACTGAACAAACTATGTATTTCAATATCAATATTCCACTTAGGAAATTTATCTCACCTAAGACATAATTTAACTCATGGATTGATACTTGTAGCCTATTTTAAATCCCTTCTCACCAGGCTGGTGAGCTGGTGAGTGAAGATGTTTCCCCCTACTTTGGTAGACTTTCTAACCTCCTGTGGAGACTATCTGCACAGCTATGTGTTTCTCTCTAGGATGTAATTGTCTTTGCCTGGGATGGATGAGAATAGTCTGTGCCCCTTACTCCTTCATCTTATTCACAGAAGACAGTAGTCACTGTTGATCTGGTCAGGTTACTGACTTCTAATTTCATTAGAGCCCACACAGACCTGCAGCATGGGGCATTTATCAGGGGCATGCATGAACTTTGTTAATCTTACAATAACATCTTGGTCTGGGCTCTAGGAAAGCATCACACACCTCAGGACATCAAATCAGACAACATCCACCTCAGAAGTGAGTTCCTACATCTCCTTCTGCTGGGTGCAGTGACCATGAGTCTCTGAGCTGTGGGGGTAGTTGTCTTCTCTTCAGTCATTGGATTTGCTCCCCTCCTCCCTTTGCCAATGCATGATAGTGGTTCTTCTGTGAAAATGGAATCTTTCCATACAACCGTCCATTCTCCTTCTTTGTCTTATACTGTATTCACCTGCACCTGGCTAGCATACTCCACCCCAGAAGTTTCCATGTTACTATGCCAATGACATCCTTATGATCCCAGATATTGCAATGAGCCTTCACCTCTTGCAACTTTCATAACTGCTTCTTAAGGAACTCCACCAACAGACACCTCATACTTGCTAATTCGTCCTGCCTGGCTTCTGTCACCATGGATGAGACAAGATTCTGCATAGATGGATGCTTGGGATGTTATGCCTTCCCACCCGCTTAGCTGCTGCAGTGCTGGAGATGGGACAAAAAGCTCCTGTCCTGGCCCTGTCTCCAGTCCACTGGCTCCTGGAAAGCCAGAACCAGGGATAAAAGCCCCAGCACTGGTCCCACCCCACCACTTCAGCAGACCCCAACCCCTGGGCCACAGCTGGGTAAAAAAGCCATGGCCGCAGCCAGAGATCTGCCCACCCACTCCATCCCCCCCGCCACTGGGCTGGGGGAAAACGCCTCAGCCCTGGCTCTGCTTACCCCCACCACAGTTGATGTGCTAGGGCCAATGGAAAGAGCCCTGGGCCTGTCTCCCACAATCCCTGAATTCATGCTGAGAAGGGTGAAGTTCTGCTCCCAGTCATATAGTCCAGTCCCAGCCTACTTAGGAGCACAGGAAGCTTTCTTCTCCCCATGAGCTCTCACTGGGGCTGCAGAAGTTGGCTCCCAATCCTACTCTTCTGGAGATACTAGAGAGACCAAACCCTAGCGATGGGATGGCAGAGCCAGTCAGCACAGCCCTACCCCACCACAGACCACTTCCACCTTTCCCATTGGAGTTGCCCCCAGTAAGCTCCCTGATACCTCCCAACCCCCTTGCTCTGTGATGCCTACATGACCCCCACACACATAACTCTGCTCTCAGCACCCTGTCCACTACATTCACTCCCCTACCTTCCACATCGGGTTCTGAACCCCCCCTAACAAAACCTCCACTTCGACATTTGCGCCTGTACTCTGTGTCCTAATCCCCCCTATAAACCAAACCCCTTTCCAGTAAGCCCCTCACTCCTTGCTCACACTAAATTCTGTCCTCTGAGTCCTGATCACCACTGCCCTCGCACCAGTCCTGATACTGTCTGTCCTGAGCCCCCCCACACCCAACCCCCTGCCTTCCCTTCTCCACTTCTACCCCTACCCGCAGACCTACCACATAAGTTTTTCGCCCTTACTCCTCACCCTGTGCCCTCACTATAGTACGCTTAGCCCCCGACTCTCCCAGACCCCTGGTCTCTCTTCCACACCACCCACTGCCTACTGCCAGCCATCCCACACCCCAGCCTTTGTCTACCCCTCTCTACATTCTAGCAAAAGACAGAAGGACAGCAAATGCTGTCTGCCAACAAGCTCTGTGTAACCTTTAACTCATTCTTAGAATTGTATCAATATAAAATTCTTTTTCCTTCATTTTTTAGCATATACAATATTTGCATACACCACGTACATTTTCCTTTTATTTTCCAATCAGAAAAAAGAAAAAAATACTTCACTAAAATACCCGACCAACGCCAGGTCAATTTTTCTAGTACTTCTATAAAGGAAAGATCCAATTTATGTCACGGAATGCATCTTTCTGTTGGAAACTTCTGTAATTAAATGTTTTCCAATCTTTTGATTTTTTTTCTCACTAATTTTTTTTTAACATGTTGGTTACCAGAAACTATTGTGCAGTAATTGATCATAAATAAATAAAAATCCCACAAATGTACTTTGGAAGTCTAGTTGTTCACAAATATGAGAGTGAAGGCTGGCAGATGAAAAATATATGACAAATTGCACATCAAGTTTATTTTATTAAAAGAGTGCTTGTTTGTGCCCCTTTTTACACTAATACATAGATTTTTGTGTCTCAGTAGTGTTTATGATGTCTTCAGATTCCTTATGTGCTTATGGCCATGTCTACACTAGCCCCAAACTTCGAAATGGCCATGCAAATGGCCATTTCGAAGTTTACTAATGAACCGCTGTAATACATATTCAGCGCTTCATTAGCATGTGGGCAGCCGCGGCACTTTGAAATTGACGTGGCTCGCCGCCACGCGGCTCATCCTGACGGGGCTCCTTTTCGAAAGGACCCCGGCTACTTCAAAGTCCCCTTATTCCCACCTGCTCATAGGAATAAGGGACTTCGAAGTAGCCAGGGTCCTTTCGAAAAGGAGCCCCGTCAGGACGAGCCGCGTGGCGGCGAACTGCTTCAATTTCGAAGTGTCACATCCACCCGCATGCTAATGAAGTGCTGAATATGTATTTCAGCGCTTCATTAGTAAACTTCGAAATGGACATTTGCATGGCCATTTCAAAGTTTTTGGCTAGTGTAGATGAAGCCAAAGTACTGTAGAATGATAATGGGAGTATTTATAAACATTTCCTTGTGGAGTTTCAGGGTATTGCAGTTGAAGTAATACTTCTATAACAGTGTGAATGTACAACTTCCCCAAAGGGAACAAAGGGAATGCCAAGCTGCTTTACTATGATATATAATATGTTAAGAAATGGCCAGAATTGAAGGGTATTGAAAAAACCTATGTCTTTCTTATGATCTCTCTTCAACTTTATTGTTCCTGGGCACTAGGAAAAGAAAATGGAAACACTTTCATAGTATTGAAAGTTGATTTCAGTGGCTACATCTACACTAGAGGATTTTTTAGACAAAACTGGGGTTTTGTCAACAAAACTGTTGGAGCACCGACACACAAAATGTGTTTTGTCGACAGAAACTATTGACAAAAAATCTGTGCGGACACTCCGGGGGCCCTTTAGCCAACTGAGTGGATCAAAAAAGCAATCCGCATTTATATGTAAATAGGATCTATTGACATCTCTTTCGACAGCAACTTTTGTAGACTGATGCTTCTAATGTAGATGTACACAGTGGGTTTTGCCATTCCTCTCCTAACCTGTATTTGAGGACATGGTTGGAAAAGCACATGCCACATGGTCTCAGGAGAAGGGTCCAATTATGTTAGGGTGGTGACTGGACTACTTTTCCATGCACAAGGGGCAAATGTGCACAACAAATATCTCCTCTGTGCAAGGAGTATACTGTCTCCATGCAGGTCTCAGGATAGGATTGGGCCTCATGCCTTGCTATTTTATAATATGTGTCCAATACCTAGGGGCTATGTCTACACGGAAAGCCTCTGTTGGCAGAAGTCACTGTCAGAAGGGATTTCGCGGCAAAACTTCTGTCAACAGATTGTGTCCACACACAAAAGCGGATCTATATTTCAGTCCTCTAGGTTGACAGAAAGCGGTCACATGCTCCAGATGTTCCATCACAGAAATAACCTTGAAAGCCCAGAAGGGAGGGTCACATGGAGGGCAAGCCCTTCTGAGATCATTGGTCCCATGCACCCTTAAAGGTTCCCTCCACTGACCCACACTTCCTGACCATGCTGAAGTTTGCATACCTTGTGGAGGGAAAGGAAAGCTAGTACAGGGCTCCCTAGCCATTTGTATGGGAAGCAGTTCTACCATGTTAGAGTAGCCCCTGGACTTGCCCTCGACAGCTGCTGGCCCTGCATCTGATCTTGATCAGTGTGGTCCACCACATCTGGGGAGACTACCTTGACAAGCAGTTCACAGAGTATGCCTACAGTGCCCCGCCCACCATCTCCCCCTCAGGTGGGTCTGGCAGTACCCCAACAGCTCTGGTTGGTGAGGCCGACTGGTTATGGGGCAGTAGAGCAACCAGCAGTGGACGCAGAACTTAAGGATGTATAAGAAGGCCTTCCTCGAGCATTACACCTGGCTCACCTCTGCCCTCCAATGAGAAGACACCAACATGTGGCCTGCCCTTGCCCTTGAGAAGTCGCCATCGCTCTGTGGAAGCTGACCACCCCAACAGTTACTGCTCCAGGGGCCACCATTTTGGCAATGGGCGGTCCACCAAAGGGGCTGTACTTATGCAAGTAAGGCAATCCCAGATGCAGACCCCACACAGAGGGTGGAAGGGGAGGAGGAAGAGAGGGGAGGACAGGAGGGGACAAGGAGAGAGGAGTGGCTGGGGGAGGGGAGGAGAAGGAAGGAGAGGGAGTGGAGGCTCTGGAGCTCACTCATGGGTGTATCTGGTCTCCCCACTTCGCACGTGATGCAGCCCATCAGTGAGATTCTGCTCTGGCGCCTCATCCGCATCAGTGACAAGGCTACCCTCTTTGCTGCCTTCAATGCCCTCAGCTCCTGCAGTTGTTTTGGGAACACAGTGCCACATGCTACATCAATAGCAGGCCCTGGTGGTCCACTGAGGAGAATTTCTGGACGTCAGGTGATCGGGCTGGACTCATGATATCAGGCTGTTCCAGAGCTCCAACCTGTTTCAGAGGATGGAGGTGGGCTCCTGCATCCCCCCAGCCACCACTGGATGGAGCTGGCCGTTGGGGACATACAGATGCCTTTGTGCTTGGTGGGGAATGCAGCCTACCCACTCCTGCTAAGGCTGATGAAGCCCTACACCAGGGGACCCCACACAGGACCTATTCAATCCCCATCTCACCAGGCAAGGAACCCAGTGAAGCGCGCCTTCAGCTTTTTGAAGGGGAGATTCAGTTGCCTCCTAACCCGGCTGGATGTGGGGGAGCAGAATACCCCTATGTCATGGCCACCTGTTGCACTCTCCACAACCTGGTGGAGTGGAAGGGGTGGACTTCCTCCAGGGTGTGTGGTGGAGGGCAGGGGCACCTACAAACAGCTGGGCTTGACCTCCAACCAACAGGTACATATGGATGGGGTATACATCTGGGAGGCCTTGAGGGAGAGCTTTGCCCATGGCCTCCAAAGACCCTCCCCAGCCATGTCTATTGCCCACCACAGGGCCTGGAGGAGGACATGGGGCATGAGATCAAGGAGATCAGGGGAAGTATTGGGAGTGGAGGGGAGAGTCAGGGGTCATCTGCCATCAGCCGAGTTTTGTCACGAAAAACCTCTCATAGATATAGACAATAAATATATGCAATCTCCCACAGGTGGACTCAAATCGGGGACTTCTGGCATTTTAGTGAAGGTGCCACTACAGGTTGAGATAAAAGCCAGCTAGCTCTCATCTGAGGCTTTAGAGGGCACTCATTTGTTCTCTGTGTAAGTAGTCTTAGTATAATTAAATGGGACAGAGAACCACACCTAGTTGAGTGAGTTATATACTTCTCCTAGCTGAGAAAGCACATCCACAGCTTCAGAGACCCAGCTGAAATCCCAGACAAGCTCACTCTTTAACTGCCCACAAATAGGCTCAAACCTAGCACCTCTGAAGCTTTAGTGAAGGTACCTCTACAGTTGAGCTAAAAGCCAGCTGCCTGTTAGCTAAGGCTTTAGAAGAGGTTCATTCTTTGTCTATGTAAGTGGTATAGGTACCACTAGATGAGCCAATGCAACATGCTTAAGTGTGTGGGTTATACATATTTATGCATCACCTCAAAGTTCATTCTGTGTGTGTGATTCTGCTAACCAGTATTCATCCATTTCCTTTGCGGGAACCATTTTTCATCAATCTTTTGTTCCTCCTAAAGCCTTTTTTTCATTCATTCTATTTCATGAGTATTTAGATGAGGGGTGGTTAAGCTCCGTTTTACAGGATATGTGTAGATGTCAGGGTCAGCCACTGGTGGGCCACCAGACACTTAGTTTATTTGAGCGTTCACAGACATGGCAGCTTACAGTTCTCAGACACTGCAGTTCATCATTCCTAGCCAGCAGAGGTAGGAAAAGTACTCAAAAAGTTACTTGAGTAATAGTCCAGCTGCTTTTGAGGGGACTGTACTTAAGTACAAGTCACCAGTGTCCTCTGGAAAACTACTTGAGAAAAAGTACACACACACACACACATACACGTGCATGCACACACATATACATCACATCTAGAGTGTGCTCAAGTATCCGCAAGTGACAGCAGCTGCACTTTTACTCAAGTAACTTTTTGGATACTTTTTCCACCTCTGCTTGCTGATGAGAGCTTCAGGAAACAGTGCCCTAGCCTGCACTGCTTCCCAAGGCTCCTACTAGCTGGTCACAATGAACTGCAGCTATTGAGAGCTGGAGCTGACAGTGGTCGTTACTGTGGATGCTGAGTTAAACAGGTCATCTGGCAGTGTGCCTGTGGCTAACCCTAATGAATTGCATCTGGCATATGGCCATGCTGGAGATTCCCCAGCCCTGATTTACAAAGAAATACTCAGAAACTTAAGTAGCTCCAGAGTTACTAGCCGAAAAAAAAATCATAAGTATATCATATGTTACTGCACTTTAGATGAATGTGATAGAGATAAGGAGCTGTCATCTCACTTCATACAATTCCATTTTCACTTGCTCACAGAATACAGACCTGTGGCAGTAAATATGACCATATATCAACCCCTGGGTATTCTCAGCTCCCCAGAGCTTAAAGATCCCATTTTCTTCTTGGAAATAAGATGATCTTTTTGAGCTGAGAGTTTACTGTGTTTTTCCATCTCTATCTCAGATGGCATGTTTCTGTGCTGTGTAGCCACAAAAAGGTAAATCCTGACGTTCTAGATGTATTAAGCCAACTGATCCCCGGTACAACCCTGACTTCTGAGTTACCTGATGGATAATGCGGTACACTACAGGAGACACTTTCAATTATTAGAATTTCAGTGCTTTTCAAAATTGCCTATAACAGGTTTAATGTTTTTTAAGTCCAGAGAAAAAATTTGCAAACAGTACCTTCTAGCCATTCAAGATCAGGAAACATCAACTTGACCACAGCGCTACAGGTAAGTGAAGAACACACAGTGAAGGTAATGTATAAGTTATTCAACAAACAAGAGTGAGGTTGCATCTACACTACGAGATAAAATCAAATTTATTCATATAGATTTTGTAACTCTGGAATTTATAAATTTGATTTCGGCTATCCTCATCTCCCCAAGTGCTCCTCACAAAGTCGACTTATTTCTGCCACACTCAACTGGCAAATATTGACCGTTGCAGTAGTGCATTGTGACAGCCTATCTCACAGTTCCCTTATCCCTGAAGCATTCTGGGTATTGTCGCTGGTCTTCGATATCATCTTCTTACATTACATTTCCCACCCCCTCATATTAAGCAAACATCCATTGTTCCAGTTGGAAGGAAGGAAAAGTAGGGCATCAACAAAGATGGCAATTAACAGAAGTCTCTTTCATCCGTAACTGAATTATTAAGTACTTTATGAAAAAAATTATCAAGTGTGTGTCTTCTCAAATGACTGTCCACTGACTGTCCTCCCTCCTGTGATTGCATCTGACCTCTGAAAATAATTCAGGCACAATGAAAAGCTTGAAGAAAGAGTCAATAGGAAAGTTTTTGAAAAAAGGAGAGTTGCTGAGGGGAGGATATTTGGCTTTATAGCTATACACTATACACCTTCTGTGCATGGTCTGTATTCTCAACTGGCCTTCTACCCACTTTTCCATGTGTGAAGGGTTGCAGCTTTAGAAGAAAGAGGATAGAAAAGGCTAGGAGAAAAGATTTTTGTGTTCCCTATTCTCTACACAGATATTGCCAATGTGGGGAATGGCAGTGAAATCTCACACACTGAATTTGTAATGGAAATAGGAATCTTAACTGGCTTTACACCCACTGTCCCCTGTATTTTTGGGGGGCACTGTTAGCCAGTGGCCGGGTAATGTGCAGTGAGGTATTCCCCTGGGTCCTAAACAACCCAGTTTTTTACTGTTAGAGCAGGGAGCTCCTAGCACTCTCACCTACGGCCAGGCTGTGGTAACCAAACGGTTAAAGTTCCTTTTATTGTGCCGGCTGTGTTGGAGTGACAAAAGGGTAACAGCAGTCAGGCTTAGATCTTAACTAGTTACAAGTTTATTTAAGCTACAGTTATAAGCGTGCGGTTACAAAAGGCTATTGTCTACTTCTTATATGCTAGCAAAGTACAGGTGTTAACAAGTTATGTTACAATCCAATACAAAGATATCTGTTACCATCTAACACAATGATATCTTGATACAATGACATCTAGTTACAGACCTCTAATTCTTTAACTGTGCACAAAAAAAAAGTAGACCTAGCATGGGTATATCTTACCCTCTCTGCGTCTCTCGATACCAGCGTAGCCAAGCCGGATCGGTCACTCAATTCCGTGGAAAGATGAATACGAGGTTGAGCGTCCCCAGCTGCGGACCTCAGGAGGCAATTACCTGACCTGACCAGCAGGTAGTTGGTGGAATGCACTCAAAGTTAGAGTTCTGCTGGGCCCACCTTTTATACCCCTTTTTGGGTTACGTATTCTCTTTCTTATCTAAGGTGCCAGATCATACTGGTCTGTCTTTTGTGACGCCAGTTTGTTACAAGGGCAATTCTTACTTAATTTGCACTTGTAAGACAGGAGATAAGCAATTTGAGAGTACAGGACATTCTTTTTGTGTGGGCAGAGACTTCCTCTTTTGGGATGGCTGTGTGGTCATCATATCCATCAATGCCAGCTGGGGTGATTTCTTGAGGGTCCCCCCCCTTGTTGACAGTTTGGCCTGTTTAGCCTTTTATCTGTACTTTCTGTTTCTCAGGGTCACGATAAGCTAGCACATCTGTGCCTCAATTCGAGGCATCAAAGACTGTGCTGTCAGCAGCCGTTTCCATGCCCTGTGTGCTCCTCAGTGGGGGAGGGGCAGCGAGCAAGCTGGCTTGTAAGGAGGAGACTTTGTCTGGCTACAGGCACCAAAGGGTGAAGAAAGAAGATAGGAAAGGTTAGGAAAAAGACTGTATAACTGAAATATCAAAGATTTTGCAAAAAGCAGCAGGTGTCTGCAATGGGTGGCAAGCCCCCTGCCCCAAATATTTTTAGAAGGGAGGTTTTGGCTTGTGGTTGCAGAGCCGGTTGAAATGTTCCACTGCCCCTGAAAATCTTAGCCATTGGGGGAGACTTCTTCCCTCCCTCCCAGCAGCAGCAAGCCTCCTCGGTCCTTGTTGGGACATGGGGGACGGAGGCGGGTGATGGTTGGGGGAGCCATTTAAATAGTCCCCTGAATATGTTAGCTGCCAGGGGAGACTTCCCCCAGATATCTTAACTGCTGGGGGAGATTTCCCCCTGGTGGCAGAAAGGCCTCAAAATATTTTTGGTGGAGGGCCATTTGAAGTAGTTCCCCCATATGGCAGAAAGGGCCCAAATGTATATTTAGGGCAGGAGGGCAGTTGAAGCAGTCCCCCTGAATATCTTAGCTGCTGGGGGAGACTTCCTGCCAGTGGCAGAAAGGCTCTGAAAAAAAATGTGGTGAGGGACCAGTTGAAGTGGTCCCCTCAGGTGGCAACAAGCCCCCAAAATTCTTTCCCATGCTTGGAGCCCTAATCATGTGCAAGCCAGGACATGGTGCTGCCTGGCGGCCTGGTCAGCATTGAATGGCAGGCACATCCTTTTATTGGGTTGGGGGCTACCCACTTGATGTGGCTGAGCTTAGGAAAGGCCCCAAACTGTGGGGGGGAGGTGGGGCATGCACAAGTGTAAACCAATGAAAATAAGTTCCTTAGCGTCTTATGCAAGCACAACCCCACAACAGCCTTGATGCCATGTGGTGCAAGTGGGGCAGTGGCTGGCACCATGTAGTGCAGAAAAAAAATGCCAAGTGTAGAGACAGAACCATGCCCTCTGGTGGTTCTGTCTAAGGGCACTCTGTGCTAAGGGCTATTTGTAATGGGTAAATGTGCCAACAGCACTAATAGCAAAGAAAGAAAGACATTTCTCAGGCTCTCATACAAACATGAACCCACAGCCACAGGTCCTGGTCCTGATTTGAAATTTATGGTCTTCCTGTTACCTACTGCCTGCACACCTGAGCTGTGTCTACACGTGCATGCTACTTCGAAGTAACGGCACTAACTTCGAAATAGCGCCCATTGTGGCAACACGCGTCGAGCGCTATTTCAAAGTTAACTTCGATGTTAGGCGGCGAGACGTCGAAGTCGCTAACCTCATGAGGGGATCGGAATAGCGCCCTACTTCGACGTTCATCGTCGAAGTAGGGACCGTGTAGACGATCCGCGTCCCGCAACGTCGAAATTGGCGGGTCCTCCATAGCGGTCATCAGCTGGGGGGTTGAGAGATGCTCTCTCTCCAGCCCCTGCGGGGCTCTATGGTCACCGTGGGCAGCAGCCCTTAGCCCAGGGCTTCTGGCTGCTGCTGCGGCAGCTGGGGATCCATGCTGCAGGCACAGGGTCTGCAACCAGTTGTCGGCTCTGTGTATCTTGTGTTATTTAGTGCAACTGTGTCTGGAAGGGGCCCTTTAAGGGAGCGGCTTGCTGTTGAGTCCACCCTGTGACTTTGTCTGCAGCTGTGCCTGGCACCCTTATTTTGATGTGTGCTACTTTGGCGTGTAGACATACCCTCGCAGCGCCTATTTCGATGTGGTGCCGCACAACGTCGAAGTTGAACATCGACGTTGCCAGCCCTGGAGGACGTGTAGACGTTATTCATCGAAATAGCCTATTTCGATGTTGCTACATCGAAATAAGCTATTTCGATGTTGGCTTCACGTGTAGACGTAGCCCTGGAGAGCAGCGGCCAGAGCGGAGCACTGTGGGGCATTGTGGGTTACATATGGTACGCCTCTGGAGGCTAATAAATTTGATTTTAAGATGTGGTGCTTCCACACTGGCCTTTAATCAAACTTTTGAGTTTGAGCTTGACACTATAACTAGAAGGTATCCATGATATTATGACATTGATATTAGTGCTCTCTGAATCAAGCTAATGGTATTTACATTGAAGACAGTCATGTGGTAATATTGACCTAACTGACTTAAATTAGAATTTGTCTCATAATGCAGACTCAGCCCCGGTGCCAAGTGAGTGTGAGGTGATGATAATAGCACCAATCTGTTAAAAATGAAATAAAAGTGAGTTAAAGAACTACAGAAGTATTGACTTGTTGAGAATGTGAGAGAAGCATTTATCAAGAAGTTCCACAGGAGGGTAAAGAGATACTTAATGAGGAATTATATTTAGATGAGGACAAAGTTTAATAGATCAGGTATTTCTGATAAGACAGAAATCAAGTATGTAGAAAAATACCGAAGGTACTACAATGAGACTTCACACAGGCTTTTGATAGTGTCTGAGAAAGTTAGGATGTAATGGGAGGCTCTGCTAATGCTACGTGGGCTATGTCTACACTAGTCCTCCCCTTTCGAAAGGGGGATGCTAATGAGACACAGTAAAAGTCCATGGCTATATCTACACTAGCCCCCCACCTTTTGAAAGGGGGATGCTAATTAAACACTTCGGCATATGTTAATAAGGCACTGCAATGAATATGTAGCACCTCATTAGCATAACGGTGGCCACGGCAATTTGAAAGTGCAGCTTTCGATCACGTGTGGCTCATTTACATGGGGTCTTTTTCGAAAGGACACCTCACAGTTTGAAATCCCTTTATTCCTATAACCAAAAAGGAATAAGGGGATTTCCAAGTGTGTGGGGTCCTTTTGAAAAGGACCCCATGTAGATGAGCTGCACACGATCAAAAGGGGCACTTTTGAAGTGCCGCGGCTGCCATTATGCTAATGAAGTGCTGCACATACATTGCAGTGCCAAATTGGCATATCCTGAAGTTTCTCATTAGCATCCCCCTTTCAAAAGGTGGGGGGCTAGTGTAGACATAGCCATGGAGTGTCACAGGACAGTCTTTCAAAAATAAAACCAAGTATCTCAGTAGTAGGATGACAAGAAGGTCAAGGATGCTGGAACAAATTTTATAGTGGGGGTCCTGTGATCCATGAAATCAAAATGTGAACCCTGTACCTAGTGGGAACCACTTCAAGCAAGGGGAAAGGTGGGGCCATTTAGAGAAATGGAAAGGATCATGATTTGGAGACAGCAGATTGGGGTAGATAATGACCTAATTGTTGTCAAAAAGAATTATAACTTTGAGTGTAATTTTTTTTTCCACTTGAGCATGACCTGTGTGAATCTATGATAGGTCAGTATTTGTGAGACACAAAGGAGGCTTGTTCAGTAGAGTCTGACTGTCTGGCAAAAAAGCTAGAGAATTATCACAGCACAACGTGTTCTCCTTTTCTGAATGTACATTTAATGATCTTGTAAAACTGGCAGGTATTAGAAATCATCTGAATGTCATTAAAAGGAGCCTACCTTCCAAGTTTAGAGTAACTCCCTGCCAAATAGTTTGACACATTTCTCTTCATATATAAAATCATTAAATGATAATGACACTGTAAGTCACCTTAAGTGGCTCCTACAAAGCCTGATAGAAAGTGCTTTCTAGCATACTGTCATTGACCTCAGTCCTGAATATAAAGGGTCTTCTCATAAGGGATGAGATACATTTCACTGTTTATGCAATCTCAGCTATGAGCTTTTCCTGATCAAAGGACACTAACTGTGCCAAACTGTTAGATGTGTTGGATCTGTGATGTAAATGATCTGCTAAGCACTGAGCAGATATCATCAGACTTAATTAGGACCTTACATACTGGATATGACGTATGATTCAAAAGGTGGTAGACAGTTTTTGAACTAATAAGACTGCCTGCTCTCGGAAAATTAAAATGAGGTGAAATTTTATAGTCCAATAACAGTAGAATCTGAAGAACATTTGATAATAGTTTGATCTGAAAATGGAAGTAAAAAGTAGTCTTGTTATAGCTTATTTAACAATGAGTACCTCCTCCTTAAAAATGTACATTGGACACAGTATATTCTAAAATTTCTCTTAGTACAAAATTCCCAGGTTTTAGATTGTATTTATATCTCTGGTCTCATTAAAGAGTTAAACAATAACATTGTGTCGTTACCTCAACTATAAGATTATGCAACCTGAAAAACAATGGTTAAAGGGAGTCCTTGTGGTTGTTATTTCCGAGTGTGACATGTAGTATATGCTCCCAGGGTTTCTATGTTCTTGCATTGTTGTTGTTTGCAGCATGAACAAATATAGAGAAATATCTATCTGCTCTGTAATGCTTCAAGACCCTTGTGTGCAGTAAACACTTGGTGAAAAATAGAGATTTGTCAAGTACTGGCTTGACAACTTAGAAAGTTATTTTCCATGAGGCACAGACATTGTTATTGCCAACACCTACAGAAGGAACAGCAGGCACTGTACACCACACTTCCTCTTTGCAATTTCTTCTTTTGCTCCAACAGTGTATATAATTTTTGTTTTTGACTCCATCACTGAATTTTTACACAGTGCAATTAAAAGTAATAAGTTTAGAAATTGTAGCAGGATCAGTCCCATTCCTGGGCCCCAGCCTTTTGTATGAATGGGGCTGGGGTAGGACTCTCCTGGTAGCCTGCAGCAAGAGGAATCCAAACACTCCCTGAGGGGGTTCTTTACCTCCCCTCTGTGATCTCGGGCTGTGCTGCTGTTCTCTTCTGCTTACTAAGTCTCCATTGAATTTACTTTAATTTCTCTTTTCTTCTCCCCTGTTCCCCGAAGGGTAGGCCTTTTACACAGTCCTGTGGCAGCCCAAGTGAGCTCAGCTGGCCCTAATTGATTTGTAACAGGCCCTTCGTGGCTGCTTCCCCAAGTCAGCTGTTCCTCACTGCCCTGAGGTATCCCTCTGTTCCTTTGCCAAGTGTTTCTCTGCTCCCTCTAACCTTGCCTTCTGGCCTGACCCTGTCACAAAATAGACTAGCAATTTGTGTAGTCTAAGTGTATGCTTAAAGTATGCTTTGCAGGGTTGAATCTTACATTGACAGAGTAGTAAACTTCACAGTCTGTCCATAAGGTCTATGACCCTTGTTTTGTTTTTGCCCAGAAGTAAAGAACATATAACCAAACCAAACCGAAAAAAGAGACATAAAGCATTCAGGAACACAGAACTGCCAACCACTTATGCCCTCTGTTCCATCTAAACCAGAATCCTATCTCTGACCAGTACTCAATGCTTCAGAGAGAGATGCAACCAATTCTGAAGTGGAAAAGTTATAACCTCAGCCCAAAGGGGAAGTTTATTTCAGCCCAAGTCTGTTTCTGAGTAATAAGTATGCAGAGCACAAGGGTTCTGTCCCTTTTAAATAATAGTATCTTATGTATTATAACTGGATTTATTGATAATCCGTGGCAATCCTTTTCGAATTCTCCTAAATCCGAGGTCAGCAACCTTTCCGAGGTGAAGTGTTGAAATTTGACCTTTTGACCTCTATGTACAGTCCAAGTGCTAGTGATACTTTTTAAAGTCACTGACAATCATACTTACATCTTCAGTAAATAAAGATGCAGAGCTTCGCTGCTTAGGTGGTGGATGGCAGCATTACCTGGTCCTTTGGTAATCCACAGAGAGCATGGTTTTGAACAAGCGCTCATCTGCATGGGAGAGAAGGGGCTGGTCTTAGCTCCTGCCTCGTGTGCTGACAAAAATTGGCTCATGTGCCACTCGTGGAACCCATGCTGGGTGTTGCTGACCACCATCCTAAACAGTTGATTTTGAAACACAGGACTGGATGTAATCACAACAGGTCATCAAGTTCCGTCCCCTTTACCAATGACAGGTGTTTGTTTAACCTGCTCTTAAAAATCTCCAGTGACAGAGATTCCACAACCTTGTAAGCAATTTATTTCAATACTTGTGTAATATTGATGGATGCCTGTTGTCTGTGGGCTGAATTAACCCTGGGACATCAGGACATAATTACATGAGCCTCTACTACATGAAATAAAAGCCAGCTTGCTATTAGCGAAGCATATAAAGCAATTCTCTCACTGTTCTGTCTGTCACTGGCCTTGGTGCCTCTAGAAGAGACAATACACCACACAGATTCTTTCGGACCCCAAAGGGCCCAACCCTAGTTCCTGGTCAATATATACTTGGGTCTTACCCAAATCACCACACTCTCCATTCCTTTAGATCTAAATATCTAACGATTTATTAATAAAAAGGAAAGAACAAAGAATTGATCAAACAATACTTTACATACATCAGTCATAGCTACTGATGCAGGCCAGTAGTGTTATTTGCTGATTTTTGAAAGTCTCTGGAAGTTCATTTCAGGTTATATAGATTCAGTCATTGGAGCATTGTAGGGCTGGCATGCTGGAGTCAGCATGCTGGACACGGACCCTTGGAGACCAAAAGACAAAAGATGCAATAAGGACCCTGTTGAAGCCACACCATAGTTCTCTCTCCTCTTGCATTCAAGAACCAAACCCCTTCATCTTCCCATAGACAGTTGAGGGTCTGTGCCCACCTGACTCAGGTGGGCTGCTGTGGCAAATTGCCATTGGATGAATCCCAGGAGACAGACTCAAATTTTTGAAATGGACTTGTTCCTTTGTTTCATTCCAGGTCACCTGACCATTGGGCTGCATCCCATTGACAAGTCCTAAACCTCTGGGACGTGGATTTGACATCTGAGCACTGGTTTTCAGTCCATTCATCCTGGCTGGGGCTGAGATTACACGGTCTATTGTGAAGCTTAACACAAACATTTCCTAATACAGCTCATAGCTAAAATCTATAACTTTACCTAACAACATGATACAGACATATAAGTAGCATACACAGATTCAGGGAGTCATTAGCTTTCATTACACACCTCACATGGCCCCCTTAACACAATATTTGGGGTCAATAGCCACACTGGGCATTAAAGTGGCTTCCAGACCCAATATAAAATCCAGTCACTTGACAATGCACCCTAGAATTGTGTTTGCATTTTTTTTCAAACAATGGCACACTGTTTACATATATTTTACTTCTGGTCCACTGGGACTCCCAGATTCCTTTCAACAGGACATCATCCTAGACAGTCATTTCCTATTTTGTATATAGTAGCCTTTGAAATGTGAGACTTGAAGTTGCACTTAACTCACATGAATGCAAGTTAAGCAAAACTCAAAGCTGCTTTGTGGCTGTCTGCCCTCCAGGCTCCCCCACCTGAGGGAAGTCAGGCAGTCAGACAGCTGCACTGCTGGGGGAAGCCAGGGAGAAGTGTTGCCTGTCTCCCAGAGTGATGGGGAGTGGGGAACAAGGCTGCCACCTGGTTTCCCACACTCCCCACCGCTCTGAGAGCCAGGAAACTGATTAGGAATGCAACCCCCACATAACTTTAAGGTCTACTGTATTTGAAACTGATTATTCCTTCCTAAGTGGAGTACATTGCATTTGTCCTCATGAAATTTCATCCTATCAACTTCAGATTCTTTCTCCAGTTTGTCCTTATCATTTTGAATATTAATCCTATATTTCAAAGCACTCACATCAACTGCAAGTTCTGTATTTGTTCGCAAACTTTGTAAGTGTACTGTCTATGCCATTTTACCGAAATCTTGGATGACAATGTTGAACAGAACCAAACCTAGAATGAATGTTCCCCCTAATCGTTTTCATCAGTGTACAGATCTTTTCCATCTATGTGGAATATTTTTTGTGCGCACCAATGTATGGGTGAATAAACACCAGCAATCGAAACAAAAACCTAGCTGTGAGTACTCTGGTAATCAGCTGAACAGCATTTGAATCTCTCCTGAGTGGCCTTTCCAGCATGACTTTGAACCACTGATAACTATTGTCTGGGAATGGTTATCCAACCAGTTATGCACCTACTTTATACTAGCTCTATCTAGGTTGTAGTTGCTTAGTTTGTTAATGAGAAGGATTTGGAAGACTGTATGAAAAGACTCACTAAATCCAGATATACCACTTTTACAGCTTCTTCATCCACAAAGCTTGGTACTTTGTCAAAGAAAGCCATCAGTTTGGTTTGACGTGATTTAGTCTTGACAAATAAATGTTGACAAATACTTACCACCTTATTATATTCTATATGTTTGCAAATTGATTCCTTAATTATTTAGAACATAAGAACATAAGAACATAAGAACATAAGAACATAAGAATGGCCATACTGGGTCAGACCAAAGGTCCATCAAGCCCAGCATCCCATCTGCCGACGGTGGCCAATGCCAGGTGCCCCAGAGAAGGAGAACAGAAGACAAGTGATTTATCTCCTGCCATCCATCTCCTGCCCTTGTTATGAAGGCTAGGGCGCCATACTTTATCCCTGGCTAATAGCCATTTATGGACCTGACCTGCAAAAATTTATCAAGCTCTTTTTTAAACCCTAATAGAGTCCTGGCCTTCACAGCCTCCTCGGGCAAGGAGTTCCACAGGTTGACTGTGCGCTGTGTGAAGAAAAATTTCCTTTTATTAGTTTTGAACCTACTACCCATCAATTTCATTTGGTGTCCCCTAGTTCTTGTATTATGGGAAAAGGTAAATAATTTTTCTATATTCACTTTCTCCACACCATTCATGATTTTATATACCTCTATCATATCGCCCCTCAATCGCCTCTTTTCCAAACTGAAAAGTCCCAGTCTCTCTAGCCTCTCCCCATATGGGACCCTTTCCAAGCCCCTAATCATCTTAGTCGCCCTTTTCTGAACCTTTTCTAATGCCAATATATCTTTTTTGAGGTGAGGAGACCACATCTGCACGCAGTACTCGAGATGTGGGCGTACCATAGTTTTATATAGGGGAAGTATGATATCTTTTGTCTTATTATCGATCCCTTTTTTAATAATTCCTAACATCCTATTTGCCTTACTAACTGCCGCTGCACACTGCGTGGATGTCTTCAGAGAACTATCCACTATAACTCCAAGATCCCTTTCCTGATCTGTCGTAGCTAAATTTGACCCCATCATGTAGTACGTGTAATTTGGGTTATTTTTTCCAACATGCATTACCTTACACTTACCCACATTAAATTTCATTTGCCATTTTGCTGCCCAATCACTCAGTTTGCTGAGATCTCCTTGTAGTTCTTCACAATCCCTTTTGCTTTTGACTGTCCTGAACAACTTGGTGTCATCTGCAAACTTTGCCACCTCACTGCTTACCTCATTTTCTAGATCATTGATGAACAAGTTGAACAGGATCGGTCCCAGGACTGAGCCCTGGGGAACACCACTAGTTACCCCCCTCCATTGTGAAAATTTA
Source organism: Carettochelys insculpta (assembly GCF_033958435.1). Classification (NCBI taxonomy): domain Eukaryota; kingdom Metazoa; phylum Chordata; order Testudines; family Carettochelyidae; genus Carettochelys; species Carettochelys insculpta. The sequence goes on along the minus strand of NC_134139.1, from coordinate 156,878,372 downwards.
CCATTTATTCCAACCCTTTGTTTTCTGTCTTTTAACCAATTTCCGATCCATGAAAGGACCTTTCCTCCTATCCCATGACCACCTAATTTACATAAAAGCCTTTGGTGTGGGACCGTGTCAAAGGCTTTCTGGAAATCTAGGTATATTATGTCCACTGGGTGCCCCTTGTCCGCATGTTTATTAACCCCTTCAAAGAATTCTAATAGATTAGACAGACACGACTTCCCTCTGCAGAAACCATGCTGACTTTTGCCCAACAATTCGTGCTCTTCTATGTGCCTTGCAATTTTACTCTTTACTAGTGTTTCTACTAATTTACCTGGTACTGATGTTAAACTTATCGGTCTATAATTGCCAGGATCTCCTCTAGAGCCTTTTTTAAATATTGGTGTTATATTGGCCGTCTTCCAGTCATTTGGTACCAAAGTGGATTTAAAGGATAGGTTACAAACCACTGTTAATAACTCCGCAATTTCACATTTGAGTTCTTTCAGAACCCTTGGGTGAATGCCATCTGGTCCTGGAGACTTGTTACTATTCAGCTTATCAATTAATTCCAAAACCTCCTCTAATGTCACTTCAATCTGAGTGAGTTCCTCAGATTTGTCGCCTAAAAAGGCTGGCTCAGATTTAGGAACCTCTGTAACATCTTCAGCCGTGAAGACTGAAGCAAAGAAATCATTTAATCGCTCCGCAATGGCACTGTCTTCCTTGATCGCTCCTTTTATATCTTTATCATCCAAGGGCCCCACTGCTTTTTTAGCAGGCTTCCTGCTTCTAATGTATTTAAAAAACATTTTACTATTGTTTTTTGAATTTTTGGCTAGCTGTTCCTCAAACTCTTTTTTGGCTTTTCTTACTACATTATGACAGTTAATTTGGGAGTGTTTATGTTCCTTTCTATTTTCCTCACTAGGATTTGACTTCCACTTTTTAAAAGCTGCCCTTTTCTCTCTCACTGCCTTTTTAACATGGCTGTTTAGCCATGGTGGTTCTTTGTTAGGTCTCTTACTGTGTTTTTTTATTTGGGGTATACATTTAAGTTGGGCCTCTAGTATGGTGTCTTTAAACAGTTTCCATGCAGCTTCCAGGGATTTTAGTTTAATTACTCTACCTTTTAGTTTCTGTTTAACTAGCTTCCTCATTTTAGTGTAATTCCCCTTTTTGAAATTAAATGCCAGAGTGTTTGACCGCTGCGGTGTTCTTCCCAACACAGGAATATTAAAAGTTATTATATTGTGGTCACTATTTCCAAGCGGTCCAGTAACAGTTACCTCTTGGACCAGATCCTGCGTTCCAGTTAAGACTAGATCGAGAACCGACTCTCCCCTTGTGGGTTTGCTCCCTTATCTTTCCAGGTACAGAAGTTAAGCTGACTGATTTATAATTCCCTTGGTTGTCCTTATTTCCCCTTTACGTATGTGCACTATAGCTGCCCTTTTCCAGCCTTCTAGAATATCATCTTCCATGGCTTTTCAAAGATAATACATAATGACTCAGCTATACCCTCACTTTCACTCCTTGAGTATCCTAGCATGCATTTCATCAGGCCTTGGTGACATGAAGATATCATACTTGTCTCAGTGATTTTTAACTTCTTCTGTCCCTATCTGAGGTGCTAAAACTACCTCATTTTCACTGGCACTCATTGGCTACGTCTACATATGCACGCTACATCGAAATAGTCTATTTCGATTAATAACGTCTACACGTCCTCCAGGGCTGGCAACGTTGACGTTCAACTTCGACGTTGGGGAGCACCACATCGAAATAGGCGCTGTGAGGGAACTTCTACACGCCACAATAGCACACATCGAAATAAGGGTACCAGGAACAGCTGTAGACAGGGTTACAGGGTGGACTCAACAGCAAGCCGCTCCCTTAAAGGGCCCCTCCCAGACACAGTTGCACTAAACAACACAAGATCCACAGAGCCGACAACTGGTTGCAGACCCTGTGCATGCAGCATGGATCCCCAGCTGCTGCAGCAGCAGCCAGAAGCTCTGGGCTAAAGGCTGCTGCACACGGTGACGATAGAGCCCCGCAGGGGCTGGGGAGAGAGCGTCTCTCAACCCCTCAGCTGATGGCCGCCATGGTGGACCCTGCTATTTCAATGTTGCGGGACGCGGATCACCTACCTGTGCCCTACTTCGACGTTCAACTTTGAAGTAGGGCGCTATTCCCATCCCCTCATGAGGTTAGCGACTTCGATGTCTCGCCGCCTAACGTCGATTTCAACTTCGAAATAGAGCCCAACACGTGTAGCCGTGACGGGCGCTATTTCGAAGTTGGTGCTGCTACTTTGAAGTAGCGTGCACGTGTAGATGTGGCCACAATGTGAGATATCCAATCACCACTAACTTTATTGGCAAAAAATAGACTAAAGAAATCATTAAGTACCTCTGGCATTCTCACTTTTTCTGGTATTGTTTTTTTTCCTTCTTTATTGAGTAACGGGCTGTAGAGATGATTGTTAGGGCTCGGCCTTTCTAGGGAAGGGGAAGGCTTCAACATTTCTCTACAATCAGGGAGCCACCATGGTTCAGGGCAGGACAACATTGGCTATGGTACTCCGCTCTTCCAGCAGGGCTGAGCAAACAAACAGCAAGCAAGAAGCCTACTAAGGACATGGATGCAGTCAGTGCAGCACTCAGCTCCTTTTCAGCAGGGATGAGCATATAATAGTTAGCAAGGAGCCTTCCCTGGCTCAAGGCCAGGCAGCAGAAAACACAGGGCTCAACTCCCTTTTATCCAGGCTGAACAAACAAACTGTACATGAGGAGCCAGTCCTGGGCAGGGCATGGCAGCAGTCAGGAAAGGGCTCTAATCCCTTTTAGCAGAGCTGAGCAAACAACCAGATGGTAAGGAGCCCACTCTGGGTCAGGGCATGGCAGCAAGCAAATAATTCAGTATCAATCTGGAGATAGGGGTGGTTGCTGCTTCTTGGGGCAGTTGTAGTTTGGGCCTGGGGTTGGTGTCCATGCCCACCCACTCCACTGTGCCCCAGACCAGAGCCCTAACAAGAGCTGTCTCACACTGCTGGTCAGTGGGGATCAAGGCTGCAACACTGACATTGGCTTGGGTGTGGTGGCCCCTGGGCTGCTTCCTCCCTTCATCTTCTCTGGTGCTGGGATCCATTCAAGGTTATCAGAGAGGTTGGGCAGGTCAATGTCCTCTGGGTAGCAGGCAGGCGGCAGTTCTGGGCCCTTCTGATAGCAGGCCCAGCCACAGGTCAGGACCCTATCCATGTACAGGATATTACAGAGGGATTGTTGAGGACCATCCACCCTTCTGATTAGTATTGCTTGCTACTCATCTAGGCCTGAGGCAGGTCAGGGGGCTCAAATGGATGTAAGTTCTCTGGGTGGCAGGGAAGTGACAATCCTGGAGGCCTGGGGTTCCATAGATCCCCTGGTAGCAATCAAGAGGCTGGTCAGGATGCTCCTCCAGTGTCAAGTCAAGATGGCCAGCTGATAGGTCTGGCCAGTCTGTCGGTCAAGCAGTGACTAGTCACCTCCTGCTCTCAAGAACTAGGCCTGAGTTGCCTGATCTGCTCAGAGGTCTCCCTTTTATTGAGGGCCATGCCCCGCCTCTGGCAGGCCCTGCCTTGTTTATCAGTCTCTGAGGGGGAGGCCAAGGGTACTCTGGCTCGGCCCACCAAGTCTTCAGGGAAGACTCATCCGCTTCTGGGGTGGGGAGGCCACAACACCTTGCTGCACAGGCCTACAATTTGTTTGTTCTTCATCTTGCTTCTAATCTATTTGTACAGTTTTTTTTGTGTTACTCTTTATGTCTCTAGCTAGTTTAAACTCTTTTTTTGCTTTGGCCTTTCTAATTTTGCTACATATTTGTGGTATTTGTTTATATTTATCCTTTTTTCATTTCTCCCAGTCTCCACTTTTTACAGGACTCATTATTTTTAGATCATTCAAGATCTTCTCTTGAAGCCAGGGTAGTCTTTTGCCATATATTCTATCTTTCCTGTGCAGGGAAATAGTTTTCTCTTGTGCCCTTAAAGATGTCTCTTCAAGAAACTGATGTCTTCAGATATTTTGCCTCTTCGAATTGTTTTCCATGGGTTCTTACCTATGAACTCCCCAAGTTTGCTAATCTTTGCCTTCTCGAAATCCATGGTCTTTATTTTGCTTTTCTCCCTCCAACCATTCCTACCAATCATGAATTCTATTATTTCATGATAATTTTCAACCAGGCTGCCTTCCACTTTCAAATTCATTTCCTCCCTATTCATCATAATCAAATCTAGAACAGCCTCTCCCTTACTATCCTGCTCCACCTTCTTGTATAAAAAATTGTCTGCAATACATTCTAAGAACTTTGTGGATCATTTGTGCCCCACTGTGTTATTTTCCCAGCTTAGGTCTGGGTAGTTGAAATCCCCAATCACCACCAAGTTCTGTGTTTTGTATGATTTTGTTACTTGTTAAAAAAAAAAAAAAGAAAAAAAAAGCCTCATTCACCTCTTCTTTCTGGTTAGGTGGTCTGTAATAGATCCCTAGCATGACATCTCCCTTGTTTTTACCCTGTTTATACCTACTTAGAGTTTTCTCAACAGGTCTGCCTTCTCTGTGCAGATGAACTTCAGTCCAAGCACATATATTTTTAATGTATAAAGAAACCCCTCCTCCCTTTTTTCCCCTGCCTGTCTTTCCTGAGCAAGTTGTGCCCTTCTGTATCAATATTCCAGACATGCCTATTGTCCTACCAAGTCTCTATGATACTATGTTACAGTCGTATTAGTTTACTAGCTTTTAGAGTTCTTCCTGCTTATTCCCCAGCCTTTTTGCATTGTCATACAGACATCTAAGACACCAATTTGATTTCACTCTCCTTTTCTGTCTTGTTTCTCTCTTATCCCTGCTATTACAGTCCAGGCTTTTCCCAGTTTCTGACCCTTCTTCTCAGTCTCTGTATGTTTTGAATGACCTGTGGGCTGTGGTCACCTGCCCCCTTCAAACTTAGTTTTAAGTGTCTTCACTAGGTTAGCTAGTCTGTAAATGTGTTTTTTCCCTTCCCCAAAATTTGGACTCCCTCTTTGCTTAGCTGTTCTTCTTCTGGGAAAAGCATCCTATGTCAAGGAAGTTCTCCTGGTGACACCATCTTTGAAGCCAGACATTCACCTCTATGATGTATCTGTCTCTGTCTAGGCCCCTACCCTTGACCAGCATGACTGAAGAAGCCACCTGTGCTCCAAATTCGTTTGCTTATTCTTGCAGAGCCCTGCAGTAACTTTTGATCTGCTAAGGGTCATACCTTCTACTGACATTAGTACTCACATGGATGAATAATGTGGGGCAGTAGAAGACTGGATGGTCCACAAAAATTTCTCTGTAATATTCTGGACATGGATGGGCCCTTGGCAGGCATCATACCTTCTGGGATGCCATAAAAGGGCAATATAGGGGTGCATCTCTCCTCATCAGAAAAGTATTTCCAACACTCCTATGCTACTTTCTCTTCTGGGAGTTAGAGTTGCAGACCTTCCAGTCTTGGGACATGTGGCTTCTCCCCTTCTGCTTTTAGGGATGGCTGCACACCTTTCATTACTAGGGCATTGTTGGAAATGTCTTGTGACAATGAGTTCCACTGGTTAATTCTTCAGTATGTAAGATGTACTTTCACCAACTGTAAATTTGTTGCCTTTCAATTTCATCAGCTTTCTGGTTCTTGTAATTTAAAAACTGATTCTCCAAATGTACTTCTTCTAAAATATTTCTGATATGCTGTGGGCTTGTCTACACTTGCCCCCAGCTTTGAAGGGGACATGTTTATCAGGGCAAAGGGAGATTACTAATGAAGTGCTGCAGTGAATACTTTACTTTTTTGAGGGACTTTGAAGTAGCATGAACACTTTGAAGTGTCCACAACTACACTCAGGCCGGCACTTTGAAGTTTGAAGCTTTGAAGTTGTCCCATGGAAGAATTAGGCTAATGAAGTGCTGCATATTCACCACAGCACTTCATTAGTAATCTGCCTTTGCACTGATTAACATGCCCCCTTCGAAGTTGGGGGCAAGTGTAAACCCAGCCTATGATGGGGTAATATTCCCATTTTCATTTCCTGATTTGTTGCCTCATCTTTAATATGGAACCCCCATGATTTCAATTTCTACTTAAATACAAGTATTTTCACATCTCTGTGAATTCTATTGTTCACTTCTGTATCCTATTTATGCCATAAATTGATATGTTGCATGTCATTACACTTGTATAATCATTCTGGAAGAGCAACTACCTTTGTAGTAGGATTACAATATTTTCATATTAATCTACATTTTATTTATTGTATTTCCTGGGTCAATGTCAAAACTCCCACTGATATTCGTACAAGCAGAAATTCATCTCCTTTTTAATTATTTTATTTTAACATTTTCGACTGTCACTGTAGACTGGAATATGGTTTTCACTTAATTTTCCAAAATTATGTCAAGATTTCTTCACTGGATATATCTGATTTAGAACTTAGTGAAAATAAGAGTAGTCTGAAATATTTCTGAAACTGTACAGTACCTTCTGTTTGTTAGTATTGGATTTCATTTACTGTCATGCTGCCCATTCTTCTAGCTCTGTAAGAACCCCAAAATGACCCTACAGCTTTGCGACCGGGTGCTTGCGAACAGGAGGGAGTTTTGAGAGGCTCTCCTGGAGGAGGAGAAGGAAGGAGCAAATTAAAGCACCTTTGGATAAGTGGCTGCTTGTGTTTGGGGGTTCTGGGCTTGTGTTTGTTTGTTTGTTTGGAGTTTGGAGTGCTGAGCTGAGTGTTTGTTTGAAAGGCCGTGTGCTCAGGCAGGCAGCTGGAAGCTGTGAGTCTTGATTAGGTTTGAATTGAAACAGCGTGTGCTGATTGGCTGAGCTGTAGGCAGAGGGAGGAGTTATCAGGGAGGCCGAGCACTTAAACCCCGCTAGTAAGCGACCAGGGAGCTTTGCGACCGGGTGCTTGCGAACAGGAGGGAGTGCTAACAGGAGGGAGTTTTGAGAGGGGAGCTTGGAGGGAGCCAGTGACTTCTATTGCCCTTAAACTTAAATCCTTTATAACAACCTCTATCTGAAACATTTAATTAAACCCTCATATATAATTAGAGTAGGAAATGGAAGCAGAAGCCCAGCAGCAGAGTGGAGGCTATCCTGTTTATTGTGTCGAGTGCAATATGTATGACTACCTACTCTGTGGGCGGGTGGCATATGTGTGCGCTGAATGCAAGGAGCTCCTGGCCCTCAGAGACCGAGTGCATGCTTTGGAGGCCAGGATGGCTGAACTGGAGGAGCTAAGGAAGGCAGAGGTGTTTGTTGATAAGACTTTCCGGGACATAGCAGGGCTGTCCCACCTCCAATCTGACAGTCCTGATGCTGTTACGGATGATGAAAGGCTCAGAGAAGGAGAGCAGTCAATGGGAGCAGAGGGAAACCCTCCCATAGTTGGGACCCTCCTTTCAGAGGGTGCTATGGTATCCTCTCATGCCGAGGATATTTCTCCGGGGGAGGGAGCACCAGCTGTTAGGAAGAAGCAGGTTTTAGTAGTGGGGGATTCGATCATTAGAAATATAGATAGTTGGGTTTGTGATGACCGGGAGAACCATATGGTGACTTGCCTGCCTGGTGCGAAGGTTGCGGATCTCTCGAGGCATCTAGACAGACTTATGGGCAGTGCTGGGGAGGAGCCGGTGGTCGTGGTACATGTCGGTACCAATGACATAGGAAAGGGTAGAAGAGACGTTCTGGAGGCCAAATTTAGGTTACTAGAAAAGAGACTGAAATCCAGAACATCTATGGTGGCATTCTCTGAAATGCTTCCAGTTCCACGCGCAGGGCCAGATAGACAGGCAGAACTTCCGAGTCTCAATGCATGGATGAGACGATGGTGTAGGAAAGAGGGGTTTAGATTTATCAGGAACTGGGGACACTTTTGGGGTATGAACGATGGGCTTCACCTAAATCAAGGTGGATCCAGACTGCTGGCATTAAACATTAAAAAGGTCGTAGAGCAGTTTTTAAACTAAGAGGTGGGGGAAAGCCGATTGGTGCGGGGGAGCACGTGGATTGGACGGAGACTTCTCTTACACGAGGCTCCATAGATAGGGATGCCCTAGAAGTTAGTCAGATAGGGAACGTGGGAAATAATATATGGGCAAGATCAGATGTGAAACAATCGCATATAAAAAAATCCAAGGCGTCTGTGAAAAGCGGACATATAAATAGTGGTAGTTTTTCAAAGTGCTTTTACACAAATGCTAGGAGTCTGTCTAATAAGAAGGGTGAACTGGAGTACCTCGTATCAAAGGAGGAAGTTGACGTAATAGGCATCACAGAAACATGGTGGGATGAGGACAATCAGTGGGACACTATCATACCGGGATATAAATTATATCGGAAAGACAGAACAGGTTGTGCGGGTGGCGGAGTGGTACTATATGTGAAGGATAATATAGAATCAAATGAAACAAAAATCCTAAAGGAATCAAATGTTCCATAGAATCATTATGGATAACAATTCGTTCCTCTAACATGAATATGGCATTAGGAATATATTACCGACCACCTAACCAGGACAGTGATGGTGATGCTGAAATGTTATGGGAGATTAAAGAGGCTATCACAATAAAAAACACAGTAATAATAGGAGATTTCAATTATCCCCATGTTGATTGGATACATGTCACCTCAGGATGGGATTCAGAGATTAAATTTCTTGATGCTTTAAATGACTGCTTCTTGGAGCAGCTAGTACAGGAACCCACAAGGGGAGAGTCAATTCTCAATCTAGTCCTGACTGGAACGCAGGATCTGGTCCAAGAGGTAACTGTTACTGGACCGCTTGGAAATAGTGACCACAATATAATAACTTTTAATATTCCTGTGTGGGGAAGAACACCACCACGGTCAAACACTCTGGCATTTAATTTCAAAAAGGGGAATTACACTAAAATGAGGAAGCTAGTTAAACAGAAACTAAAAGGTAGAGTAACTAAACTAAAATCCCTGAAAGCTGCATGGAAATTGTTTAAAGACACCATACTTGAGGCCCAACTTAAATGTATACCCCAAATAAAAAAACACAGTAAGAGACCTAACAAAGAACCACCATGGCTTAACAGTCATGTTAAAAAGGCAGTGAGAGAGAAAAGGGCAGCTTTTAAAAAGTGGAAGTCAAATCCTACTGAGAAAAATAGAAAGGAACATAAACACTCCCAAATTAAGTGTCATAGGCTACGTCTACACGTGAACGCTACATTGAAATAGCTTATTTCGATGTAGTGACATCGATATAGGCTATTTCGATGAATAACGTCTACACGTCCTCCAGGGCTGGCAACGTCGACGTTCAACATCGACATTGCGCAGCACCACATCGAAATAGGCGCTGTGAGGGAATGTCTACATGACACAGTAGCACACATCGAAATAAGGGTGCCAGGCACACCTGCAGACAGGGTCACAGGGCGGACTCAACAGCAAGCCGCTCCCTTAAAGGGCCCCTCCCAGACACACTTGCACTAAACAACACAAGATCCACAGAGCCAACAACTGGTTGCAGACCCTGTGCATGCAGCATGGATCCCCAGCTGCCGCAGCAGCAGCCAGAAGCCCTGGGCTAAAGGCTGCTGCACACAGTGACCATAGAGCCCTGCAGGGGCTGGAGAGAGAGCGTCTCTCAGCCCCTCAGCTGATGGCCACCATGGAGGACCCCGCAATTTCGATGTTGCAGGACGCGCAATGATTACACGGTCCCTACTTCGATGTTGAACGTCAAAGTAGGGCGCTATTCCTATCCCCTCATGGGGTTAGCGGCTTCGATATCTCGCCGCTTAACATCGATGTTAACATCGAAATAGTGTAGCCGTGACGGGCGCTATTTCGAAGTTAGTGCTGCTATTTCGAAGTAGCGTGCACACGTAGACACGGCTATAATGTAGTAAGAAAAGCCAAAAAAGATTTTGAGGAAGAGCTAGCCAAAAATTCAAAAAATGATAGTAAAATGTTTTTTAAATACTTTAGAAGCAGGAAGCCCGCTAAAGAAGCAGTGGGGCCCTTGGACGATAAAGATATAAAAGGAGCGATCAAGGAAGACAGTGCCATTGCAGAGCGATTAAATGATTTCTTTGCTTCAGTCTTCACGGCTGAGGATGTTACAGAGGTTCCTAAATCTGAGCCAGCCTTTTTAGGTGACACATTTGAGGAACTCTCCCAGATTGAAGTGACATTAGAGGAGGTTTTGGAGTTAATTGATAAACTGAATAGTAACAAGTCTCCAGGACCAGACGGTATTCACCCAAGGGTTCTGAAAGAACTTAAATGTGAAATTGCGGAGTTATTAACAGTGGTTTGTAACCTATCCTTTAAATCCGCTTCGGTACCAAATGACTGGAAGACGGACAATATAACGCCAGTATTTAAAAAAGGCTCCAGAGGAGACCCTGGCAATTATAGACCGATAAGTCTAACATCAGTACCAGGCAAATTAGTAGAAACAATAGTAAAGAATAAAATTGCAAGGCACGTAGAAGAGCACGAATTGTTGGGCAAAAGTCAGCATGGTTTCTGCAGAGGGAAGTCGTATCTAACTAATCTATTAGAATTCTTTGAAGGGGTTAATAAACATGCGGACAAGGGGCACCCAGTGGACATAATATACCTAGATTTCCAGAAAGCCTTTGACACGGTCCCACACCAAAGGCTTTTATGTAAATTAGGCAGTCATGGGATAGGAGGAAAGATCCTTTCATGGATCAGGAATTGGTTAAAAGACAGAAAACAAAGGGTTGGAATAAATGGTAAATTTTCACAAAGGAGGCGGGTAACTAGTGGTTTTCCCCAGGGGTCAGTCCTGGGACCTATCCTGTTCAACTTGTTCATCAATGATCTAGAAAATGAGGTAAGCAGTGAGGTGGCAAAGTTTGCAGATGACACCAAGTTGTTCAGGACAGTCAAAACCAAAAGGGATTGTGAAGAACTACAAAATGATCTCAGCAAACTGAGTGATTGGGCAGCAAAATGGCAAATGAAATTTAATGTGGATAAGTGTAAGGTAATGCACGTTGGAAAAAATAACCCAAATTAAACGTACAACATGATGGGGTCAAATTTAGCTACGACAGATCAGGAAAGGGATCTTGGAGTTATAGTGGATAGTTCTCTGAAGACATGCACGCAGTGTGCAGCGGCAGTTAGTAAAGCAAATAGGATGTTAGGAATTATTAAAAAAGGGATCAATAATAAGACAAAAGATATCATACTTCCCCTATATAAAACTATGGTACGCCCACATCTTGAGTACTGTGTGCAGATGTGGTCTCCTCACCTTATAAAAGATATATTGGCATTAGAAAAGGTTCAGAAAAGGGCGACTAAGATGATTAGGGGTTTGGAACGGGTCCCATATGGGGAGAGGCTAGAGAGACTGGGACGTTTCAGTCTGGAAAAGAGGCGATTGAGGGGCGATATGATAGAGGTATATAAAATCATGAATGGTGTGGAGCAAGTGAATATAGAAAAATTATTTACCTTTTCCCATAATACAAGAACTAGGGGACACCAAATGAAATTGATGGGTTGTAGGTTCAAAACTAATAAAAGGAAATTTTTCTTCACACAGCGCACAGTCAACCTGTGGAACTCCTTGCTGGAGGAGGCTGTGAAGGCCAGGACTCTATTAGGGTTTAAAAAAGAGCTCGATAAATTTTTGCAGGTTAGGTCCATAAATGGCTATTAGCCAGGGGTAAAGTATGGTGCCCTAGCCTTCAGTACAAGGGCAGGAGATGGATGGCAGGAGACAAATCACTTGATCATTGTCTTCTGTTCTCCTTCTCTGGGGCACCTAGCATTGGCCACTGTCTGCCGACGGGATACTGGGCTGGATGGACCTTTGGTCTGACCCAGTATGGCCATTCTTATGTTCTTATGTTCAGTCTCCAGTCTTGACTTAGTCACTTTGCATCATTCTTTATGCTGCTATTGTACTTTTAATGACCTTTCCCTGCAACTGATAAATTTGTAAAATCATACCAAGCTACCTTGGAATCTTGTGACCTCTCACTCTTAACCTTGTGCCATGCTGAATTTTTTTTTAAAGTGGTGGTGTTCTTATATCCATCATTATATCCTGCCTCTTGTGCCTTGCCTACTTACTTTCATGAACAAGCTCTTATAAGGAAATTTGATAAAGTCATTTTGAAAACCAGTATATATACACACCAGTTCTTCTTTATCCAATATTTTATTGAGACAGTTTCTCTTTAGAGAAACTTGGCTGATTTGTTCTTAATACAACACATTACCTAATTTTTTTACACGTAGATATCTCATTATTATTGTAATCGGTATCCAAAAGTATGGCTTGGTTCTGAGTGTCAGGCTTGGCATACTTTTTTAAAGTGAGGTACATCATCTTCTGTTAATGCATAGTACTTATGGGTTACACCTACACTGTCCCTCCATTTCAGAAGGGGCATATAAATGAAGTGGATTGACAATGCTAATGAGGCACTGACATGAATATTCAGTGCCTTATTTGTATATTGATGGCCAGTCACTACATCAAAAGTGCTGCTTTTGAAATGCAAACTAGCCATGTAGATGGGGTTCTTTTCAAAGAAAGTCCCTTTTTCAAAAGCATCCTTCTTTCTAAACCATCTGTATTGTCTGGAAATAATTTTAAAATCTTGAATGATTATCAGTCCAAAGGGTTGGACTCGTACATAAAAATTTCAATTGGGTGAACTGTATTATTGCTAATTAATGTAATTTGAAACTGATTATTAGAAAAGCAAGTATATAAACTGAAGTAGATCAAATGGAATACTGCATGTAATAGGATATATTTTAAATTACCACTTATGACTATACATGTACTTCAAACATACTCAAGTGGTCACTTGTAATAGTGCTCTATTAATCTGAAAGACTAACAAATATTGAAATGGTGAGAGGTCTCTGTGGATCTTTCTGCAACTGAATTTACAATCTAAACATGAAGCCAGTGTTAACTTGTTCAAACACATATATGAATTTCAAAAGGTTCTTAAATGTAATTAAATTCTCGTGAAAAAAGTTAAGTGAACACAAGTGTTACAAATAAATATTTCTTTTGTGGAGACATGCTTCAGGGATTAAGTGGAAACAGTCTAAGCTGTTTTCCTGTTTCTCATCTTGTTTGCAAAATGATAATTCCTGTGTTCCATTGAGCTTCAAAAAGCCCAATGCATATTTTTCTCAAAGAAGACTAATGTCTTCAGTGGGTTGCTTCCCTGAGGCTACGTCTACACTAGCCCCAAACTTCGAAATGGCCACGCAAATGGCCATTTCTAAGTTTACTAATGAAGCACTGAAATGCATATTCAGCGCTTCATTAGCATGCGGGCGGCCGCGAAGCTGCGAAATTGACGTGGCTCGCCGCTGCGCGGCTCGTCCCGACGGGGCTCCTTTTCGAAAGGACCCCGCCTACTTCGAAGTCCCCTTATTCCCATGAGCAGATGGGAATAAGGAGACTTCAAAGTAGCCGGGGTCCTTTCGAAAAGGAGCCCCGTCAGGACGAGCTGCGCGGCGGCGAGCCGCATCAATTTCGAAGCGCTGCGGCTGCCTGCATGCTAATGAAGCACTGAATATGCATTTCAGCGCTTCATTAGAAAACTTCGAAATGGCCATTTGCGTGGCCATTTTGAAGTTTGAGGCTAGTGTAGACACAGCCTGAAAGAGATAGGCTGAAAGCGGTATACGACAGCTGTCACCAAGATAATGATAGTAGCAGAAGCAGTTGGATAATTATGCATATGAGATAGTCCTGCAAAAAAGTATTCCATACAGCAGAATAATTAAAATGGATTTAAACTACATTTTAGTTTAAAAATTGCCGAGTCATATAACAATGGAAACATTTGCATTTCTTACTTTACACTTTCGGTGTACCCTGAGCATTATCTGGAATATATATAGTTAATGACAAATGATTCAGAGTAATACATTGCTTCTGTTGCCTGCTCTCCTTTACATACATCCATGTAGAGTCTGCACACACAGACATACAAATACTCAGCACCTCAACATCCCACCCCACAACTCTTGCAAGTTAATAATGGCTCCTGTTTCCCTTCCAGATCCAAGCTGTCCTTCCTATCTCTGGCTAGCTTCTTGGCTCTGCTTCCTCTCATTTCTGCTGCTACCTCGGTGATGTTGAACTTGCCTGTGCAACTTCTCAGTTCTCCTGTACAGGTGGACTGTCACTGTCTTATCAGCGCAGAGGCATTAGGTGTGTCATGACTGCCAACAGGTAGGGTGAACATTCATCCCTTATTCAGCACAATGTTCCTATATTTGGGATGCCAAAAAGGTGTCCAGACTTATTTTTTTAAAAGTGACTCATTGTCTCATATTTGGGCCCTCCCTGACCTTTTCCTCGAGCAACTGTGCAGGCCCAGCTGCTGGGACAAGTCACTTCCCCACATCAAGCTGCCACATCGCTGCTGCTTCCCCAGGGCTCGGAGGGAGGACTGGCAGCTGCTGCTTCCCTGGGGAGCTCTTGGGACTGCTGCTTCCCTGGGGCTCCAGGAAAGGGCCAGCAGCTGCTGCCTCTTTCCCAGCTCTTCAGGGGTTGGTGGAGTCAGGAGGGGCTGCCCCTCCCCCCACATATCTCCCTGTCCTGTACTTGGGACAGGGAGCTATGGTTGCCCTAACTAGAGGTTCCTGGTGCACAAGCAACATTCGTCACAGATCTAGTGCCTGCTGTTTAGTGAAAGACTTACACTTTGGTAGGAAATTTGAAGGTGCTGAAGGTCAGCGTGCAAGGAAATACTTTCTGTTCTTCATTAAAAAAAATCTCACTGGTTCCAGATACTAGCCGTTTCTACACAGGCCACTTTCTTCAAAAGTGGCATGGTAATACGTGGCCCAAAATATGCTAATGAGGCATGGATGCAAATTCCCCACACCTCATTAGCATACGGTCACGTGATTTGGAGTCCGGAAGACCGTTCTTCCAGACTCCAAAACGCCGTGTTGAAGCACGACCATGGGGTAGCTTCCAGAAGGAAGTCCTTCTTCCAGAGGCCCCTTCTTCCTGAAAATTTTTGGGAAACGTCCTCCAAAAGAAGGACTTCCTTCTTGAAGACTCCCTCCGGGGGTTGCACTTCTAAACGGTGTTTTGGAGTCCGGAAGAGCGGTCTTCCAGACTTCAAATCACGTGATCGCATGCTAATGAGGCGTGGGGAATTTGCATCCATGCCTCTTTAGCATATTTTGGGCTGTGTATGACCATTCCATTTCGAAGAAAGTGGCCTGTGTAGAAACGACCACTAAGACAGAAGTATCACTGATGTGTCTTATAAGATCCTTTGGGTAGTTAAAATATTAAATTATCACAACCTCAGATTCCATTCCTGAATCAAGAAAGGCGAACACTGGCAAATCAAATAAAAACCCTCCAAACTGCAACACTTTGATGAACGTGTTTGTCTGAAACAAGGAGAAAATTACAGTAAAAAAATGACTGCTTCTAATTCAGTCTGAGCTGTTCTAGTCTGACACCCTCAGAACCTGACCAGTGCTGAATTTCTTGGACCACGGGAGGTCACTATTTACTAGCTGCATTACCAACACTTCCACTAGTTACTGACCTCTTAGAAGACATTTAGAGGTAAATTACAACTAAATAACAGCCCAGAACACTGAGAGACAGGAGAGGTAGCTGTAAACAAATTTTATGAAGCCATGGGAAACTTGGCCACATCCATGATAAGTGGTCATCTGGCTAACTAAAATCATGCCAGATTACAAATGTTTCCAGATAAGAAATTGCTGGACTGGAGAGGTTCAGCCAATATTGTGCAACTACAACATGGCTGCTGGTGAGTTTACATAAAGCCAAAGAGGAATACTTACAAGACATGAGAAGGGTTCAATCATCAACTGGAACGGTGTCAAACCCAGGAAATACTTATTTAGGGATCATGCCCTGCTCAGAAGGAATTGCAACACCTGAATCTCTGTTGGGTTACAAAAGCACATGTGGTTACAGATACTACCATTAGTATTACATGAAGGGCCAGATTCACACTCAGAAGCACAAGGAGGACCATATTCTGATATAGTGTGCATGCCTTCAGACTTCACCTCCAAAGGTGGTCAATGAGAGTATCTTTACAAGAAAAACTTTAAAATCCTGTTGGATATTTGTATTAGCCACGCAAACACAGAGTGTCTGGAATAGGTGCACTGCCCAATCTGAAATCACCACAAACAAGACAGTGTCCACCTGCTTTTGAGGATGTGTCATTCAAGTTCCAGCCTGCTTGTAGATGACTTATGCTATTCAGGCGTCATCGCAGAGACATTTTACCTATTACCGCAGACATCCTGGATTCTTCATGCTGGGGTAGAACTTCAAGTTAATAAAACAGATTATGAGAGATTCCTGCCACATGTGTATGTCACTGAAGTGCTTGCTGCTGGATGATGACATCCATTGTTTGAAAGCATTCTAGTGGTACAGCATTTAAAATATGGAAGGGATACCAGCCTACCCCTGTAGCAAAGTCATTGCACATTTTATTTATTTAATTTATTTGTTTATTAAGACAATTCTATTTACAGAACAATGATGCTGCAAAGGTTAGGCTGCCAAAGGCAATGTTCCATTATAGTCTGTTGGCCCATACTTGATGCATGACATTTGTGATTAATACTGTCAAGGCAAATCCATCATGAAACAATCTTTCTGATTACACAATGGGATCCTGACCTTATCACATACTCACCAAATGTACTTCAGATAATGATATTTTCTGTTGAGGAAATGATCAATGGGATTTTAGAGAACAAACATATTGCAGAAAACCTGATGGAGATCAAGGTCATAATGAACAACCCTGAATTCACAAAGAAAATTCCAAATCCAGCCCACCACCTGCCCTGCTGCCAATCCCAGGGCTAGGGATGACGAGGTCCCAATACACAGTACCAGGAAGTACCAGCACAAAAAAAGCACTGTCTAAACCTATCCACATAGCTCTTAAGGGTTACATTTGTGAAAGAATAAACACTGGCAGACTCTTACTAAACAGTATGCCATGTCTGCATGCACCGTATAATATTTCCTTCCTTTTGAAATCATATTATGACTGCACAACAGGGCAATGGATTCAAGGACCTTATATACAGATGAAGAGTTATTTTTGTTCTGATATACTCTGTTTTTCACCACTAAGACCATTTACTAAGTTGTGGGCACCAAAATGTGTGTAGCCCATACAACCTAACCCACTAATTCAAAGAAAGGGTTATTTTTCTACCTAAGACAAAGAGAGTCAGCAATGTGTAAGGGTGTGTGATAGTTTGGGAAATTTTTGTACAGCTATGAATTATTTTTGATACTGAAGACTCTGGGTACCTGAGTCAGAGTACATATGCCATGTTGACTGTTAGGTTGGTATTTGTCTTTTCTGCTGCTGTTTGCTTTCTCTGGCTGCATCTACACTATAAGATAAATTTGAATTTAAGGCAGTTAGCTGGACGTTACCAGGTGGCTGTCTTCACTGAAAATACCATTAGCTTGATTTAGGGTGCACTAATCGAGATTACAAAATTGCATTTACCTGATAGGTGTAGTGTGAAGCTTAAATTCAGAAGTTTGATTAAAGGCCAGTGTGGAAGCACCATGTCCTAAAAATCAAATTTATTAGCCTCCAGCAGTGTCCCCTATCTATCCCACAAAGCTATGCATGCTGCAGCTGGCTCCCAGCTCCCCGCTATTAGTGGGAGCTGGGAAACTGACCAGGCTGCTGCACTCCTGTGGTGGGGGCAAGACACCCTGTGGCCAGGCAGATCAAGCAATGCACAGGGCTAGGCACCCTGCCACTGGGCTGCTGGAGCCATGTGGAGCCAGACACTCATGGGCAGACACCCACTCAACAGGCACCCTTGGCTACCTGCAACCAGGCATACCCTGCCAGCGAGCTCCAGCCGCTTTTCCAATGGAGCTAGTGAGCAGCAGGGGTTTATTTGTTTGTTTTGGAGAGGGTGTTTTTTGAGGGGAAGTGTTTTTGGGTGGTGGGATTTCAGGATATATTTTTTGAGGAAGTTGGGGTGGCACTGGGGCTGGGAAAGCCTGTGGGGAGGAGGAGTGAATCTTCACATGTAAGGGCCTATGGGGAAGAATGGACAGAACTATTAGTCCAGTAAATGGAGGGTTTACTGTACTAGCAGGAGCCAGGAAATTGACCAGGGCTGCTGCACTGTCAGTTTCCTGGGTCCCCCAAGCTCCTGGACCCCTGAAACTGACAGGGCTGCTGCTCCTGACTCAGAATGAGGGGCTGAGGGAACTGTGGGATAACTTCCCACAACACACTGCTGCAACAGTGAATGTTTGGTAATTTTGGTGTGGATGCAATGTGTCAGGAGCCCTTTGGGAAATGAGAAGACTCAAAATCAAATTCGAAGCAGGCTAATGTGGTGCTAATGTACATATTCAGCACCTCATTAGCATAATGGTGACCATACAAACAGTTTGAATTTCAGATTGACAGTGAAGATGGAGAGAGCTTCGAAATAAGTGCCCCAGTTCGACATTCCCTAGTTCTGTGGGAGTAAGAGAATTTCAAAGTGGGGTGCTTATTTTGAAGCTGCCCCCATCTACACTGTTAATCTTCAATTCAAAGTCTGTTCACAAGGATGCCACCATGCTAATGAGGTGCTGAATATGCACATTTGTGATTCATTAACCTGCTTAGAATTGCATCATTACCATGGCACCTTCGACAGGGGAATGGTAGTATAGCAGTAGTCAAAGCTATTCTTTGTTTTGTCTCTGACTAGTACACTGCCAGCATCCTCATCCTAAACTGAGGCCAGAAACAAGTTGAAAGCTCCTTGTGTTGTTCTCTTTTTCAGCCACATTTTACTGAGTGTTTGTAGATTTCTAGATTTTAGCATGGAGCAGAATTCCTAGGTTTGTAATTTGCAGAAGAATCCGCTAACGGTTCTTGATCATTCTAATCTCTGTCTGCTGGTATAATCCTGTCTCCGGTACAAATAGGTGATAGAGAACATGGATGAGTCCAAGAACTGTAAAAAGGCTTTTGAAAATCTGAGTTGCATCTTCATTGTGCTTTTTGAAGTTGTACAAAGTTGTTCTCTTTTATATATTTTGCCAAACACAGTAGTTATGAATAACTCTTCCCACCCCAGAAAAAAAACACACACACACAAAAACTAGTTTTCTCTTCCCCCCCAGATGATTCCCCTGGTACTGGTGGCAGCGGTGACAGCTGTGACAGCAAGACCCCTCCTTTGTTTGGCTCCTCTGGCTAAGCAGTTCCTCAAAGTCTCTGGTGGAGCTTCCCCTGCGTTGCTGAGGCTCCTCTCCTCTTTTTGGTCTCTGGTGTTCCTCTAAGTCTCCTTTCTTCTCCTCACTCACCTCCCAAACTCTCCTTAACCACCCTAACCTTGCCCTGCATGGAGAAGGCTTATAAAGTTAGCCCCGAGTAGGATGAGCTGCCCCTAATTGATTTAGAGCAACCTACTCTTCAGCTGCTCCCATTTTATCAGCTCTGTTTCTGCTCTGTTTTTACTCCTGCCTCCCCTCTTCTGGCCCCACCCTGCCACAATAGTCATAACACTTTAGCCTCTTTTTATCACAATTACTTGAAAACTATGGCTACATCTACACCAGTGAGTTTTTTTTTTTCAAAAAAGCCCATGGAGCATCTACACACACAGTGCACTCTTTTGTTATCATACATATATCTCATAGAGCTGGAAGGGACCTTGAGAAGTCATCAGGTCTGGTCACCTTCCCTCCTAGAAGGACCAAGTACCCTCCTTGATAGATTCTTGTTTTGATTTATTTGCTCTAAATAGTCTTCTTGAAAATTGAACTCATAACCCTAGGTTTATTAAGCTAATGTATAAGCCACTGAGCTCTTCCTAAATCAGCAGAGGGCAGTGTTTTTTTCCAGTGGCCTCTTCCACTCCCAGGTGAGGATATGCTCCTTTTTCCAAAAGATTCTTTCGGAAAAGAAAATGTGTTGGAGCCACAGGATCTCTTTCTTCGAAAGACCTGTCCTTCATGGAACTACGTTTTCCAATCTGTGGTGTTTCTTGGCCCATTCTTTTGAAAAAGCAGCTGGGTGTGGCCACTTTCTATCAAAAGAGTGGATCGATTTTTCAATCCACTTTTTTGTGTCTGCTTGAGATCTTTCTAAAGAAGTTTTCTCGGAAAAGATCTTCCATAAGAACTTATTTCGAAGGTCTGCTGTAGTGTAGACATAAACTATGAGAAACAAGAAATTGTGTTTAATTTCTTAGTAATTCAAGTCAGGCTGCAAGGAGTCGTAGCCTCTCTACAGGGTAAAAATCTGCAATGTCATTTAATTCTAGCAACCTTATAAAACACTTTATTTCTTCTTTCATGAGATTGAAAATTGATTTGAAACTATGAATTACAAGTTCACCAATCCAATCTAGATAGCAATCACAAGAATGATCATTTCAGATGGAGACACTCTTATCCCACAAACCCATCCGGAGATCTTATACATGCTAGCCAAGATATACAAACAACCCAGACAGTAATGTTATATCTGGTCATCATACTCTTACTAAATCCATCTTCAAATCACTCTCCACAAAAAGAGCCAGCCTCCTGTAGGACACAAATTACTTCCTCCATGAACTCTGCAACATTAGCAACCTTCCTCAGAACATCATCCTTACCACCATGGATATCATCCCCCTATTCATCAACATCCCTTCCAAAACAATGAAGAACCTTAGACATCTATCCTGCAGGTCATCAAAATTATCTATTTTATTCTCAACCATAAAAATTTTAAATTCACCAACAAACACTTTTCCGCAATCCCTGGGGACAGACATGGGTACTAGGATATCTCCCTAATATACCAACCTGTCTATTGTCCACCTTGAACAATCTCTGATCACGTATACTATAAAACCAATGATATACCTGAGAAATATCAGAGATAGTTTAACCCCTTGGGACAAATGACTAAGATTCTGAGATTTCCATCAGAACTTCAACAACCGACACTCTGCATCAACTCTCTGTAAAACATTCAACATGAGCATCAATTTGATGGATATAACCATCTTCAACAACTGAAACCTACAGACATCTATACAAGAAACCTACAGATCACTACACCTGTCTTCAAAGAGCCAGTATCCATCTGAAACATACCAAGAAACATATTAGCTCTACTCAGGCAGATAGCATAGAGTAGGTACTTATATTGAGAACGTGCACACCTGTTTTCCATACATCCTGAGCTTTTATTTAAAGGAGGCAGCACCACCCCATACATCCTTTTCCCACTAAATAAAATATTTTGGTTTGCTGCTGGGATGTTAAATGGTAAATGATACACAGTGGCAGATTTATCTTTGTTGTCTTCTGATTTTCCATCATGAGATGCTGACAGGCCGTACTCTTTACTTCCACCTCTACAATAGTGGTCAAAAGTACTAACTCTGCCAGATGGCCTGCAGTGAGCACAGTCTGTTCTGTATATGAATGACTGCTTATGCCACTAGTTGTTCTGTTACGCACTCAGACAGCTTTCTTTAATATGTTAATATTAGCTTTCACACCTTTGCTGTCATCATTACCTTATTTTAGTTCCCTAATTTCACTCATAAATGAGTCATTTTTGAGAAGTCTTTTCCCTTGAAAGGAGGTGCTCTAGCATGATTGCATAGAATTAGTCTCCATGGTTTTTACCCTTAGTCTACTTTATCACCTACAGCAGTGTATAATTTAAATTCTGGCAATAACTACATTACAAATCCTAGTGGCACAGCTATAACACTGGAACTGTGCCACTGTAAGTTCCCCTGTGGAGCCACTCCACGTGGAGAGTGCGAGAGGCTTCTCTTGTCTGCAAAATTAAATCATCCACAAAGAGCAGCAGCAGCTCTGTGGATTGGAGATGCTCTCCCACCAACATAGCACTGTCTGCACCAATACTTCTGCCAGTGAAACTTATATCACTCAGGCTTTGTTTCTTTTCACCCATTGATAAACAGAAGTTTTACTCACACAAGTGTCAAGGTAGACACAGACAAGTTTGTATCAGCAATCTGGTTATCTTTCAAATAAAGCTACATCACAGTCTGTCAAGGATGTTCCCCACTCTGGCACGCTGAGTGCAGATGGTGGGGATGCAAGAGACTTTAAAATACCTTGGCACTAAAGGCTTCTGTTTAAAAACTCAGTGTCACAGATTCCCTGCTTGGATTGGTAATGATGCCACCACCCAAATGCAAAACACCTTTTGAGAAATGCAGGGAGATGCTGTGGAGAATTCCTTCCTGTGGAGTACCCTGAAGCTCTTTAACCCTTCCTCTGGACAGCTTGGAAAACTAACATCTCCTAGTAGTATGGCTTGCAGTCTTACGCATGTGCTCACAAAACCTCCTGCCCTCTGGGAAACAGGAATCAGGTCACGGTCTTAAAAAGGTGATTTGTTATTAACAAAGCAAAGACAACATATTTTGTGAAACTTTACTTGTTTGTTGAGTGTTACAAAACCACTTAAAAAGGATTAAATGACAGAGAATTGCTTCCATAGGATTCATATTGTAAAGTTGTTGTCTAAGGGGGTAGTTACACGTACTCAGTACAGAGAAGTCCCAGATCCCAAAAATAAAGAAAATAACCTGATCATTCCTGACTAACTATTCCCTCTTTTACTTACATATCTGTAATTTCAAGATTTAGTACTTCCCTGGGCATAGATGTCACTGGATTCTCCAGGCCTTGCTTCTGGCTTAGTTCAGGTCAATCCAACTCTGCTCTGGTCACCCAAAAAGCACCAGAAACAAGAAGGTCACTACTTCAAATTCAAAAGCCCACACTCTGTTTCAACTGGTTCTCCTGGCCTCCTGTCAACTAACTTCCTGCTTCCCTAGCATTCCTGGAACTCTCTTGAACTACTATCCATGGCAAGGGGCATCAATCTGCAGCTCTGGAGCTGCATGAGACTCTTTAAGGAGCCACTTGCAACTCCGAGCACTGCTACTTGGGGCTCTGGAAGCTGCTGCCGCTTAAACAATTCCCACAATTAAAACTGGATTTAGTTTTTTTGTTTAAGCAATGGCAGCCTCCAGATCTGCAAGTGGAGTCAGCGGCAGCAAGGAACTCCAGAAGAAGTTGGCAGGGCATGGAGCTGCCCACGTGCTGCACGCGGGGAAACTCTAAGGCTGCAGGAGAGCTGGCGGGAGGAGTGGCCAAGACTGCTGTGCTGGAATGGTACTGAGAAGGAGGTGGCAGGGGGGAATAATGGAGAGAGGTGGTGGCTGTTGAGGACCAGCAGAAGCAACACGTGAAGCTGCTTGTCCTAGACAGGTGAATCCTAGGGATTGGGGGTGGGTTTATGGCTGAGAGGGGTTAAGCCTGGGGATGAGGGAGTGGTCTGGGATTCATAAGAGTTAAGCCTTGGGATGTGGGGGCAGGTTTGGGGCTGATAGGGGTTAAGCCTGGGGATGGGGAGCAGGTTTGTGGGATGGGGTAAAGCAGGGTGATGAGGGTGGATTTGGGGGCTGAGGCAGGTAAAGCCTGGAGATGGGGGCAACTTAACTTTCTAACTGGTATATATCATTGTGTATACACTGTTCTTAAAATAGGGGGTGACAAAATTATGGTTTCACATTATTTATTAAGGGCCGTCTCGTATTTGCATGCATTGCTGTTCTTACAGTATTGATTTTGTAGATCTGAAAAAAATGGCTCTTCTCGCTGTTTCAGTTGCAGGCCCCTGATCTATGGTATTAACCATGACAGACAAAACAGTTAGGGTTCATTTTCAAGAGTAAACCACTGTGAAAAAACGTCAGTTAACTGAATGCCTGGAATGTCCAGAAAAGGGCATTACCCCTCCCATTCATTACACAGTCCCGATATTAATATTCTGCAGTCCTGTCAGAAGTGAATGGAGGAATGTGTTTTGCACAAGCACAAGATCATATCTTAGGTGAGAGTGATTTTATTGTGACACAATAGCATTGTACCTCAAATCAAAGAATCTGATGAGGAAATCTCAACGTTTCTTTTGAATTTTGCACAGTATTTCCTAATAGCAAGTGAAGTTCAGTAGCATATTTTTCCAATGATAGGACTAAGATGTTTCTCCATTTTTTTCAGCTAGATTCTTTTTTCACCTGCCCTCTCCTGCAAATAGCCCTTATTCCACCTTCCATTACCTCTGCCTCAATGTAACACATTTGAATATCATTTTCAATCTGATTAGACAAACTGATTACACGTAACCTAGAATGACCAAATCATAATTTGCTGACAAACAGATACTACCCCAAATTTTCTCACAAATCCCTGGTCCTCATTCATTCCTCTTCCCCTATATCCTGATCACTTCCTGCTCTTTCTCCTCCTTCTTCCTTGTGTTTCATTGCTGGATCCTCTTCACTGCCCTTCTCCTCCCCCAGATGGGCTCCCACGTCTCCAGGGCTGGGGGAGAAGATGCAGCCTGACACACAGCCTGTTGCCTACAAGATGCAGGCAGGAGACAGCCCTGTCTGAGCAGTAGCTGGTGTGGGTTGATGACCTGGTAGGCTGCCCATGGTGACTTGCTTTTTGGTCAGTACAGTTGACTGGACACTGGCAGGACCCTTTGCAACCTCATTGAAAACTGGGCATCTGGAAACCGTAGTTATCTGAATTTCCCTGTAGAATTGCCTACCCTATTATTCTGAAGTCTTTATTTTTAACTGGTTTTGTTTGCTGGGCTGCAGGTGACAGACTTTCTACTGGAGCTTGACTTCTAATTGCCTTTTGCTTTCCTGAAACTGTATTTCAAGCAACTTTACTTTTTCTGCACCTTATTTCTGAATTGCTTCCACTTTAGTTGTTTCAGTTCACTCCTCTTTTGCTGTACCAATGAGGTGTAAAATCTTCTTTTTCTTTAAATGCCAGCAATGAAGACAGTCCCTGATCTTCCAATTCTTCCTGTTCATTTTACTGGCTTATTAGATACCTAATCAAAACAAAAATGGATTTTTGCTGCAGTTTCATTTTGACTTGTGAATTCTCAGTGAGTCACAAACTTCTCAAATGCTCATCCTTTGGCTGGTCTAAAATTCCTCCTACCACATGTGCAGATCCTCTAACTCTCCCAGACATAGTTGAATAGTAACAGAGATATATCAAAACAAAAGAGCAGTCCAGTAGCACTTTAACAAACAATTGTCTCTGGTAGCTTTACTTGGAATCATTTGCAGCATCTGATAAGTCAATTACTCTTTCAGCAAGATCAGATCATTGCAATTCAGCCCCTCCTGTCTGTGCTCCTCAAATGTTACACTTTCAGAATATTAGGCCTTTAATTAAACTTAGAATAAAAAATGACTACAGTTGCTCAAGTCCCATTGCTGCTTAGTTTTCTCAGAGCAAACAACTCTGCACTTGTGTAGTGAGAGATGATCTTTTTTGACCCTCTCATCAGAGCAAATCTAAACAGATGTTCCCTTACCAGTGCTACAACTGGGTGAGAACAGAGCCCACGCTCACTGCTTCCGGTAGATTCTAGGACATTTTAGGGTGCAGAAGTCAAAAGAATAACGTTGATAGACACAAACAAGCTGGTCCGATAAAAATATTACCTTGCCCAGCTAATCTTATAATACAAGCGTCTTCAATGTGGGAGGCTGGAGCTCAGTCCCACCCTGCCTCCCCCATGCAGCCGAAAACATTCTCAAAGCCATGCTGCCTGTGGATTAACAAAAGATCAGCTAACGCTGCCAGCCATCAGAATGGTAAGTCTCTGGAACTTAATTTCTTAATGAAGCTGTTGTAAGTAAGAGTGTTAGTGCCTTTAAAACATATCACAGCACTTGGACCATACATAGAGGTCAAAAGGTCGAATTTTGGTGCTCTGCCTTGGAAGGGTTGCTGCTGACCCCTGCTATAATACAACATCATATAGAGCCCATAACAGTGACGGGAAGAGCAAAGAGTAGTGGGAGGAACTAGCATGGAATAACCTAGTCAGCTGCCATGTACAATTTAACAAAAAGAGTCCAACTTCCTGTTTGGTATTCTGGGCCCATTCCCAGCCCATTCAACAGCTGAAGGTTCATTTTAATGGTCTGTATAATTTTTACCATGCACTTTTGCCCATAAACAGTATAGATATTTTTCTTTAAAATTAACTCATTTATTTTTATGAGAAATTAGATGTTGAGACTATACATCACTGTTCAGTTCCATATGATAATTCCTTATTACAGAGAAAGGTTTTTATTGCTATCTAGCATTCCCCTGTAGCATATAACTATTGTATATGCCTTTAAAACAGTGATGGACAACTTCGGCTAGTAAACGGTCTGCATATGTGGTCATCCTTAATGTCGGTGGGCTGCAAGACTGTGGTAACCAAATCAGTCTCCTGGGATAGGGTAGTTTTTCTAACTGTGCTTGTGTACTTAAAATTTGTAGGATGTTCTGATTAAACAACACCAGCAGTCTGACTTGGAGACTGAGGGAACACGTGATTCTCACAATGTTGTGTGCAACTGATACTCACTTCATGGGTATGTCACTTTAATAATATTGTTAGGGAGAAAAAACCTACACAGATGGAAACCAGCAGAATATGGCAACTCTACATGTGGGAAATGGTTAACAAATGTCTTGTGGACCACACATTTAACCCTGATGGGCTGCATATGATCCAAGGGCTGCAGATTGCCCACCAGTGCCTTAAAGTGTGAGATAAGGTGCATGACTTTATAACTGTTATAACTTTTCTTGGACCACTCCTGGAGTGAAAGAGACATGCTTCAGACTCGAATAAGAGCTCAATATAAGCACAAAAGATTTGCCTCTTTTGCCATACAAGTTAGTCGAATAAAAGATACTACTTCATCCACCATGTCTTTCTAACATACTGTGACCAGCACACCTATAACCCTTTAAGTAATGATACAGGTAGCAGTGACCACTGTCTTTTGAGTTTTAGAAACCAGTGACAGCTGTACCACATAGTATTTAAATAAGTAGGCCTAGTACAACACAGGACAAGATAGAGCTACCAAATATTTATGGAGCTATTAGCTACTCCAAGGTGAGCCCATTCAGGGAAGGAGAGGGCTTCCAGGAGTTTTAGTCATGTGCAGTTCTTAAACTCCATTACTCTATTCATCACATTTCTCCATCTTGCATACTTTATAAGATCAGTCCCTGCACTTCTGTACTTCATTGAAACTTCACTCAAAGCAGCCTCACAGAAAAAAATCTGGCCATTAGTGAATTGGTAGGTAGTCCGTTGTTGACATAAAAAATCTATTTTGCCCCAGATTCCTGAATAGCTCTCCTCAGTTTGAGCTCATGATGCTGGGTATAGCAGACCAATGCTCTAACCACTGAGCTATCTCTCCATGAGGGGTTATGTTTGGATGAGCAGAATTTTGTACAGTTCATTTATTATGTCTATTTATTTGCTGCTATTTCTGTGTCCTTTATCACCATAATATCTGAATGCCAGTTAGTAAGCCTTGAATATCTAATCAGATCTCTAGAAACACAAATCAAAACTCAGTACTTGTGCCTAATAAGCTTACAACCTTTCATTTGATGCATTTTGTGACAAATCCCACAATGTTGGTATCTTTTGCAAACGCAATTGCTTTCTTCCTCCCACTGTCTATCACATATGTTTCCACAGGATAGAATAAAACAATTTAGTAAAAAGTCATCCATAGGCACAAGCAAGAAAACTTGGAAAAACGTATAAATTACTATAGTCTAACCCTCTCGTTTACAATACCAGCACATCATTTCACCCTTCCTAAGTTTTGACTTATTGTTCTAATAATGGTTAATTCTGATCCAGTACTCTCCACTGGCAGTAGCTTAGGTTGTGGGGTTTGTGTTGAGCCAATAAAAAGATTACCTCAACCACTTTGTCTCTTATTTACCTTAGTGGCTGTCTGGCTACACACACATACACTTGGTAGGGAATTTACCTTTCTTACAGATTACGGGGCCTCTGGGATTGCACCAGACTCAATAAAAGTTCTTGTTATCAACAATACTACATCTTATTGTGACTCAAGCTCTCCTACAACTTTAGTGGCTACTGGATCTTGCAGTGCATTGATATATAATAAGCAGAAAAAAGAAAAAAAACAGTCTTTCTGACTGTGAATTAGTCAGCCAAAATAAATGAATTGAATAAGGTGTAAAATCAGGCTGGGATGCAATATTTAATTAGCTTTAAGGATGGAGACATAATCTGAGAAGAAGCAGAAAATACTGCTGTAATGTATAGCAGGGTTCTCAAACATTTCCTTTGAGGTGTCTCAGAAACTCCATCTGTGACACAACATTTTTTTGCATATGCAGTAGTTTAAAACTGCTACTGAATTAATAGTTAAAAACATAAACACATATATAACCTAAAAAGAAAAGGATAATATGGGTGAAAAATTAAAAACCCTTAATATTATTTTTATATCTTCAGCATGAAACATGCTGCTGGTGCTGATTCATTGCCTGGTGATATGCTAAGGTGAGTTGGGGCTTGAAGCCCCACCGTGTAAAGCTAAAGCCTAGTTTACATTTGTGAAACCCTTGAAAGCATCTTGAGGACTTCTGGGTGCTACACACACCCCAGCTGGGAACTGCTGATATCCAGGAATTGGGTAGTATCCCTTTAAATAACTGTGAGTTGTGCAGTGTCACCCACTGTGTTCTGAATCAGAGATTTTGAGGCAAAACTAGCAAACAGTTTAGCACCACAGCACATCACTAATCTATCTAAATTCCAGCCAACAATGTTCTCAGTAGTGGCAGATGACAAAACAATGAACAGTGGTCTCTAGTTGCAGTGCAGGAAGTCTCAGTTGGATATTAGGGGAAACTTCTTCAGTAGGATAATAGTGAAGCACTGGAAAGTGTTACCTAGGGAGGTGGTGGAATCTCTAGCCCTACAGGCTTTTAAAACCATATTTGACAAAGCTTTGGAGGGGATCATATAGTCAGGGTTGGTCCTGCTTTAGGCAGGGTGTCAGACTAGTTGATTGACTGAGGTCCTTAAACCTTAATCATCTATGATTCTCTGCTGTGCTTTCGAGTAGTGTTTGATTATTTCACCGTTTTTTTTTAAATATCTGAAAGCCTAAAAAATTGTGTTGATTTTTCCTTTCCCTTTGAGCACAAAAAGGATGCAAGTAAAAGGCTGGGCCCTGACATTGTAAGTTGTTCCTCTGCATAGAGCCCCACAGGGGTCAATAGCAAGAAGTCTTGTGGCACCTTATAGACTAACAGATATTTTGGAGCATAAGCTTTTCTGGGCAAAGACTCTCTTCATCAGATGCATGAGTTCGGGGGCAGATGGTTTCAGAGTGGTATTTAAAGAATGGGGTCCCAGAAAAAGGGAGGGCCAGAGCTGACAAGGTCTATTCAGCAAGGTGGAAATGGCCCATTATCAATCGTAGGTATTAGAAGAGTTAAAACAAGTCAGAACAGATGGGGGGTATGAGCCATTGTCAGAGTCTAATGGAGAGATCTTAACACCCAGAGCAGAAAAGCTGCCTTTGTAAGCTGCGAGCCACTCCCAGTCTCTGTTTACTCCTTGGTTAATAGAGTCAAATCTGCAAATAAATTGCAGCTCTGAGATTTCTCTCTCCATTTGATTTTTGAAATTTCTTTGTTTCAGGACTGCCACCCCTTCAACCCAAACCAGGTTTATTCTACCTGCTACCCAAGATCCATAAATCTGGGAATTCCGAACACCCCATCATCTCAGGCATTGGCACCCTCACCACAGGAGGTCCTTTTTCTGGGACCCCATTTTTTAAATACCCCTCTGAAACCACTCCCCCCACCCATGCATCTGATGAAGCTGGTCTTTGCCCACAAAAAATTATGCTCCAAAATATGTTAGTGCATAAGGTGCCAGAAGTCTTCTTGTTGTTCTCGAAGCTTCAGACTAACACGGCTACCTCTCTGATACAGAAGTCAATGTTATTGTATTCAGGTGCATGCATCCACAGGCACAGAACAACTTGTAGGATCAGCTCCACAATTACAGATCTTTGTATGGGACATGTGGGTCAGATTATGCCTTCTGATCCTCAAACATTAGAAAAGCTATCGCACTTCTGTTTATCCCAAAATATGATCCACCTTTGAAGATAAGAAAATGATTCACTTCACGTGAGTGCTTTGTCTAAGGACCCACAGATCACCCAAAGTCAGGAGAGGGACAAAGTCAGGAGTTTTTCTCCCGCAAAAGAGAAACTAAAATGGCTAAATGAGAGAATTGTGAATAATCTAGGCAAGAATCTGCCTTAATCTGGGTATGGATAAAATTTCTTTCTTCCTTCGGATGTATTTTAAAATAACTCCAAGTTAACTTCATCTTTCTTTCTCGAAATCTAACTTGAAGTGGGCACACCCTGATTTCTTAGTCAAAGTTTTTTTAAAGTCAGAATATAAACTTAAAATTATCTTCCATGTACATTAACTAATTATAAATAATCTTTCACCCTATGCTAGGATCTGCAAATTTGTTTTCCTTGTGAATCAAATCTTCTCTCATTTATTAAAATATCACTTACTCTACTATAAGTCCAAATAGGGTGCAAAGTTAATAAACTGTGAAAGACTGTATGGTGTATGTTTTCTAAAACTACAAGATAAGAATTTTGTTGGTTTTGAATGTAAATAATTTTTAAATTCTAAAAGTAGTAGAAGAGGCACAAAGGAAAGGAAAGGTTGAGATACAAACCAGGGTATGCTTTGCCATACTAAAAAAATAAAAAAATAAAAATGTTTAAAAGGGGGGAATACCAGTTGATAGTGTGTACTAATAATGAAATACAGTTCTTGAAATTGATCAAACTTCAAAAGTCTCCTGTCTGAAAAGGATTAAAGAAATGTGTTTTGTCGTCATTGCCATATGTTGGATACCAATGGAAGCACCATAGCAACTCAAGATGAAATCCAAGCTCCTTCTTGATATAATGAGAATGAGAGGGTGAAACTCTCCTACAAGCCTAGGATAGACAAGCCACGAGAGAAGCTGCAGACTCAAACCCTAGACTCCTCTAGATCCTCACCCCCGCAGCTAACCACCTGCGTTCAAGACAAAAAGGGACCATATATAATCACACCTCACAATTCAAAAGAGAGCTGGTTGAACTTAACTCTAAGCTGACAAATTCTAATTGTGATCAATGGCTCAACCAGTTGTGGAAAGGATTCTCTCCCATCCCAGGTTGAGAAGAAAAGAAAAAGTGGTGCAATTTCATTTCAAAGATTGTATTTTACCTTCTTTAATATAATATAATATAATATAATATAATATAAATGAATACCACTCCGAATCTACACTGTCTGATGAGATCTCCAGTAATCATATTTAAGACTTGAACACCTCTGTAATTAAATAAAAAAAAGTTGACAAGAGATTAAAAATAATTGTTTTGCAGACAATCTAGGCAAA
Organism: Carettochelys insculpta; assembly: GCF_033958435.1. Classification (NCBI taxonomy): domain Eukaryota; kingdom Metazoa; phylum Chordata; order Testudines; family Carettochelyidae; genus Carettochelys; species Carettochelys insculpta. Next base: position 156,846,885 of record NC_134139.1, on the reverse strand, counting down.
GAAAAGTAACCACACTTGTCAAAATGCCTTAAAGAAGTATGTAAAATGTATTAGCTATTAAGAATTGAGAACTGTTGATCACAAGTAAATATAATAAGAAATCTAAGCAATTTATACTGTTCAATGATATAACTATAGATCCTGAAATGTTGTGTGTGATAATTGCTTGCAAGGCTGTATTGTAAGAGTATAACTGCTTATGTCTACATTTGAGTGGTGAACTGTTGATTATATTCTAATGTGGTTGTGGTTGTGGTTGAATTGAAGCAAAGTTGGTTATTTAAGTATTACAACTGGAGAAATGCTGTTCAAGTTACAAGTTGACCTGAAAGCAATTCAGTTTTAAACTACTGTAGTAAGCTAATATTTCATGGACTAAGAGAAAAAGGGTCATCGTATTGGATTTTATTATACATGGGCAAATTGTTAGAGTTCAGCTTTAAAATCTGACCCTCTAGCAAATTCATACCTTTGACCTCGATTCATGCTTACTTTTAGCAACTCATAAGGTATTTGAGGGTAAATAAAAAGAAACTATTGTGATAATTGGTCTTAAAAAAATTGTCCTAATTGTGAATGCAACTGTGGAAAGTGAGTGAAAAATGGTAGAATGTGGGAGAATAATCTAAATCAATTAATTTTGCAAGAAAAAGGTGGAAAAGCAAGATAGATTGAATCAGCCCAAACAAAAGGGCCTACTGGTATAATTAAGGACTAAATTGAGGTCATGCCTGGTAAAAAAGAATAGCATGAGACTCAAAAAATCAATTAATTAAAATGGGTGGGTCAGGAACTAGTCTTAATTGGTGGACAAAATGATAGGATGGGCTATCCTGCCCTGATGGTGTCGCAGTGCTCACCTCCACCCCCTTTTGAGGGAAAAGTTTGCTGTTGGTATCATTGACAAATCCATCATGGTCCCCATTTCCTTCATGTCCTGGGAAACTGGAATCCAGTAACACAACACTTGATCTTCTTTATCCTAGTCCCAGAAGTGGTCTCATTCAGACTGAGCGAGAGAGACGGAGCCAGATGATATTGCTATTGTCACCAATACCATCTGGCTGTAAAACTGTGTCATCTCACAGCACTCATAAGAACATAAGAATGGCCATACTTGGTCAGACCAAAGTTCCATCCAGCCCAGCATCCCATCTGCCGATGGTGGCCAATGCCAGGTGCCCCAGAGAAGGAGAACAGAAGACAATGATCAAGTGATTTATCTCCTGCCATCCATCTCCTGCCCTTGTTCAGAAGGCTAGGGCACCATACTTTATCCCTGGCTAATAGCCATTTATGGACCTAACCTGCAAAAATTTATCAAGCTCTTTTTTAAACCCTAATAGAGTCCTGGCCTTCACAGCCTCCTCAGGCAAGGAGTTCCACAGGTTGACTGTGCACTGTGTGAAGAAAAACTTCCTTTTATTAGTTTTGAACCTACTACCCATCAATTTCATTTGGTGTCCCCTAGTTCTTGTATTATGGGAAAAGGTAAATAATTTTTCTATATTCACTTTCTCCACACCATTCATGATTTTATATACCTCTATCATATCGCCCTTCAATCGCCTCTTTTCCAAATTGAAAAGTCCCAGTCTCTCTAGCCTCTCCCCATATGGGACCCGTTCCAAGCCCCTAATCATCTCAGTTGCCCTTTTCTGAACCTTTTCTAATGCCAATATATCTTTTTTGAGGTGAGGAGACCACATCTGCACGCAGTACTCAAGATGTGGGCGTACCATAGTTTTATATAGGGGAAGTATGATATCTTTTGTCTTATTATCGATCCTTTTTTTAATAATTCCTAACATCCTATTTGCCTTACTAACTGCCGCTGCACACTGCGTGGATGTCTTCAGAGAACTATCCACTATAACTCCAAGATCCCTTTCCTGATCTGTCGTAGCTAAATTTGACCCCATCATGTAGTACGTGTAATTTGGGTTATTTTTTCCAATGTGCATTACCTTACACTTACCCACATTAAATTTCATTTGCCATTTTGCTGCCCAATCACTCAGTTTGCTGAGATCTTTTTGTAGTTCTTCACAATCTGTTTTGGTTTTGACTGTCCTGAACAACTTGGTGTCATCTGCAAACTTTGCCACCTCACTGCTTACCTCATTTTCTAGATCATTGATGAACAAGTTGAACAGGATCGGTCCCATGACTGACCCCTGGGGAACACCACTATTTACCCTCCTCCATTGTGAAAATTTACCATTTATTTCCACCCTTTGTTTTCTGTCTTTTAACCAATTCCCGATCCATGAAAGGATCTTTCCTCCTATCCCATGACCACCTAATTTACATAAAAGCCTTTGGTGTGGGACCGTGTCAAAGGCTTTCTGGAAATCGAGGTATATTATGTCCACTGGGTGCCCCTTGTCCACATGTTTATTAACCCCTTCAAAGAATTCTAATAGATTAGTTAGACACGACTTCCCTCTGCAGAAACCATGCTGACTTTTGCCCAACAATTCGTGCTCCTCTACGTGCCTTGCAATTTTATTCTTTACTAGTGTTTCTACTAATTTGCCTGGGACTGATGTTAAACTTATCGGTCTATAATTGCCAGGGTCTCCTCTAGAGCCTTTTTTAAATATTGGCGTTATATTGGCCGTCTTCCAGTCATTTGGTACCAAAGTGGATTTAAAGGATAGGTTACAAACCACTGTTAATAACTCCGCAATTTCACATTTGAGTTCTTTCAGAACCCTTGGGTGAATGCCGTCTGGTCCTGGAGACTTGTTAGTATTCAGCTTATCAATTAACTCCAAGACCTCCTCTAATGTCACTTCAATCTGAGTGAGTTCCTCAGATTTGTCACCTAAAAAGGCTGGCTCAGATTTAGGAACCTCTGTAACATCCTCAGCCGTGAAGACTGAAGCAAAGAAATCATTTAATCGCTCCGCAATGGCACTGTCTTCCTTGATCGCTCCTTTTATATCTTTATCGTCCAAGGGCCCCACTGCTTTTTTAGCGGGCTTCCTGCTTCTAATGTATTTAAAAAACATTTTACTATTGTTTTTTGAATTTTTGGCTAGCTGTTCCTCAAAATCTTTTTTGGCTTTTCTTATTACATTATGACAGTTAATTTGGGAGTGTTTATGTTCCTTTCTATTTTCCTCACTAGCATTTGACGTCCACTTTTTAAAAGCTGCCCTTTTCTGTCTCACTGCCTTTTTAACATGGCTGTTAAGCCATGGTGGTTCTTTGTTAGGTCTCTTATTGTGTTTTTTTATTTGGGGTATACATTTAAGTTGGGCCTTTAGTATGGTGTCTTTAAACAGTTTCCATGCAGCTTCCAGTGATTTTAGTTTAATTACTCTACCTTTTAGTGTCTGTTTAACTAGCTTCCCCTCATTTTAGTGTAATTCCCCTTTGTGAAATTAAATGCCAGAGTGTTTGACCGCTGCGGTGTTCTTCCCAACACAGGAATATTAAAAGTTATTATATTGTGGTCACTATTTCCAAGCGGTCCAGTAACAGTTACCTCTTGGACCAGATCCTGCGTTCCAGTCAAGACTAGATCGAGAATTGACTCTCCCCTTGTGGGTTCCTGTACTAGCTGCTCCAAGAAGCAGTCATTTAAGGCATCAAGAAATTTAATCTCTGAATCCCGTCCTGAGGTGACATGCACCCAATCAATATGGGGATAATTGAAATCTCCTATTATTACTGTGTTTTTTATTTTGATAGCCTCTTTAATCTCCCTTAACATTTCAGCATCACTATCACTGTCCTGGTTAGGTGGTCGGTAATATATTCCTAATGCCATATTCATATTAGAGGAATGAATCGTTATCCATAATGATTCTGTGGAACATTTTGATTCCTTTAGGATTTTTGCTTCATTTGATTCTATATTATCCTTCACATATAGTACCACTCCGCCACCCGCACGACCTGTTCTGTCTTTCCGATATAATTTATATCCCGGTATGATAGTGTCCCACTGATTGTCCTCATTCCACCATGTTTCTGAGATGCCTATTATGTCAGCTTCCTCCTTTGATATGAGGTACTCCAGTTCACCCATCTTATTAGACAGACTCCTAGCATTTGTGTAAAAGCACGTTAAAAAACTACCACTATTTATATGTCCGCCTTTCACAGACGCGTTGGATTTTTATATGCGATTTTTTCACATCTGATCTTGCCCATATATTATATCCCACGTCCCTATCTGACTAATGATCCTTAAATAGTGTCCCTTTCCTTTCCAACTTTCCAACTCTTATTTTTATCCTTTTTCCTTCTGCCTTAAAAAAGTCTGTCTTAGTTGACTAAGGTTATATCTACACAATGAGATAATATTGATTTTAAGCCATTTTCCAAGTGCCTGTCTTCACTGTAAATTTTATTAGCTCAATTTATGGAGCACTGAAATTGACATAATATCAATATCATTATATGGTAGTAACCTGATGGGTGTAGCATTCAGTTTGAATTTAAAATTCCGAATAAAGGGTAGTGAGGAAGAACCATGTCCTTAAATTGAATTCATTAGCCTCCAGACGTTTCCCATATGTGCCCCACAATGCCTCACAGCTTTCCACTCTGGCCTCTTCCATGTCCACTGCTCTCAGATGTGGAGGACTTAGGTAGCAGGAAGACTGCTTCAATTTGGCTCCTGGAAGCCCATGGCTGCAGGGTCATAAGAAGTTGAAAAATCGTTATTTTTCTTTTCTGCTAGCACAGCTGTGGGGTCTGTGGTTCTGTGTATACCCCTGCTAGCTGCCTTTTTTTTTTTTTTTGTGCTGCCTGGCACTAGCTGCTGCCGCCCCCCCGTCCCCAAGCAACCATGTGGTAGCTAGGCTGTGGATGGAAGTCATGCTTGTCTGATAGGACAAGAAAATTCTTTTAAACAGTTTACATATTGTCCTGACCCGCACCCCCCCATCCACTCCCTTCCCTCCTTGAGAGGTAACATGCATTGTGTAACTTTCCCTCACCTGCATCACATGGCAGCCAGTCTGTGGGTGGGGGTTGTGCTTGGACAAGAAACTTCTTTTCAGCTGATTACATTTTGTCCTGGCCCTCACATCCTCTTCCTTCCCTTCCCTTCCCTTCCCTTCCCTTCCCTTCCCCCAGAGGCACCACACAGTCTGGAACTTTCCTATGCCCAGCTACATCATGTGGCTTGACTCTGAACCAATAAAAGAATGTGTTGTACAAGGTGCCAGGCAGTTTGTGTGGAGTGAGGGTCCTGTAGCCGGCCAGGGAAAGTTTCCCTGGTCAGTCATGATTTTTAGGCAACTGAAGAAAATACTTGGTTACTATCATGGCTGTCTTCTGAGAGAAAAAATTTAGATGAGTTTTAGCCAAAGGCCAAGGGGCTGGCTGTAGCCAGGGGTCTTTTAGCTGCCTCGGCGAAGTCTCCTTTGGCAGTCATGATTTTTAGGACTGGCTGTAGTAGCAGGCCTTTTAGCCTCCCCAGGCCATAACTGTTGCAATGATTCATTGCAGTTTCAGTGTAATACCCATATCTACTTAAACATATTCTTCTTTTAAAGGTCTTCTTTTCCAGGAGATTTAAATCCAGATTCAGGTCCAAACCTAGATCCAAGCCTAGGCACGCTGTTAATAGAGGCTGGTGGTGGGTTTCCCTGTGCAATCACAATTTTCAGGGCTGGCTGTACCCTGAGTTTTTTTAGCTGACTTCTTCTTCTCAGGGTCTTCTTTGCCAGGAGATCTAAATCCAGATCCAAGCCTGCAAAGATCCAGTGCTTTTGCATCCCATTTTCAAAAACCTGTTGGCTGGGATAGGCTTACTACCCTTCCCTTCCCCTCAATTATAAAAAGTGCATATATTATAAAGGCAAGCCAGACCCCCCCCATCTGGAAAAAGGGACATTTGTTTAACAAGGCAGGGGAAAGAGGGGAAGGAAACGTGGAAAGATGTCATCAGATACCCCTATACACATCTCCTTGCAAGGCATTATTTTCCCATTCTGCACAAATGAAAATAGCCAGAATGCTATAGGGTTCAGGAAACTGTGGAATAAGTTCCCACAATACACTGCTTCAGCGCGTAATTTAAGCTACTTGTGTGTGGCAGCAATGAGCCAATTTTGAGGGGAACATGTGGGAAGGCGAGGATGCTCAAAATTGAATTGATAAAACCCAGCTTTAATAAATCAATTTTAATAAATTTATTTTTAGCTCATAGTGTAGATGCAGCCTAAGAGTGTGTATTTTGCATAATTTCTGTGAATCTGTGACCAGGAAGAGAGCACCTAAATGTATTATCTGAAATTCTGCTACTGGTTTGTCAGGTGTCTTATATCAACACACCATTTTAGAGTGAGCCTCCTAGCCTGTGTCAACAGACTGGAGGATCTGACACTACCATTCTAAGAGCAGCCATTGAGACACATCAAACATTTCAGGAATAAGGGGGCTTTCAGAAGTGGGGGCTCCTTCCAGAAGTCCCCATCTACACGGATCTGTAGCTTCCAGAAGGGGCTCTTCCAGAAGTGAAATCTTGCTGGACTATGCAAATGGGGCACACAATATTTAAATCCATTTCTCATGTGAATATTCCCCTTTGCTCATTACCATATCCCTTCCGAAACAGAGGGGACTGCATAGAAACAGCCTTAGAGTGCCAAAGGAGCCAATTTATCAACCAGGCTCACCCTGCTGGTCTAACTGAGTTTCCACACCATGTAGTTCTTTCCTTTGTGAGCCTGTGATCAGTGGTATTCAATGACACCTTCTTAAAACCAAAGTGCCCATTTTAACAGTAGGAACAGAACATTCAGGCTATGTCTACACTACAGAGGTCTTTCGAAAGAAGCCATTCCAGATCTCTTCCAAAAGAACTTCTTTCAAAAGAGTGCATCCACACGCAAAAAAGTGATCTGCTCTTTTGAAAGAGAGCATCCACACAGCTCCTGCTCTTTTGAAAGAATGGCCAGCAATCAAAAATCAGGCCCCATGAGGACTGATCTTTTGAAAAGGGGCACACTTCCTGAAACAGAAAGGAAGAGCACTTTTGAAAGGAGAACCTCATTCTTCTGATTAACTTTCGAAGGAACACTTTTTGTGCGTAGACACTCCATGGGATCTTCGGAAAGAGCCCCCTTCTTTCAAAAAATCTTTCAAAACAACTTGCTTGTGTCGATGTAGCCATATAGAGCATTTTAAAACAATAAAGAGTATCCACATATTTATATTACCCTGATGTGAACCTAGACAGGTCTAATTTCTTCAGACATCTCAGTGAATTCATGTCATATCCTAGTTCCTCCAAACAGCTACCTCCCCTTCTTGTAAGGTAGCCCTTCCCAGTCCTTCCTCTGTTCTTTTGAGTTTCAAGCTCTGACCCTTCTTGGAAATATTCAGTTTTGTAGTTTGGCTGGAGAGAAAGTAAAACCTTCAAAGTTAAGAATTCAGTTATTTTTCTCAAGCAGTCACCAGTTGGTGGGAAAACTAACTCATCCTGAGCCACTGTTTCGCTTCCTGCCTTTTTTACCGCAATACTCCCATCTCATTAACTATCTCAGTATGTCCATAAAATAGCATTGCAATAACTGGGTCAAGCTGTAGTATTAAAACATGACATAAAATAGCTCCAATCATTGCATAGAATTTAGGTAAATCCCAGAAAAATACACAATTGAATATGGAATGCATTTTTTGTATATAAATGTTATGAAAGCTGTTTTATGTTGTTTTTTTTAAACTCAAGCCCCTTGCATTAGAACATAAGTAAGGTTCCTACAGCTTTACTGTCTAGTCTTATTCATATGGGCTGCTTCTACACATGCCTTCTTAATAAATGGCCTGAAATATGCTAATGAGGTGTGGATGTAAATTCCTGGCACCTCATTAGCATAGGGTCACATGATTTGGAGTACGGAAGAAGTTCTTCCAGACTCCAAAATTGCATGTAGAGGTGTGGAGCCTGAGGGATCTTCTGGAAGGAAATCCTTCTTCTGGAGGCCCCTTCTGCCCAAAAATTTTCAGGAAGAAGGGGCCTCTGGAAGGAGTACTTCCTTCCGGAAGAACCCCCAGGGGCCACACCTCTACACGCTGTTTTGGAGTCCAGAAGAGCTTCTTTCAGACTCCAAATCATGTGACCCTATGCTAATGAGGTGCCAGGAATTTACATGCACACCTCATTAGCATATTTGGGCCTTTTATTAGCATGTCACTTTAACAGCCATGGATACTGGACTGTAATTCAAACTACAACAGCGCACAATACTCTAATGTGTTCATGGTCACCAAAGGGTGACTGGAGACTGCAGCTACTCAAAATCAGAAGACAAGGAAATAAGACCAAACTGTGCTGAATTGTTGAGCGTGAACACCTGGAAAAAGCTAATAGGTAGGTAGAAAAATTAGCCCCCTGTAAATACTGCTTGGGAACAAAGAGCTCTATAAAGTATAATTTTCTGTTTGTATCTTTTGAAAGGATTGATTAATAGAGGTCAGGGCTTGAGAATAAATGGTAGGAAATCAGACGGTTGACTTGTTGTCCTGGTTTTACATGAGATTTTTTCCACAGTAAATAAGTTCCTTTAGCTTCCAGGCTGCCCCCTCACTGTGATAAGAAGGGAAATCTGTTTGTATTTCAACCTTATGTATACAGAAAATTATGCTGCTTTTTGTGCTTTTGAAATAGAGGCTCTAGTTCTCCTGAATAAATCAATGTTACCCAAGTCTGTTTATCTGATGCTGAAAACACTTTGCAAAGCAGGGTATAATTGGAATACAGTTTTTGTTGACTGTTCAATTTGCAATGCTGAGACAATGAAGGGGAGGTAGTACCTTTTATCTACACAGAGCTGTTTTTCAGGTCTGCTTTGAGAGCTGTGTGTAGCTTGAAAGCTTGTCTTTTTCAACAACAGAAGTCAGTCCAATAAAAGATAATATCTCACCCATCTTGTCTTTCTAACATCCTGGAACCAACACAGCTACAGCACTGCAATTTGTAATGGTCTGTATAGCTAGGGATGTGCCTTATGCACATAAAAATGACACCTTTATTATAGAAGATTTAAAATAAGTTATAAAAAAACTCAAACACTGTGCTCTGTTGATCAAAGTGACCCAGTGATTAATTACATGCCAGTAAACTATAGAGCCGTGTCTACACTAGCCCCAAACTTCGAAATGGCCACACAAATGGCCATTTTGAAGTTTACTAATGAGGCGCTGAAATGCATATTCAGTGCTTCATTAGCATGCGGGTGGCCGCGGCACTTCGAAATTGACGTGGCTCACGGCCGCGCGGCTCGTCCAGACGGGGCTCCTTTTCGAAAGGACCCCGCCTACTTCGAAATCCCCTTATTCCCATCAGCTCATGGGAATAAGGGGACTTCGAAGTAGGCAGGGTCCTTTGGAAAAGGAGCCCCGTCTGGACGAACCGCGCGGCCGTGAGCCACGTCAATTTCGAAGTGCCGCGGCCACCCGCATGCTAATGAAGCACTGAATATGCATTTCAGCGCCTCATTAGTAAACTTCGAAATGGCCATTTGTGTGGCCATTTCAAAGTTTGGGGCTAGTGTAGACGTAGCCTAGGGGAGGTAACTAAACTTGCTATGCTGACTTGGGAAATTCCATAAGTGTCATGAATGTTCTCAGCTCTATAGAGCAAAGGGGAAAGACGGTAGTTGTTCCTTGCTGCAACTGACACTGACCTGAAGAATATAAACAATGGGCCAAGCCTAACTGTTTCTGATCTCTGTCAGAATTGAAGAAAGATGTAAGCGGTATAAAGCAGACTCACAAGCATAGTTTAGACATTTTATTTTTTAACTACTTCTCATATCTTGATCAGAAGCTGCACTCCTCCCATCCATTTCTTCCCCTTATCAGAAACTGAGAAATAACTGATCCTGCAATGTAAGTGTTGAACAAACAGCACACATAGATCTGATTGCCATCACAGGTGATGTGTAGGACGGTATCCCCTAGCAACACTACCTGGGCATTAAACAGGGAGAAAAAAGGATAAAGATTGGTTGAACTGTGTGTGCAAGAGCCCTTGGGAATGAAGAGCAAGTACTTTTTTCCCGGCATACCCAGTGGTGAAAGTAAATCAGTGTGACCCAGTACATCAGACTGGCAAGAAAATTGCTGGCAAGGTCCAATGTACTGTGCAGCCATGAAGTTGGTATCTATAGAGATGCAGTTGCATGGAAGGGGAGAGGACAGGGCTGGAGATTCTGCTCCTTTCCCCAGTGGCACAGGCAGAGCAAGGGAAGCAGTAGAACTCCTGGCATCTCCTCTAGCTTTTGTACTCTCCCAACTCCTCTTCCCATGCTCCAGATAATATCAGATGAGGATGGGAGGCAAAACTTGGCAGGGTCTCAGGCTGAGAATTGTACAGAGTCACGTGGAAGGTCATGTGGGGTAAAATACATGTTCCCCTTACCTGTTGTCGCTGCCCCATACCAGGAAGAGATTATTTTTACTTTCATCTCTGATGCATACGTATATTATTGAAGATTAGTACAAACCCTCTAAGAGTAAAAACTGGATGCCTAGTAGATGAATATTCTTGCAGTTAAAGGCACTCGAGTGGGAATTAAGAGATATGGGTGTATTTCCAAGTTCTGTCATAGCTTTGACAGTTGATTTTGGACATTATATTTAGGCTCATATTCTCAGAGGTAGTTAGGTGGCTAACTGTCATTGATTTCAACTGAATGTAGGTATCTAAATACATTGAAGAATTGGAGCCTTAGCCTTTGTTGCTTCAATTCCTCAGCCTCAAAATAGGGTTAATTCCAGCCTGCCTAAGGGCTTGTCTACAGCTGCAAAGCTTTTTTTAGAAGAAACATCTGTTTAAAAAATGCAGTGTGTTCACACTGTCATGGATGAAAAATCGAGATGAGGGCTTTTTCCTCAAAATAATACTTCCAGCTCTGAGAATGACATTTCATCCACCCCCTATTCAGAGTCAAAAATGAATGCAGGTAAACAAAGCACAGCTATTATCAGCTTATGTGAATGCTTCTTTTTTCAGTGTTGTGGCTGTGAACTGTGGCTATAAATGTGAACACTCCTTTTCACAATGTTGTGGTTATGTGGATGTGATTTTTCAACTTTGCTTATTTCTACCTTGGGATGCCAAAAAAAGTATCATCCAAAGAAACATGCGCAGTCTGAGAGAGCTGGCAGGGCTTAACCATCAATGATTGTGACTTGTTGAGATACTTCAGTGATGAGTCACCTGAAAAAGCCTGTAAATAAAAGATGTGTTCATTCAGTGAAGGTGGAGTGGAACTATTTGTGTTGTGGTCCCGTCCTAGTGCAGGAGGTAGTACAATGTACTGTCTATATATGCTCAGGATTACTCTCTAGTTCTTTTCCCAGAGAACAAGGGGGAAATCTATTAGCAGTAGCTAGGAGAGATGTTTTTAGCTCAAGTGGTAGAGGTGTACAGGTTTGGAGATGAAACACCAGGGATCCACTTCTACCTTTGCTGGTGTGTCACTTATATAGCAACTGCATCTGTTTGCAGCATATGGAATGAATATAAATTCATAATACAAGGCTCTCTAGTAAGGTTTTTATTATATTTACTGATTAACACATTGTGCTTTTTATATGCTGAAGCACTCTTCAATACCCTTGTGAATAATGGGGCCAACTCTTAGGCTTTATCTACACTGAACAGTTTTGTCAACCAAACTTATGTCAACTTTGAAAAATCAAAATAATAGAAATCATATTATATTGTTCATATTAATGCACTCAGGTAGCAGATTGCATCAATAGCTAGGGCGCCATCCTCAGAAGTGTAAGCAATGCATTGTGGGTATGTATCCCATAGTGTGGGTTGACTCTTCCTGCCACCAGATGTTGTGGAAAGGCAGAGTGGATATCTGTGCATCTTGGGACATGCTAACTGTCCCATGATGCATTGCTTTCTGTGCCAGCCTTCCCTGGGCTTCTGCCTTTCTTTCATATAGGCCATGTATACACTAAGTAAAAGCTTTGAAATGGCCATGATAATGGCCAGATTGAAGAATACTAATGAGGCACTGAAATGCATATTCAGCACCTTATTAGCATGCTGGCAGCTGCAGCACTTCAAAATTGCCATGTTTCACTGCCACATGGCACGCTTTTCAAAAGGACCCCACCAACTTCGAAATCCCCTTATTCCTATGAACTCATTGAAAAAATCATGGCAACGTCTATTCGTAGGAATAAGGGGATTTCGAAGTTGGTGGGGTCCTTTCAAAAAGGACCCCAGTGTAGACAAGCCATGTGGTGGCGAAACGCAGCAATTTTGAAGTACCACAGCTACCGGCATGATAATGAGGCACTGAATATGCATTTCAGCGCCTCATTAGTATTCTTCTATCTGGCCATTAGCATGGCCATTTTGAAGTTTTTACTAAGCGTAGACGAAGCCATGATTTTTTCAATGCTCATTCTTTGCTGTGCATCCCAGCATCTTTAGTGAGAAAGGAGGGACTCACACTTCTCTCCTCTGTTGAGTGTCATGAAGCCATCACACATGGCAGTACAGTTAGTCATGAAGTTCCCAAGAGAGGAAGACTCCAAGGCACCTAACATTCTATTTGATATGCATAGGAGCAACTTTTCATTATTTCTAGCATTCACAGAGCAGCTGCATAGCATAACCTGCCACTTTTGGGATACAGAAAAAAGCACTGAAATGGTATTATTGCATCCTCATGCATGTGTCAGATGAACAGCAGTGGCTACAGAACTTTTGGATGCTTCCTGGAACTCTGGATGTAGCTGGCCCCAGACCTCCATCACAGTACTAGTACTCAAGGGCGGTCAGAACCATCCATCCTGGGGAACAGGGAAGGGGCCCAGGTCTGGGGCCCTGGGTCTCCTTCTGTACCCCCTCCCCCCAGCTGAGACTCACTCCTGCAGAGAGATGATAGAAAGAAGAAGGCATGAAAAAAGAGGGAGCTCTCCTATAGCTTTGCACTTATTGGCTACGTCTGCACTAGCCCATAACTTCAAAATGGCCATGTAAATGGCCATTTTGAAGTTTACTAATGAAGCACTGAAATACATATTTAGCACCTCATTAGAATGCCAGCAGTCCTGGCAGTTTGAAATTGATGCGGCTCGCCGCCACGCAGCTCGTCCAGATGAGGCTCCTTTTCGAAAGGACCCCAGCAACTTCAAAATCCCCTTATTCCTATAATCCATTTATGTGTTTCAGTCCAACAGCAATTGTGCAGTACCACTGCCCCACGACCCTGTATGGCCATGAGTCATCACCACTGTCCCAGGACCGTGTACGACCATGAGTCATCAGCTAACAGCAGATGAGACTTCGATCTTCTTTTGATGCATCTTCTTCCTTTTCTTTGTTGGATTCTTTTTCAGGGCTCAGCTTCTATTATTCCCTGGCCAAGAAGGTGCTACTTGGCAGGTGGTTATACAGGCTTCAGGGACTGATTCCATTGCCCCCAAACCCACATCCACACTTTCCTACTCACACAAAGGAAAACTTACTTTGGAAACAAAGAAATTTCTTTTACAAAAAGAATAGCTAGGATTTCTCACGTCTTGTGGTATCTAGAAACAATTTCTTAGTAACTTATAATACTAAGCACGCATCCAGAAGCTATCACAAAACAAAGCTCATGAAACAAAACACAACCTTAGAGAACAAAGCTACTGTTACAAAGCTTAAAGAAAGTTACAGTTCTTAAACTCAGCAATGACTGAAAGCTACAGAACTTACATCTGCATTTACTGGCCTGAGCAGAGGCTTTACACAACATTCTGCGCTCACTGTTTTGTCACTTAAAGGCAGTTTTTTTTGTGACAAAACTTGGTAATGTAAGCAAAGGTTTCTAGAGAGAGGGACAAACCCATTTACACATTTAGAACCTCAGTGACACCTGTATAAACCCAGTGTTGCTCCACAAAATTTAAACTAGTGTAAATGTGCAGAAATGCAATAATAAACAAGACCTTGGATTGTACTGCTTTGTGATAATGCTAAAACACTGTTCAATAAAACACAGCATTGTTTAGTTGTGTATAACTGACACTTTTGATTAACAACATTATACATGTGTGACTAAACATATGCTTTACCCTACTCATTCTTTTAATATATTGCGCACCACCATTTAATTTTCAGTGATCATTCTTCCCACTCAGCCATACAACTTTGAGCAATTTGTCAGACTCTGTGTGGTTTTCTGATGGTCTTCAAAAATAGGAGGACCATCATCATCTCAAGGTCCCTAGAGATTCCATCACATATCCTTTTATTGTTCTCCTTTTGTTTTATTTGTAGGGAATTTTTGCTGTAGTTCCAATTTTATTTTTCTTATTTTGACTTACAAGTCATAGATCTTGGTTTGAAACAGTGGCATGCATGTTATTATATTGCAATATGTATTATCTCAAAAATTGTGACTTGTGTATTATTTAGCAGTACTAAGTGGGTCTGTCCCATGAAAGCTCACCTAATAAACTATTTTGTTAGTGTTTAAAGTGCTACTTGACTGCTTTTTTATTTTTTTAGCAGTACTTGTTATACTACAAATCTGCCCTGACTAGCCTTAATTAAACATTTTTGGTAGAAACCTGACATTTTTGCTGATAAGTATTAATCTCATATTCAGTTAATCAATTCTGTTTCAGTGTTTAATAAATATCTGAAGCTCATGCTGTTTAGTTTACATTGTTAAATTTTCTTAAGTAAGAGCTTCTGTCTACATGCACTCTTTGCGCTCTTACATATTTCTCCTGGTATAGCTCAATAAAATACAGCTTTTGCCTTATTCAACACTTTCCTTAATTCCTTCTCAGTACTTCATTTTTCTCCTTAAATTGCAGTCACAACCATTTCATTGGCCTGTGGCTCATACAAAAAAAAAATCCAAATCAAAACAAATTAACAGCAAATTACCAGATATTAACGTATGCTAGTTTAAAAATATCAGCAATATGAAGAATAAAACAGACAACATCCCCTCCCACATATTTGTAGGAGGGACACAATGTGTCACCTCCAATACAATTAATTTTCATACTGCAAAATCTGTTCCCAGATTAGACACCACACACATTCCTCCCTACTTTAAAAGAAAAAAAAATATCAACTTGCAATATTGTAGCTATTATGAGTATTCTAATACAAACCTAATACATGGTGACCATAGTCAGTTGTGGGTCATGTCCTTAAGTATAATTTTACTTTTACAGAAATTTGGGCCAAATTCATCTGTGGTGTAACTCCATTGGCTCACCAGAAACACACTAGCTACCACTAAGAGAGTTTAAATTGCATGGACATTGCAAGGGTATAATATGCATTGGCTTTAGCAAAGCTTTTGACACGGTCTCCCACAGTATTCTTGCCAGCAAGGTAAAGAAGTATGGATTGGATAAATGGACTTTGAAGTGGATAGAAAGTTGGCTAGATTGCCAGGTTCAATGAGTAATGATCAATGGTGGTATGTCTGGCTTGTGGCTGCTAACAAGTGGAGTGTCCCAAGGGTCAGTTCTGGGGCTGGTTTTGTTCAATGTCTTTATTAATGACCTGGATAAAGGAATGGATTGCACCCTCAGCAAATTTGCAGACCCACTAAACTAGGGGGAGAGGTAGTTACAGTAGAGGGTAGGGAAAGACCTAGATAAACTGGAGGATTGGGCCAAAAAAAAAATCTGATGAAGTTCAACCAGGACAAGTGAAGAGTCCTGAATTTAGGACAGAGGAATCCCAGGCAACTCTACAGGCTGGGGACTGACTAGCTAAGCAGCACTTCCATGGAAAAGAACCTGGGGATTACAGTGGACGACAATATCATAATCTGTTGCAGATACAATCTAAGAATATTTATGAGGATAAGCAACAAGTAGGAAATTAGTAATGGTGAGAGCTGCCTATTTTGAAGCAATGAATACACAGGGTCTGATCACTTGTCTCATGGCCAGCTGCCATGCTTAGGTAAGTAGTTGTGTCAGAGGTGGCCTGCAATGAAATGGAGAATAGAACAAGATATAATCTTACACATACACAGCAGGGAAGGGAAAGCCCATCGCCAAATTCTCTGTTCTGATCTGCTAGCAGGGAAGATCAGTCTCGTGAACTAAAAGTATCCTTCAAAGGTGGTGCTAAAATGCTAGAAATAGGGGCACTGGAGCAATTTGTATAGAGAGGGTGCTGAGAGACATTCAAACTGAACTTTAAGATCTATATATGATGGAAACCACTTCAAAGCAGAGGGTGATACAGGAAGTTCTACAGCACCCCAATTCAAGCACCATAGGACAGAATGAAAACTATAGTATGTACAGCAATAGTATCCACAAAGGTGAATAGGCTCCTAAATCCCAATTCTATTCTGTTCTGTAATGTATTTATTATATAGATGCCTAATCTCACCTGGTGCCTACGGTTTTCACATTAAAAGTTCCCTCACTGCCTAAGTTTCTGCTTCTGGGCATGTGCATTGCCACCTTACTGTAGGCATCTGGACATCTATCTCCTGCCTAAGCCCCAGAGTGATTCATGCCCTGGGAAATCCATCTGCCTCAGTCATGTGCAGGGGATAGTCTGGCAGGTGTGTCCAATGGCTGCCTACGATAACTGGGAGGAGGAGGGGAAGGAGGTGGAGCTGCTGGTACCTACCTTAAAACTCTCTGTCTCTAGGCAACTGACTGTTCTGGAATTCATCTACAGTGGAGCAGTGATAAAGCCAGGTAAAGAAAGTCAGAATATCTCTGTAGTTCAGTCATTAGAGCACTGAGATTGGATACCCAGGGCTCAGTCCCCTACCTCAGTCATCCTTTCATTATTGAGCCATATTGAAACAACTTCAATAGGACCCTCAGCATTGAAACAGCTACATTGTTTTGCATATCTGGGCCAGGGTGAAAAAAAACAATGTTGCATCTCTAGTTAAAACCAACTATGTGCTACAAATCAATTGCCCCTATTAAGAGGGACTGTCATTACTGTTCGGGAAAATGTGTGTAACGTTTCCATCATATCTCTGAAAAATATCTCTCGAAAAATATATTTCAGTTGAATTTGAAGATATCCCTTCAGGGTCCCTCAAGATTCAATTTGGTTGGAGAGAAGTTTTCGTGATTTTTCTAATTGCAGGACTGTAAGCTTTCTATGCTTCTGGACAATTTCAACTTCACAATGGGCATGCTCTGAGGTTTTAAAGAGGCATTTAAACTGAAGGCAAAGCAGAGAGCAGTGGCTGCTGGCACAGGACTTTGCTCTTAGGAAGCATGTGCTGGCAGTAGCACGGAAGTAAGGTTAACAATGTGAAATGTCACATCAATAAGCCATGCTTCTTATTAAAAAAAAGAAGAGGACCTGACACTCATCCGGGTCTCCACTTCTCTCCCCAGCCAATCCTGCAGCTGGGGTTGCCAAGTACAGGCATAAAAAAACACTATCAGTATCATATTTCTCAGAAGACTTAGAAATAAGGGTTCAGCAACAGAGAAATAAATGAGATGGTGTGAAAAGTGATTCCAAAAAGGCTTTTAGATATGTCAAATAGATCATTGAGTGACATGGTCTGACTGCTATTTAAAAAAATTATTTTTGAAAGCTTATGTTACGCTTGTTCCATGGTAATTGAAGAATTGTTTTCTATCTAGGCTTCTATTTTTTTTCTTTATAAAGTGATTTTTATTTTTTAGTAAATCTTTGTTTGTGTGTTTGTTTGTTTCCATTTTGGCTCCAGAATGCAAGGTATAACATTTACTAAATTGTGTGCCTGGACTGTAAAGTAACTACTCTACAAACAAACAGCATGTAATTTCTCAGATGTTATTTAGATACATTGTAAAGTTGTAAAGAAGATGCTACAGAAGACGTTTGAGGGCGATCTGATTCAAATATATGATTAAAGAATAAAATATTTTCACAGTGTTAAAAGCAATATATTGAACAATCAGGAGCAATATAGAGGATTGCATAATGACTCCTGGTTCTGAAAGGTTATGATACAGTCAGTGATACGGAATGGCATTTCAAATATTTTATATATAGGAACATCAGAATGGAAGGGACTTTCTTGGTCACCAAGCCTAGTAATTTCTATTATAGGCAAACCCATCATATAATACCATTCATAAATTTATGAAGTGCAATCTTAAAACACTTAGATTATTTGCATTTAGCATTCCTAGTGGCAGACTGTTCCAGAACCTCACTCTTCTGATGGTCAGACACTTTCTTCTAATTTCTAGCCTAGCTTTCATCATGGTGAATTCATACCCACTTGCTCTTGTTCCAGCTTTGTCCTTTAGCTTAGCTTAAATAGTTTTCCTACCCTTTGATAGGGATCAGTCCTATCCACTCTCTGCCTTCATTTTACTACACTAAACGAACCAAATTATTTGTTTTCAGTCTACTTGTCATTCCCCTGATCATTCCAGTAGTCCTTTCTCTTCAACTAGTCAAGTCTGAATTCATCTTTCTTAACCTTGAGTGATCAGAATTGTTCTTGGAATGCCAGGTGAGGTCTTCCCAGTGTCTTGCAGAATGGCATTAGTATTTCCCTTTCTCTACCGGAAATACCTCAGGATTTCATTATATGCATATGCACATATATATACTTACACACAGTCACATCTTCCATACAGAAGACATTAGAGTAAATGTTCATGCAGAGCAAAAACTTGGCATTTAGAGCTGTAGCATTGTCAAAGGCAGGGAAAGATATGCAAAACGTCTAATGCAGTCTCTGATAAAACTAAAAGACCTTTATGCAACCCTCTGAAATATCCCAGCTACTCTAGTGGACATATGGAAGCTAAAGCATTCACATCAGTTACCTCATTCCTGCAGCATCAGACCATAGGAGCAGACCATCAACTCCACATTTTTCGGTGTCACTACTGGCAGCTGAGTTAAGTGGAAAATTTATGGTCCCTGACTTTCAGTTGTGCTGAGCACCCACCACTGTTAATAAAGTTAATGACAAATTCAGAGACTCAGCACCTCTGAAAAATCAAATTACTTTTTATACATACTATACCTAGCAGGGATTTAGATATTTAATTCTGGTCGCTCAGTTTGACAGTTTGGGCTGGTGTACAAAGACCTTCTGTCTTCCCATATCTCAGAATTGCAAATTTCTTGCTTGTGTGAGAGTACAGCTTTGCTGACATGTTTTTCTTTAAAATCATATGTGTTTTATCCAAACATGCATCTGTTGCATTTTTCACCTAATATGAGAAACAGTATGCTTTCGTGTTGAATGACTCATATTTTAATTAAGGGAAAAGAACAAAACAAGAGAACAAAAACAAAGCCTCCAGAACAAAACACCACGTATGTAATAGTCTCTAACATATTGCTTTTGGAACTAAACATAAAATAGCAACTGTCTCCAGTGAATACTGCACTCATAGAAAAATAAAGGTACATTGGACAGACAAGAAAATCTTAACAATCACACATTTTAGCTACAGTGAGTGCACTTAAACCCTTTCTACCAGTTTGAGAAAGATTACTCGCTCTACCAACATTTCCCAAAACAGAGAATTTCTGTAACTGGAACAATTTTTATGCTATAGCACTGTACCTACAGCACCTCTAGAGTAGCCATTAACAAAGCCAAGGATATTTATATTTAATAATGGTAGAATTAGTTTGTTTGGAAGGGATTCTGCTTTACTCCCTAACTCTATATACAGTTCAGTTTGGAAGGCATTCAATAAGGCCTACTCCACAACCTCATTTTTTGAGAGTGTTCCTTACTCACACTTTTTTTATAGTTACAAAATTTTACACGAAAGTTATCCTAGTAAATTCATTGCTAAATTTTTTAAAATATCATTTTAATCATTTTTGTAGCAGATTCTCTCTTTTGTCCTCATGGAGTAATGAAAATAATTGATTAATCCATTTTACATTCTTTTATGTGTTGGAGAGATTATTGTATTTATTCAGTTATAGATAGCTGACAAGTGTTTGGAAAAGTGTATTGGTTCCCACATGAAGCAACAGGATGGCCTAAAGTACTCCCATTTCTTAATCCTACCTGAAAGTTCCCGTATTTTTAGGGTCCAAAGTACAGCCAGATTTTTTTGTTTGTTTGTTCTTTGTGTTTTTGTTTTCCTTGCACACTTTGCAGATCTGGCTTCAAAACCAGAAACCTAGTCTCACATCATGAATGACCCTAAACGAGTGTATTAGAAAGGGGGAGACAGAAGACAAGTCCTGGAGACCAAATTTAGGCTGCTAGGAAAGAGAATGAAATCCAATACTTCAATGTTGGCGGTCTCTGAAACGCTTGCTGTTCCACGTGCAAGGCTTGTTAGGCAGAATATGTAGTGTCATGACGCGTGGATGAAATGATGGTGTAGGAGGAGGTGCTTAGATTTGTTAGGAATTGGGAAACATTTGGGGAAAGGCGAACCTATATTGGAAAGATGGGCTCCACCTAAACCAGACTGGAACTAGACTGCTGACACAACATTAAAAAGGTTTGGAGTGGATTTTTAAACTAAGGGTGAGGGAAGGCATGGAAGAACAAAGGTATTGGACAGAAGCACCCCTTAAGGGATGGTCTACTAATAGAGATTTTCCATGGCATAGTAAAGAGGAGAGGATGGAAGCTGATTATATTTAAGATCAGACAAGAAACAGTCAAATGAAAAAGACTCCCATTCAATCGCATGAGGAAATGGCTGATAGCTAAATAGTGACAAGTTTTTAAAGTGCTTATATACATATGCTAGAGCTCTAAATAACAAAATGGGTGAACTAGAATGCCTTATAAAAATGAGGATATGGTCATAATAGTCATCACAGAAACTTGGTAGAATGATGAAAATCAACAGAATACAGTCATACCAGGGTTCAAAATATATCAGAAGGACAAAATAGATCATGCTATTGGGGGAGTCACACCATAAGTAAAACATACTCAAATGAAGTAAAAATAAGATATACGATAGAACCTGTATGGATAGTGATTCTATGCTCTAATAATAAGAATACAGCAGTAGGGATATAATATCAACAACCAGACCAGGATTGTGATAGTGATTGCGAAATGATGAGAAATTAGAGGGGCTATATTTTTTTCAAAAAAATCAGTAATAATGGGGGATTTCAACTATCCCCATATGGACTGTATACACGTCATCTCAGCATGGGATGGGGAAATAAAGTTTTTGACACCTTAAATGTCTGCTTCTTAGAGAAGCTGGTTCTGGAACCCACAAGGGTAGAGGCAGGTCTTGATTTGGTCCAAAGTAGAGAAACAAGATCTGGTCCAAGAGGTGAATATAGCAGGACAACTTAGAAATTGTGACCATAATATAATGAAATTTAACATCCCTGTGGTAGAAAAAATCCACAGCAGCCCAAGACTATGGCATTTCATTTCAGAAGAGGGAACTACACAACAATGAGCAGGTTAGTTAAAGAGAAATCAAAAGGTACAGTAAAATCCCTGCAAGCTTCACAGAAACCATCATAAAGGCTCAGCTTAAATGGGTATCAAATTTAAAAACCACAGTAAGACAACCAAAAAAGTGCCACCATGGATTAACAACCAAGTAAAAGAAGTAGTGAGAAATTAAAAAGGAAAAGAAAAATTAAATTATGTTCAGTATAGTTTTAGTGCTAAGTGTATTTTTGGTGATCTGAGTGTAAGATGTGTACAGCCCACAATGATATATAGTACCAGAAGAAAACCTAATCTATAGAAAACATCTAAGTGCTTCAAGAAACCAACAACTCTGCAATGCAGTACTACTGGATTGGTGAATACCTGTATACTATTTTTTATTTATTAATTTTACTGTGTTTTAATTCTTTGAAAATCAGCATGCCATTGGTAAATAATGACTCTAAATTAAACCAGAATATTCAACTAATTGGCACTCCCATTCCCTCAACATGCCGGACAACAGAGCTTTTACTGTACATAATTGTACTCATTATTAGGCTGCTTTAACACGATTGAGTAATTACTTTGTTTATTCAATTTCAGCATCTCATAAATGTGCACAGAACAATATAGCTGTTTACATCAGATATTCTCTGAGAACTGCTTAGTCATGTTTGCTATGAAAGATATAGCACTTAACCACAGTTACTTATGCTTTCTACTGGGATATAGCACTTTAGGAATTACTGTGTTAGTGTTTACAGATGCACAACTAAAAGTGATATACATGAAAAGACAATTTCATATCCACAGGTCAGTAAAATAGCTTAATATTATTGTAATTTCAGATTCAATCAAGGCAAAATTATATCTTTGTGGTAGCAATGATGTAGTGATAACTGAGGAGACACTTTCATTCTGATCCCCTATTTTCACCCACTTACAACTTCATTGAAAATTATCCTTTGGGTTGACATTTGTCAAGCTGTATTCTATAGCTGAGTATACACTACAGAGTTCTGTTGACAGAAGTCACTGTTAACGGATATTTCCCAGCAGAACCTCTGTCCACAGAACACATCCACACGTACTAGGGGCCCCACCGTTGACATCCTCTGTCAACAGAAAGCAGCCAAACTGCCCAGCCCTCCGTCGACAGAACAGCCAACTGGAAACTCTGCAGACAGGGCTGCCTGGTGAACTGGAAGCCCTCACTGTTGATGCAGACCCTCCCCTGCCCACCTCCCAGAGCATCTACACTATTTTTCTGTCGACAGAATTTGTCGACAGAGATGCTATGCCTCAAAATTTCAAGACAAGACTTTGCTGGGAAACAGGTTGTGTTCTGTCAACAGATTCTAAACTGAATGCATTTGTAATGTTGGTGTTCCCTAGTTTTGTCAACAGAAGGCCTCCTCATGCTGGTAACACAACTACAGGCTGCAGGCCCTGAATAGAGGGAGGGGTGGTTGTCTTACCCAATGGGGACTCTTAGGAAGTGGAGTTGGTGGTGTGAGGGATGTAAGGGGTGGGGGGAAGCCCGATACCTGGAGGACCATAACATCTCATCCTCACACAGCCCTGCTGCTTGGGAGGTGGTTTCGAGTGGGAGGGTACCCAGAGACCTCGGGGGGGGGGAAGGTAATGGGAGAGGGCAGGAGAGTCACCCGGAGATCTTGGGGATCCCCCCAGTCCCTTATGTGTGTATTCGATCCCCTTTCCATGGAGGTCGTGATGGCTATCAACACACTTCTGCTGCAGAGCGTCATCCAGATGTGGATGCGGTCAGGGACAGATTCACCACTCTGGGGTTCCCCAATTGCTTCAGGGCAATCAATCCAGGCAGGAGAAGGGGCGCTGTGACCCTGTGGGGGAGCCCCAAGTGGCATCGGCCTTGAGATGCCCTCCTGTTGTGGGTTCAGAGTCCTAATTGGGGCTGGGTTGGTGCTGGGAACAGGGGGTAATATGGAGGCATTCGTGCTGCAGCTGGGTCACATTTAGCAGGGTGAGTGGGTGAACCTGGGCGGCAGGGAGCACAGGCATGGGGTGGGGTGGGTGATGGCTGGTGGGTGCAGGGCAGCAGTGAAACTTGTGGTCGGGGGAGCAGTGGCAGTGGAGGACATGGGTCACTGGGGTGAGAGATCCCGCCAGATGCTGTTGACGGCGTCAAACCAGGACATCACTTGGTCCCATGCCCACAACCACCACTCCCAGTCCCATGCCTACCACTCCCGATTGTCCTGCTGCTGCCACTCAAGGAAGTTGGTCATACATACCTATCATATACATATCATCCTCCAGAGGGTGGCATTGTGGGCCTTCTAGGGGTCCTCTCCAGCCTGGCAACATTTCCTCTGGCCACGGGCCCACCCTCTGGGTGGGGGCATACCAGGTCACTCCAGTGCTGCCTAGGGTTTGTCTGGCCCTGACGGGGAGGTGGGACTGTCTCAGCCCTTGCTCATTTTGTGTCCAGCTGTAAGGAGACGAGGAGGGGATGTGGTGAGTCATTCACACATTGCAGCCCCTTAGGCCCTGCCCCCAACCATGACCTACAACCAACACCAGCCAGGCCACAGGATGGGGATTTCCCAGGAGCACTGGCATGTGTGGCTGGCACAGTGGACCCTGCTTCATGGGAACTTTGTGGTGCCTTGGGGTCCAGGCTGGCGACTGCATGCCCTCCCCACCTCCTCAATAGGCTAGCAGCCAAGGGGGGTGTCCAGCCAGACATGGGTCCTCTCATGGGTCATAGGTGATCTGGGTGAATCCTGGCCATCCCCAGGGACCCCACACATATAAGCAGTTCACAGCACTGTCTGTGGAAATGGGTGCTGGCTCCCTCATGCCAGAAGCCACACTGCTAGGTGCGTCCGGGGTCAGGCTGACACCTATATGGCTAAGCCACTTCCATTCATGTCAGGCTGGTGGGCCCCTTTCCCCTGGGGCTTGGGGTTCATCTGGCCTCCGAGGAGGCTGTCAGTAAGCTGACACACATGCCCAGGGACTGCCTGATGAGTCCAGGTGGGACATGCTGCCTTGCACATGGTTCCAGGTGCTGGGTCTGCAGTTCAAGGCTCCATCTCAGCCAGCCAGGTGAGGCTTGCAGAACACCCCATCTGGCCCACCCCCCATTTGTGGGTGTGTGATACATGGGGTACTTACTGGACTGTCCTTCGAATGGGTCCAGGGATGCCCTGGATGTAGCCTGGTTGGAGGGGCCAATGTCCACTTCTGGCTTCACCAGGGGTTGGGTCCCAGGGTGCTCCTGATTCTTCTCCTCCTCCTCCTAGGCCTCTTTCTGCAGGTAGGAGTGGGAGGGATCCTCAGTCATGCATTGTGGTCCCACGTGTACCCTGGTGCAGCTCCTTCACCTTCATCTGCTCCATGGTGGTAGCCAGCCACGTGAACACAAGAGCGTTCCTTTACTTTTCTGAGGGGTCCAGGAGGGTGTGTTCCTTTCCTCACATGGCCAGGAGGTCCTGTATTTCAGGCCTGGTCCATGAGGATGCCTGATATTTTGTGCCTCTCCGGCTGTTCGCATGCCAGCTGACTCACTGCTATGTCACTCAGATCAGCTGGACGGCGTGGCTGTGAGGTGTGGAGCAGACAGCATGCTGCTGGGCTGCTTTCCCACTCTCATCTTCCTGTCAGGGGGTTTCCGGCGCTCCCTGAGGTTTTAAGAATGGCCGAAGGCAGGGAGCATAGAGCTGTGAATGCTGTGGACCGTTGCCATGGAGGACGTTTCTGACACTAGAAGGCCCTCGGAGCATCCACACTGGCTTTCTGTAGACAGAGATCTGTTGAGAGAGGCATTCTGCCTCCCAGGGGAACAGCAGAATACTGTTGACATAAGTCCTGCATTCTGTTGATTTACTGTCAACAGAATGCCTTTGTAATGTGGATGCTCCACGAGTTTTGTCGACAAAAATCTCTAGTGTAGATGTAGCCATGGAGACTTAACAGCACACCGACAAGTACAATAAGCAGATGAGCTGCTGAGGTGATGCTGAAAAATACATCCTTCCCTGTAATATGACTAGTTAGCTGGAGTTCCTACTACAGGAAAAGTTTGCAGCTTTCATCACCCACAGGTCATAATTTATGAGGGAATCAACAGGACACTACATTAACCTCTGCATGGCTTAATACCTCACTATTGTTCCCAGTGCAGCCTGCCTGCACTGTTTGGGGTCCATGAACAGAAATCCACTGCCATTTCCTTTCAAATGGACCCCAAAATTTAGCAGGCTTCAGAGCATCTTCACAATCTTCCATTTTTTCAAGGGGACGTTCCTGGGAGACGGCATTAAAAAGCTCCTCTGAGTATGGCCCTAGTTTATGTTTCAGCTGATCCTGGGGCAAAGCCCCCTTTGGGTCTTTTTCCATTAGCAGTCACTTAATTTGCATCATTTACTCCCTACTGCTGGCTCCTGCTGATTTCCCTGGTGGCTTCTGGGGCAAGCAGGTTCCTAGCTTGTCTGACCATTAAAATGCCGGTGGTTCAGTGCTCAGTACAATTGCCAGAACCCAGACAAACTCAGTGTTTCCATGGAAGTCTGCACTGTTTGTCACTCACAGGCTGATGTATCAAACCTATCCCCTGTTCACAGGATTTGATCTATGCATATGATCTAAGCCATTTAGTGTTCCAGGACTCTCACAGTTCCACAGGGGCATGCCCAATGTAGTCTAGAAAACATGACCTATGAGGGAAGATTGAAGGAATGTGGTTTGTTTACTCTGGAAAAACTGAGAGTGGATATGGCAACAGTTTTCAAGTATCTAAAAGGTTTTTACCAGGAGGAGGGTGGAAAATTGTTCTCGTTAGCCTCTGATAATAGGACCAGAAGCAAAGGACGTTTTATGTTGGATACCAGGTAAAACTTCATAACTGTCAGGGTGGTTAAGCACTGGGAGATTTCAGAATCTCCATAGTTGGAGATTTTTAAGAGCGGATCAGACAAACACCATGAAAGCTCACCTAATAAATTATTTTGTTAGTTTTTAAAGTGCTACTTGACTGCTTTTTTGTTTTGATAGTATATAGACTAGCACGGCTCCCTCTCTGTTACTATTAGGGATGGTCTACATGGCACATGGTTCTGCCATGAGTTCAGGGGACTGGACTTGATGATTTCTAGAGGTCCCTGACAGATCTGTTATTCTATGAAATCTTAAGTTAAGCTCATCAAATGTGGATGATATCAGTAATGTACCAGAGGTGTGGTTGCAGTCCCTAGTTTACTGGTAGTTGGCCTTGAGTTGCTTTGTCTATTCTCTGCACTGGTCACCAATCCAGTACATTTTCAATACTGTCAACTTCTGCATTTTTTTTTGCAGGTATGAATTGTCATTTCTGGCACTGTGACCAAAATGCATTGTTTCACTGGCTTTGTGCCAGAAAATAACAAAAAGCTGGTTGCACTCCAGCCAGTGACCACAATGCAGTACACTTTGTAAAGGACTTCTGGTCAATATCCATTGCAAATGGTGAAGATTCTCCTGAGGTTAATTGGCAGTGTTATCTAGAATAAAATGAGAGGTTTAAATACTAAGCTGCTACACTAGAACAAGTGTGCATGGGCAGGATGGTAGATGATTTAACTTCTGTAGAGTTGATCTATAATTTTTGGGCAGCAGTACAAAAGAAGTTTGCTCACAGTGTCATGAGATGCTTCTCACAGATTCTAAGGTCCTGAGTCTGGAGCTATGAAAACAAAGCAACTGTGTATACATTCCAGGACAATAGGGTTTGAGCTCCCTGACTGTCTTAGATTCAGGCTCAGACTTTCTGCTTTCCCATGCTCGTAGACCTAAGTCTGAGAGATTTTGGTGTAGACAATTAGGAGTTAAGAATGATTCATAGCTGACATACATTGAAAAGTAGAAATACCTTTATTGACTTTTTATAGGATGATGTGGAGAAAGACTGGGAGATAACTGCTGCCAACCTTAATCTGATTTTTGACTCTGTGCTTTCAGAAAATCCATGTAAAGGATGAGAACCTGGATCTACAGAGTCTTGGCTTGCTGATATTCTCACTGGGAAGTACTACAGGCCTGCAGCCAGGGAGCACTGTGGAGTGAACAGGAAGTGCCAGCCAAGAAAGCCAGAGTGGCAGTATATTACAGCACTCTGATTGGCCAACTGATTGTTTAAATTGGGCTTACCCCAGAAAGTTGTTGGACGTACCACACACTTTGGCCTGACTTGGTGTGAGAATTTCCCTTGTCTTCTGGTCTCTGATCGCAGTCTGACTCAGACCCTAGTGCCTGCTTCCCCCCAGTACTGGCTCTGAACTATCGCCTGACTTTGATCCCAGCACTTGCTTAGCAAGCCTGGCTCTTGCAATTCCTCTAATACTTGCTCAGAAGCTACAGTCCCTGATGTGCAGACCCCAGCCTAACTTTGACTTCTATGACAGACTGATTATGCCCTGGTCCTTAACATCTGCATGGGAAATAAAGTAGAATCTAAAACTGAAAAATTGCTTAAATTTGGTCTGGATATTGAATGATAGATGCATAGTTGTCAAATGTACAGGTTGTAATTCCTTTCCACTCCTATAGGACTTCTGTGTAGACCATACAAAGAAATAACTTCACAGAGTGTCTCACTGACTGGTCCTTCGTCCTTTTTGAATAAGGACTTTCTCTGTCTCCTAGTCATCCTGTTCATTCTAATGCCATCAAAAATCAGGACACCCTAAAAGGTACGTAGAGAGGATTATTATGCTGCTCACCTGTCTGCTGTGACATCATGTCAACACCTGCAAGAAACAATAAACCTGTCAAGTCAAACCAAAAAAGTGTACCAGTCTTCTCTATCATTCTACTAATTATTGGCAAAAATGTTGATAATGTATGTTAATTTTCACAATTCTGCTCCATACCAGACCCTTCAATATACCTTAATCATGTGCATTGTCAGTTTTAACAAGTGCTCTGATCAGTCATAGCCCAGAAGTCCAAATGCTGTCATTCTTAAACTAGAACTGCTTTTTTGGCGCAGTTTAATCATTTAATCATTTTGTAAAGTGAAATCATGATATTCCAATCTATTAGATTTCTTTAATGGCATCCATAAACGCGTGGAGAAGGTTGCTCTAATGGCTATAGAGTGTCTGGACTTTCAGAAAGCCTTTGGCAAGTTCTCTCTCTAAAGGCTATTAAAGTAAGAGGTCTTTGGACAAGAGAGATGGTCTTCTCATGAATCTGAAACTGTTAAAAAAAAGAGAAACAAAGGATCGGAAGAAATATGGTGAAGAAATGTAAATAGTGGAGTCCCAAAAGGTCCTCAAAATTTTGAGAAGGAATGGCACTTTGAAGTGTCTGTGGCTACAGGCATGCCGGCACTTTGAAATTTGACACTTCAAAGTTGCTGTGGGGGAGAATTAGCAGAATGAAGTGCTGCATATTCTCCGCAGCACTTCTTTAGTTATCTCCCATCACCCTGATTAACATGCCCCCTTCAAAGCTGGGGGCAAGTGTAGACCCAGTCCAAGTATCATAATGTCACTATATAAATCCATGATATGCCCAGATCCTCAATACTGCGTACATTTCTGCTTACCTCACCTCAAAAATAAAGTATTAGAATGAAAGAAGGTGCAGAAAAGGGAAGCAATAATATTTAGAGGAATGGGACAGATTCCATATGAGGAGAAATTAAAAGGACTAAGACTGTTCATCTTGGAAAAGAGATGACTGAGGGAAGGATATGAAAGAGGTCTAGAAAATCATGAATAGTGTGAATAAAGTGAATAGAGATGTGTAATTTACACATTTGCATAATTTAAATACTAGGGGTCAGACAATGAAATTAATAGACAACGGGTTTAAAGCAAACATAAGGAAGTACTTATTATGAGTGCAATCAGCCTATGGAACTCATTACCTAGGAATGTTGTAAAGTCCTAATACATGACTCAGGTAAAAAAGAAAAAAGGGTTAGCTCATGGAGCATAGATCCATCAATGGCTATTAGCCAAGATGCAAGTGATGCAAACCCCTGCTCAGGCTATTCCTAAACTCTGACTGCTAGAAGTTGGTACTGTATGACAGGGAATGGAACACTCAGGCTGCGTCTACACGTGCACGCTACTTCGAAGTAGCGGCAGTAACTTCGAAATAGCACCCGTCACGTCTACACGTGTTGGGCGCTATTTCGAAGTTGAAATCGACGTTAGGCGGCGAGACGTCGAAGTCGCTAACCCCATGAGCGGATGGGAATAGCGCCCTACTTCGACGTTCAACATCGAAGTAGGGACGTGTAGACGATCCGCGTCCCGCAACATCGAAATAGCGGGGTCCTCCATGGCGGCCATCAGCTGGGGGGTTGAGAGATACTCTCTCTCCAGCCCTTGCGGGGCTCTGTGGTCACCGTGGGCAGCAGCCCTTAGCCCAGGGCTTCTGGCTGCTGCTGCTGCAGCTGGGGGTCCGTGCTGCATATACAGGGTCTGCAACTAGTTGTTGGCTCTGTGTATCTTGCACTGTTTAATGAAAGTGTGTCTGGGAGGGGCCCTTTAAGGGAGCGACTTGCTGTTGAGTCCGCCCCGTGACCCTGTCTGCAGCTGTGCCTGGCTCCCTTATTTCGATGTGTGCTACTTTGACGTGTAGACGTTCCCTCGCTGTGCCTATTTCGATGTTGGGCTGAGCAACGTCGAAGTTGAACATCGACGTTGCCAGCCCTGGAGGACGTGTAGACGTTATTCATCGAAATAGCCTATTTCGATGTCGCAACATCGAAATAAGCTATTTCGAAGTTGGGTGCACGTGTAGACGTAGCCTCAGTGAATTGCCATAGTCTATTTTTTTCATTTCCTTGGAAGCATGCAGCACTGGCCATTATCAGAAGAGAGCTACTGGAGTAGATGGATCAGTGGTCCTCCATTCTTATATTCTTCTTATTCTGCAGGGTTTCAATCCTCTTAAAATTACAGTAATTAAATGTATGCAATCATTTTTACCAAAAGTTATTCTTATAATCACATAATTTCATTAGAGAGTTTCAAAGGTTTCAAAGAAATATTGTTTTATTCCAACATTATAAGCTTTTTTCAATTAAAACACACCAGATTGGGTTCAGATCTTTGTAACCCCTGGAATTAATTTTGTATATCATTAAGTAAAGGTGATAAAGTTGTGGTAACAACATGAATCAGTGAAGCCAATCCTTTATGTGATCAGTACTTCTTCCCCTCCATCTTTTCCCAAAAGGCATTGTTCATTTGAAAAAAAAAAGATGGATTAATAAATGAAAAGACAGGTACAGATAAGCAGCAGAAGAGAGGAAGGTTATAGGAAGTGAGGAAGGATGTCGTATAGGCTAAGTAAGAACCTCGAAATAGGCTACTTTGATGCATATCACCTACACGTCCTCCAGGGCTGGTGCTGTCAATGTTCAACATTGAAGTAGCAACGGGGAATGTTGAAAGAAGCTGCACCAGAAGGAAATGCGGAGCGTCCACACACACAAGCACTCCCCATCGAAATAAGGGGCCAGCAAAGCCTGCGGACAGGGTCACAGGCTGCAGTAGCCTTTCTGGGGCAAGAGCAAGCTGCTCTCTTGAAAGGCCCCTCCCAGACACACTCGGCCTGCACAGCACAAGGTCCACAGAGCTGACAACTGGTTGCAGACCCTGTGCACACAGCAAGGACCCCAGCTGCAGCAGCATCTGCAGTCAGAAGCCCTGGGCTAAGGGCTGCTGCATGCAGCGACCATAGAGCCCTGCAGGGGCTGGACAGAGCATCTCTCAACCCCTCAGCTGATGGCCACCATGGAGGATCCCTCTATTTCGATGTAGCAGTACACGGATTGTCTACAAACACCCAACTTCGACGTTGAACATCGAAGTAGGGCACTATTCCCATCTTCGGACAGGAATAGCGATTTTGACATCTCATCACCTAGCGTCGATTTCAACATCAAAATAGTGCATGGCACATGTAGACGCAACGCGTGCTATTTTGATGTTGTGCCGGCTACTTTGAAGTAACCAGCTAGTGTAGACATGCCCATAATGAATGAACAGAGAAAGAAGAAGGCAAAAAAGAGAGAAGTAGATGAGAAGGAAGATAATGAAAAAATTGTTCCTCCTTTGTGAGGGTAAAAACAAAAATGAACATCCTCTATGAAAATGCAAAGGACAGCTCATCTTGCATTCACTTTAAAGGTTGAATTCTCGTCAGTATTTGTACTGTAAAATGCCTATTGTGACTAATAAAACATTACTTACATTCCAGTGAACTTGTGTCATACTTGGTTTTTCTTTGACAGAATAAACTTCAAGCTCATAGTACAGGGCATATTAGGTAACAGTGAGAAAGTTAAATAAATGGCTTTCAGTGGCTTATAATAACATATGTACTTACTACTTAAAATTTTGAGGGGAGGGATAAGCAAACAATAAATTAAGATAGGTTTTGTTTTTCATTGACTTCTACTGAAGATTGAATAACCTTGGCAATCACTCCACTCAGAAATTAAAATAAAAAAGATAAGCATTCCCCAGAAAGCTAAGATAAGCATAACACGGAAATTGAGAATAATGCTGAGCTATTCCCACTAGCTGTCATCCATATGGAAAATAAATGATACCAGTGAAGGAAAAAATATTTAAGAAGGACTACAGAGAATGTGGAAGACAACTAAATATTATATTCATTGCAGTGGACTTGTCAAAAACCATGGTAGCACAAGTACAGAGATGTGAATACTGACATAGGAGACTGACAGATTTATAAACAACTGGAATATAGGAAGGTTTTAAATTTGTAAGTGACTGAAACGGTCAGCACATAAGTGGAGGGAATTTCAGCATCCTAGATTTATAGATACCATATGTTAATTCAGTGAAAATAGGGCAAAGGGTACTTCTCATTTAAACTAAATATCTTCCTATGTGTCCTACATAAAAAATAGGGCAGAAGATAGAATTATTTTGAGCTAGGTCATGAGGAGTATATAGTGTCTTAAACAAATTGTATAGAAATTTACTAGGAATATAAATTGACATAAGGAGTTTGCTGAGTATACTGGAAATGAGCAAGAAGTAGAAGTGATGTCACGTGATGGCAATCATAAAGCAGGAATTTTTCTGGAACATGTATGTGTGTCACAAACAAACAAAAAAGAGGTGGTGAAGAGGAACTATGCATTAAAACCTTATATTCTGGGTTTTATTCTAAAATACATTCACCTTCCTATAAGTAATAAATGCATGTAAATATGTGTCACCCAAGAGGTTCCTAAATCAATAGATGGACAATTTCATAATGCTAAAACTAGAGCCTCCTGTTAAAAAGCAAACCAACTTCCTAAATCTTATTGACACCATTCTTTCTTTATTTTTCCTATCCTCCACTAAAATTAGAGGTCTCTAGCAAAGGAGGAGCTGGGCTGGTTACTGCATGAGACTTTATTTGTATGTGGTCTCTCTGGGAAACCTGCACATTGTAGAGCATAGTTTTGCAAGAATTCTTTGTCAATGCACCTACAAGTTACTTGTGTAGGTGGGGACAGAGTGAGGCAGCAGGGCTGACAGTTACTGCGGGCCCTGGGGCAAGGTGGGGGAGCCTGGCTTCATGCCCTAGAAAGAGTGGGTCCACGGGAGCCAGTGGGGGGGGCCTATGGTAGTCAGCCCTCCTCATGACCTGGGCCGTGGCACTGGGCCCTGAATTCCTTCATAGCCCTGCAGAGTGGTGGAGCAGCACAGCCATGGGACTTCAAAGGAGCCCAGAGCTTCTGCTGCTGGTAGTAGCAGCAGAGACCAGACCTCTAGCCCCTTTGAAACACTGGGCCCTGTAGCAATTGCCCCTTCCCCCCCACCAATCCAGTCAGCAGGCTTGGAGTGGAGAGATTAGTAGATCCTCTAGTCATCAATACTCCTAG
This sequence comes from Carettochelys insculpta, assembly GCF_033958435.1. Lineage (NCBI taxonomy): Eukaryota > Metazoa > Chordata > Testudines > Carettochelyidae > Carettochelys > Carettochelys insculpta. Next base: position 156,813,639 of record NC_134139.1, on the reverse strand, counting down.
CCGGAAAGCCAGCCAAAATTTTGCCAAAAATGCTTTATATTCTAGAACTGAAGTAGCTCTATAGCAACCGTTCTCAAACTTTTCAGCTTCATGCCCCATTTTTGATTTTTGAGAACCCCCTGCCTCTTCTTTACCATCATCCAACCCCCTTTTTAACAAAAAATTCAGTTGGTAATTTAAAAGAAACACAAGAACTTGATATAAAAATGTTATTTAAAATTAAAATATGCACAAATAATTTTTCTTAGCTCCTTGAAGGTGCCTGGTACAGCCTCAACTGGCCAGCTGCCAGAGCGCCATGCCAGCCACCAGAACTGACTGCGACAGCCACCTGCCCACCTAAGACCTGTGCTGCCAGAATCATCTGCTGGGGCCAGCCACCTGCTAGCATGCCGGCTGCCTAAGCATTGCGCCGCTGGGACTTGCTGTGTGCCTACCAGCTGCCTGCCCCAAGCCCCATACTGCTAGGGCCTGCCGCCCACCTTCCAGCCCAAGTGCCTCAGCTCCATGCTTCTCGGGAGAGCTGCCACCTGCCAGCCTGAGCTACCCAAGCCCCGTGTTGCCAGGGTCAGCTGCCAGCCCAAGCCACCTGAAGCCTGCGATGCCGGGGCCAGCTGCCCAAGCACCACGTGTCTCACAAGCCGGCTAGCCACCTGATCACTGCAAGTGCAGCAAGCTGCTGCCCAAGCTGCTCCCAACCCATAAAACCAGGCACCATCAACCTCCAGTTCTTACCCTATCCCCATCCTCCTCACCCAAGCCAGGTACCCCCTTCCCCTCATCTAACCCCATTCTCTTCCTGCCCCCACAACACACACTCACTCATCTTTGCAAGAGGCAGCTAGCTCCACATAGCTGTGTCTACACGTGCACGCTACTTCGAAGTAGCGGCACTAACTTCGAAATAGCGCCCGTCGCGGCTACACGCGTCGGGCGCTATTTCGAAGTTAACTTCGACGTTAGGCGGCGAGACGTCGAAGTCGCTAACCTCATGAGGGGATCGGAATAGCGTCCTACTTCGACGTTCAACATCGAAGTAGGGACCGTGTAGACGATCCGCGTCCCGCAACGTCGAAATTGCCGGGTCCTCCACGGCGGCCATCAGCTGGGGGGTTGAGAGATGCTCTCTCTCCAGCCCCTGCGGGGCTCTATGGTCACCGTGGGCAGCAGCCCTTAAGCCCAGGGCTTCTGGCTGCTTCTGCGGCAGCTGGGGATCCATGCTGCAGGCACAGGGTCTGCAACCAGTTGTCAGCTCTGTGTATCTTGTGTTGTTTAGTGCAACTGTGTCTGGGAGGAGCCCTTTAAGGGAGCGGCTTGCTGTTGAGTCCGCCCTGTGATCCTGTCTGCAGCTGTGCCTGGCACCCTTATTTCGATGTGTGCTACTTTGGCGTGTAGACGTACCCTCGCAGCGCCTATTTCGATGTGGTGCCGTGCAACGTCGAAGTTGAACATCGACGTTGCCAGCCCTGGAGGACGTGTAGACGTTATTCATCGAAATAGTCTATTTCGATGTTGCTACATCGAAATAAGCTATTTCGATGTTGGCTTCACGTGTAGACGTAGCCCATGCGTCTTTGCCAGATGCCTGCTTTTTATAGAAGCTGTGCCAGGTCACCCACGTAAAATGGCAGGAGCTGAGAGCTGGAAGCAAAGGCTAGCTCTTTCTTCAGGTGGGGGAAGCAATGGGGGAGGGACTGGGTTGCCTTGTGCCCCCCGCCTGGAATTTCTTCATGCCTCCCCAGGGTGCATGCCCCCCCATTTGAGAAACCATGCTGTATAGTAAGGGGAAATCCTCAGACACAGGTGAGGTCTGGATTTGCTCCACAGAGAAGGTGTGTCTTTGTGTGCTTTGTTGCTTGTTGCTAGCATTTAACAAAGACCATCATAATATTTACTAAATTTATTATAATCGTATCAAAGTTTTGTAAACAAACACATTATCAAAAGTGGCAGCAGAGACAACACTGTTGAAATGCAACCATACATATGTTAATTAGAACTAGAGACTGATGTCAAGTTATATTTCTGGGGATGGACATGAAACACTATCTTCTGATGACACCACAAATGTGAACTATGAAGGTACTTCTATATTTAGCAGTACTGTGACTACACACTGACATTCACTGAGTACACAGCAGAAGGGACTTTCATAATCAAGAGAAAAAATAGATGAGGTGTGAAAATCTATTTACCGTTTCTTGACAGTGTTATAAGGTCTAGAAGAGGAAAATATTTCAATTCTGTGTTCAGAACTGGACACAATCATTGCTATACCCTAAGCTGGAAAATGTACAGACCTTCAGTAGGTGCTAACACTACACTAGGTACATCTTTGATCTCCTTAGTAGCAGTTCTCAGCACACGAAGCTAAATACACACAAGTATTTTTTGTTGGTTAGTTTCAAGGGGTTTTACTTTCAGGAATGAATCTAAATCACCCTCCTACCAAGTCTACCTGACCAGTTATTTAGAAGAGAGGATTCCTTTTGATAGCCTGTCACATACATTATGTGTCATCTTGGATCCTGGGGAAAGAAGGTCTGATGGACTTCTTTAAGTTGTGATTAGTGTGCTGTGAGATCTACCATACGAGACATAGGCACATCAGAGGGCTTCAATGATCTGGGAAAGAATTTTGCTATCTGCTGCTTTCCAAAAGACAATCTCTATAATTTCATAGTGCAAATGGTTCAGTGGTAAGGTTGCTAAATGTTTCATACAGATTTTAATGTGATTTACAGACATACATGAGAATTCAGATATATACTTCTGGATGTTTCAAGTCATTTCAAGGCATATTTAGGATTTGTTTTTCACGTACTGCTCACAGACAGTTGTTGCACAGCTAATGTGTAATTTAATCACATTAGTTTTGTGTGTCTATTGTCATTTCTCTGAATCAGTTTCCCTCCTCAGACTTGACTTTCTGGTCTAATGCAGCTGGCTGTCCAGTCACTTGTCTTTTCTTAAAGTGGGTCCCATTGGTGTCATGATGAAAGCAGGAGAGGGATTCATATTTACACAGATTTATGCTTTGTCTGCAATGACAAGTTTTGTCATGGAAAAGTGGCTTTTGGTGGTGACCCTGCATGAACATCCAGACTGCAAAACAACTTTTGTTTGGCAATACTTCCAACTCAATAAGGGACTATTTTTTTTCTTTTTCTGTCCCTTTTTTTGCTAACAAACATACTTTAGACACTTCAAGACACTTTGTTGCTGATTCAGGCCTCTAAAGTATTCTAGGAAGTGGCCCACAATTCCCAATCAGACGCTCTGGTCAGCAGTTTGAACTCTGCTGCTGTGCAGCCAGTTGATCAACTATTCACCCCATCCCCTTACAAGTCCTAAGAAATTTAAATCCCATTTCCTACTGTGTGGCTTTTCTGTGTGAATTGATTGGAGAGGATAACGACTGTCTTATTTCATCCACTTGGCTGTTCAGGCATTTGATTCAGTGGATGAGGTGCAACACTCAGGGCTAACATACTCATCATGGTGCCCTAAGCAGCCTGAGCACCTGCACCTCTCTCTGTCTATACCCCTGATGGCTCAGTGTGCAATGGTCTCATGGCATCTTCTCAGATGCCATGCTTGGCCATCACACCAAACACTTCCCCACACAGACTGCCGTGGAGCTGTTTCATCTCATATATGTCTAGGGACAGGAGTTTGTTCAGTCACAGCTGTAAGTGACCCATAGGAACTGGAATATAGATGGGCACATTTCTTGATACTAGAGTAAAAAGAGATCTGGACACTATCCTCTGTAGTGACCCTCACCTCCACTGTCAAGAATGACATGGATACTTTTGAGGGCACGGAAGTAGCACACAGAGGACCTAACCTGGAGAATAAAATTGTAGATGAGTAGGTTGCAGTAGGAAAGGACTAGGGGCTTCTTCTGGTATCACCAAGTGTTTCTTGCAACCAGGATCACTCTCTACTGCTGACAGAGATAGCCAATTTGAGCAATTGCTTTTTGGGGACCAGGAAATGGGATGAGATGAAGGATAAGTAGCTGTGGCTTGTGGGGTATACAGCTGAGGACATGGAAAAGTGGGAGGAAGCTGTGTTTTTGTAAGTTGTACATAGATGGCTGTATCTAATCATTATGGCCAGGCAGGATATTGATGCTCACTGTTATCTCAGTGGAATCCTGCAGAAGGTCATCTCAGCTTTTCATGAGCTACTTGTGAATTTTCTGCTGCAGATTCCATGGCAGTACAGCTTTGTTCCTCCCATGTTCTAGGTTACATCCCATACCCTTCAGTCACTTGTGCAGGAACCAAAGTGGAACATAGGTGGGCTGCATATGCAACAGGGCAAAACCTACAAGCCTGGAGAAATTGTGCCCCAATTTCCTTGTTTAGCCTGAGCTGAGAGATTTTTGCCAGAGTGATATCCGCCTGTGGAATAATTGGAACTGTGTTTGCAAACGGAATTTGCTAGCCTTGGCTGAAATTTCTTTTGGTCATATGCACAGCCGCCCCCACCCTCTCATTCACCATGGCTATGATGATTACCAAGATGGGCTCCTTGCAACGATCAGTAGGAAAGTGAGGGGAAATGTTTGAAAAGGGACTTGTAAGTGAAATGTTACAGCGTGGGACTCAATGTTAACAGATTCCTTTTTGTACTGAACAGCAGAGATCTTGACAACCTTGCCATGGACTGTGTCAGAGAGATTGCAACAAATAAGGAAGTTCCCTAAAAGGAACAAGGAGGATATGGTTCATGAAGTGCTAAATCAATCAGTGAGTAAGCACAGGCATTGGGAACAACACTTAGAAAGGGAGCTATGGAACTGAAAGGACAATGAGACTGTGAGCGGTTCCCCTCTGGGACTAGTGGGCTAGTGGCTAGGCCCTCTGGCCAAGGCATGTTGGGTGGGTCCTCAGCCCCTACCCAGGAGTCTGTGGGTTGAGTCTGGGGTGTGGTTCCAAGAATCTAGCTCCCCCTATGGCAGGAGTGGGGTTCCCTGGGGTGGGGGAGGCTCCCTGCTCCCCTCAGTACCTGGGGGAGTTCTTGGGTTTTGCCTTCTGGCAACCAACCAAGTGGCAGCTCTGGCCTGGGGCCTCCTGCCTCAGAGCCAGCTCCTGCCTCGTGGCTGATCAGCTCCAAACTGAGCTGTTCTTCCCTCCCATTATACCCCTTTATACATAAGGGCCCTGCCAGCGGGCGAGGACATTAGAGTCAGTACTTGGTAATAGCAGTAGCACCCAATCCCCCGGCTGAAACTCATGGAGTCTTGCTTTTTCCTGTAAGTTGCCTCCTGGGCCTGCTGTGCTTGAAGGAGGTTTTCTTGGGTAAATGTACCTAGCGTTTCAAGCCTTTCACATAGGTTGAGCACATATTGCACCATGTCATTGCTTTGGGAGGGCTGTTCCTCCACATCTCTCTTACTAGGTCCAGAATCCCCTGCAGCTGCCTCCCATACAGGAGTTCAAAGGGTGAAAACCCTGTGGAGGCCTGAGGAACCTCCCAAACTGCAAACATGAGGGTGGGGAGGAGCTGGTCCCAGTGACATGCATCCGTCAGCATGAACTTGCGGAGCATTGCTTTCAAAGTCCGATTGAAGCGTTCTACTAGTCTGTCAGTCTGGGGGTAGTAGATGGACGATCGGAGGGTCTTGACCTTTAGCAGACGGCAGAGTTGTTGCAACATTCGTGACAAAGTTTGTCCCTTGATCTGTTAGGATCTCCAGTGGTACCCCGACCTGAGCAAAGATATCCATAAGCTCAGTTGCCACCCTCTTGGCAGTCATGGAGTGTAGCAGCATGGCTTCTGGGTACTGAGTTGCATAACCAACAACGACGCGGATGAACCAGTATCCAGTGGCACTCTTCTCCAGGGGGCCAACTATATCAACACCAATCTGCTCGAAGGGTATATTCATGAGTGGGAGGGGAACTAATGGGGCCTTCCCCATGGACCGAGGTGCTGTGAGTTGGCACTCTGGGCAAGAGGCGCAGAAGTCTGCAACCTCCCTGTGGACGCCAGGTTAAAAGAAGCAGGCCAGGATCTGGGCCAGTGTCCTATCTCTTCCCAGGTGTCCCGCCATGGGAATGGCATGGGCAAGACACATGACCTCTCTCCAATATGGTTGGGGAACCAGGAGCTGATGGTGGACTTCTCCTGTCTGTGGATCCTTCTCTATGCGTTAGAGACAGTCTCCCTGGATTTCAAAATGAGGGAACTGTCCTACAGGATGAGCTCCAGTGGCCTCCCCATTCACTACTGCCACCTGATTGTATTCTTGGCTCAGTATCTCGTCCACCTGCTGCTCCCCCACAAAGTCCGAGAGCTGTGCAAAGACTGCAGATTCAGGCAGTGGGGGTGGCTCCCTCTCCAGATGATGGGGGCGTGGGTCCACCTGGGCTGGGACTGGTCCCTTCCCCTGGGTCCACCACCTCCCCTACTCTAGCCAGATTTGGGGTCCCTGCCTTTGCCATGCTCAATTGCTGGGGTTGCTGTTCTCTAGATGAAGACTTCCCAAGGCCTGCTAGTAATTCATGAAAATGTCCCCAGTCTCTACCCAGTGTTACGGGATAGGCAAGAGCTGGGCCAGGCCGACCATTGTTGATTCTTTGTGCCTTCCCACCCTTAGGGTCACCCAGGTGCAGGGATAGGACTTGACATCCCCATGGACACACTGCAGCCTGATGGTGCCTTGGGGTGGCCCTACATCAGGCATGAGCATTTGCCGAACCAGGGTCTGGGCACAGCCTGAGTCAATCAGCCCAATTGCCTCTGTCCCCTTGACAAACACAGGAACGGTCAGGTTGGTAGGGTCTTGGGGGTGTGCCCATGTTTGTGAGGTCCAGAGCTTCCCAAAGTTGCACTTCATGTATGGGCAGTCTCGGGACCAGTGTCCACTGCCCCCACATGTGAAGCGGGAGTCCTGTTTCAGGGTGGCCTTTGGAGGGGTCTCCTTGAGGGGCCCATGGTGGATATGGTTGTAGGACCAGATCTCCAGGCTGGGGCATGAGTGGGGTCGCTGTTACCTTGTCTGAGAGGCAGCTGGGTTCCCTAGGGAGGAGCTGGTGGGTTGGTTCAGGGGTGAAGCCCAGGGTTAGCCTGGTAACTTTGAGTCTTTCAGGGCCCAGGAAGGAGCAGCAGGGACCAGGGACCATCCCTGCCTTGTGACTCCTGGACCCCCTCAGTCCCTCATGCCAGGGTGCCTCTGGCTGACTTGGGGCCTACAGAGGTAGTCTGGGAACTTGGCTTCTAGATAATTCTCCATCAACTGGATGGCTGCTGTCACATCTTCTGGATGGTTCTTCAATACCCACTCCCTTCCCCGAGGGGGCAGAATTTGTGTGAATATGCTAGGCTACCTGCACCCCAGACTTTGTTTTGAGCTTCAACCACCTCCAGCAGGTATCTCGCAGCTTCTGGGCAATGCGAAGGGGCTGGGTTCCAGGAGCCCATACTTCCCCACAGAAGCGCTGGTGGAATGTCTCTTCCGAGATATCCAGAGCATCGAGGATCGCTGCCTTGACCTGGGCATAGTCCTGGGAAGTTACAGCATCCGGTGCCCAATAGGCCATCAATCCCTGTCAAGTAAGGTACCAAGATGGCTGTCCACTGCCCTTGGCCCACTGGGCTACAGTGGCCACCTGCTCAAATGTCTCCAAGAATGCCTCGGGGTCATCTTCTGGGCCCATCTTCGCGAGTTTGATTGGTGCTGGTGGCCCATCCAGGGTTCGGGGTTGTATCAGGGATGTTACTTGATGCATCAGCTGTTGCTGGTGTGCTGCTGATTCCCCAGTTAATTGCTGCTGCTGAGCCATTTGTAGGAGCACCTGCTGCTGACTAGCCTGTTGCTCCACCATCCACTTCATCAGGGGCTCCATTGCTTCAGTGGTTCATCCTTTCTGGGTCTCTGGCTGGTACAGTAGGATGGCCCTTCTGTAGGGCTGGGCTACACCCACATTCTCCACCACATTTGAGCGGTTCCCCTCTGGGACCACATGGCCTAGTGGCTAGGCCCCTAGGCCAGGGCCTGTTGGGTGGGTCCTCAGCCCCCACCCAGGAGTCTATGGGTTGAATTTGGGGCATGGCCCTGAGAATCTAGTTCCCCCTTTTGCAGGAGTGGGGTTCCCCGGGGGGCTCCCCACTCCCCTTAGTACCTGGGGGAGGGTCCTGGGCTGTGCCATCTGGCAGCCAACCAGGTAGCAGCTCTGGCCTGGGGCCTCCTGCCTCTTGGCTGGTCAGCTCCAAACTGAGCTGGCTTCCCTCTCTTTATACCCCTCCAGGCCTGACATTGGCCACAGGTGAACCAGGGTGGGGCAGATTGGGCTAACAGGCCTTGTTTAACCCCTGCCTTGCCTGGCCTCCCTCTCACACTCCTACAAAGACCTTTGTCAGTCAGACCACAAAATACATAGTGAGGGTGATAGCAGACCAGGGAGAAATCCTAAAGTGTTTAGTTAAGCAGGACAGTGAACCCAGCTATGTCTGCACCATTTGAAGGCACTTGTACAATATCATTAATGCTGTCTCAGGAGAGTCCTAACTGTCTTTTGGGAGGATAAGCACATGAACACTAGCATCCTGGGAGAGTCGAACATGACCAGCACTGAAGCCGTTATCATTCATCAACAACTTTGTTGGACTGATCACATGGTTTGGATGTCTGATCAGCACCTCCCAAAACAGATTCTGTTTTCTGAGTTGGAGGAAAGATGAAGGAGCTTTAGGGCCAACAGAAGCAATATAAGGACTTGCTGAAGGCACACATGAAAAGTGCAGCATCATTGTCAACTCTTGAGGCACCCTCGCCTAAGACAGCTCCCGGTGGAGAACGATAATCTGTGAAGGGATTGTGCAGTTTTAAAGGTATTGCTGCAGTGCCGATGAGGTGAACAAGTAAAAAGGAGCATCAAAAACTGCTCTGTGGCTCTCCAACAGCTACCAACACCTGTCACTTCTGTGATAAGATCTGCAGCTCCAGAATCAGGCACATCAGCCATCAATGGACTCATGAAGAGGAGGGTGACATGAAGATGTCATACTCATTATTGAGTGACTGCCAAGAGAGTTTGCACCCTCTTCCCTTCAGCAGATTCAAAACTCTGTGTCCATCCTGACCACCTCCTATGTCCTCACATTCCTTTTCACTCACTGGTAATACTCATTTCCCATGCACACTTCTCTTAAATTTGATTATGATACCTGGACCTACACATACTTTGGAGGGGTAAACCTTTGCCAGTATCTCCCTCACCAACTGTGGGGAGTGATTTATTGTGTTTCATTGCTCTGTTTTCTGGTGAATAAAGGAACACTGTTCTAATAGTACAATGCTTTTATTTACTGCCCAACAATCTCACAGACTAATCACTGTGATCTCAGATGTATACTTCAAAGGCATGATGCTAACTATACGTTGCATTGATTGTGGGAGAGGGTGAGGGTGAAGCCTAGAAACACCTGTAAGAAGTTTATTTCAGTCCCCCTCATTTTCAAATTGTACCCACAAAGCTTCCTTGGTGGTAACTGCAGCTCCTTTGACAGCTGGTGTCAGCCTGGCTTCTCATGCTGTTCAGTCAAGTATTGTGCCTCAGTGCTCCACTTTTCAGTCAGAAACTGTGCCTCTAAGCAAACAATTTCCCATTACACTCACACAAATTATGCAAAGTGCAGCATGTGGCAGTAATCATTGTAATTTTGTCCTCACTGCAAGCTAGCATGCCATAGACAAAACTTCAATTTTCCCTTTAATCTCCCAAAGGCACATTCAATCACCAGGCAGCAACTGCTCAGCCTGTTGTTAAAATGCTTCTTACTGCTGTCCAGGTGCCCGGTGTATGATTTCATGAATGCAAGCTACCAGGAGAAGGCTGGGTCTCTTAGGATCACAATGGGCATTTCCACATCGCCCACTGTAATCTTGTAGTCTAGGAAGAAAGCCCCCACCTACAGCTTTCTGTGCAGACCAGTGTTTCTGAAGCTGCATGCATCATACACCTTTACAGAACACCCTAAGTTGATGTCTGTGAATTGCCCATGGTGATCCACAAGTGCCTATAGTACCATTGAGAAATATCTCCTCCTGTTGATGTACTCAGTGAAAAGGTGGGCTGGTCCTAAATTAGGATTATGTGTGCTATCTATTGGCCTCCTCCCTGACCTCCAGTTGAAAAACTCCTATCTGTAAAGCCATTCATTGAGTTATGCATATTTCTTGGGGTTTGGGTCCTCCACAGCAGAATGCAATTTATTGATTGCACACTTGCAACAGTACAGCTCTGACTGTAAACATCCCCACTCCAAACTGATTTGCAACTAACTAGTAGCAATCGGTAGTCTCCAGATCCCACACAGCAATTGCCAGACACTTCTTAGCTGACAGGACAGCTCTCATTCTGCCATCTTCAGTCTAGGACCTAGCTCAGCACGCAAGCTCTGGAAAGGTTGTCTTATGTATCCCACAGTTCTCTAGCCACTAGTCTCCATCCCACACCTACAAGACGATGCAATTCTGCCACTCGGTGCTGGTTTCCCTATTGCAAAAGTGCTTCTTTACCCTATACCACTGCTCAGTGAATAGCAATTGCAATGGCAGTTGCTGCTGTCCATACCACATGCTGTCAGGCTCCTTTGAGTCTCCTTCCTCTGTCATTAATTTCAAGATGATCTCATCTGCCATGCATGAGGCCTTCATGATAGTTAACACAACATGCAGATGCCAGAATGCAAAGTAAAGAATGGCAGTTGAGAAAAAAGGCACAAAAGGAAGCTGGGAGACCCTGAAAAAAGTGATGCCTGATGGGACATTTGGTACAGTTCTGAGGTGCCTCATGTGCTGTTTTGAGGTCCCACAACAGCTAGCAATAGATGGTGTCACCAGGCACTCTGGGACACATATCATAGGGCGTGGCTCCTGCTGTTGAGGGAGAGCTCCCAGTATGAACATGAGATGACATCAGAGAGGACAAGTGGGAACGTGCATTGCCATTTTGTGTGTCAACATTAGTTTCTTGCAACATTAGTCGCCTGCCAGCAGGGTTTATATTCTCTGGCCTTCCTGACAGCCCCTCCCTCTGACTATTGCGAACCTCCTAACCAGGACAGTGATAGTGATGCTGAGATGTTAAGGGAGATTAGAGAGGCTATCAAAATAAAAAACACAGTAATAATAAGGGATTTCAATTATCCCCATATTGACTGGGTACATGTCACCTCAGGACGGGATTCAGAGATAAAATTTCTCGATGCCTTAAATGACTGCTTCTTGGAGCAGCTAGTACAGGAACCCACAAGGGAGAGGCAATTCTCGATCTAGTACTGACTGTAACGCAGGATCTGGTCCAAGAAGTAAGTATTACAGGACCGCTTGGAAATAGTGACCATAATATAATAATGTTTAATATTCCTGTGTTAGGAAGAACACCGCAGCAGTCCAACACTCTGGCATTTAATTTCAAAAAGGTGAATTATACAAAAATGAGGAGGTTAGTTAAACAGAAATTAAAAGGTAGAGTAACTAAAGTAAAATCCCTGCAGGCTGCATGGAAACTTTTCAAGGACGCCATATTAGAGGCCCAACTTAAATGTATACCCCAAATTAAAAAACATAGTAAGAGACCTAAAAAAGAGCCACCGTGGCTTAACAACAATGTAAAAGAGGCAGTGAGAGATAAAAAGGCATCATTTAAAAAGTGGAAGTCAAATCCTAGTGAGGAAAATAGAAAGGAACATAAACACTGCCAAATTAAGTGTAAAAATGTAATAAGAAAAGCCAAAAAAGATTTTGAGGAACAGTTAGACATAAATTCAAAAAACAATAATAAAATGTGTTTTAAGTACATTAGAAGCAGGAAGTCAGCTAAAAAAGCAGTGGGACCCCTGGACGATAAAGATATAAAAGGAGCAATCAAAGAAGATAATGCCATTGCAGAGAAACTAAATGATTTCTTTGCTTCAGTCTTCACGGCTGAGGATATTACAGAGTTTCCCAAATCTGAGCCACCCTTTGTAGGTGACAAATCTGAGGAACTGTCCCAGATCGAAGTGTCAGTAGAAGAGGTTTTGGAACTAATTGATAAGCTAAACAGTAACAAGTCTCCAGGACAAGATGTCATTCACCCAAGGGTTCTGAAATAACTCAAATGTGAAATTGCAGAGCTATTAATGCTGGTTTGTAACCTATCCTTTAAATCAGCTTCAGTACCCAATGACTGGAAGATAGCTAATATAACGCCAATATTTAAAAAGGGCTCTAGAGGAGACCCTGGCAATTACAGACCAGTAAGTCTAACGTCAGTGCCGGGCAAATTAGTAGAAACAATAGTAAAGAATAAAATTGTCAGACGTAGAAGAACATGATTTGTTGGGCAAAAGTCAGTGTGGTTTCTGTAGAGGGAAGTCGTGTCTTACTAATCTATTAAAGTTCTTTGAAGGGGTTAACAAACATGCAGACGCGGGGGATCCAGTGGACATAATATATTTAGATTTCCAGAAAACCTTTGACAAGGTCCCTCACCAAAGGCTCTTATGTAAATTAGGCAGTCATAGGATAGGAGGAAAGATCCTTTCATGGATTGGGAACTGGTTAAAAGACAGGAAACAAAGGGTTGGAATAAATGGTAAATTTTCACAATGGAGAGGGGTAACTAGTGGCCTTCCCCAAGGGTCAGTCCTGGGACCGATTCTGTTCAACTTGTTCATCAATGATCTAGAAAATGAGGTAAGCAGTGAGGTGGCAAAGTTTGCAGATGATACCAAGCTGTTCAGGATAGTCAAAACCAAAGTAGATTGTGAAGAACTTCAAAAAGATCTCAGCAAACTGAGTGATTGGGCAGGAAATGGCAAATGAAATTTAATGTGGGTAAAGTGTAAGGTAATGCACATTGGGAAAAATAACCCCAATTATACATACCATGTGATGGGGGCAAATTTAGATACAACAGATCAGGAAAGGGATCTTGGAATTATAGCAGATAGTTCTCTGAAAACATCCACGCAGCGTGCAGCGACAGTCAGTAAAGCAAATAGGAAGTTAGAAATTATTGAAAAAGGGATAGAGAATAAGATGAAGAATATCACACTTCCCCTATATAAACTATGGTATGCCCACATCTTGAGTACTTCATGCAGATGTGGTCTCCTCACCTCAAAAAGGATATACTGGCACTAGAAAAAGTTCAGAAAAGGGCAACTAAAATGATTAAGGGTTTGGAAAGGGTCCCATATGAGGAGAGGCTAGAGACACTGGGACTTTTCAGTCTAGAAAAGAGGAGATTGAGGGGCGATATGACAGAGGTATATAAAATCATGAATGGTGTGGAGAAAGTGAATATTGAAAAGTTATTTACTTTTTCCCATAATGTAAGAACTAGAGGACACCCAATGAAATTAATGGGGAGTAGGTTCAAAACTAATAAAAGAATTTTTTTTCTTCACACAGCGCACAGTCAACCTGTGGAACTCCTTGCCAGAGGAGGCTGTGAAGGCCAGCACTCTAAGGCTGTGTCTACACGTGCCCCAAACTTCGAAATGGCCATGCAAATGGCCATTTCGAAGTTTACTAATGAAGCGCTGAAATGCATATTCAGCGCTTCATTAGCATGCGGGTGGCAGCGGCACTTCGAAATTGACGAGCCTTGCCGCCGCGCGGCGCATCCAGATGGGGCTCCTTTTCGAAAGGGCCCCGCCTACTTCGAAGTCCCCTTATTCCCATGAGCTCATGGGAATAAGGGGACTTCGAAGAAAGTGGCGTCCTTTCGAAAAGGAGCCCCGTCTGGACGCGCCGCGCGGCGGCAAGGCTCGTCAATTTTGAAGTGCCGCTGCCGCCCGCATGCTAATGAAGCGCTGAATATGCATTTCAGCGCTTCATTAGTAAACTTCGAAATGGCCATTTGCATGGCCATTTCGAAGTTTGGGGCACGTGTAGACACAGCCTAACAGAGTTTAAAAAAGAGCTTGATAAATTTTTGGAGGTTAGGTCCATAAATGGCTATTAGCCAAGGGTAAAGTATGGTGCTCCTTGCCTTTAGTCAACGGCTGGAGACAGATGGCAGGAGACAAATCACTTGATCATTGTCTTCGGTTCACCTCCTCTGGGGCACCTGGCACTGGCCACTTTCGGCAGACAGGATACTGGGCTGGAGGGACCTTTGGTCTGACCCAGTATGGCCGTTCTTATGTTCTTATGTTATGACAAAGCTTAGCAATGTAGGCATATCAGCCTTTGAGATTTGTGATGTGCAGTTGTCTGTCCTCCTCAACTTTATAGTCATATTCTCTTTGAGCAACTATATCAAGTCAAGATTAAAAGTAAAAGGAGTTACAACAGGAAAAAATTAGGTCCTAATTGCTTGAATATGTTAGGCAGTAGGTTAATATGCCTATTGAAAACAGCTCAATAAATATTGGTTTATTCTTCCTCTGGGTACCATATTTGCTGTTCTGTAAGTGGTGTCAGTATTACTTGAATTGATCATATAGACTCTTAAAAATCTTATTGAAGTAAATGAATAACATACCATATTACTCAAATCACCAGTATTCTCCTTATTCTAAATAGTCATTTAAAATTGAAATGCCCCAGTATGAAGTGATGATGATATTTTTTTTTATTTCTGCTTTCTTCTGTTGTATTGGTTTCAACTGATTTGCATTCACTGTGCTTGTATAATTGTGGATCATTGTAGAAATATCAATTTTATTTTTGCTTAAACAGGTCACTTATTAATTTTATGCCATTTTAGGGTGAATGTTCACTTCTGAAATGTCACTAGTCTTGACTATTACAATTTATTTTATTAAAAAATCAAAATATGCAATCTTTTTTTTTTCTTTTACAGAATTTTTATTAGCAATTTAGTGAGGGAGCAAATTAATTCTGGGCTGTGTAGTTGTAATGTGATAACCATGCAGCTGGGAGCAAACCAGATTGCTTCATTTCTCTGATCCACTTTAATATGCAACATTTCAATGTATCATTGTTAGTAAGCAAAGTTCCATTGAAATCAATGATGCTAGTCTCCCATTCGTGTCAAGGGAACTCTGCATAAAACAAAGTAATGCATAATGGAATGACTACCTAAGCTGCTTATGGAACAATGTACTGATCCCATAAGCCACAACAGCAAAAACTGTAGTCTTACTGTATAGTAATTGCTATATCTTTTCATGCAATCCAACAGACTATTACACACAACCCCTTCATCAAAAGAACATTACTAGAATATTTCCATTAGCCGTATTCGCACAAACAGCAAAACTGTTTTAGATGAAATTTCTCAGAGCATTTCAGCCTGAAGCATGGAAAATTTTGAATAGTTAGAAGTTGACAAAGACATACGTAGCTGAAAATAGTGTTAAAATGGGAATTGTGGGGTAACATTAATAGTAGGTTAAACTGCCAACCCAACATATAATACCACAATCTTACTGCATGTTAATATCACAGTGCAAATCTTGTCATTCGGCTTATGGCAGTTCAAATTACAGTATACAAATTTGCTACTGATTTTCCTCACCTACGCTAAATCTAAGCTTTATGCATCAGAGAATCTACCCTAGCATCTTTTTTGTTTACAACAGTATCCAGTTACAATGCATTATATTCTATTAGGAAGAAAATCATCTCTTCTTTTATACCTTACCATGGAAATTTCCCCAGTAAAATTATGCATAGCACATTGTTGTTTTCACCTGCAAGCAGTACCAATAAAATGTACACCATTTTGGTTTCATTTAAAAGCCTTTGGCAGCAGTTTTATTGTATTTGGCCATAGAAAACCTTCAGTCAGAGTAACAACTCTGCTGAAACAAGACCCCTACAAACTACCAAGGATTCTTGCCTCCCAAGAGACAAAAACAGATGTGTTACTGCATTTTTATCAGTTCTAGCTTCATAATCAAGACATCGTAATCAAGGAAGGCATATTTGACTCTGCAGAGAACAAGGTTCATGCCATCATTTTAAGATCCCCTTTGGTATTGAAGAAATAGTGGATTGCTTGAACATCACACTCACCCACAGCTGAGACAACAATGTTTCCCCAGGTGGACAAGTTACCTTTCCAAGATCCACTAATTTCTGCTGACCTATACGTGGAATTTTATTTTCATGTTATTATTGACTCTAGAGATATGATAGACAATTTAGATATGAAGAAAAATTCCTGACACAAATAAAGCACTATTTTAGCTTTTTATGTTCCCAGATGATGGTCTGGAGACTGTCCAAGTATACTGTGGCTTGATTCTTTTCATTCCAGGAGCAGCTGTTGTTTTTTTTGAAAGGGGATCACCACAGATTTTAGGTCTTTGCCTCTTTTCTTGCTGCTGTTTATAAAAAAGTTGGAGTCCCTCCTACCTTGGAACCATAGCAAGATGGGATGTTGGTGCAAATGTCTTCTAAAAATAGAAAGGCATGATGTGCATCCATTCCTGTTCACCCCAAATTTCCTTGCACGCTGCAACCTCCCAGGACAGTCCTTGTGACCTTCCTGGTTTAATCTAGACATTTGTAAGGAAGAAAATCTCATGTGACCAATTTACAGGGACGTTAACTCTCTTGAGATTAATTCTACAATAGATAAATATAAGTAACCGACCAACCAAACAAAAAACATAACTCCAAAGAGGTCTGCATTTGCACAGTAATAAAACTGAATAATAAAAACGTTAATGGCTCTAAGTATTCCAGTAATGCAGTGATTTGATTGACTACATGAAACAAATGAGTGGGCTTCCTATAGTCCATATAATACTATGAGTTATTATTTTGCTTTTTTTTCAAAAGAGCAAGAGATGCCATTCTCTTTTTCCCACCATCCAGGCTTTTTTTTTAGACCACAACAAAATATTTAGTACCTTCACATCACAAAAAAAAAAAAATGTAGAACTGAAATAGGCAAATGGCCTACCTTTCTTCCTTATTTCTACTGAAGTATTTGGTACAAATGTTATAAAATGAATATATAAGAAATAATATAAGGAAAATATTTTTCCTCTCTTCCTCTTCACCTTCTCCTGCCCTCCATGTCTTTTGCCTCCTTCCCCTTTTCTTCTACCATTTTGTTCACGTCTGATTTTCAGCTGCAGCTGTTGAAATGTTAAATTGAAGAAGTGCATTTTATATTTCAGTCTGAAAGCTGTGAGATTAATCACCATTCCAATCTCATCCAGCAATGAGCTCCAAAGTCGTGGCCCTGTTGCCAAGTAATCCCTTGCATCAGCTCTCATGTGCTTCCTGCTTCAGGTTCACATTTTCTTGGTTGCTGTGGAAGATTCAGTTAGAGAAAACAGTTGTCACAAGGTATGTCTGCACTGCAGGCAGTGTGCCTCCCAGAACAGCCAGACCGACATGCACTATCCAAGCTCAAGCTAACATGAAAATAATAGCAATGTGAATCATCAGACTGGAAGGGACATTGAGAAATTTGCTAATCCAGTCCCTGCACTCAAGGCAGGACAAAATATCTACACCATTCCAGGTTTTCTTTAACCTGCTTTTTTAAACATCTCCAGTGATGGAAATTTCAGAACAACCAGACTCATTTTATTCTAGTGCTTAACCACCTGGACAATTAAGTTTTTCCTAATGTTCAACATAAATTGTCCTTACTGTAATGTAAGATGATTGCTTTTGTCCTATCAATAGATGTTAAGAAGAATAATTTTTCTCCCTCCTCCTTGTAACAACCTTTTAGGTGCTTGTTATCTTGTCCCCTGTCAGTCTGCGCTTTTCTAGACTTTCAATCTTTTGTCATAGGTCATATTTAATCATTTGTTATACAAACATCTTAGATACTGATTTTATTTCCTTGTATGTTGTCTCATGTCTCTCCATTTTCTTTGTTTCCTTTTCCCCTTCTCCCAGGTCTCCATTCTCGTATATGTATTAGTGGCCTTTTGTCTCTTGCTCCCATCAAATCTATATTAAAGTGCACCTTACTATGTTAGCCCATCTACATCTAGATATGCACCTCTTGATAGGCGGACCTCACCTCTGCTAAGCATTCCTTCTTCCCAGAAAAGAATTCCATGATCAAGGAAGCTGGAGTTCGCCTGGAGACACTATCATCAAAATTAAGTATTCATTTCCAGGGTGCATCTGTCTCTGCCTGGGCCTTTATTTGAAGGATCAAAGAGAACATAACCTGTGCCCCAGCTCCTTCACCCTTACTCCCAGAGACAGTACCATTAATCCCCACAGGGATGAGTAACATTGGGGTAATCAGAGGACTGGATGATTCTTGACAATCCCTTTCTAATATCTCATTTACAAAGGCCTGTATGGATTCCAGATTGCCATATCAGACCGACAGTTGGCTGGCTCAGTTCTGTTCTTGTTACAAGAGAAACAACCACAACCGCTACCCCGTGTTTCTTCCTGGCAGTAAGGTCTGCTATCCCCTCTGCCTTGGGGGATACCTGACATCTCCTCCACCATTCTTGGGGGAGATTCCACATTGTCAGGGCAGCATAAGAGTTTGTCATCATAATAGTGGGTGGGTTGGGAGGAGGGGTGGAATATTGCTTTCTTCCAGAAGCAACCAGTGGCCACTGTTCTCCCTGTGACAGAACTTTATCACCCTCTCTTGAGGATCTTACAGCAGTCTTCTCTAGCTGGATGGCTTCCTGGCCTTGGTTGCTTCCACGTAAATATTCTCAATAAATGCCTTGCATGCAAGTATATAGTCAGACCAGCCACCACTTCCAAAAAAGGAGTGACTAGGGTAATGTGCACTGTGTATCATGATGAATCCTAGTATTTCACTGTTTTCATACGTAGAACAATGGGAGCTGCTCCACCTGGTCTAGAAGGAAAATATTTTCTCTTGAATAGGTGTGGGTCTAAATGCTCATACCTTCTGTTGCCTGGGGAGGGCAGGGAAAGAAGACATTAGCATGGTCTGAAGCTGCAGTAGAAAGTTATTCTCTGTCTCTGGAGCCTTTAGACAGGCCATATAGCTTTTCTGACAAGCCAAACAATGGCCATAATCACTTAATGTGTGGTGAGGTCATCGATTAAAAGATGTGCTAATATCATGCAAGGTTCTATCAGTGAGATGGGTTTCACTAACAAGAAAAGAGTGGTAATATCATAGTGTTTTTACCTCCCATTACAACAAGAGAGGAGGAGAAAAGGATTCATATTTTATCAAAATGGGAAAATGGAAAATTATTAAGGAAATGTATTTCCTTGTTTGTTAGAAGTAATTCAATTTATAAAGGCTTAAAAATGAAATAAAGTACCTCACATTGCCTCATGTCTTTCTTTTATTAGAATATTCAGAGCAGAAAATCACTGACATTTTCTGGTCTAATATAACTAACTTAATTATATGACTATATTGTATTTGTTATCTTCAACTCCTTTTTTGTCATTTTTACAATTAACCTGATTAACCTCTTAGTCAAGATTTTGATCGTACTATATCTTTTCTATTCCTTTCAAAAATGCTAGTCATAGTTTTACCACCTGTACAGAGCAAAAGTATGATATCAATATTAACAGATAAAGAACTTAGTCTTCCTCCTTTGTTAAACTCAAGAAACATTTTCACATGTAAATCTGAAATCGCGGGACCTGTTTACATGAGTATAGTTACTCATGTAAGTGTTTGCAGGACCTGGCCCTAGGAAAAGTTGCTACCTACCAAGAAATAGATTAGTTGAGATGATGATCTGCCAAAGGCTATAACAGGAAATTTCAAGCAGGAAATCTAGTGAAACAACACACATCAAGGTAAGGAATTCAAAAGCTTTCAAAGGCTCCAAGATGTACACTGTTCCATAAAGATACACTAATGGTTATGAATAACTTAAAATGAGAGTCTGAACTAATTATAAAATCTCTGATTTTAATATAGATACTATCTTCTGGGCTAGTGTAGACACAGCTGAAGAGGGAGCATGTATAAAACTTTCATAAATTCAGTTTTTTGTAATAACGTTTATAAATTTAAAAATTCAGTTTTGTTTCCTTTGCATGCCATGTACATATATGTAGTCATATCTTTTCTTTAGCATGCAAATATTTCATTTAACTTTGCTTTCTAGCATCTTATATTAAGAAGGAACAAATTAATATAAAGCTTCCCTATGGTGAATTGTCTTCCCAAATATAAAGAGGATGAAGAGGGTTTTTTTTGTTTTTTTAAATGTATTGATGTACTGACATGCATTAGAGTTTTTTTTTTTAAATTTCGTTTAACATGAGTGGCTTTTCTGATATCAGCATTCAAATGACTGCATGATTCTTCTGCTTCTGCTTTCCCAATTCAGAGGCAAGATGAATCAAATGGACAATGAACCAAAAATAGCTTATTTTTAATTGGACAAAGACAAAGTTAAGGCTCATCGCAAGGTATTATGCATTTTATTGTGATGTGGGTATATAAGTTCTGCTTCGGAATAGAAGTGTCTAAGGATCTGCTTCAGACTAAAGTGGTCTTTCCATCCCTGCAAATTGGAAGTGGGGGGGAGCAAGACATTTCTGTGAAAATTGAATGGAGATTCAAAGCTTTCAGAAATATAGAGTGAAATACGCAGAATAGATGCAATTTGAAGTAAAAGCAAACCTATAGCTGGCTTATTGTGAAAAATAAAACTGAGGTCTCCAGCTCAGGAAAGACATCAACTCAGCCAAAGTATTCCAGAGGGTAATTAATGACATAAATCAAAGCAATATGATTTATGGTGGGAAAAAGATTTCCGAGGAAAACAGTGAGCTCCAAAATGGTTTGAGAGAATATACTGATGTATTAAATGCAAAATGTAGTATGTTAGAGCTTATTGCAGACAATTAACAAAATACATCTTCAGTGAAAGCAATCAAATGATTTAACACAAGTCAGAGGCAACTGTAACAATTCTATTACTATAATATTAAGCTGTGTCTGCACTACAGAATTCTGTTGACAGGTTTCGCTGTTGACAGATATTTCCCCACAGAACCTCTGTCTACAGAACACGTCCACACCTAATAGGAGCTCTCCCTGTCGATGCCCTCTGTTGACAGAGAGCGACCAGACTGCCCACCCCTCTGTCAACAGAACAGCCAACTGGAAGCTCTGCAAACAGGGCTGCCTGGTGAACTGGAAGCCCTTTCTGTTGACAGAGGGCACCTGTAGCATCTACACTATTTTGCTGTCAACGGAATCTGTCTACACGGGTGCTATGCCTCAAAATCCAAGACAATTCTTCCAGGCAAAAAGTTGCGTTTTACCAATAGATTCTAGACAGAATGCATTTGCAGTTTGGATGTTCCCTAGTTTTGTCAAAAGAAGGTCTCTTCTGTTGACAATACTTTGTAGTATAGACACAGCTCCACATAATAATATGCAGGAAAAGTATTGCTGCCACTGGAATGCAGGTAGGCGGAGAGGGAGACATCATGGTAACCGTTAGGAAATCAGGAAAAGTTCAAAGAAATTTTAATGCGTATAAACCTATTAGATCAGATCATATGTGAAGGAAGTTATAGAAAAATATATATGTAATACTAGTGGAATATTTGGAGAAAATCATAATCATTGTGACGTCGAGCGGGTCACACCTGGGCAGATGAACAGTCACTTCTTCAATTCTGCAGCCTGGGTTATCCTGCACATGGCTTCAGTATCGCTATGTCTAGACCAGAGGGATTTGTTGGCAGAAGTTTTTGTTGGAAGATATCTTCCAACAAAACTTCTGTTGACAGATTGCTGCCAGACTGTAGGGCAGGTGGAAAGAGCAATCTGCTCTGTCAACAGAGAGTGGACAGCCTGCCCAGCCCCTCTGTCAGCAAAACAGCCAATTGGAAGCATAGCAAACAGGGTTGCCTGGTGTCCCAGAAACTCTTTCTGTTGACAGTAGGCCTCCCTGTAATGTCCAGACCAGCATTTTGGCAACAGATCTCTCTTGACAGAGGCGTTCTTCCTCGTGGTGAATGGGGTACAGCTGTCAACAAAAGTGCTACATTCTGTTGACTTACTGTCAACAGTGTATTCTTGGGTATCTGGATTCTCTGTGGGTTTTTCGACAAAATGACCATTTTGCCAACATATCAATCTAGTCTAGACTTAGCCTATGAGAGCAACAATTCCTAGTCTGCCCATTGTCATATAAATCACTGCCAGATAAGTGATATAAGATATAAGTTATATAAGTGTCATAGACAACCAATCATGTATTACATCGCAAGGTGACACCTGCAAACTTCCAGTTCCAACTTTTGCTCCATAAATATGTGTCTTGTACTGCCCATCACTTTCTGGGACAATGCAAGCTCATGTAAGTCTTCCATTTCCTTAATGATAGAAGAAGAGGAAATGATATAAAGAAATCCTGGTATGTCAAATGGAGTTTCTCAAACACCTCAGTCCAAGCACACTGGTCTAGATAAAACAATTAAAGCAAGTTTATTTTTTTCCATAAAGGTAAATAAGTGATTGTATGTAATGTGGCAGAAAAGTCAGAAATAATTAAAAAGAAAATAAAGGTAAAAGACAAATAATATTAAGTCAAATAAAGTCAAAGAAAGCCCCACCCCACACAACTTCAGCAAATGATTTTGCAGTCTTACTATCTGGACTCTTTATAGCCAGGATTCTTCACTTCCTGCAGTCCAGAGTTCCTTGTCCTTGAAACATTGTTAATGACAAAATGGCTATGTCTACACGAGCCTCCACCTTTCAAAAGGGGGATGCAAATGAGACACTTCAGCAGATGCTAATGAAATGCTTCCATGAATATGCAGCATCTAATTAGCATAATGCCAGCCATGGTGATTCGAGAGCTGCGTCTACACGTGCACGCTACTTCGAAGTAGCGGCAGTAACTTCGAAATAGCGCCCGTCGCGGCTACACGTGTTGGGCGCTATTTCGAAGTTGAAATCGACGTTAGGCGGCGAGACGTCGAAGTCGCTAATCCCATGAGGGGATGGGAATAGCGCCCTACTTCGACGTTCAACATCGAAGTAGGGACGTGTAGACGATCCGCGTCCCGCAACATCGAAATAGCGGGGTCCTCCATGGCGGCCATCAGCTGGGGGGTTGAGAGATACTCTCTCTCCAGCCCTTGCGGGGCTTTGTGGTCACCGTGGGCAGCAGCCCTTAGCCCAGGGCTTCTGGCTGCTGCTGCTGCAGCTGGGGGTCCGTGCTGCATATACAGGGTCTGCAACTAGTTGTTGGCTCTGTGTATCTTGCACTGTTTAATGAAAGTGTGTCTGGGAGGGGCCCTTTAAGGGAGCGGCTTGCTGTTGAGTCCGCCCCATGACCCTGTCTGCAGCTGTGCCTGGCTCCCTTATTTCGATGTGTGCTACTTTGCCGTGTAGACGTTCCCTCGTTGTGCCTATTTCGATGTTGGGCTGAGCAACGTCGAAGTTGAACATCGACGTTGCCAGCCCTGGAGGACGTGTAGACGTTATTCATCGAAATAGCCTATTTCGATGTCGCAACATCGAAATAAGCTATTTCGAAGTTGGGTGCACGTGTAGACGTAGCCGAAATGTTGCATTTGAATCATGCACTGCCCGTATAGACAGAAGCCTTTCAAAAGGACCCCCAAATCTTTGAAAGCCCCTTATTCCTATTTGGTTTTAGGAATAAGGGGCTTTCGAAGACTGGTGGGTCCTTTTGAAAGGCTCCCATCTACACAGGCAGCAAGCGATTTGAAAGCAGCACTTTTGAATCACCACAGATGGCATTATGCTATTGAGGCACTTCATATTCTTGGCAGTGCTTCATTAGCATCTGCTGAAGTGTCCATTAGCATCCACCTTTCTAAAGATGGGGGCTAATGTAGACGTAGCCCAGTAGAGAGAAAGGGAGGAGGTTTTGGAACATCTGCCTCCTTTCTTTATAGTCCTTTCTGTTGCCAAAGTATAATCTCCAGATGAGATTTAGCAGACAGGAAGTTTGGCTTGAAGGGAAACCTCAAGCTATTCCTTTGTCAGAAGGCACCTTTTAACCCTCACTCTTTTTTGCCAGATTGAAGTGACATTAGAGGAGGTTTTGGAATTAATTGATAAGCTGAATAGTGACAAGTCTCCAGGACCAGATGGCATTCACCCAAGGGTTCTGAAAGAACTCAAATGTGAAATTGCGGAGTTATTAACAGTGGTTTGTAACCTATCCTTTAAATCCACTTTGGTACCAAATGACTGGAAGACGGCCAATATAACACCAATATTTAAAAAAGGCTCTAGAGGAGATCCTGGCAATTATAGACCGATAAGTTTAACATCAGTACCAGGTAAATTAGTAGAAACACTAGTAAAGAGTAAAATTGCAAGGCACATAGAAGAGCACGAATTGTTGGGCAAAAGTCAGCATGGTTTCTGCAGAGGGAAGTCGTGTCTGTCTAATCTATTAGAATTCTTTGAAGGGGTTAATAAACATGCGGACAAGGGGCACCCAGTGGACATAATATACCTAGATTTCCAGAAAGCCTTTGACACGGTCCCACACCAAAGGCTTTTATGTAAATTAGGTGGTCATGGGATAGGAGGAAAGGTCCTTTCATGGATCGGGAATTGGTTAAAAGACAGAAAACAAAGGGTTGGAATAAATGGTAAATTTTCACAATGGAGGGGGGTAACTAGTGGTGTTCCCCAGGGCTCAGTCCTGGGACCGATCCTGTTCAACTTGTTCATCAATGATCTAGAAAATGAGGTAAGCAGTGAGGTGGCAAAGTTTGCAGATGACACCAAGTTGTTCAGGACAGTCAAAAGCAAAAGGGATTGTGAAGAACTACAAAAAGATCTCAGCAAACTGAGTGATTGGGCAGCAAAATGGCAAATGAAATTTAATGTGGGTAAGTGTAAGGTAATGCATGTTGGAAAAAATAACCCAAATTAAACGTACTACATGATGGGGTCAAATTTAGCTACGACAGATCAGGAAAGGGATCTTGGAGTTATAGTGGATAGTTCTCTGAAGACATCCACGCAGTGTGCAGCGGCAGTTAGTAAGGCAAATAGGATGTTAGGAATTATTAAAAAAGGGATCGATAATAAGACAAAAGATATCATACTTCCCCTATATAAAACTATGGTACGCCCACATCTTGAGTACTGCGTGCAGATGTGGTCTCCTCACCTCAAAAAAGATATATTGGCATTAGAAAAGGTTCAGAAAAGGGCGACTAAGATGATTAGGGGCTTGGAAAGGGTCCCATATGGGGAGAGGCTAGAGAGACTGGGACTTTTCAGTTTGGAAAAGAGGCGATTGAGGGGCGATATGATAGAGGTATATAAAATCATGAATGGTGTGGAGAAAGTGAATATAGAAAAATTATTTACCTTTTCCCATAATACAAGAACTAGGGGACACCAAATGAAATTGATGGGTAGTAGGTTCAAAACTAATAAAAGGAAATTTTTCTTCACACAGCGCACAGTCAACCTGTGGAACTCCTTGCCCGAGGAGGCTGTGAAGGCCAGGACTCTATTAGGGTTTAAAAAAGAGCTTGATAAATTTTTGCAGGTCAGGTCCATAAATGGCTATTAGCCAGGGATAAAGTATGGTGCCCTAGCCTTCATAACAAGGGCAAGAGATGGATGGCAGGAGATAAATCACTTGTCTTCTGTTCTCCTTCTCTGGGGCACCTGGCATTGGCCACCGTCGGCAGATGGGATGCTGGGCTTGATGGACCTTTGGTCTGACCCAGTATGGCCATTCTTATGTTCTTATGTTCTTATGTTCTTATGTTTTCCCGCAAAATAATGGCTACTAAACAGCTATGTCTACACTACAGCGATAAGTCAACATAAGTTACTGTCAGAAGAGATCTTCTAGCAAAACTTCTGTCAATAGATCACATCCACACGCAAAAGCAGATCAAAAGAGCAATCTACTCAGTCAAGAGAGAACTGCCAGACTGCCTGGCCCTCTCTCAACAGAATGGACCCACAGGGCTGCCCGATGAACTGGAAGCCCTGCCTGTAGACAGAGGAACCCCTGGAGCATCTACATGGCTTTTTTTTGTCAACAAAAAACTGGCAACATATGTGTTATACTTGAATGCAGAGAAGCACAATGCTGCCAGAGGATGTGCTGGGCTTTGTCGACAGTAGGTCGACAAAGCACGTTTTGAGTGCATGTACACTAGCCTGCTACTTTGAAGTAGCTGGCACAACGTTGAAACAGAACGCGTCATATCTACACGTGTCATGAGCTATTTCAATGTTGAAATCGACATTAGGCGGCGAGATGTCAAAATCAGTATTCCTATTCGCACATGGGAATAGCTCCCTACTTCGACATCCAATGTCGAAATAGGGCATGTGTAGATGATCTGTGTCCTGCTACACCGAAATAACGGGGTCCTCCATGGCAGCCATCACTTGAGGGGTTGAGAGATGCTCTGTCCAGCCCCTGCGGGGCTCTATGGTCGCTGCATGCAGCAGCCCTTAGCCCAGGGCTTCTGGCTGCTGCTGCTGCTGCAGCTGGGGGTCCATGATGAGTGCACGGGGTCTGCAACTGATTGTCAGCTCTGTGGATCTCGTGCAGTGCAGGGCGAGTGTGTCTGGGAAGGGTCCTTTAAGGGAGCGGCTTGGGACTTTGCTGGCCCCGAATTTCGACAGGGAGCACTTGTGTGTGTGGGCACTCCTCATTTCCTTCTGGGGTGGCTCCTTTTGATGTTCTCCATCATTACTTCAACGTTGAACATCAATGGCACCAGCCCTGGAGGATGTGTAGACAATACGCATCGAAGTAGCCTATTTTGATGTTCTTAGTTCATAGGCTATTTCAACGTAGTGTGCTAGTGTAGACATAACCTTTGCGTTTAGATGCTTTGTGGGTTTTTCTGACCAAAGGCCAGTTTTGCCAGAAAAAAACATCTCATAGATGTAGCAAACAGGAGATAGTCCATTTGATCTTGTTGACACCCTGTGGAGGCATAAGTGACTCTTGTCTCCAGGGCCTTGGCCTGTGAGTGTTCACCAGGGTTGGAATATGTTTCATTAACACCACATAGTAGAATCTTATAACTTAAAATGTATGTGGCAGTAATGTTAAACAGGACAAGACTGTTGAGCAGAGTATAAGTTTTCAAATGATACCTTATGAGGGACACAACATATAGTATAGTTTTATGAAAAAGAGTAAATATTTGTACGGACTGTCACAATAACCAAGGTACAATTTTTTTTCAGAAAAGGAAGATGAATGGCTGGCTGAAAATGGCTGAAAATATAATGACAATAAATACGGAGGTACAAATACAAGAAGTGATTCTTCCTCTCTACTCAGCACTGATTAGGCATCAGTTGGAGTATCGTGTCCTGTTCTGGGCATCACTTTTTAAGAAAGATGTTGACAAATTGGAGAAGGTCCAAGAAAGTCCAAAAAAATGATTAAAAGTCTAGAATACATGGCCTGTGAGGGAAGACTGAAATAATTTGGTTTGTTTGGTCTGTAAAAGAGATGACTGACAAGGATATGATAACAGCTTTTATGTAAACGTTGTAAAAATAAGGGAAAAAATATTTTCCTTAACTTCTGAGGATAGAGGAAGGAGCAATGGGCTTAAACTGCAGCAAGGGAGGTTTATGATGGACATTAAGAAAAACTTCCTAACTGTCAGGGTGGTTAAGTACTGGAATAAATTACTTAGGGAGGTAATGGAATCTCCATCACTGGAGATTATGAACATTGGGCTAGACAAACACCTGTTGGGGCGATCTAGATCACACTTGGTCTTGCCACGAGTGCAGGGGTCGGGACTTGATGTCGTCTTGAGGTCCCTTCCACCTCTATGTTTCTAAGATTCTAGGTTTGTAATAATGGGATGAGCTGTCTTAAAATATAACTGGAAACAAATGAGATTCATGTAAGAAAGTATTGGTGATGATGTATAAAGCACCGAGAAGACCAGTTTTAGACAACAGATGCCATACTTTTGGTTCAGACAACAGATGCTATGCTGCAAATAGACATGGAGAAAGCAGCTACAAACCTAAGGGGAAAAAATATTAAAGCTAACCTTTTTGGGAAAAGGCAAAAGGGATTTATGAAAATAGAATATGAAACAGCTTTATATGATTTCTGGGAGCTTACTGCACAAAATTATAGACCTTCTACCCACTGCCTCAACTATCAAGGGCCAAATGATTAAAGGACATATGTGGAAAAAAACAAAACAAATCAAAACAAAACTGAGTGAACTAAAAAAAACAATAAGACATGGAAAAGCAAATTACAGCTGGGCAGTTATTTCACCATTCATGGATTTGAAGTATGAAAAAATGAGGAAAGAGAAAATTAAACGTTATGTCCACTGAAATTCCTGGAAGTATTTATGAAACGCAGGGCCAAATTTGACAAGTCTAGTGAAGGATCAAAAGTTCATAGCATAGGTAGAGTATAAACAATCTTCTGGCTCGACAAGAATTTTAAAGCATGGTCACAAAGGAACTTGCAAAGGAAAGAAAAGAACCATGGAATGAGAAAACAAAAACATAAATATTTTATGATGTGTATTCAAAATCAAAAACAATAGGGTACTCCACCCTCATGACAGGAAAACTAATTATGTTTAGAATGTTAACAGGTCTTTGTGCCTTAAATGGTAATCCTTCCTTATTAAAAAGGCAATGATGGTCCGAGTAATGTGTGCAAAACCAAATAAGCTGTTGATCATGTCCTGTGGAACTGTGGAAATATTTTATGAAGGAAAAGTTTCTGTATTCAGTTTTGCGACCGGGTGCTTGCGAACAGGAGGGAGTTTTGAGAGGCTCTCCTGGAGGAGGAGAAGGAAGGAGCAAACTTAAGCAGCTTGGGGTAAGCGGCTGCTTGTGTTTGGGGGTTCTGGGCTTGTGTTTGTTTGTTTGTTTGGAGTTTGGAGTGCTGAGCTGTGTGCTCAGGCAGGCAGTTGGAAGCTGTGAGTCTTGATTAGGTTTGAATTGAAACACTGTATGCTGATTGGCTGAGCTGTAAGCAGAGGGAGGAGCTCTCAGGGAGGCCGAGCACTTAAAGCCCGCTAGTAAGCGACCAGGGAGCTTTGCAACCGGGTGCTTGTGAACAGGGTAAGTGCTAACAGGAGGGAGTTTTGAGAGGGGAGCTTGGAGGGAGCCAGTGACTTCTATTGCCCTTAAACTTAAATCCTTTATAACAACCTCTATCTGAAACATTTAATTAAACCCTCATATATAATTAGAGTAGGAAATGGAGGCAGAAGCCCAGCAGCAGAGTGGGAGCTATCCTGTTTATTGTGTCAAGTGCAGTATGTATGACTACCTACCCTGTGGGTGGGTGGCGTATGTGTGCGCTCGATGCAAGGAGCTCCTGGCCCTCAGAGACCGAGTGCATGCTTTGGAGGCCAGGGTGGCTGAACTGGAGGAGCTAAGGAAGGCAGAGGTGTTTCTTGATGAGACTTTCCAGGACATAGTAGGGCTGTCCCACCTCCAATCTGACAGTCCTGATGCTGTTACGGAGGAAGAAAGGCTCAAGGAAGGAGAGCAGTCAATGGGAGCAGAGGGAAACCATCCCATAGTTGGGACGCTCCTTCCAGAGGGTGCTATGGTATCCTCTCACGCCGAGGATACTTCTCCGGGGGAGGGAGCACCAGCTGTTAGGAAGAAGCAGGTTTTAGTAGTGGGGGATTCGATCATTAGAAATACAGATAGTTGGGTTTGTGATGACCGGGAGAACCGTATGGTGACTTGCCTGCCTGGTGCAAAGGTTGCGGATCTCTCGAGGCATCTAGACAGACTTATGGGCAGTGCTGGGGAGGAGCCGGTGGTCGTGGTACGTCGGTACCAATGACATAGGGAAGGGTAGAAGAGATGTTCTGGAGGCCAAATTTAGGTTACTAGGAAAGAGACTGAAATCCAGAACATCTATGGTGGCATTCTCTGAAATGCTTCCAGTTCCACGCTCAGGGCCAGATAGACAGGCAGAACTTCCGAGTCTCAATGCGTGGATGAGACGATGGTGTAGGGAAGAGGGGTTTAGATTTATTAGGAACTGGGGACACTTTTGGGGTAGGGGGAGCCTATACAGGAATGATGGGCTCCACCTAAATCCTGGTGGATCCAGACTGCTGGCATTAAACATTAAAAAGTTCGTAGAGCAGTTTTTAAACTAAGAGGTGAGGGAAAGCCGATTGGTGCGGGGGAGCACGTGGATCGGACGGAGACTTCTCTTGCACGAGGCTCCATAGATAGGGATGCCCTAGAAGTTAGTCAGATAGGGAACATGGGAAATAATATATGGGTAAGATCAGATGTGAAACAATAGCATATAAAAAAATCCAAGGCGTCTGTGAAAGGCGGACATGTAAATAGTGGTAGTTTTTTAAAGTGTTTTTACACAAATGCTAGGAGTCTGTCCAATAAGATGGGTGAACTGGAGTACCTCATATCAAAGGAGGAAGTTGACATAATAAGCATCACAGAAACATGGTGGAATGAGGACAATCAGTGGGACATTATCATACCGGGATATAAATTATAACGGAAAGACAGAACAGGTCGTGCGGGTGGCGGAGTGGTACTATATGTGAAGGATAATATAGAATCAAATGAAACAAAAATCCTAAAGGAATCAAAATGTTCCGTAGAATCATTATGGATAACAATTCGTTCCTCTAATATGAATATGGCGTTAGGAATATATTACCGACCACCTAACCAGGACAGTGATAGTGATGCTGAAATGTTATGGGAGATTAAAGAGGCTATCACAATAAAAAACACAGTAATAATAGGAGATTTCAATTATCCCCATATTGATTGGGTGCATGTCACCTCAGGACGGGATTCAGAGATTAAATTTCTTGATGCCTTAAATGACTGCTTCTTGGAGCAGCTAGTACAGGAACCCACAAGGGGAGAGTCAATTCTCAATCTAGTCCTGACTGGAACGCAGGATCTGGTCCAAGAGGTAACTGTTACTGGACCACTTGGAAATAGTGACCACAATATAATAACTTTTAATATTCCTGTGTTGGGAAGAACACCGCAACGGTCAAACAATCTGGCATTTAATTTCAAAAAGGGGAATTACACTAAAATGAGGAAGCTAGTTAAACAGAAACTAAAAGGTAGAGTAACTAAACTAAAATCCCTGGAAGCTGCATGGAAACTGTTTAAAGACACCATACTAGAGGCCCAACTTAAATGTATACCCCAAATAAAAAAACACAGTAAGAGACCTAACAAAGAACCACCATGGCTTAGCAGCCATGTTAAAAAGGCAGTGAGAGAGAAAAGGGCAGCTTTTAAAAAGTGGAAGTCAAATCCTAGTGAGGAAAATAGAAAGGAACATAAACACTCCCAAATTAAGTGTCATAACGTAGTAAGAAAAGCCAAAAAAGATTTTGAGGAACAGCTAGCCAAAAATTCAAAAAATGATAGTAAAATGTTTTTTAAATACTTTAGAAGCAGGAAGCCCGCTAAAGAAGCAGTGGGGCCCTTGGACGATAAAGATATAAAAGGAGCGATCAAGGAAGACAGTGCCATTGCAGAGCGATTAAATGATTTCTTTGCTTCAGTCTTCACGGCTGAGGATGTTACAGAGGTTCCTAAATCTGAGCCAGCCTTTTTAGGTGACAAATCTGAGGAATTCTCCCAGATTGAAGTGACATTAGAGGAGGTTTTGGAGTTAATTGATAAGCTGAATAATAACAAGTCTCCAGGACCAGACGGTATTCACTCAAGGGTTCTGAAAGAACTCAAATGTGAAATTGCGGAGTTATTAACCGTGGTTTTTAACCTATCCTTTAAATCCGCTTCGGTACCCAATGACTGGAAGATGGCCAATATAACGCCAATATTTAAAAAAGGCTCTAGAGGAGACCCTGGCAATTATAGACCGATAAGTCTAACATCAGTACCAGGCAAATTAGTAGAAACAATAGTAAAGAATAAAATTGCAAGGCACGTAGAAGAGCACGAATTGTTGGGCAAAAGTCAGCATGGTTTCTGCAGAGGGAAGTCGTGTCTAACTAATCTATTAGAATTCTTTGAAGGGGTTAATAAACATGCGGACAAGGGGCACCCAGTGGACATAACATACCTAGATTTCCAGAAAGCCTTTGACACGGTCCCACACCAAAGGCTTTTATGTAAATTAGGCGGTCATAGGATAGGAGGAAAGATCCTTTCATGGATCGGGAATTGGTTAAAAGACAGAAAACAAAGGGTTGGAATAAATGGTAAATTTTCACAATGAAAGGGGGTAACTAGTGGTGTTCCCCAGGGGTCAGTCCTGGGACCGATCCTGTTCAACTTGTTCATCAATGATCTAGAAAATGAGGTAAGCAGTGAGGTGGCAAAGTTTGCAGATGACACTAAGTTGTTCAGGACAGTCAAAACCAAAAGGGATTGTGAAGAACTACAAAAAGATCTCAGCAAACTGAGTGACTGGGCAGCAAAATGGCAAATGAAATTTAATGTGGGTAAGGGTAAGGTAATGCACATTGGAAAAAATAACCCAAATTACACGTACAACATGATGGGGTCAAATTTAGCTACGACAGATCAGGAAAGGGATCTTGGAGTTATAGTGGATAGTTCTCTGAAGACATCCACGCAGTGTGCAGCGGCAGTTAGTAAAGCAAATAGGATGTTAGGAATTATTAAAAAAGGGATAGATAATAAGACAAAAGATATCATACTTCCCCTATATAAAACTATGGTACGCCCACATCTTGAGTACTGTGTGCAGATGTGGTCTCACCTCAAAAAAGATATATTGGCATTAAAAAAGGTACAGAAAAGGGCGAGTAAGATGATTAAGGGTTTGGAATGGGTCCCATATGGGGAGAGGCTAGAGAGACTGGGACTTTTCAGTCTGGCAAAGAGGCGATTGAGGGGTGATATGATAGAGGTATATAAAATCATGAATGGTGTGGAGAAAGTGAATATAGAAAAATTATTTACCTTTTCCCATAATACAAGAACTAGGGGACACCAAATGAAATTGATGGGTAGTAGGTTCAAAACTAATAAAAGGAAATTTTTCTTCACACAGCGCACAGTCAACCTGTGGAACTCCTTGCCGGAGGAGGCTGTGAAGGCCAGGACTCTATTAGGGTTTAAAAAAGAGCTCAATACATTTTTGCAGGTTAGGTCCATAAATGGCTATTAGCCAGGGGTAAAGTATGGTGCCCCTAGCCTTCAGTACAAGGGCAGGAGATGTATGGCAGGAGATAAATCACTTGATCATTGTCTTCTGTTCTCCTTCTCTGGGGCACCTGGCATTGGCCACTGTCGGCAGACGGGATACTGGGCTGGATGGACCTTTGGTCTGACCCAGTATGGCCATTCTTATGTTCTTATGTATGAAAAATTGAGTTGGCTAAAATTAAACAAGTTTCTCCAAAGGGACTAGTGAAAATGTCTGGGCAATGAATTCGTGTAAAAAAGCCTGGCTGTATTTCCTCATGGATACTAGGCTGACTGAAAGGATTAAAGAAAACCAAACAACCTTGACAAATCCTTGGATAAAAAATGAATGACGATACTGATGGTCAGTTCCCCAAAAGACAAAGACATTGGGAACTGAACAGGCTGTTGAGCTTCTCCAGCCTTCAGGAAAGGTCTGGTCAGCTGCAGAACCCTTCCCTTTGCAGGAGGGGTCAGATTCCCTGAGTTCAGAGTTGCACTGGCGCTCAGTGAGCTCTGAAGTGGACAGTGGTACGCTGGGGTGCCATTACCTAGAGTGAGTTATCTTCATGTTTCTCTTTCTCTTTCCTGGTTTTTTTCTTGTTTGCTACATGTGAGCTGTTTTCTTATTTTACCAGAGAGCCCAAAAAGAAATGAAACAGACTAGTGGTGGCAGCTGGATGATTGATTGCTGTCCTACTACAAGGCACATTGCATAGCATTTCATGGGGTTGCAGTAATTGAACTCATATGAGTTTGTTATCCCTAAGCTACTATAGGCAGTACTCTACCACAATACCACAAATGGAATCACCGTGTGAAACATTTCACTTTCACATCCCTGCATTTTAATTTTACACTTGCACAATTGTCACTATAGATTTTTGTGAAATAAAATACGTTCGTACGTATAAATGCAACCATCTCTAGAGCCTTCTTAAAATCACAAACTGGAGATTAAAAAGAACTTCTGGGACATGTAGCTTATCAGCTGCTCATACAGGATTGTTTCATACACCATATTTCACAAGCTCATTATCCAGTCTAATTTTAAATGTTCCAGATGATAGGCTTTCATTATTTCCTCTGAAGAATTGGACTATTTCAGTCTAACAAATCTCACTGTCAGGAAATTTAGTCCAATTGTCCTTTTCTTAACTTCATCCTATTATTCCTAGTCATAACCCATTGTATCATCCCTTCACACTGGCCATTGCCAATCAGGGGCAGGAGTGGCTTCAGGAAAGCAAGTGCAGTGGTACAAGGCCATCCTGGTGACTATAATTTTGGAATCCGCTATTAGAATATCTGCATTAGGGTAGATACAACTCAATTCTTAACTCATTGATGAGAAGCTGACAAGATGTCCATTATTGGCTTCCGGCTGGCAAGGCAGGTTGGGAGATATCATTCATCCTGTTTGCCTTCTTAAATAGCAGCTGGAGGAAAATAAAGTGACAATTTCCTTAATTCTGAACGATTAGTTTGTAAAAGAAAATGCAAACTTTTGAGACTAGTTTGACCAATAATTTCACAATTCACAATCACGATCCATCACATCTACATTCACAATCCATAACATACTTGTGGCAACCTCAGCAACAGTTTACACAGAAAAGCAGTGTAGGGAAGGTATTTATTCAGTCTTTTGGTAACCATATTTATTGTAGTATAGCAGCTCAGAACAAGGAGAAGAGCCAGAGAAGCGTTACCAGCTGGCTCCCTAGTAAACTATCACCATGTATTCACTGTTCACTGTCTGTCCCACAGACTGATTCCTCCAGTGATGTTCGATGCTGACTTGCCCTAGACCCTACTACTTCAACCCTTCCCCCAAACTTAAACCCTGCCCCCTCTTAACACCCCATTCCACCCTGTCCCTGTGCACATCTCACCCTCTCTCTTTTCCTACACACACTCTTCCCCTTCTCCCCCCCCACCTCCACAGTGCTTCCTGTGCACCTCTGATCAGCAGTGGGCAGGAGGCACAAGGAGAGGTGGGAGAAGAGCTGATTGGTGGGACCCACCAGTGAGTACTGAGCATCCTTTTTTGTGTGCGTGGTCCATCCCCACCGCATCCATGGAACCAGCACCAAGGTCAGTATAAACCCTGCCTTTTGTGATCTATAATTAATCTCCTTACCTTGGAATAATGCAGTGACAAAGAATTATTTCTCTCCACCAATACCCTTCCAAGTGTGTATGGGATTACTAAGAATATCTTTGCTTATTCCTGAAGGGTCTGCTTTCTGCCTGTGCCTGAGCAGCACAGTGGAATCCAGAAGAGCTCAAGCTGGAATCGTAGTACTGTAAATGAAAAGGACCAGCTGAAATGTTCAGAGAGTGCTATACTTAAGTATTAGCTTCCATTTCCTTCAGAGTACAGGAATCCCTTACTTTATGTATTTTCAGGGTGCACAAAATTTTCTTTAATGCAAGTTTCACACAACTTGGAGACACATGATTGTCAGCCTGCCTAGCTTCCCACAGCTGCAGACAGCTAGGCAGGCTAATAGCCCCTTCCTCCTGCCTTCCCAGAGAAGCACTGTAGGCAGCTAGGAGGGCTAAAACCCCCTTACCCGCACAGGATCGCTCAACCTCCCTCCCCTGCGGCCCCATCTCACCACCAACCCATGCACGGGGCTCCCAGCCCCTGGCACACTACAGCCCTACATGGGGCTCAGGCTCCAGCCCGCTGCCTACTACCCCCACAGACTCTGCTCCAATCTCCATGGCCCCAGATTCCACCCCCGTACACCCCAGCTCAACTCCCCCCTCCCCACTGGAAGCCCTAACCCCTCAGCCCCAACCCACCGCCCATGGAACACAACCCTCGCACATCCCAAGGGACTACTGTAACCTAAAGCACATGATCTTCAGGACATGTTGCACTGTTCAAGATATTAGAGGACTTGTAAGGGTAGGTAACTGTTTGAAAGGGAAGTGGGTTGTGTTTTTAAGTTACCTCTGTTATTGCTGGTGAAATATTTCAAACTGTATAACTTTAATTAGCATGTGTGTGTCTGTAAACTGTATCAAAAGAAACCAGTGAATATGGAAAATCTCCTTTTCTAATGTATTTATAAACAATGTACACAATGCAAATCTATAAACGAAATGTTTTCACCACAAACACTCAACAAGTTACCTGTTATACAAAATAACTGAACTTTTGTAAAACGAGTTAGTGAAGCTGATATGCAGAACTGGGTGGCAATACACACTGGAATTTGGAAACATCAAGTTTTCATTCTATACTACTTCCAAGGCTCCGACTCCAGGACTCTGCTGATGTTTTTTCCAATTTAAAAAAAGACATACTCTGTGCGCTCATACATTTATATATATATATTTTTCATTTTCTGAAACAAAGCAATCTGTAGGAAGAATCATGCAGTGAAAATAAGTATTTGGGCTCAATTTTCTAGAAGGCTGGGCACCTGCAAATCCAGTGAAATAATGGATACTGTAGGTCCTGAGTACCTAAGGAAACCATAACAGTAAATTACTTTACATAGGTGAGGGAAATTAAATCCT
This sequence comes from Carettochelys insculpta, assembly GCF_033958435.1. Taxonomy (NCBI): domain Eukaryota; kingdom Metazoa; phylum Chordata; order Testudines; family Carettochelyidae; genus Carettochelys; species Carettochelys insculpta. The sequence goes on along the minus strand of NC_134139.1, from coordinate 156,777,031 downwards.
TTAATATTAGTGTTCTTTCTAAACCCTCAACATAAGTGATCAATACAAAAAAGATGAAGTACTGGCCTTAATAAAATCAATAGTTAAGTTAATAAGTTAATAGTAAATAAGTGCCAAGATCATTCTGAGTGGTGCAACACTGAATCTCACATGGGGTTCATCTGGTTCCAAAAGGAATGTCCCAGGGCAAGAATGAACTGCTAGTGGTGTAGAATTCTCAAGGAAGCTTTTATGCCATTCACTGAATGAGGCAGGAAAATGGGGCATGTCCAAAGAAAGGGGCATTACCATCATGCCTGTGTCCCATATTGATTTCTGGCTGCTGTGTGTATCTTGGAGGCAAACATAGATGCTTCATCAGCTAGACCTTGTGAGCACTAATTTAAGATAATCTCAATTACAACTCTGCTATATGGCTAAGGAAAGAGTTTTCATTAGGACTATCAGGAAAGATACGAAGGCTTAAATAATTACAATTCAAAACAAGCAACGGTACTTATTATTTGAGTCCCTTCCACTGCCCAGTTGAGTCATAGCCATACAGGCTAATGCCTGGGATAAATTCTCCAGTCTACCCTCTGTTTAAGTAGATAAGCATTTGAGGGTTTTTAAGCCACACATTGGCCCCTTTCGAGCTACTGCTGCTCCCCCCATAAGCATCAGAGACTGGCACACAGCTCTGATAACTGGCATTCACAGTCTGTTCCACATGTGGTTCTGTCCACACCTTTTTTAGCTGTTCAGCAGCAATCTGCTTCCACATAGCTCCCACCCTCAAAGAGAGTTCAATCATAACCTGTTACAGGATGTTTTCACTTCTCTGTCCAGGGGAAGGTGAAGTGCAATAGGGAGAAGGCTGATGCGAAAGGGAATTCCTGCTTCACTGAGGAAGAGAACAAAGGCATCCCATCCATAGGATGCGGTGGGGTGGCTGCCTTAGGCCTCGCATTTTTGGGGTTGCTGCATCAGCTGCCAGAGCCATCCAATGGATGGGTGCCTAGAAGAGGATTACCTAGGGCAGAGGCCAGGAAGGTGTGATGGAGAGCCAGGTGTTGAGTGCAGGGGTGGGAAGAAGGAAGCCATGAGACCTGACCTCCTGTTGCTGCTGCAGCCCACCATCCCCTGCCCACACCAGATAATCCCCAACAAGATTCATCAGGGAGGGTACCAGGGGTCAGGGTAGGGATGGAGAAGGGAAGGGGTGCAGCCTGTGGTATAGGGGGCCCTATGCCTGGGACATTGGTAGGCAGTTGTTGCAGGCTCTGACACCCCCCTCAGGATGATGCTCTCAGGGGACTTACAGTATGGAGGGTGCTGCTTCCCAGATTTCTCACAGTAGATTAGAGCAGCCCTAAGGCTGTTATAAAATCAATTCAAGGACACAGGTCCAAGATCACAGCAGTACAAATATGGAGTGTAAGACACCCTTTGTACCTTCCATCTTCTATAGGCATTAGTACAATAGTCTTTTATCATTTTAAAAAGCTGGTGTGGAAAATATTTGAGTTTAGCTTAATATAATGGATCCACAATCTTCATGAATTTTCAAGTGACCTGAAGTATCCAGCTATTAATTCTGTAGCTTGCAATTAAATTACTGTTCACCTTGCAAATAATGTAAGGGAACCAATCATTCAGTAATGCTTTGTCTCCCTATTCCCAGATGATTTGTAGATTGTGCTTTTTAAAATTTAAACCCTATATTCCAATGTCAAGTGAATTACAGTGTTGTTCAAATGTGTTTATCCAGCTTGCAGGAATGCAAAAGATATGAGTTATGACATTCAGAAATGGTGTGGTTCATTCATCTGTCCATTGAGTAATAGGGTGTCTGGATTAAATACCTCCTTCAGCTAATAGCATAATAGATATAATTCATGAAAATGGGAACAAAAAGTAAAGTCATTTCTAATTATTAGAGTTTATAAAACTTTTACTAAGACATTACAAGATGAATAGAGGACAATGTCTAGTGATTTAAAATCATCATGTACTCCACGTCACAATTTGCCAGTTTTCAAGAAATTTAAAAGATGAAAAACAGAATTTGTAGAAAATTATTCTCAAAGGATCTAGAAATTAGACTCTTATCAAATGGAGTGGCTAGTAGACTTTATTGTAATAATATTTACTGAAGTTTATTTCTGTTTTTGGCTCTGTGATGGGGTGTGTACATCACACAGGCACTGAGAGGGTTGATGTTCCATATGGGTAGGAGTGGGCTGGTTATTATAAAGGGAGGAAGTATTCAGCAGAACTCACCTGGGTTGCTGGCTGAAGGAGGTGGGTGGAATTGAATGAGAGAGCGAGGGCGAGAGAGAGAGAGAGAGATATTTTCTGACCCAAAATGAAGTCAGTGTGGAAACTCCAGAAGAGTCTATTAAAAAGGCAGAATTGATAAAGGGGAAAAAAAAAAAGAAAGAGAGAGATTAAGCAGAATCATTACCAGATGATGGTCATGACAGCAAAAAAGCCAAGTTAAGGAAGGAAATAAACCAGGTTGAAATAAGGTATCAGATGCCAACAAGTGTTTCACTGAAACAACAGGGATAATGTATGCAATGTCATTAGAGTTGTCCAATGATGATATAAGCAAAAGGAGAGGAAAACACAAAGTCTGGGGCTACGCTACCCCTCCCTTTCAGAAGATGCATGCAAATTACGGCCCTTTGAAAATGCAAATGAGATGCTGCCGTTCATATGCAGCTCCTCATTAGCATAATGGCAGCCATGCAAATTTCAAAGCTGCTAACTTTGAAGTGCTGACTGGCAATCTAGCTGCGGGAGCTTCAAACTACGCACCCAACTTCAAAATTCCCTTACTCCCAATTCATTTTGGGAGTAAGGGAATTTCGAAGCTGGATGCATATTTTGAAGCACCCGCAGCTTCAAAATTGATGCGGCTGCCATTATGCTAATGAAGCACTGGATATGCCTGGCAGCACCCCATTTGCATATTAAATGGCCATAATTTACATACCCCTCCCAAAAGGGAGGGTAGTGTGGTCACAGTCAAAGGGTTAGTAAGTCATTGATTAATTAGCACTTGTATTCAAAGTAAGACTACATTTTCAGATATTTAAAGCCAAGTCATGTGTTCCCCACTTCAAGTGCAAATGTTGTGGGAATGGCAACGAAGGGTCCTGTAGCACCTTATAGACTAACAGAAAAGTTTTGAGCATGAGCTTTTGTGAGCACAGACTCACTTCATCAGATGTTGTGGGAATGTAGAAACTCTTCACAAAGGGAAAATGAGATGGGGTAAATGTACTGGAACTCATTCATAAATAAGTATGGTTAGATCATCAGGCTCAATGGATTGTGATTAATAGATCAATGTGCAGTTGGTAGCTAATATCAAGCTCAGTGCCCTGGGGTCAGTCCCAGGACCAGTTCTGTTGAACATCTTCATTAATGACCTGGACTACAGGATGGATGGCACTTTCAGAAAGTTCTCAGGTGACACTGCTAGGGGTGTGGGGGGGAGGTAGATATGCTGGAAGGTAGAGATAGGGTTCAGAGTGATCAGGACAAATTGGAGGATTGGGTTGGAAGAAATCTGAAGAAGTTCAACAAGGACAAAAGCAGAGATCATTACATAGGACAGAAGAATCCTACGCACTGCTACAGGCTCCACACTGAATAGGTCAGCAGCATTTCTGCAGAAAAGGACCTGGGGACTATAGTAGATACGAGACTGCATTAACAGATTGGGGGAAGTGATTATTTCTGGTGAGTCATGCATTTCCTTCCTTTCCTCTCCTCTCTACAGAAACAACATGGATGGATTGAAGAGATTACAACAGAGAGCAATGAAAATGATTAGGAGGCTGGGGAGCATGACTTATGAGTCAAGGCTGAGGTAATTGAGCTCATTTAGTTTGTGGAAGAAAAGACTGATTTAGGATTTTGATAGCAGCCTTCAACTACCTGAAGGGGAGTTCCAAATACAATGGATTTAAGTAATTCTCAGGGCTGGCATATGACTGAACAAGAAGCAATGGTCTCAAGTTGCAGTGAGAGAGAGCTAGGCTGGATATTAGGGGAGGAAAAAATACTATTTCACTAGAAGGGTGTCAAAGCACTGTAGTGGGTTGCCTAGGGAGACAGTGGAATCTCTCTCCACACAGGTTTTTAAAACCAGGCTTGACAAAGCCCTAGTTGGAATGATTTAGTTAGGGTTAGCATTGATGGAAAAAAGGAGAGACAATCAGTACAGGGAAAGGAAAACTGCAGACACAGCCGCATTATATAAAGAATATGATAGACAATGTTTAAGCAATAGGGAATGACATGCTATTTGTGTAAAGGACATGTATATTGCATTTCTGATAGAAGTGATATATTGCACCACACAAAATAGGAAAATAAATCTGAAAAAAAAATGAAAATTATAGCCAGGGTAAAGGAAGGTACTTTTATGCTAACCATCTATCAATGGACCTTATTCATGCAATTGAATGAGTTTAGTGGTGACATATCACTGAATCAGAGGGCTGGACAGGACCTCAGGAGGTCATCTAGTCCAGGCCCCTGCTTCAAGCAGGATCAACCCCCATTAAGTCATCCCAGCCAGGACCTTGTCCAGCCAGGACTTAAAAATCTCAGGGGATGAAGAATCCACCACCTCTCCAGGCAACGCATTCCAATGTTTCACCACGCACCTGGTGAAGTAGTTTTTCCTAATATCTAACCTACACCTCTCCCTCTTCAACTTCAGACCATTAGTCCTTGTTCTGCCATCTGACACCACTGAGAACAGTTTCTCACCCTCCTTATCAGAGCTCCCCTTCAGGAAGTTGAAGGTTGCTATTAAATCACCTCTAAGTCTTCTCTTCTGTAAACTAAACTAGCCCAAATCCCTCAGCCTATCCTCATAGGTCTTGTGCTCCAGACCCTTAATCATTTTTGTTGCCCTTCACTGAACCTGCTCCAGTACATCCACATCCTTTTTATACTGGGGGGCCCAAAACTGGACACAATATTCCAGATGTGGCCTCACCAGTGCCGAATAAAGAGGAATAACTACTTCTCTAGATCTGCTCAAAATGCTCCTCCTAATGCACCCCAGTATGCTTTAGCCTTCTTGGCTACAAGGGCACACTGTTTACTCATATCCAGCCTTTCATCCACCATAACCCCTAGGTCCCTTTCCATCGTACTGTTGCTGGACCAGTCAGTCCCCAGCCTGTAACAAAGCTTGGGATTCTTTTGCCCCAGGTGCAGGACTCTACACTTCTCCTTATTGAACCACATCAGATTTCTTTTGGCCCAGTCCTCCAATTTATCCAGGTCTCTCTGGATTCTCTCTCTACCCTCCAATGAATCTACCTCTCCCTCTAGTTTTGTGTCATCCTCAAACTTGCTGAGGGTGCAATCCAGTCCCTCATCCTAACTGCCCCAGAACCGAGACTTGCAGCACTCTGCTTGAAACAGACCTCCATCCATATATTGAGCCATTGACCACTACCTGTTGATCCCAGCCATCAAGCCAGCTTTCTATCCATCTTGTAGTCCAAGGATCCAATCCATATTTCCTCAACTTATGGACAAGAATGTTGTGGGAGACCATATCAAAAGTCTTGCTGAAGTCAAGGTATATCACATCCTCTGACTTCCCCATGTCCACAGAGCTTGTTACCTCATCACAGAAGCTAATCAGATTGGTCACCAGGCAGGACTTGCCCCTGGTGAATCCATGTTGGCTACTTTTGATCACTTTCTCCTCTTCCAAGTGTTCCAAAAAGGATTCCTCGAGGATTCCCTCCATTATTTTCCCAGTGATTGAGGTAAGGCTGACGGGTCTATAGTTCCCTGGATTGTCCTTCTTTCCTTTTTTAAAGATGGGCACTACGTTTGCCTTCTTCCAGTCATCCAGTATCTCCCCTGACCTCCAAGAGTCTTCAAAAATAATGGGCAAAGGTTCAGCAATGATGTCTGCCAATTCCCTCAGTACCCTGGGGTGCATTAAATCCAGACCCATGGACCTGTGCACATCTAATTTTTCTAGATAGGTCAGAACTTGTTCCTTCCCCACAGATGGCTGCCCTCCACCTTCCCATAAAATATAACTCTTACAGGGACCACAATCTTTTGTTGGAATATGTACAGTCTAATAGCATATTGTCAATACCTTAAAAGAAAAAAAACCCTGGAAATGAAAACTAAACTAGATATCATAACTATTACAAAATATGGTTGATTGAAAATCTTGCTTTTAAAATTCCAGTACATTTTGCTTTTAAGCAAATTTGAAAACTAGGAAGAAAATATGACGTTAATTCTTTCCTAAGGAAATTAGCAAACTATATAGCAGTAAAGAACAAATATATAGGACTAGAATGTAACATCTCTCAGATTGCAAAGCAGAGGAGATATATTTGTTTAAGGATTTATGATAGCTAAAACTCACATGATAAATTAGAAAGTTGGTAGTTATAAGAAATAGTTTAAAATGCTAAAAAAAACTTACATGTGGTGACTCAAGAGTGATAATAAATTGTTGGGAAGTAAGACAACTGATAAAAATTATGCATTTTTAGAAAAAGTTAATTGACTAAAGCAATTGAGTGGGTTTTAAATGATGGCACCCTCTAACCAGGTGTCAAGGATCAGAGAGGTAGCCATGTTAGTCTGCAGCTTCCAGAGCAACAAGAATTCTTGCAGCACCTTATAGACTAACAGATATTCTGGAGCATAAGCTTTCGTGGGCAAAGACCTGCTTCATCAGATTCATGAGGTTGGGGGGTGGTTTCAGAGGGGTATTCAAAGAGTGAGATCCCAGTAAGAGGGAGGGCCAGAGCTGACAAGGTCTATTCAGCAAGGTGGAAATGGCCCAGTATCAACAGTACTTATTAAAAGAGGAAAAAACAAGTCAGATCAGACGGGGATGTGAGCCTTTGTCAGAGTATAATGGGGAGACATTAGCACCCAGAGCAGAGAAACTGCCTTTGTAAGCTGCGAGCCACTCCCAGTCTCTGTTTAATCCATGGTTAATGAAGTCAAATTTGCAAATAAATTGAAGCTCAGAGATTTCTCTCTCCACTTGATTTTTGAAATTTTTTTGTTTCAGAACAGTCACCCTTAAATCTGCCACTGAGTGTCCAAGGAGATTGAAGTGTTCACCCACAGGCTTCTGTACATTACCGTTCCTGATGTCTGATTTATGTCCATTTATTCTTTAACAGAGAGACTGTCCAGGTGTGTGACTCACTGCCACAGTGCTTCCTGCTGGTCACTTGTGAATTAGCCTCAGGTATGCCCTCCTCTGGCTGGTGTCTTGCCTGCTGTTACCTGCTTTTTGTCTGTTCTCCACAACCTTAAACCAGGACCCTCATCCTTCTCTGACCACCAGGGTCTTCCATCAGACTACTGCTCTGGTGCAGTGCCCTCCCCCGCAAGGCAACCTTGAACCTATATATCCATCTTGCCTCAGTGACCCACTGCCAGTCATCATTTAGTCCCTTACCTCAGGGCAAGCTGCCATCTGAAATGGCCACTCATCATTGGCAAGAGATTGGACCTGCTGCTTTCTGTCACCTTGGCTACCTCCCTGCAACCATGGCACCCTCTGCCCTGGTATTGGGCCACACAGCCTGGGAGCTTGGCTGGCTAGAGGTCCCCCAGCTCTGCCTGCCTTCCCCCCAGCCCTGCTCTGTGTTAGGAAGCCTGAGTCTTCCCTGGCCACTAGGGCCGCGTCTACACGTGCACGCTAATTCGAAGTAGCGGCGCCAACTTCGAAATAGCGCCTGTCACGGCTACACGTGTTGGGTGCTATTTCGAAGTTGAAATCGTTGTTAGGCGGTAAGACATCGAAGTCGCTAACCCCATGAGGTGATGGGAATAGCCCCCTACTTCGAAGTTGAACGTTGAAGTAGGGCACGTGTAGACGATCCGCGTCCTGCAATATCAAAATAGCAGGGTCCGCCATGGCGGCCATCAGCTGAGGGGTTGAGAGACGCTCTCTCTCCAGCCCCTGCGGGGCTCTATGGTCACCATATGCAGCAGCCCTTAGCCCAGGGCTTCTGGCTGCTGCTGCGGCAGCTGGGGATCCATGCTGCATGCACAGGGTCTGCAACCAGTTGTCGGCTCTGTGGATCTTGTGTTGTGTAGTGCAACTGTGTCTGGGAGGGGACCTTTAAGGGAGCAGCTTGCTGTTGAGTTTGCCCTGTGACCCTGTCTGCAGCTGTGCCTGGCACCCTTATTTCGATGTGTGCTACTTTGGCGTGTAGACATTCCCTCACAGCGCCTATTTCGATGTGGTGCTGCCCAACGTCGAAGTTGAATGTCGACGTTGCAAGCCCTGGAGGACGTGTAAGCTGCGTCTACACGTGCACGCGACTTCGAAGTAGCGGCAGTAACTTCGAAATAGCACCCGTCACGTCTACACGTGTTGGGCGCTATTTCGAAGTTGAAATCGACGTTAGGCGGCGAGACATCGAAGTCGCTAACCCCATGAGCGGATGGGAATAGCGCCCTACTTCGACGTTCAACATCGAAGTAGGGACGTGTAGACGATCCGCGTCCCGCAACATCGAAATAGCGGGGTCCTCCATGGCGGCCATCAGCTGGGGGGTTGAGAGATACTCTCTCTCCAGCCCTTGCGGGGCTCTGTGGTCACCGTGGGCAGCAGCCCTTAGCCCAGGGCTTCTGGCTGCTGCTGCTGCAGCTGGGGGTCCGTGCTGCATATACAGGGTCTGCAACTAGTTGTTGGCTCTGTGTATCTTGCACTGTTTAATGAAAGTGTGTCTGGGAGGGGCCCTTTAAGGGAGCGACTTGCTGTTGAGTCCGCCCCGTGACCCTGTCTGCAGCTGTGCCTGGCTCCCTTATTTCGATGTGTGCTACTTTGGCGTGTAGACGTTCCCTCGCTGTGCCTATTTCGATGTTGGGCTGAGCAACGTCGAAGTTGAACATCGACGTTGCCAGCCCTGGAGGACGTGTAGACGTTATTCATCGAAATAGCCTATTTCGATGTCGCATCATCGAAATAAACTATTTCGAAGTTGGGTGCACGTGTAGACGTAGCCGTAGACGTAGCCTAGGTCACTCCTAATTTACAACTGGAGCAAACATCTTCCTCCCATTCTCCTCTCAGGGTGCACTCTATTTATGCAGTACCATCTGGGCCCTTATTGGCTGATACATGCCACAGCTGCTGGCTCCACAACTTCAGCCCTCTCCCAGAGCTGAGTTTAACCCTTGCAAGGCCAGTGCAGGGCAGATGCCCCTTGGCACAGCCCAACTAGATTTAGAGCATCAGATTGCAGTGTTTCTGTTTAAATCTGTGAATTATAAGAGCAGACATCACAAATAAATTCAACTAGGAAATATACAAGGAAGAAGAAAGAAAGAGTGATCATTTCCCTACAGCTTCCACTTTTCAAGGTCACTGTGAAATTGTGGGTAATGGAAAATCACCCTCCAGGAATTTTAAATAAATTAATTGGGAACTATTTACAAGTAAATGTACTTGAGTTTTGAATAATCTTTGTGGAAGTAATGACATAAAAAATTTCAATGCTAATATAATAAAGGGATTAATGGCAGCAGCTACTGCAGCCAAATCTACAACACTGAAGTGCCCTGAAACTAAAATCTCATTCCACGGTGAATAAGGAGTACAAAATGGAATTAAAAGAAAGAACAAAGCTTATTTTTAAAAGCAAAACAAAATGAATAGTGATAATCTAATGAAGTACAAAAAAAGTGATAGCACAAAGAATTATTTTTAAAAAAATCAAAGAGAGTTGGAGGAAGTATTGTGGGAAGATAAATGAAAATACCAAGACACCAGAAATTAACAGGCAATTTAGAAGCATAGATGGAATTCTTAGCAAGACTAGCCACGGCCAGGTCCAACTGTGACTGACAGCCTACTCAGAAGTTCTGATAACAAGAAAACAGAATTTTACAAAATCTTTCTGGCTGTGTCTACACTAGCAGGTCGAGGGACTATTCTGAAAGATCACACAGAGCATCTACACACAAAATGTGTTCTTTCGAAAGTATTTTTGAAAGAAAATGGCTTGCCTTTTGAATCTGCTCTTCCATTCCCATTTCATGAAAAGTGCCTCCTTTCGTAAGGTTCCTTCAAAAAAGAATGTGTGTAGATTCCCCCTGCAGCTGCTCTTTTGAAAAAGGGTGTCCTCCATGGCACCAGCTGTCTAGAGCATAAGGATGCCCCTGCTAGCACAAGAGGGTCTCTATGGTCTCTGCCTCCAGCTGTGTTTAAAGACACAGGGACCCAGAAACATGGTGGCAGGATGCTGAGAGTGGGCTGGCTGCAGCAAAGAGCACAAGCCTCCAGCAGCCCTACCTGTGACGCCAGAGCAAGAACAGACACCCCAATGACACCATGGTCAGTACCCCGGAGCACCATGACCCTCAAGGATCCCACTCCCAGGCAGCTGAAGGCTCCCTGCAGCCCTCCCAGGAGCCAAAGAAGAGGACCCTTATGGAGTGAGGCTGACGTGACAGATCTGCTAGGACTGTGGGCAGATGAAGAGGTCCTTCCTCCATACACCAGCCGGTGCTGGGACACCACAGCATTCAGGCACCTGTCCACTGGATTGACCTCCCAGAGCCACCCTGCCCACACTCCTGACCAGGTCCATGGTAAGGTGAAGGACTGAAGCATGCACCCAGCCAGGCCCAAGATGTGGCCACCCGCTCTGGGGAAGTATGCACCAGCTGCCCCCACTTTGATGAGCTGGACCACTTCCTCAGGGCAAAGGAGGCAGCTCCCCACTTGTCATCCTTGACACTGCTGGACCGAAGCCAGAGCCTGAGACTGAGGCCGAAGACCTGCCGGGCTCCTCAGCACCAGCATCCCCAAGTGGATAGTCCAGGACACCGAGGCCACCAGCAATGATTAGAACTCCAGTGACAGGACCCTCATCCTTGCTATCCCATGTGGGTCATCCAGCCAGGGCCCCCTCCACCTGTGCCTCACCCGAGTTCCTGCAAGGACCCTCTGGTAGGTCCTAGGCATTTCAGATGCCTCAGCATGTGAGGAGGGAGCACCTGCCTCTGTCACAGCTGGGCAGCAGGCCACTTATAGAGCTGAGAGCCCCTGTCCAGACACACCCCGGATGGCCACGCTCCCTGGGCCCTGGATGGAGCTGCATGTGGCACTCAGCACCCACCCTCGTGGACAGCACCACAGGCCACACACCCAGGGAGGGAAGGAGGGGTTCTGACTGAAGCCTGTGCATGCTCCACCCATGCAGGGACCCACAGTGACCAGGATCTCCCAGGCCCCTGAGCTATTGGACAGGAGGACAGAGGAGTCCATGGGGGTGGGAGGCATAGCCCCCAGGGGCAGGTCATGGGACTGATGGGTCACCCCTCTCTCCCCTTTAGTCTCCACCGCTCCACCATCTGGGGGCCATCCAAGCCTCATCCATGGGACAGGAAGACCTGCAACAGCCAGCAAGGGGGTTGGAAACCCCCATCTCTCATGCCCATGCAGGGCCATACCAGGGGTGCCCACTGGTGCCACCACAAAGAAGAGGCCGCTGCCGACACAGCCAGCTGGCAGGAGCAAAATGTCATCCTGAGGGAGTTGCTGGTATTGCAGGGGACAGCCCTGGGATCGGGTAGCAGGATTCTTGAACAATTTCACCAGGGCCATGACCAGCTTCCTGTTCCAGCCTCCCGCTCCCATGTTAGCCATTCTTTCAGTTCCCTCTACACTCCCCATCCTCGCTTTCTCTGCTCTTGCTGTCCTGCTCCTGCCCAACCTCCCACCAGCCACCTGGCTAGCAGTTGTGCCATGCTTGTGTATAAGAAGAGCTCCTAACATGAGCAAACTTTCTTCACAGGCTAGTAAAGTTCATTAGATACTGCATGCTCATACCCTTCTCAGAGAACAAGCATTTATACTGTGCCCTATAAAAAGCTATTGCCTCTTGCTTTGGGGAAGAATAATGTGCAAGCACCAGAGAAATTGTGCTTCAGTGGGATATTTCAGTTCCAAAACTTCCTCAGGCAGTTTGCATATCATCCTTTGCTGAGTTCTAGGTACAATTTAGTCCTTTATTTATAGATGTAAATCCCACTGAAGTCAATTAGACTGCTCTTGGGAGAAAGAAATGGCCTCTGTGAGTCTTTACGTAGGCCTTTTTTATGTATAGAAATGAGGTTCAGGTTGGGCTTCCTGCCTTTGGAATATATTTCAGGAGAGAAAGGCCCTTTACAAAGTAGGAATTTAAGTGAAAACCATAGATGGCTAGTGCCAGGCAAACAACTTCATTGAACTAGAGTTAAATCTGAGCAGACATAAAACTAGCCATTTTGGAAAATTCCTTAAGGAGTTTGCCTTGTACAAAAGCTACCCAAAAGTATATGTGAAAAGCTTGGAAAGCCATAGCTTAGATTCTGCTTAGTAAAGGCAAACCCAATACAGACACACTCCAAGGGAGCTGAAACAGATTAAAGCAACATCAGGTACTCTCCAACTTCAGATGGCCCTTCTAAGTAGTGAGTAATAACTGACTGAAATACACAGATGACTAGGGAGAGATAAAGCAAACTAATTCATTAAGCCCCAGAGTATGAAAGGAGATAGGAAGAGGTATACAGTAAATAACATTCTCTCTCCCTCTCTTTCTGTGTACACATGCACACACAGCATTAAGCTTTTAGTTAACTTCTACCTTTGTGAGTGCATAGTGCTGGCTGGCACATCTGTTACTATTTACCTATACGGGGCTGGTTAAGAATAGACCCCGCACTGATGCCAGAAATACAACAAACTCAGAGACAGCCGAACAGTTCAGAGAGACCCTGGAGGAGAATCTGCTCAGCAGCCCTGGGGGTGCCAATGTGACATCCAGATGGCAGCATCTGAGGGATACAATTTACAATACTGCCTTGTGGGTGTTTGGAAGAAGAGCTAGAAACACAAATGACTGGTTTGAAGCTAACTCCGATGAGATGATTTCAGTCATCAAAAAGAAGCACGCTGCACTCCTGGAGTACAAACGCTCGCCGAGCCAGAGTACCCTGCATGCACTCAGAGCAGCCAGAAAAACAGTACAACAGACAGCCAGGCACTGTGCCAACAACTACTGGATCGAGCTATGCAGCAGCATCCAGACCAGTGGTGACTGTGGTAATCTCAGGGGAATGTATGAGGGCATCAAGAAGGCAATGGGATCCATCCAGAACACGATGGCACCTCTGAAATCCAAATGTGGTGAAGTCATCACTGACAAAGCCAAACAGATGGATCACTGGGTCGAGCACTACTCCGAGCTGTACTCACGTGAGAACGTTGTGGTTGATACAGCCCTCGATGCTGTCGAGCTCCAACCAGTAATGGACAAACTGGATCAGGAACCAACTGTGGATGAACTGAAGAAAGCCATTGACAGCACTGCAGTAGGAAACGCCTCAGGCCAGGATGGTATGCTACCAGAGGTAATCAAGTGTGCCACGGACACTCTCCTGGAACCCCTACATTAGCTACTGTGCCTGTGCTGGAGAGAGGGAGAGGTACCACAGGATATGCGTGATGCTAACATCGTAACCTTGTATAAGAACAAAGGAGACAGAAGCAACTGCAACAATTACCGTGGAATCTCCCTCCTAAGCATCACTGGTAAACTCTTTGCTTGTGTCATCCTCGGCAGACTCCAAAAGATTGCTGAGAGGGTGTATCCCAAATCACAGTGTGGATTCCACACAAAGAGCTCTACCGTTGACATGGTCTTCTCTCTGAGGCAGCTGCAGGAGAAATGCAGGGAGCAGAGGAAGCCACTCTATATTGCCTTCATCGACCTGACCAAGGCCTTCAACTTGGTCAGCAGGGATGGACTGTTCAAATTGCTCCACAAGATAGGCTGTCCACCACGGTTACTCAAGATGATCCAGTCTTTCCACGAAGACATGAGAGGAACCATCCAATATGACGGCACATTATCGGGTGTTTTCAGCATCAGGAGCAGCGTCAAACAAGGATGCGTCCTTGCTCCGACATTGTTCGGGATCTTCTTTGCACTCCTCCTGAAGCACGCCTTTGGATCCTCAACAGAGGGCTTCTTTTTGCACACAAGATCTGATGGGAAACTGTTTAATCTTGCAAGGTTGAAAGCTAAATCTAAGGTGCCAGAAGTCCTCATCAGAGATATGCTGTTCGCAGATGATGCTGCTGTAGTGTCACACATAGAAAACCAGCTTCAGAAACTGCTGGATCAGTTCTCCAAAGCATGCAAGGACTTCGGTCTATCCATCAGCCTAAAGAAGACAAACGTACTTGGTCAGGTGTTAGCCGATGGTTGAGTAAGATACCACTTATGCCCTTATTTTCATCCGAGTCTTTAACTGCTAGGACAGACAGGCCCTTCTCAGCGGGCAGCCTGGGCAGGCTGACGGATGCCCCAAGGTCCTAACACCTGAGTCTTTAACTGCTAGGACAGGAAAAGTCCCTTTGCAGCAGGCAGCCAGGACAGGGTGACGGGTGCCCCAACAATCACACTGAGAGCTTCCCACACCCAAGTCTTTAACTGCCAGGACGAGAAAGTCCCTTCTCAGTGGGCAACCAGGGGTGGCTGACGGGTGCCCCAGAGAGTCTGTCCCATGGAGGCGGCAAGACTCAGTGCTCAGCTCTCAGTGCTCTGTTACCAATGACCAGGTTAATTGCAGTTGAAAAGCAGCTGGGTTCTTTGTTTTGTGTTTGGCTTGCACAGAAACAGGGAGAGTCAGGTTACAGCTTAACCAGTTACTTATTTATTGACCAGGGAGACTTAACTCTTATGGTTACAAGATTACAAGTGATATACTTTGTTGCAAACTTACAAGATTTATACTTTGTTACAAAAATTACAAGGTTTACACTTTGTTCTTTAGTTGTCAATAGCTAGCATGTAACAATTCATAGATCTATTATTGAATGTGCACAAAGAAAACAAGAAGAAAGCAATACACTTAACAGGTCTTATTCTCACCCCTGCATCACCAACGTGGCGTGGCCAGCATTTCACTCAATCCCTCAGGAAGAGGCAATAAATAACGAGGACTTCAGGAGGCAACGACCCTCCTGACTGGCAGGTAGAGGTAATTGGAGCTGAATTAGAGGGGCTGCCTGCTGCTCTGGATAGCTTGAAAAAATAGGTTAGAGATGTGGGTGTTCACGTTTTTTGCTTAAATAAATTAGTTGAATGGGTTTGGAAACTATTTTCGTGTCCTTAATCCATTTGACCATTCTTTTTTTTTGTTTGTTTGTTTGTTTTCCCCTCTGAATCTGTATGGCTGACACACATTCACAAAAGATAACTTTTGTGGAGTAAAGTGGTGGTATATGTAGCCACACAATTCCCTAGTGTCTGAATACACATGTATGTTCAAAAGCACAAGTTATTCCATATAAAGATAGCATAAACATTTCTTACCAATTTTACTAAAGATCTGTTTGTTCAAATGCTGTCATGTGATTTACTGTGCTTTCTTTACTAGCAATATTATTAGGCTTTAGTATTCATGAAGAGTTCTGAGATCCATAGTGAAGGTCTGATGGTATCACACAGCCCTTATGACTAAGAAAGCCATTGCTTTTAAAATTGCAATCATGAATCTTATGCCTTTCTTAAAGCTGTGCATTGGGTAGCTGTGAGATTAGACAGTCAGATTTACTCATCTATTCTGTGTTCAAATATTTAGAGCAAATTTGAACTTTCCTGGGCATTAATGATTAAGTGTGTGTGTGTATCTGCGTTTTTAAGCACTTAAAAGGGAATACATTCATTTCCAGAAGGAAAAAGTACTGTATATTTGTCATTTTCAGTGCAAGACTACAAAACATTCTGATGAAAATATTTCTCTTTGTGACTTGTAGTGTAGTATGACTATTTCTTCTGGGGTTCAACTATTAAAATTTATAAAATGTCCTTCTAATGTTAAAACTATTGATACGGGAACTGCTTGACTCAGATCACAGAACTACTCACAAAGGCTGTGCTTACAATTGCATTCCTCTTTTGAAAGAGGCATGCAAATGAGGGAAATCAAAACTGCAAATGAGATGCAGATTTACATATATGGCACCTCATTTGCATATTTGTTCAAAAGAGCTTTTTTTGAAAGAAGACAAGCAGTGTAGACATGGCTGTTTCCAAAGTAATCTCCATCTTTGAAAGAATCCTTCTTGACATTTTTATGTGAAGAAGAGCTTTTTCAAAGATAGGGTTTACTTTTGAAAGAGCCACATCTACACTGCTTTTCTTTTTTCAAAATAATATGCAAATGAGGTGTCAGATATGTAAATCTGTACCTGATTTGTAGTTTTGATTTCCTTCATTTACATGCCTCTTTTGAAAGAGGAATGCACGTCTAGACACAGCCAAAGAGACTTGGCTTAGTCCAAATGTGTATGAGTAACATTGTTGGTATTATATGAATTTAGCTTGCCTATGTCCATAAAATGATCTTGTGCACTTTCTGTTTTGTTCTATTTTATTTTTTGTTTTAGTTGCTTGTGATGTGGAGGTGTGTGTGCCTTTTTTGGTTTTGTTTGTAGTAAGTCATTTAGTTATCATCTACCTTTGTCAGACTGCTCAAGTATTTGTAGTGTACTTTATGTTTCATTCTAGTTCCTTTTAGAGATAACAGTTCTGGCCTATGAAAGATTTTTGTTTGCTGGGATTCAGACTAAAAACTCCAATCTGAACACTTGCTATGTTTTTGGTTTCATTTCAGTCCAAATGTTAAGGTGTCTGTTGCCTTAATTAAAATTGAAATGCAGCAGAAATCTCTTACGAACATACTTTTCCACAATTTTTTGACAAAGTTAACAAAAACTTAAAGAGCACGTTACACTGTGTGAGATTTCCACCCATTCGGGTCATTATTTTGCAAAATGCCAGTGTTTTAAATCCAACAAGATTCAATCTCAAACAATACTAAAGCTAGTTTTATCCAGCCATGGATAAAAAACCACTGCCCCGTGCCATAGTTAATTTTTGTGGATAGGTTCCATGGGCTGATCACCACATGCAATTCAAATTGCATTTTATTTATGTCCTTGACTGGCTGTGTCACTCAATTGTGATCAAAAAGCCAAACTCAGTTCTGACAGTATTATCACTGGTTTCTTGGCGACCAAAAGAGCTTGGTGATAGCTGAATTCTTTGATCTGGCTGGAAAAAGTATAGACTCAGACTCATAGGTGAGACAAGAGCATCAAGAACTTCTCATCTGACGTCCTGCACACTTCAGGCCACACAACCTGTAATAGACTCATAATCTGTATCTAAATTACTGCAAGCCTGCAATCATGGTTTAAAGGCTTAAAATTGTAGAGAACCCACCATTTACACTAGGTTAAACCTGCAAGTGACTTATGTCCCATGTTCCAGAGGTAAGTGAGACCATGACAGAATCTCTTTTTATATAAACAGAGAAAAAATTACTTCCCAAACTCAAATATCATTTAGACCCTTAGTATACGGGCATAGCCCACAGCCAGACACCTGGGAAAGAATTCTCTGTAGTAACTCAGAGCCTTCTGACAGCCACTGGAGATATTTGCTGCTTGCCATCACATAACAGCTGCATGAGATTGTAGGCAGTCTCATAATACCACCCACTCCATACATTTATCAAGCTTAGTCTCAATGCCAGTTAGGTTTTTGGCCACACTGCTCCCCTTAGTAAGGAGTTCAAAAACTTCACCCTTCTAATGACTAGAAACATGTTTTGTGTGGGAAGGAAATCCATTTATCCTATACCTGATGTCTGTCTCACCTGGAAAGCAGCAGCCTAGTATAATATTATCAGCCTAACACACAGGCTACTTATGGGGCAATATTTAATTGGTCTTCATTGTTGTATATATAACTATTAATCCTGCTTCTTCAGCAAATTAGAAATTAATTTCCCTGAAATCAAACTGAAGTTATTGCTTCATATAGGAAATGTACCTTGGCAGAGGTCTATATATGAAATATATAACTTAAGCTATTGAGAATTGTTTCAATATTGTCCATTTTGATTCTGTGCAAAAAGTGGAGCTACTTTTTCCGGTCTTAATTTTCCCTGTTGTGAATAAATGAGGGTATCACATTTATAAAAATATCAATCAATAACCTGGGAGTCCACAGTAATTTGGAAGACTGACTTCCAGGAGTGACAAGGTGAGTGTCCAGCAAAATAAAATCTAATACTTGAAGGATGTTAGAAGCTACCTTGTAAAACTTTATATTTTAAGTTGCAGAAAAGGAAAAAAAAAAGAAAGTAAAAGAAAGTTGTGTATCCTGAAAGAACCCAGAAGACAGAATGGCTTATGAAAAAATATGATGTATATTCGTAAATCAATAAAAAGAAAAGTAGCTTGTAAATATGTATATCAAAATCAGAGGTTCCATTCTCCTAGTGTTGTAATCAGCTTGTCAGTCTGAGAGGTGGCTTTGAAAGATGAAGAGTCACAGCTTTGGTGGTTAGAAAGACAAAAATGTAATGCAAGCATGTAAGAAGGCAAAATAAATACTAAATGGTTTTATTAATTTAGAACCAGTCTAGTCCAGGGCCTGATTCATTTAAATTAAGGGCCTTTTACATCACTCTGTTTGAAGACCCATAGATCACTGTATAGGACTATAGTGTGAATGCAAATGCCGTTTTTATTTATTTATTTATTTATTCGTTTTCATACTTAGGTGCTGGAAATGCTGCTGCGCTCTTTGGCTCAGATACACTCGGTGAGACCATACTAAGTGTATAGATATAATAGGCTTTATTGTCAGATTATATTAAGTCTCCCAACCATTAAAGAATTACAAGATGGGTGGTTCCCACAAGCTGAGAAACTGACCAGCCAGCAAGCTAGCACTCAGGCAAGCAAGAATTGATACTTATGCCCCTTCTGCTATGGACAGCACTGGACCCTCTATCCTTGTCCTCTAGGGTGCATAGCCAATGGGTGTCCAGGGACTCCCAGCATTCGAAGTCCCTGGAACCCACAAGGCCAAAGTCCTCAGGTGAGACTGTTCACTTAGACAATGCTTTTCAGCCAATTAAAATAATCTGCAAGTGTTTTCTACATTACATGCACAGCAGCCATGGACCCAATTATCTTGCAACTAGTTTGCACAGCTGGTAGTGGCTTCAGGCCAACCTGCTGCTGGTTAGAGCTGGTGGATCACTCCTCCAGATGAACAGGCCCGTGATAACAAGAGAGGTAACTTGTGGTCAGTCTCAACACACACACCCAGTGTCCAAATTGTTCCAGCCTTCACTGCTCTCAGAAAGCCTGCATCCATCTCAAACAATCCCTCCTAATACATAACCCAGCCCTCTGCACAGCCATTTCCAATGATGCCAAGAGGGATCCCTTGACTGGAACTCAGCAAGAGGTCTTACAGTACTGAAAATAAGGCAGCCAGTACTTACCATTACCCAATAACTCTCCTTACCTTTAAACAATCCATTTTCAGCTTCCCAATACTTGACATTTTCTATTTGTTCAAAGTCCATAGGCCTCAGGCTTTACTCTACCTTGCAGAAAGAGCTGTATTACAGGATACAGGCTTATAGGTTCCTGGCTTTACTGCTGAATATAGTACAAACCAGAATATAATGCAAAGTAGCGAATATACTAAAGGTAAGTTAGTCTTCCATACTGAAGTAAGATCAATGTGAATGAATACTTTCATAGTCATAGAATCATAGGGCAGGAAGGGACCTCAGGAGGTCATCTAGTCCAGCCCCCTGCTTCAAGCAGGATCAACCCTCATTTCATTAATGGTTAGGGTGACCACATTGCTCTATGGCACATACACGACACCGGCCTGTGGGGATGGGGTGGGGCTGCTGTCACATGCCAGGGGTCCTTGGAGAAGGGGGCTACTGCTCCAGGGTGAGTCACCGAGGATGGGGGCTATGCAGCCTCCAATGGAGAGGCACTAGGAAGTGAAGGATAGGAGCTCCAGAACTCCCTGGTCATGGGGAGGGGGTATTCCAATGCCTTCTGGCAAGTGGGGAGGGCAGGGATTAAAGCAGGAGCTGCCTCCCTGAGGCTGGGGAATAAGGTAGCGTGGGGCACCAGGAAACGAGGCAGTCATCCTATTGTGGAGCTTACCAGCAGTGGGAGCTGCCACCATGGGGTGACAAGGAATGGGGAAGCTGACCCACAGAGAAGTTTCCCTGCAGCAAGAGCTGCTGTCACAAGGTGCAGAGCTCTGGGGAACAGGGCAACCACCCAGTGGAGGAGCTCCCTGGCTGCCACCCCAAGACACAGAGTACCAGGGAATAGGAGTCACATGAAATATGGGACAATTTGCCTATTTTCTTTAAAACACTTGGGAAGCCTGAGGAACAGCTTAAATAAGGGACTGTGCTGGTAAAAACAGGATGGATGGTCATGCTACTAATGTTTAGGGCCCACAGCTGGTAGGTAGGAGATCCAGGGTCCAGCTCCTTGTAATCTGGGCACACCTGGCAGCCTTCAGAATTTCCCTGCAGAGAGGTACTTCCATCAGAGCCAGTGATCAAGAAACCATACCTACACTAGTAGTAGGCATCCTTCGATCCCTAGGGATAATGGGTTTGCGCCCCAGTTGGACTGATTCGAGCAGCATCTTCTGTGGCTGTGCAATCCAATCCAGGAGTGGCAGTCCTTTCCGCACTGTGAGCAGCAGTAGGCACATGTCGCTCTGGTATCACGGGCACGGATCTTCCTGAGGGCTCTCCTATCTTCCTCTTTCTTCACCAAGGTAGTTTCATACATAGCAAGAGCTTCCTTCACTCCCTGTTTCCAGGCATGCCTGTCTGAGGTGAGCAAATGCCAAGTGTTCACACTGATAGAGAGAACGCTGAGGCCACGCTTGCACGTGTCCTTGTAGCGCAATTTAGCTCGCCCTTTTGGTCTCTTTCCAGACGCCAGTTCACCGAAGAGGAGGTCCTTTGGTATTCGGCCATCCGTCATGCGTGAGACATGGCCCAGCCAGCGCATATACCTCCGTTTGAGAAGGGTGAACATGGAGGCGGTACCTGCCCTCTCAAGCACAGCGCTACTGGGGACCTTGTCCTGCTATGAGATACCGAGTATGCATCCAAGGCAGTGCATGTGGACTGTGTTGAGCCGCTGCTCTTGTTTTGAGCGCAAAGTCCATGTTTCACTGGCTTACAGCAGTGTGCTCAAAACACAGGCTGTGTAGACCTCAACCTTGGTGTGTACAGTGAGCTTATTGTTAGCCCATACTCTCTTCGTCAGCCTGGAGAATGTTGTGGCGGCTTTTCCAATGCACTTGTTGATCTCGCTATCAAGTGACAAGTTGTCCGAGATCGTCGAGCCTAGGTACATGAACTCATGGACGACTTCCAGTTTGTAGTCTAGCACGCTGCTAGATGGCTCATTACCCACGTTTTGGCTCATCACCTGGGTCTTCTTTAAGCTGATTGTGAGGCCAAATTCCATGCTTCATAAGAACCCTGGTCTTCGCTCTAAGCCTCAACAGTTTGAAGAGGTTGCCATCCATTTTCGTGCGAAAAGAGATACCCTCTGTAGAAGTTCCGAAGGCATATGTGAGCAAAACTGCAAAGAAGATGCCGAACAATGTTGGAGCCAGCACACATCCCTGCTTCACTCCGCTGAGAATCTCAAAGGGTTTGGATGTGGATCCGTCTTATACGGTCCCCTTCATGACATCATGGAAGGCCCTAATAATGCTGAGCAGAGTTGGGGGACAGCCGATCTTAGCCAGAATCGTGAACAGACCTTTTCTGCCAACGAGGTCAAATGCCTTGGTCAGGTCAATGAAGGCAATATACAGAGGTTTGTTCTGCTAACTGTACTTTTCTTGCTGTTGCCTAACAGAGAAAAACACATCTATGGTGGACCGTTCAGCTCTGAACCCACACTGAGACTCAGGGTAGACTCTCTCCAGGAGAACATTGAGCCTCTTCAGAACAACACGTGCAAATAGCTTCCCCATGGTACTGAGAAGGGAGATGCCACGATAGTTGTTACAATTGTTTTTGTCACCCTTGTTCTTGTGCACAGTAATGATGTTAGCATCCCTCATATCTTGCGGTAC